>NC_077231.1:137982479-138647479 GCF_027887165.1 Monodelphis domestica | reverse complement strand
CCATCTCAGTTCCCTCCCCTCAGTTCTCACATCTACCAATCACTGTCGATGTCTCCCCTGTGCCAATGGTGGCTCTAGCTTAACCCAGGACCGCCCAGAGGTCTGTTTCCTTTGCACATGTCTGTTGAAGGTCATATTCTCAAATAATTAAATCTTGATCTTTGCTGCAGCCCTTCCTAAATCCTGTTATTCTGAGTAGGGTGGAGATTGGAAGTTCCAAGACCTGGTTCTGTCATTCCAAGTATCTCTATTGTATCAATTCTAAAATCAATCATGACTCAAAGAACTTCCTGTTCTATGCTTAAGCATAGGTCAAAGCCCTTTCCATTGTTTAGCAAAAGGTTTCTGTCCTAAAGTAGTCTTAAGTAGGGAGGAGAAGGATCCTCCCATGCCAAGGAGTTTCATATTCCAATAGAGTTCTTACTATCAGTAGGAGATATTTTCAAGTATGAAATTTCCCAATGGGGAAATTTCCAACATTCATAAGTCTAAGAAATTTTAAGGTTTACAGTAACTTCCAGATAAGTATTGATCCTCATGAAATGAAATCTTTCTGGGAGTAGAAGGTAGAGTTAGAAAAAAAGTGCAATTGTCTGAGGCTTGGTGTACAAATTCTATTTTGGTGGTTAATGATCACCTCACCTCATTGAGGCTGAGGTGAGATTAGGTCAACATGAAGTCACAAAGGAGGTTTTGCAAGTGTTTCCTCTTTCTAGGACCTCTCACTGTGGTTTCTTAGAGAGTCTGGTTTTGGCTTTAAAGGGGGCAATAATTTTTAAAGTGAAACTAACTAAAAATCTTAATCCATCAAATATGTTGCCAGATTAGCTTTACTAACTGGAAGGATTTTTTGTAGACTGTGGTTATATGTTGTGCCACTTCAGGGTATTGTCACACTTCCTAATCTGCCTTGACTGTTAGCAATTCTTTATCCCAAAATGTCATTATTATTCTCTTTTCTAGACAGTTTTCTTTAGTAGTGGGTATAGTTTCCTAACAAGCTGGTTTATAGTTCTCTCTGTCATGATGAAGAGGTTTAGTGGAAAGATTTCTAGACTAGGAGTCAGGAGACTTGGTTGCCATCTGTTCAACAAGTATTTATTAAAAGCCTACTACTATGTGTCAGGCAGTGTGCTAGGTGCTAGGGATTCAAAGACAAAAGTAAAATAGTCTCTGCCCCCAAGGAACTAAGTAATAGTTAATAATAATAGTTAACATTTATATATATATATATGTGCATATATATATATATATATGCATATATATATGCCTACTGTGTGTTAGGAATGTGTTAAGTGCAAAGTACAAAATAATTTGGGGAGGGAAGGAGAGAGAGGAGGAAAATAGAAATTAGTGGGGGGTATCAATCTAGGTTTCCTGGAGTCATATTAGTAGTTTTCACTCCAATAGTATGTAAACTCCAAAGGTCTTTTCATTTTTGTCTTTGTGTTTCCAAGTCTAGAACAATATATGCCAGACTAGGCTCTCAATAAATGCTCTTTGATTTGAGTTCACACACATACACATAGTACATGTATGTATGCATACTTTGTATATATTGTTTGGACCCATAGTAATATTAGCTGTTGGGAGTTCCCAATAATGACATTCTAGTAATGCAGATTTGCAAACTTTCTGCAATTAGTTGTCTGGGAACACTGAGAAGTTAAATAATTTTTCCAGGGTCATATATTTGTCCAAGGAGGGTCTTGGACCCAAATAATCCTGATTCTGAGGCTGACTTTGACATCCATTCCATCATGACACTGAGGGTTTTCATCCAAGACCTAGGAGATAATCTGTGCCAAAATAGAGATGGGGTAGAATGCCATATAAGGACCCTGGTTGGAGTTTATCAGGAATGGGAACAGCAACAACCAGACTACCTCTGTAATTCCTGGACTGTGTCTGGTCACTTGGATGCCTTCTCTCTTTTGCATGTCTGTGAGTAGGACTCCCTAGGTCAAGATTTCAGTGAGGATCCTTTGCTGGTGCTCCATAAATTGCTCAAGCCCTCATTGCCTTCTGCATAGACTATTGAAACAGCATCCAGAGCCTTGGTGCTCTCTAGTCTATGGGTCCTCATTCTGGAGTCGGATCCATTTTCATCCAATTTCAAGAGGACTATGAACTTAACTTTAATAACTATATTTCAGGATTATTGGGGTTTTTCTTAATTTATGGACTTTATTTTATGCATGTAAAAATATTCTGAGAAGAGGTCATTAGATTTCTGTAGACTGCCCATGTAGGGGTTCACAGTCCAGGAAAAGTGAAAAGCCCCCTGCTCTCATCTAGCTTCCACCCAGTGGCCTTTCCACTTTCTTGTTCAGGAAGGCTTCAGGGTTCCCTGTTGCCTCTTGGCCAAAATATACTCCTTTGTTTGCTACTGAAAGGCCTTCACAGTCCAGCTCTTTTTGACACCTTCTCTGACTGGTAGACTCTCCCTACGTGATATTCTATCTCCTGCCTCTGTGCTTTTGTCCCTCTGTGCTGGTATAAATACCCTCCTCCCTCCCCACTTGTGGCTTTGGTAACCCTTCACTGGTTTCAAGGCTCAGCTGCCTCCTTATAGGATTCCTTTCCTGATCCCCCTGTTGTTAGTGTTCTCCATCCCCAGAGTGATGTGGTATCTTTTCTTGGATCTCTTGTGCAGACTTGTATCCCCTCTGTTGTGGAGGCACTTGCTTTTAATATTTCTCTAGTATGGTACCTTGAATGCAGTAGGCCCTTAGTAAATGTTGAATGATAGAAAATCTGCTAATTCTGTATTCTTCTCTCCATTTTTCTTGGCATATTAAAGGTGATCTCCATTTAGGTGGCAGTAGTAGAGAAGGCTCATTTAAAGAAACAGTAACACTTAAGTGGTGCACACCAAGGACTAATAATGTTGGTAAGTACTTAAATATAAGCACTGTATAAACAACATATGAGCAATATAAGGCATTAAAAATAAATTATAAGGTACTTAGGAAATTTTTAAAAAGATAAATACTATTTTTTTCCTAATTCTTTTGTCATCTATACCCATGATTGTTTTTCAGTAATATTTCCCCCATTACATTAAAAAAAATAATTTTCACATGCTTTGAGTTCCAAATTCTCTTTCTACCTCCCTTTCCTTCCTCCCTATCTGAAATAGTAAGTAGTTTGAAATAGATTATACACATGCAAGTATACAAAATATATTTCCATATTCCACATCAGTTCATGTGAGTCTTTCCAGATTCTTCTGAAATCATCCTTCTCATCATTTTTTATAGAACAGTAGTATTTCACTGCTATCATATTCCAGAACTTGTTCAGCCATTCCTCAATTCATGGAAGTCTCTTAATTTTCATTTCTTTGCCACAAGAAGAACTACTATAAATATTTTTGTACCTATAGATCCTTCTCCTCCACCCCTCTTTTTTTTTTTAAATCTCTTTAGGATATGGACCTACTATCAAATGTTATATACATAGTTTTAAAGCCTTTAGGACATAGTTCCAAATTACTTTCTAGATTGATTGGATCAATTCACAACTCCCCTTACAGTGTATTAGTGTCTTAATTTTCCCACATCCCTTCCAACATTTTTTTCCTTTACTGTCATATTAGTCAATCTGATAGGTGTAAGATAGCAATTTGCACATTTTTTCTTATGACCATAGATGTTCATATCCTTTGACTTTCTTTCTAATCTTGACTGCATTGGTTTTGCTTGTACAAAACCTTTTAAATTTAATATAATCAAAATTATCCATTTTGTATATCATAATACTTTTTATCTCTTTCTTGGTCATAAATTTTTCCCTTATCCATAGGTCTGACAGATAAACTATTCCATGTTCCCCTAATTTGCTTATGGCATCATCCTTTATGTCTAAATAAGGTACCCATTTTGACCTTATTTTTGTATAGTGTGTGAGATGTTGTGGCTCTATACCTAGTTTCTGCCATATTGTTTAACAGTTTTAGTTTTCCAGTGGTTTTTGTCAAATTATGAGTTCTTGTCCCAAAAGCTTAGACTTGGTTTATCAAACACTAACTGATGTGGTCATTTTCTATTGTGTATTATATAGCTGGTCTATTCCACTGATCTACCACTCAGGTTCTTAACCAGTACCAGATTTTTTGTTATCATCATAAAGATCTAGGGGAGTAATTCTTTCTCTATAATGGAATGCTTTCTGCTTATTCACTTTATTGTTAACTTATATTTCAGAATTACATTATTGCACAGGAGCATATAGAATTTCACCTGTAGATGTGAACAGTAGACCTTCCTCCTGCCTTACTAACTTTCTTCTGAATGGTAACTTTTTCCTTTGTTTCAACTGGTACAATTATAAGTGTAATACTATAAGTGAGACTACTTTGAAATAGGTGTGTTGACCACAGTTAAGTGCTAACAGATTTTGTAAAGGGATTCTAACATCTTAATCTGGAAAATTGTTTCCCCTATAGTCTTTTAACCTTTTTTTCAATAATTTTGAACTTGGACATGAGAGAACTCACTTAATTGATTTTGCAAAGATTCAGAAAATGTCTTGTGTTTCTGATCTTCCTCAAGTGTTGTGTTTCATTAATGAACATTATGACTGAAATATTTCTGACTTTTAACAGCCTCATAGAATTAAAATTTACTTGAAACTTAGAACTTAGAGTTTTATCTGTGATTTAAACTAGGTTTTTTTCCCCCTAAACCTTAAAATTATTATGAACTTAGTCCTCTGTGGTCCAAAGCCACTTTTTTCTTTTGGTCCTGACCTATGATTTGATCAAGGTAGGGAAGTTCTGATCTAATAACTCATTTTATGAATACACATTTGTAATTTTTAGTCTTAGGAGTAGCATGAGGGCACTGAGTTATTAAATGACTTGCTAGTAATCTCACTGATGGTATGTTTTATAAGAAGAGTATAAGCCTAATTCTTACTAACTCCAAAGCTGGAGTTCTGTTTTAGATCGCCCTGCCTCTCTTGAAGAATTAAATTTGTAGCATTATATTGAATCAGTTTTATAAGTAACTTAGAGTGTCAGTATATCCTTGTAGCAAATTTAATTTCACTTTTATGTTGTACACTTGGAGGACAGAATAGCTCCACAAAATTCAGATTTTTAATAAAGATATTGGAAATTAAATATTGAATATTTCTAGAATAGCAGCTGTTCAGAGTTTATATCTTACTGTATCTTCAGAATCTTCAAATGAATTTCCTTTAGAAATGATTATTGTGCTTTGATCAGATTAGAAGCCTAAACTTCATTCAGAAAAGCTAAAACAGCTGAAAAAACTCAAAATTTTTAACTACTTGTGGTTACATGGAAGCATTATGAAACTGAAATGGGACTTTATCCTTTTTTATTACTGCTATTCATGAGACTGGCTAGAAGTACTCTCACTTTTTGGTGTCCAAATGACTTGTGACATCAAGTGTGATAAAATATTTTACTGGACACTAAACTTTGATAATTTCCTTTATATAAATCTGAAAAATTAGAGTAACTGAGTTAACTAAGACCAGGATACAAATCTGAAAGGGAAAATCCTGCTCTTAGATAAGATGTTTGGTTGCATGAATGAAATAAATTATCCAGAAATGCTCTTAAGGAAGGAAAAAATGAACAATTGAAGTGATTTGTTGATCTTACTTTTGACAGGTCGTTCTGTTCTACTGGAACAGCCACGAAAATCAGGTTCCAAAGTCATTAGTCATATGCTTAGTAGCCATGGAGGAGAGATTTTTTTGCATGTCTTGAGCAGTTCTCGATCCATTCTGGAAGATCCTCCTTCAATTAGTGAAGGGTGTGGCGGGAGAGTTACGGATTACCGGATTACAGTAAGGCTCTAATTTCTATGAGTACCACTTCTGTATTTTGAATTTACCAGACTATACAAGGGACTTTTCTGAGTAAGATGGTTTGATTTTGTTCTGTTTCTGGTTAGTTAATTTTAAGTAAATAGTTTTGCCAACAAGATTGATTTGAATATTTAATAACAACATATTAATCATATAATTAACTTTCATGGGAGCCAAAAAAATGTCAGCAGTCTGAACCTAATATTTTCCGTTGCTCCATTATCTGTCCTTTAGAGGAATTGAACTGAGAAGTTTTAGCCTTCAAAACACGCGAATACAGCCCTGTTTTTTCCATGTTTTAAAAATTTCCTTAATCCAAACAGCAATATAGCTTTAGTTTTGACTCATCTCTTTGAATATATATGTGTATATATAAATATGTATGAATACACATATGTGTATTTATATGTATATATGTATGCATAAATATACACACATATTTTGCAAGATATCTAAATTTACCAGAAATGTTTCTGGACACACACCACACAAAAGAAACAAAAGATAGGTTCTTATGTTTCTTCTTTGTATGTCATAGAACACAAACTTTAAGAGAGGTTATTACATTTAATCCATACTGTATAAATTAGAAAATATAGTTTCTAATTTTATCTTGTTTGGTTATCATTAGGATTTTGGTGAATTTATGAGGGAAAACAGATTAACTCCTTTTCTAGACCCCAGATATAAAATCGATGGAAGTGTTGAGATCCCTTTGGAACGAGCAAAAGATCAGTTAGAAAAACATACTCGTTATTGGCCTATGATTATTTCACAAACCACCATCTTCAACATGCAAGCAGTAAGTAAATTTAAGTTATTACAAACACCGATTTTGGCTACATAATTTTGCCTAGTGTAATAAATATTTAACTTATGGAATAGATATATAACTTACTCTAATCACTATAAGGAATGCCAACTATGACATATATACAGTAAGAGGCAAGCCTGGTGTAGTAGAAGGAATGCCAGACTGGGGAATCAAGAAATTTGGGTTCTGGTTCTGGTTGTTAAGAATTGAGTATGTGACTTCAGGCTAGTCACTAGAACTCTCTGGACTTCAGTCTCCTTATATACAATAATAAAAGGATTAGATTAGATCAGCAGTTCTATAATCTCCTTTTTCAGAGAATCCATTAAGTCCAAGCTATTTTCATAAAAATATGGCATTCTCATTTTTAATATGATTAATTCTGATATCTATAACCCACATAAACATAACCTCTTTGGAGGGTCCTCAGTAATTTTTAACAGTGTAAAGGTTCCTGAGACCAAAAAGTTTGAGAGGCACTATATTAAAAATCTTTAGTAGTCTGTTTCTAGGAAATAAGTAATTCTATAATTACACAAAATTATAAAATTTAAATTGCAAATTTTATAACTCAAGACTTCTGATCCTCCTAACCATAGTTCATGTTAAAGAATCTCATCTAGATTTAGTGTAAAGAACACTGCTGTACTCTCTTCCTTTAATTAGTCAATAACATTTTAATAGCATTTTGTAGTTTTGCTTGAAGTCTGGGTCTCGACTTTTGAAATACTTTATTATTTGGGGTTTTTACAGTTTAAAATCGGATGAAATATTTCACTTTGGCTTTAGGTGCTTTGTTCAAGTCATTTGAGTTTTATTTTTTGCTTTTGTTTTTTAATTAATAGGTAGTTCCATTAGCCAGCGTTATTGTCAAAGAATCCTTGACAGATGAAGATGTGTTGAACTGTCAGAAAACAATATACAACTTAGTTGATATGGAAAGAAAAAATGATCCACTGCCTATTTCCACAGTTGGTACAAGAGGAAAAGGCCCCAAAAGGTAATAGTTGTTTTTTTAACCCTTCATGTAATTCGAATGGTAAGAGGTTAGCATTTATACTATAGTAATTTTTCTCTAGTTATCAGTAATGTAATTGAACTAACAATGCCTGTTACATAAGAGAACAAGAATACTATATTTATCATTTCCTTTATTTCCTCAGTGTTGGTCAATTTTATTTTATATTATTTTATCTCTGTGTTCTATTTTGTAAGAAAATTTTTTTATTTTCCTTTACTGCAGAGATGAACAGTATCGTATTATGTGGAATGAATTGGAAACCCTTGTCAGAGCTCATATTAACAACTCTGAGAAACATCAACGAGTTCTAGAATGTCTAATGGCATGTCGTAGCAAACCCCCAGAAGAAGAAGAGCGGAAGAAGCGTGGAAGGAAGAGAGAAGATAAAGAGGACAAATCTGAGAAAGCAGCAAAAGATTATGAACAAGAAAAGTTTTGGCAAGATTCAGAGAGGTGACATTTAAAAGTTAATAAATGAACCATATTATGACTCATTCTGTCTACCGCACATATGAATATTCAGACATTTACTAATAATTGATTTCATTCATTTGTTTTTCATCTAGTTTTATAATTATATAATATAGTATTCACTCAGCCAAACTATCTTTAAATGTCAATCATAAAATGTCATTAAAAATATTTAGAGTTGGAAGGGACCTTAGAGACATGTAGTCTAAGTCCCTTATTTTACAAATGAGCCAAGAAAAGGCACAGAGATTTTAAATTACTTTCACAAAGTCACATAGACAGTAAGGTAGAATGTAGTGTTGGAACTTGATTGATTGATTGATTGAAACCAGATACTCTAACTCTGAATGCAGTACTTTGCTTTCATACCACAGTAAGGTGGTTCAGTGTCATACATGTCCTGGTAGAGGTAGAGGTAACTTTTTTCAAAGGGGATATTTTAGTTTCTCTGCCCTATTATTTTCCCCCTTCTCGAATTTCATTTGCTTCTGTCTTTTAAAAATTATTTTGTGAATATTCTTTTCATTTTATTTTACATCACTCTTACTAACCTAGTAGCTTTCCTTCCTCCATCTCTAAACCCTCTCTTTAAAGCAAAAAACTGTAGTCAGGCCCAAACAAATCAGCACTTTGATCAGATCTCCTTTACCTTTGACCCATCCCTCTCTGACAAGGGTAAAAAGCAGACTTTCTCCTCTTATCACTGTGGTGATCCCAGTTCTGAAGTCTTTCATGTTGCCCTTGATGTTGCCCTGCTGTGTGTGAGTTCTTAAGTAGTGATTTGAAAGTTTATAACAACATTGAATCCTACTTATTTAATTATTTTCCCTGAATTGAGATGGGATGTTTTTGCTTCTTATTACTTTATGCATTTTCTAGGCATATGTGAAGGATTAGGGTTATAAAGATTTGGGGTAGGGAGTGTCTTTTTGTTTTAAAGTCATTCGTTGTAGAGAAATGTTGCTTTAAAAAAAAAAAGGCTAGCTGATTTAAGAATTGTTTTTAAAATATGCCTTAAAATCGACTGTTTAATCCCAAAGATTAAAAGGCATTTTAGAACGTGGAAAAGAAGAATTAGCTGAAGCAGAGGTTATTAAAGATTCTCCTGATTCCCCAGAACCTCCAAACAAGAAGCCCCTTGTTGAAATGGATGAAACTCCACCTGTGGAAAAGTCCAAAGGTAAGAGGAACTAGGACATCCTGTTGTGAGAGGATCTTAGAATCAAATCATCTCAAACAACATTGTCTAAATAGATATTTTGTTATCTAAAACAACATAAATCTCTCTTCTGAATCTTTGAACTTGAAGTCTCTATCCACTGTCTGGAAAAATGTTGTCATGAGAATTATACTGATAGCTCCATTAATTAATCCTTTGGAAATAAAGTATTATAATGAAATCCAATTTAAAGTAAAAAATAAAATTAAATCTTTACTTAGAGCTGTATGTAGTCTCAGCTGTGTGTGATAAAAATATCTTGTATCCATTCTCCTTTTGTGGAAGGTGATCAGGACTGATTGACTACAGAATCATGATATTTTTCCTTGTTCTCATTTCCTTCATTCTATTCTAGTATCAGTCACTGCCATTACTTCAGTTATCTCCCTTACTGGTCCCTCATAACTCCTATTTAAAACAAATAATTTACATTTTGTTGTACTTTGATTGTTTTACATTAAATTTACATTGAATGTAAAGCAATATAGACCTTTATTTATTGCATTTTAAACTTTTTAATTATGGAATAAGTTGTCTTTTTCTCCTTAAAGGAATTATAAGCTTCAGCAAATAGGTAAAAAGGTAAGTTTTGGGGAAACATCTCTACATTGAAAGTAACTTGTGTTTTCTTTGCATTGTTTTTGGTGGGGATTGTTTTAAAAGAGAGGGACAGAAAAACAAATTAAGGATATGTGTTAGTTCCTAAAGCTCTGAACTGGTAGTGCAGTATTCTTCTTAATCAAAATAGCTTCCATTTATATAGCACTTTTAGATCTGCAGGGTATTTTCATGTTCATCATCATCTCACTGAAGCCTCATCACAGCTCTTCCTTCCCCACCCCCTTTTTTTTACAAAAAAGGGAATGGTTGCTTTTCAGATCTGAGTTGCTAATGGTCACATAACTAGTAAAGTATCAGAAGGAAATTCAGACTATGAGCTTCATAACTCCTCAGGCCATCCCTTTGCTAGAATTACCAGAATCCAGGCTTTTATTTAGGAGCAGAAGTGAGGAGACTGACTGACCCATGCTGCCAAGGATCTTTTGTTTTCTGTTTTTACCGCTTTTTAAAAATTTTGGGAGTTAGGAGAAGCCTGTGTTGCTTATTCTTGGCTTATAGAACCTTGAGTCTGCACTGCCTTAAAAAACAGGCCCATGGGGGGCAGCTGGGTGGTTTAGTGGATTGAGAATCAGACCCAGACAGGAGGTCTGGGTTCAAATATGACTTCACATATCCTAGCTGTGTGACCCTGGGCAAATCACGTAACCACCCCCATTGCCTAGCCCTTACCACTCTTTTGCCTTAGAATTGATATACAATATTGATTCCAAGACAGCAGAAGGTAAGGGTTTAAAAGAACAAAACAAAACAGGCCCATGGCTATGTGCCCTGGACATCTCTGATGCTTATTAGTTGGCTTGTCCTGAGCCAGGAACCTAAACTCCTTAGCCACAGTTTTCTTGTTTGTATAATGAGTCTTGTACTTGAGAGACTCCAAGTCCCCTTTCAGCCCTACATCTATGGCCTAGTGATCCTTTCTTCGCCTTCTTTTCTTGTCTCTCTCTTTTTTTTTAAACCCTTATTCCATCTTGGAGTCAATATTGTGTGTTGGCTCCAAGGCAGAAGAGTGGTATGGGCTAGGCAATGGGGGTCAAGTGACTTGCCCAGGGTCACACAGCTGGGAGGTGTCTGAGGCTAGATTTGAACCTAGGACCTCCCGTCTCTAGGCCTGACTCTCAATCCACTGAGCTACCCAGCTGCCCCCGCTCTTGTTTCTTTTTTAACTCTCCTTTTTTACCATCTATATTTTAAAATGTCCAGATTCTTACTTTTTTTTTCTGTCACAATGAACACTAAATATAATTTTAAATGAACATAAATTTCCCTTATTGACAAATTGAAAAACATCCATAGTCCTATTATTAATTGACAAGCATTTAGTGCAAGAATAAAAAGAAAGGTGAAAAAAGGCTGTCCCTCTCCCTATTATTTTCCCCTCCCAGTGAATTTTCTTTTTTTTTTTAATTTTTTATATTTTTAAATTTTTTATTTAGAATATTTTTCCATGGTTACATGATTCATGATCTCCCCCCAACCCCTCACTTTTTCCTTCCCCCTCCCAAAACCGACAAGCAGTTCCACTGTGTTATACATGTATCATTGTTCAAAATCTATTTCCGTGTTATTCATATTTGCAGTAGAGTGATTCTTTAACATCAAAACCCTAATCACATCCCTATAGCACTACATGATCGATCATATATTTTACTAAGGCATTTCTGGTTCCACAGTTCTTTCTCTGGATGTGGATAGTGTTCTTTCTCCTAAGTCCCTCAGAATTGTCCTGGAACACTGCATTGCCACTAATAGAGGAGTCCATCACCTTCGATTGTACCACAATGTATCAGTCTCTGTGTATACTGTTTTCCTGGTTCTGCTCCTTTCACTCTGCATCACTTCCTGGAGGTTGTTCCAGTCTCCATGGAATTCCTCCATTTCATTATTCCTTTTAGCACAATTGTATTCCATCACCAACATATACCACAATTTGTTCAGCCATTCCCCAATTGATGGGCATCCCCTCATTTTCCAGTTTTTGGCCACCACAAAGAGTGCAGCTATGAATATTCTTGTACAAGTCTTTTTCCTTATTATCTCTTTGGGGTACAAGCCCAGTAGTGCTATGGCTGGATCAAAGGGCAGACAGTCTTTTTTCACCCTTTGGGCATAGTTCCAAATTGCCCTCCAGAATGGTTGGATCAGTTCACAACTCCACCAGCAATGAATTAATGTCCCTACTTTGCCACATCCCCTCCAGCATTCATTACTTTCCTTTGCTGTCATGTTAGCCAATCTGCTGGGTGTGAGGTACCAGTGAAGTTTCTGGCAAAATATGGCAATAATATAGACATATATATAGGCAATAATAAATAATATATTTACAAATTGTTGTGTCTCAGGTAACTTATTGGAAGGAAATGGAATTATATTTTGAACTAAATAAGGTCAGACTATATTTTATATCATTTGATGTGACTTTTTTGTTGAATATTTGATATCAATAGATTTGGCCTTTACTTAGTCTTGTGCTGCTATTTCTTAAGTGCCCAGAGTACCACAGTTGCGCACAAAAAAAAGAATCTAGTTGGCTTACTCTTCACCAAGAATAAGTAAGCTATACCCTGGAAGTAAAGATAAAGAAAGTTTCCCATATGTCAAAACATTCTGGTGCTTTATAGTAGGGGAGAAAATTATTCATGATATACCAAATGTTTCTTTTGCTGTCAGCAAAGCAACTTTCTTTTCATAGTAAAATACTATGAGAGTGTTTTTGCAGGTAACAAAAACTTTAGATGGAGCTTGACTTCTTATAACAACTCACTTTTATATCAACTTCTAGGATTAAAAAGCAATTTCTTCATAACATCTCTGTGAAGTATAGTTTTTGCAGATGAAATTGAGTCTGAGAAAGGTCAAGTGATACTAGATAGCTTGAAAATTCAAACAAGTCTGATTCAATGTCCACTGGTCATCCTAGATGTTAATTTGGCTGTATTTTTGTTTTCTTTTTGTGTTAACTTCAATGTACTCTTTCAAAGCTGTATAGTGATATTTTTCTTGTTACTCAAATTATGAGATATTTATCAGTAGAGAAGCTTTTCTATATTATGAAACTTCAACCCTATATAGAAAGTATTAATTTAAGAAATTGCTTGAAGATAGTGGAAATATTTTTTCCTAACCATTTTTATTAAGATTAGTGTGTTAGAGTACATACATTATTTTGAATGACAGGGAAGATAACTTGATGGGAAGGAAATAGTTGGCTTATATGTGTCTTTACCTTGAATTCTAAAACAGGATAATATTGCCACAAATTTGACAAGTTTAAAATTGAATCTATTTGAATTTGAAATAATTTCCATACCTTTTTTATTCTTCTCTCTTCAAACACAATCCTAGGACCAATGTCCTTGCTGTCTTTGTGGAGTAATAGGATTAATACTGCCAACTCCAGGAAACATCAGGAATTTGTTGGTCGTTTGAATTCTGTCAACAATAGAGCCGAGTTATATCAGCATCTTAAAGAGGAAAATGGGTTTGTATTATTGAATGTAGTATTTCAAAGAATAAGCACTGCCATAAAAGCTTCCTTTCCCTTCCTAAATCCAACTCAGACAACATTTTAAATGCAAGAGTGTTCTTTAGGTTTATCTTTGAGGCAGAGGGGAGTAACTGAAGCTTCTCAGCTTGGAGTGGGAAAGGGCTAGATCTGTCTTTAGGAATATCAGTGGTCAATTTATGTGGAAATTGGATTAGAAAATGGCAAGACTTGACATACAGAATCCAATTAGGAATCTATTTCAATAAACCAGACAGGAGGTGATGAGAAGCTGAAAATAGCAACAGGTGGTTAAGTTAGTGGAGAACTCAAGATACTCTTGGGATCAAAAATGGAAATGTCTAGCAGGCAATTGGAAATGTAGGACTAGAGTTTAGTAGAGAGATGAGAGCTGGATACATAGATTTGGAAGTAATTTGCAGAGAAGTGATAGTTGAATCCATGGGAGCCAATGAGATCAACAGAGACTATTTTGAAAGCAGAGAAGAGAAACCAATACAGAGCCACGAGCTATACTTACATTGGACTGGGGTGTGTGTGTGTGTGGGAAAACATGAAAAAACTATAGACTGCAAAGAAAACTAAGGAAGATAAGTAGGATAAGAACCAGGAAAGAGCAGTGTCAGGATTCCCAGGGAGGAGAAAGGACTGAGAAGAAGAGATTGTCAGTAGTCAGAAATATTGCTAAAAGGACAGTAATGATTGATAAATTTAGTTTTTTGTTAATATGTTAAAAATGATCAAACCTAGAAAATGCAAAAGTTTTTATATTTTTTGTCATACTTAGAAGATACAACTTGTGAAATTTTAGAAGAGGTTCAGTAATATGATGCCACAGAATATAAACTAAGTAAAATAGTCTTCATTTTAGAATAGTAACTCTTACTGGGAGAATTGGGTTTAAATCTGAATAAGTTTCAGACTTTTCTTTTTGAGCTATTTTTGAAGATAAATTTCTTTTCAAATCTCTCACAGTGTGGCTTCCACTAACCTTTTCAGGCTCAATTCTCCTTTTCTTGCCCTCTGTTCTAATCAGACTAGCCTACTTGCTATTCCCTCTATACATTCCATCATGCTCATGTGCTACCCCTTCTTACGGGCCTTTCCTAATTCTTCCACTCACTCCTTAGTGACCTCTTACTCTTGAAATTTCTTCATATTTACTTATTTCTGCACTTGTACTTATCTATGTACATGTTGTGTTCTTCTAGTAAAATATTTATTTTTTTGCAAAACATTGTATCCTTAGTGCCCTTTCCACTAGCAGACTTTTATAAAGTAAATGTGACTTTTTTTTGTTTTGTTTTGTTTTTTAATTTCAATTGAAAGTTTGCTGACAAGAAAGGGGGGGGGGGGCCCTTGAACTGAGAAGTAGGATTTTCCTTTGGTCATTTGAATCTGTTGAAATTTGACTTTAGTCATTTCAGCTTTGGAGCTCTTTTGAAAGATTAGAATCATTTGAAGAGTAGTAGAGGTAAGACTTTCTGTTAATGTTTCCTTCTACCAACATCTTTGTTGTTCTTCTCTTTCTCAGGATGGAGACAACAGAAAATGGAAAAGCAAGCCGGCAGTGAGCATCGACTTAAAGAACTAAATCTTAGTATATAGCATAAACTGTTTTATGCTAGATTTGATACTAGTACTTTTTCAGCAAGGTTGTATAGTTACATTGCCTGGAATGGTTTTTACAATTTTATAAATTTCATCTAATTTTTTTTTGTACAAAATGTAGAAGTCACGTGATAAGTGAAGGCTATACAGATGGGATTTGTCCTATAAATCAAATACATTTTAAAGTAAAGAACTTTCCTTCTGGAAATGTTAAAGATGGTCTTGTACTTCTCTTTGCCAAATAAAATTGTTGAGATAATTTTAAAATAAAATATTGGAAAATTTTTAAAATTTAAAATGGTATTAAACTTATTTAGCTAAAATTGGTTTAAAATTTTTTGGAAATGTTTTGAAATATTCTTAAGATTATAAGAGTTAATATATACTATAACTATGACTTTTAATCTGGCTTGTTAAGCAGTGAGCATTCAACAGACTACTATGCAAACACTAATTACTATGCAAGGAACTGTGCTATCAATTTTAATTTTATTTCTTTTGCTGACATGATTTTTTTGCCTTATACATGATGTTTTTTCAGGAAAATATTTTAAAACAGTTTTTCTCATTTGCTCTTATTCTAAAAATTATTTTGGAAAATAGAATAAGTAATATTGGCTAATTTTTCCAAGTTAGTATTGAGAATGCCATTGTTTCTTCTGTCATTGATTAGATGTATCTATTTTCAAAGCTGTAATATAAGTGTTCTAGGCTGGGATCTGAGCAAATCTCAAAGTTCTTACAAGTGCTATGAGTGTACATTCTTGTCTGTTCACGAGGAAGTTCCCCGTTGCTCTAGATTTTCTTGGGATTCTTGTTTCTTCAAGATTATTTATTCATGTTGAAAGATGAAATTTTCTTGACAAATAATCATTTTTGGGCAAAAAAGTAAAGAGATAGTTTATCTAAGTATAGAATACTGATCCAATTTTAAGATTTTCATTTCTTTAAAAGAAAAAGAAAACATTCATCACTTGAACTTCAGTTTCATTCTCACCCATGCTAGGAAACTTTTTTGTGTTTTCTGCCCTTTGATACAAAGGTAATCTGTGTACAGAACTATTGACCTTGGCATTTCCATGCCAATATGGGCAATGTAGATAACTTTCTAAATTTAAAAATGGCCAGGTTTTATTTTCTGTCACCACTCCAGACTTACTTTAGAATTTATGTCTAAATGGACTTCTGCTCACTCTGTGACTGCATTAACCAAAAGTCCTTGTGTAAAATTGTTCATCGGGCCTTTTCTGTTTTCCTAATTGTGATGAAATATAAACTTCATTCATCTCAATATTATCGCATAAGAAGTGAATTGAATGCGTGTGCGTGTGCGTGTGTGTGTGTGAGAGTGAAATACAGAGATTGTACTTCAGAAATAGCTAGGGCTTGTAAACATGTCTTAAAATCCCCAAAACATAGTCTATATTCCAACAGCTTGTTTTAAAAGAAGGAAAACAATTTTTGGGAAACATCCTTTTTAAAAAAACCTCCTATGTCACCCTTACCTTATGTTTAGAATCTATACTAAACATTGTTTCCAAGGCTGAAGATTGGTAAGGACTAGACAGTTAGCATTAAGTGACACAGCCAGGAAGTGCTTGAAGTCAGATTTGAACCCAGGACTTCCCATCTCCAGGCCTGGTTCCATCCACAGAGCCACCTTTGGCTGCCCCAGAAAACTCATTTTAATTGAATAAGTGAATATATGGATTTTTAAAACTTTATATCTGAGAGCTTTAGGAATTGTGCTATATACTAAAGATATTTCTAAAATGAGGCTATAAATGACTCGAACCCTTGAAGACAGCACTGCATTTGTTGTTCTGGTTGAAATGAGTTCCCCAGTTTAGCAGTGCACATAATCTTCATTTTCCCCTTAAGTTTGCTTTACAAGCACTACTGAATTGTTAGTGCTCTTTCTGGCATATTTGGAGTTAAAATAATATGGACAATTAGAGAATAAAAAGTCTAAAAATGTGTAGATGCTGTTAAATAAGAGCAAATCTAGCCATCTGTCTGACATGAGGTAATGAAGGTAGCCCACAGGGGATCGAGCGCTAGACTTGAAGTCAAACTTGGCCTCAGACACCTGCTGGGGGGGGCCCCGTGGTTAAGCTGCCTGTTTCGTCATCTGGAAAATGGGGAGAAGAACAGTAGTGGCCTTTGGGCTGTTGTGAGGATCAAATGCTGGGCCCAGGGCCGCCCAGAGACATTTCCTAAATGCTTATTAGAACAGCTTGTTCCTACATGTTTATAAAGGCTATCAAGATGCGGCAGCCTGTCCCAGGGGGTGAGGAATGGCCAGTGTTAGCAGCAAGTAAAGTGGACTGGAAGAAGCATGCGCTCTTATGCAATCTAGGAAAGGAAGATGAATTAAATTCATAAATAAAAATTAAATTGTAAGTGTCCAGATGGAATAAAGATTATCTTAGGGGAAAATGTAACCTCCCAGTGTTTGGACAGAAGTATAAATAAGATTTCTTCCTCTGGGTCAGGCATGATCTTCTGCCCCTGAACTTTACTTGACACACAAATCTCTCTTTGACTTCCGATTCTTAACCATATTCCAAATCATTGATAAAGGATTCCTATAAGGGAATATTGCTTTAGTTATTCTGGTTCTGGAGACTGTGGAACAGAAATCGACTTCCAAACCACTTAAAAAAAAAAAAAAACCCTTACCTTCTGTCTTAGCATCAATACTGTGTATTGGCCCCAAGGCAGAAGAGTGCTCAGGGTTAGGCAATGGGGGTCAAGTGACTTGCCCAGGGTCACACAGCTGGGAAGTGTCTGAGGCCAAATTTGAACCCAAGACCTTCCGTCTCTGGACCTGATTCTCACTCCACTCAGCTACCCAGCTGCCCCCTTCCAAGCTATTTCTAACTATTATGATACTAGGCAAAGTTTTGCTGGCACATGTGTGCACCCAAGAGACAAGGATGCACATACAAGCTTCAGAAGCTTTTGCTGGTCACCAACAGCCTCGGCTGTCCATTCTGGCCCCTGGATTCAAAGTAGCACCAGGAAACCGGGCCTCCCTGGCCCAGGGCCGGTTCTGAGTGCCCGTTGAGTTAGGGCCAGTCCTCAGCAGGGAAGTGAGCAGAACCCCTTTTAAAGGTGTCCCTCAAGGACGAGGCCCGAGTCCTCTTCCTTCCAGCCACCGCATCGGCCCTTGGGAAGGAAGGGCCCGACCCCCGGGAGGGGCTTCTCCCGATTGATGGTTCCCGCCCCCTTCTGGGCCGCTCTCAGGCCTTTCTCTACCGGATCTCCATCCCGCAGCGGCTACCTTTGGACTCTCCTCCGCGCCGCGGGCTCTCAGCTCCCCTTTCCGTGCTCTTAGTGTCTGAGGGCCCTGAGCGCCTCCGCCTAGACTTATGCTCCCAGTGCTCCCCTCTGCCTGGTTGTTTGGTCATTTCAGTCACATCCCGCTCTTTGTGACCTCACTCGGGTTTTCCTGGCAGGTACAAGAGTGTTGGCTCTTTCCTTCGCCAGCTCATTTCCCAGGGAGGCACCCGAGGCAAGGGGTGACGCGATTTGCCCAGGACCCCGCAGCGGGCAAGTATCTGAGGCTGAATTTGAATTCGGGTCTTGCTGACTGCGGGCCCAGGACTCCATCATTGTAATCGTTACCTAACATTTAGGTCACAGTGTGCCAGCGACGCTACCGAATCCTGTCCACTGCGCCCCTGGGAGGGCAGGGCCGCGATCATCTCCGGTTACCCACGAGGAAACGGACTTAACCGGGCTGAAATGGCCTGCCTTTCGGACTCCGTCTAGCTGCATGGGAGCTCTTGCACACTCGTCTGGCAGGGGAATGGGGTGTGCCGATGCCAGGCACCTTAGGCTGTCACAAGTCAAGCTAGACAAGCGCGCGGCCGCTCTGCGCCTGCGGGACTCGCTTTAGCTGCTTTTTTCTCTTTACCGAACACCGCTCTGGGGAAAGGGGGCCCGCCGCGGCCAGGGGGCATCTTTGGCGGCACTAATCTGTTGCCTATGGGGCATGGAAGGACAGCCTAGAGAGGCTGGCAAACCCGGACTCCCGCCACTCTCGAGTCTTCGTTGTCCTTTTTCAGGCACTTTCTAAGGGAGGCAGGGGCGCCCCATGGAGGCTGAGATATTCGCCTTGGTGCTTCAGAGCTGAAACAAATAAAACAGATGATGCAGAGTCTTTCCTTTCCCTTGTAATGTCTTTTCTGCGTCAATTAGTTTATTTCAAACTTCTTGGTTCTAAGGGGACTTCAGACGGATCCGGAAGATTTCTCGTCCTGATCAGAAAACAAAGCGAATACCCTTTAACTAGGGTCCTGCCTGTTCCTCTAGTGAGCTGGTCTTGGGCCCAGCCTGCTTCAGTCTCTTACAACCGTTCACTTGGCTCCTTCTCCAATGCCCTCCACAACTGGACTTGCTGCACGCAATGGTGGAATTCCTTGTGCTCTGTAGATTGCTAGCGAGCAAATGTAACGTGATTATATATGTGGTTGTGTAATCATTAAAATTATGAGGCTGAGAGTAACTACCCAGCTGCCCCCACAAATCATAGTTTCTTAATGTGAATGGGCCACCCAGGGGGGCAGTGCCTGTGGAATCAGTTTCCAGCCTCGTTGGTTCCTTGGTTCTTTAACTTCCTTTTCTCTGCGGGTTCATCTCTATCTGAATTTACTCAGTGGTCTTTGACTGCCAGGTCACTGAGAAATGACATTTAAAAAAGTGACATAAGGAGAGAGAAATTTGCTTCCAGCAGTTGGCAGGTGGTGGTTGTGAGAATCAAATGAGATAATATTTGTAAAGTGTTTAGCATTGGCCTGGCAATAGTAGGAGCTATATAAATATTGGTTATTATTATTATTATCTTTACACATTATTGATGCTTTTCCATCCACACCCTTGATCCCAAGAGACAATTACTGGTGGGTTTTAAAGGTTTGAAGGATGCGATGCCCCATACTTTCTTACAAGGACTAATCACATGATTTGCTTTTCTTTTGGCTATTAATTTTTTTTTAAGCATGGCAACCACTCCATCTTATCTAGTCATTGGCACAACTAGGGTTTTAGAAAACATTCCTTCTGCCTATTAGTTTTCCTCTGACTTGTGAATTCTAGTTCAGCATAGGGTGGGAGATGATCATTTCCTATACTGGAAGAAGGGTGTCTGAGCTTCTCTAGCATTACTTGTGTTGGTTCTGCAAGGCTGCTTTGAGAAACATGTATTTGGTACATGCTTTCCACAACTGAGATGAAGGTAAGCCTTGCCATTCTGGGAAGGGGAACTTTTGGGGACCATTTCCCAGTTGGTGTTGCTAAATGAGGCCCTTCCCTGAAATACCAGATTTTGAGGATCAATGAAAGTCTCATACGTCTCCCAGTTGTAAAAATTAAAATTAGATCTCAAATAATAAAAATATTATATTTTAGGAGATATATTTAATGATCATTAGGAATAAAGGAATAAAAGGAATACAACATTAAAAAAAAAAACACATGCCCATGGCTGATCAGCCAATTCAGACACCTTACCACCACCAAGCTCACTGTCATCAAGCCAAAGAGGTGGTACCCTCCCCATCCCTGCCTAATATCCCCTGTCTACAGGAAGTACAAAACAACAGGAAGTCAGTGGGCTCCTGGGAAATGTAGTTCTTTTTTTTTAGGATAACAGATTTTCAATTTTACACAGTATTGGTAATCCATGACTATCCTAACATTGCAATTGGTGTACCTATGCTTGAGGCAAGTATAAGGGCTGTTGATCCAGGAGATGTTTCCTATGGCAAAGGTGCTGTTGGCAGTTAATCATCATCATCTGGCTTGAAAGGAGTGATCCATATTATATATGATTTTAATTTTTCCAATGTTATGTGCTGAGCAAACATTTCCTCTGACCCTCCTTAATTTAAACATCACTTACTGAATTTTGTTCTCTGAGTATCTCTTTGGTAAATTGGTATTGACTAAACACAATGCTTGGTTGTACCAAGAGATTACAGTGAACCCCAAAATAAATTCTTATTCTCTCTTTTACAGCAGCTAGATGGTACAGTGCATAGTCCACCAAGCCTATGGTCAGGAAGAGCTAAGTTCAAATTTGAATTCATACACTTCCTAGCTATATGACCCTGGGCAAGTCACTTTACCCCAGTTTGCCTCTGTTTCCTCATCTGCAAAATGGGGATGATGATATTAACATCTCGTCCTAGGGCAGTTGTTGGGCTCAAATGAGCTAAAAACTGTAAAGCACTTAGTACAGTTTCTAGCACATAGTGAACATTATATAAATGTTAGCTATTAGGATTTTCAGTAATAATAGGAGTAGTAACTTTGAAAAAACTGATAACTGCTACAGAAAAGACTTGCAAGCAAGTGCAAGCCATGGAACTTTGAAAATCTGTCAATCTGAAAAATTCCAGAGAAGAATGTGGCCAGGGAGAAGGCAGTTTGAATAAGCTGGCACACAAACTGATTTTACTCTCCTTCTTCCTTGAGACTCTGAGGAAGAAAACTGACAGAGAGATTTACATTGTAGTTTCTGGCTACTGATGTCAACTTGAAGACTTGGGCTTTAAAGGAAAGTAGAGTTGAATTGTCTTTAAAGGAATAAAGAGTTGAATTATCTTTAAAGGAATAAAGACAATTCAACTCTACTTTCTTGATATTGAATTTATAATAGATTAGGGAAACCCAAAATTCCCTCTACCCTTATTACCTACTCCCTACCCTTTCTTCCTTTAAAATAAATCCTTTTCCAGTATTTTGAAGTGAAATTAGTCTGTTGAAAGCTGCTATAACTTACCATCTCTGAATAGCTATTAGGATCAACAGAAGGAAGCAGGAAGGGGGAGGAGAATTGAGAATTCAGTCTCTCCTTGACCTTATTTTTTAGAGTCATTGTTCCAGATTTTTTCTTTACCTTAAATACTCTAGTAATTGAGTCTCCAATATATAACATTTTATGTTCATGGTCTAAGTGTTCAGGTACTTTGGAAACCTTGTTTCACCCACTTCTTTTGTGAATCTGTTTTGCCTCAAGAGTTGCACATTGATTCTTAGTCAAGATTAGGATTGTCCAATTCTGCCCTAGGGACCATTGTATCCCTTGTTTAGGTTGGGTGATGCCACAGTGTTTATGAGGTGACCCTAGGGAGGTTTCTGGCCCCCATTTTCTCTGAAATCAATGATACCATCTCCATCCACTCGAGGTGGCAAGTATATGAATGTAAAACCCTTCTCTTATATACAGACATTGAATAGGCAGGACAATCATTGACAATCCTTTTGCTTAGATGCACTAGCTCTATAAATTGCACATTCTCCAGCCTTCCATCAGTAATCCATAAGAAGGGAGTTCAGAGGAAAATTCAACGGTCTGAAGAACAATAATGGTCAAATGGTTTGGGGGCAGGTTGCAAAATACTAGTCGAAACCCTAATATGTTTTTCAAGAAGTTGAGGCACATTAAGGTTGAGTTCATGAAACAATTTACATTAACTGGCAAATGTCAAATTTGATATCATGCCTCATGTACCCCCTTCTAATGGGAAGCAATACAATTCATTTAGTCAGAACAGATTTAAGCTTAGTGTTGGTAGAAAAGAAGGTTCAAGATGACATTGTAGTTGCAAGATTGGGGAGCAGATTTAGGATACAAAGGAGGGGGGTGTTTCTAATCATTTAGACAGCAGAGATAGAATAAAAATAATATGTGAAAAGGAGAGGGCAACTAGGTGACCCAATGGATAGAATGTGGGGCCTGGAGTCAGGAAGATGCATCTCCTTGAGTCCAAAAGTGTTCTCAGATGCATACTAGCTGTGTGACCCTGGGCAAGTCACTTGACCCTGTTGGCTTCAGTTTCCTCGTTTGTAAAATGATCTGGAAAAGGAAATAGCAAACTACTCCAGCATCTTAGCCAAGAAAACCCCAAATGAGGGTCATGAAGAGTTGGACATGACTTAAAAACAACTGAACTGAAAAGGAGACGGTAGAAAAGCTACAACTCTTCTAAATAGCAATCATGAAACAAGATGTCGGAGTGGTGGTCACATGATGGTAAATAGGAAAAAAACTTTATAAAGTGAGGCTTAAGAGCTGATAACCATTTCACAATGTGAGAAAATATGACCTGACTTTTGGGTTAGCAAAATGTTATCTCGTTTGAATCCTATGCTTCAGGTATTACGATCTCTATTTTACACATGAGGAAGCCAACTGAACAGTTAAGTGAATTGCCTTTGGGCACAGAACTGGCCACGGATGGAAACTGAACCCAAATATTTCTGACTTCAGATCCAGTGCTCTGGCCATACGGTCAGTTTAGCCATTTTGGATAACAGTCTGGATTATCTGGATAGGATTCATCTTCATGCTTCTAAGATTCAGAAAGGAGATTATTTGTTATCTGAATCTTTAAAAAATTTTTTTCTTTTTTTTTTGACACACGGATATGGTTTTAATAATTGGGTTTTTTTTTTGCCATTTTATGATCTATGTTTTTCCCCTCTCCCCACTACTCACTCCCTGAAATGGCAGATAATATAATATAAGTTATACATGTGCTATCGTGTAATATATATTTCCATGTTCACTAAGTGTGAAAGAAAATGCTTATCACACAAGAAAAAAAACTATCGGAGGAGATAACGTAAAGAATGACCTGCTTCAATCTACATTCAGACTCCATCAGTTCCTTCTATGGCAGTGGCTAACCTTGTTCAGCATGAGTCCTCTGGAGTTGTCCTGGATCCTTGCATTGCTGATAATAGTTAAGCCATTTGCAGTAGGTTATTGTACGTTATTACTGTATACAATAGTCTCCTGGTTCTCCTCCATCTGAATCTCTCTTGCTTAAGGGAATGGGTAAGGAACTTGGTAGAGCAAGCCATTAAGTCAGGTTAGTAATAAGAATAATGGGTATTCATTTATACATTGACTATTTAAGAGTTCCAGGACATTTTATATCCATAGAAATCATTTAATCTTAACTCTTACAGGTGAGTGCTAAGTGACTCATTCGGCTAAGGTCATATAGCTAGTCTGGGACTGAGATGAGATTTGAACCCATGGTAAAATGATGATTTCTATGAGTAAAAAATAAGAATTTATTTTTAAAATAAGAAAAAAAGATGGAAATTGGTCACCTTTTTGGTTCAGAGGAGTTTCATTTACCAAAAATAATGAAAAAGAGAAAGCAGAGATGGAGATTTCCATAGAACAAATGCTAAAGAGACACTGGTAATAGTAGACCCTGGTTTAGGATCTGAGTCCTAATCTTGGTTCTGCTGCCTTTTTTTTTTTAGACCTTTACCTTCTGTCTTAGAATCAATATTGTGTTTTGGTTCTAAGGCAGAAGGGAGGTAGGGGCTAGGCAATGGGGGTTAAGTGACTTGCCCAGGGTCACACAGCTGGGATGTATCATAGGCCAGATTTGATCCCAGGACCTCCTGTGGTTTGGCTCTTCATCCGTAAGCCACCTGGCTGTGCCCCTCAGTTCTGCTACTTATAATCTGTGTGGCAAGTCTTAAGATCTTCTATAATTGTTTCCTCAGTTGCAAAATGAGAAATTCGGGTTATAGGACTTCTCTTCGCTGCTCTAAATCTATGATTCTATGATTTATTTAGCACTTACCATGTATAGGAGATACAGAATTTAGAGAAATCTCCCGCTTTCATGAGACTTCTTGTTCAGACGTTCAGGCACATCCAGTTCTTTGTGAATCCACGGAGCATAGCACGCCAGGCGTTCTTGTCTTCCACTGTCTCCCAAATCCTGCCCAAGTTTGTGTCCATTGTATCTATGACCATATCTAGCCATCTTAGTTTCTGTCCTCTCCTCCTTTTGCCTTCACTTTTTCCCAATGTTAGAATCTTTTCCATGAGTCCAGCCTTTTCATTATGTGGCCAAAGTATTTAAGCTTCAGCAGAGGGAGAAACATCAATATAGTTGGAGATAACTCATAATATTTCATGATGTATACACTAGAGATTCACAAAAAGGGAGGTCAGAATAAGAAGGGAGTGGCTTATTATTTATTGGGGATCAGGGAAGACTTCTCAGGGGAAATAGCATTTGAGATTGACTTTAAAGGTTCAGTGTCTACAGTGTCCAAAAAGTCAAGGACTGAGGGAGGCAGTGTATTGGTTAGCGGCTAGGACGATGGGCTTGGTTCATATCCCATCTCAGACACTTAGTAGCTGTAAGACTTTGGGCAAATTATTTAATCTCTTTGCCTCAGTTTCTTCATCTGTAACAAGATGATATTAAATTCATATTCTAAAGTCCTTTCTAAATATATGCTACAATGAGAGAATTGTAGGGCCATTGTCAAAAACTTCCAGGGGAAAGAGTGCTGGGGAAAAAAACCTCACCAGCCATTGGAATTAGTGATTGGAAGAGAATTGGTGACTTTTGAGAATAATTTCAGTAAAGTGCTAGTGGCAGAAATTCAATTATAAAAGAGAGAATGGGTGGTGAAATTCATGGATAGAGGCATCCTATATCATTGAGGTTCAGTCATTTTCAGTCAGGTCCAACTCTTTATGACCCCTTTTTTGGGTTTTCCTGACCGAAGATACTGAATTGGTTTGTTTTTTCCTTCACTAGCTCTTTTTATAGATGAGAAAATTGAGGCAAACAGGGTTAACAAGTTGTCCAGAGTCATATAGCCAGTAAATGTCTGAGGCCAGATTTAACTCATATCTTTCTGACACCAGGCCTGACACTATCCACTGTGCCCTCTTAATTATCTTTAAAATTTCTTCCAGCTAGTGATAATGATGATAAATAGCATTAAGATATATTAGATTGTGCTAAGCACTTTATTTATTTATTTAAACCCTTACTTTCTGTCCTACAATCAATACTGTGTACTGGTTTCCAGTCAGAAGAGCAGTAAGGACCAGACAATGGGAATTAAGTGACTTGCCCAGGATCACACAGCTAAGAAGTGTCTGATGTCATATTTGAACCCAGTACCTACTGCCTCTAGTTTTGGCTCTTAATTCACTGAGCCACCTCACTGCCTCCACTAAGCATAATTTTATAAATTTATCTCATTTGATCTTTACAACAACTTTAGGATGTCGATACTCATCCCCATTTACAGTACAAGAAACTGAAGTGGATAAATTTCCCTGACTTGCCCAAGGTTAGTGTCTGAATTCACATTTGAACTCATCTTTCTGTCTCCAGGCTTAGGGCTCTATCCATTGCACCCCCTAGCCCCTCTAGCTCCATGTGATCCAGTGATATTTGGGTCATTATACTAGTTTAATTAATTGTCACTATCAACAACACATTACTACACTGAAAAATATGGCAAAGTAGGGGAAAGCCAATCCCACAACTTGATCTTGTATCAATGTTAATGTCAGACGTATCCCTCCACCTCGTCCTCAGTCAAAGACTGAGGCATGAGCACTGTAACAGCCCCTGGGGTAAGCTTCCGGTGAGTCTGGAAAAAGTGAGCTCATTCTCAAGAATTCAGCGAATGACAAAAATCCTGTGCCTAAGCGTAAGTCACCAAGACCAGACACTTCCGCCCACGAGCCCCTTCTTTCTTGTACCTAAATGTATTTGTGATTTCAGATAGCTCCTGATTGGGTAATCCCGGCAAATCGACTGCTTGAATAAGCAACCAGCCCTGGTTTGGGAGAGGACTCTTATCTGAATGGTACCACAGGATGAGCCTGCCTCCCAGAGGCTTAAAGTGAGGACAGCATCTCTTCTGCCCAATGGTAATGTGGTTTCCGGTTTCAGAAAATGAGATAAAACCCTACAGGAAGCACACTCTCTTGCATCTCTAGAGGACTTTGGGAAGATCTCAACATATGCTCTTGAATGTCCACAGCCTCATTTTTGCTGTTTGGCCACAGGAGGGGAATTTACAACATATCGTTCGTGTGTGTGTGTGTGTGTGTGTGTGTGTGTGTATACATTCCCGACTCAGATATCTACTACCACCGTGCAAGTCCTCATCACCACCTGCCTGGTCTCTTGTGATGAAAGTCTGGTTGGTCTCCCTGCTTGAAGTCTCTTTCCACTCCCATCCCACCTCAATTGCCTAAGCGATTTCCCCAAAGTTCAGGTCTGACTGTGTGGCAGTCCTTGCTCAACAAACTGCAGTGGGTCCCTCTTGCCTCAAGGAATAAGTATACAGATCTCTTTTTTGGCTTTTAAAGCCTGTCACAATCTTACCCTTTCCTATCTTTCCAGAATTCTTACATTTGATTACTTCGTACATATTCTGCCTTCCACCAACACGGGTCTTCTTGCTGTTCCACCCTTAGGATACTCACAGCATCCTTCAGGATTCAGCTTCAATTTCACCTTCTATGGAAGGCTTCTCTAGTCCTTTCCTTCCCCTGGCTCCTGCTCTTCTCCCAAGATCTTCAGCATTGTTCAGGCATGTCCGACTCTTCATGATCCCATATGGAATTTTCTTGGCTGAGATACTGGAGTGGTTTGCCATTTCCTTCTCCAGGGAATTTAAGCAAACAGAGATCAAGTGACTTGCCCAGTGAATGTCTAAGGTCAGATTTAAACTGAAGATGAGTCTTCCTCATTCTAAACCCAGTATTTTAGTAACTGGGCCAGTCCCCATACTCAGATCTTTTGAGCTCCATTGGATCCATTGGAGCTTGTATTTTCTTGAAGTGGCCTTCAAGGACTCAATGTCACATCTATACTATAATAAAAATTCAGAGAAAGACATTAATGAAGGATCATATTAATGATAAATGATTACATTTTTTGAGGGAGAGTAAAGAGCAACTGAATAGTGCAATGGATAGAATGCTGGGCCTGGAATTAGGAAAACTCATCTTCTTGAGTTCAGATGTGGCTTCAGACATGTGGGTTTTAAAATTAATAATCAATAACTAAATATTATATTTTTAAAGTTTTATTAATAATAGTTAAACAAAAGAACTGCCTGACTTCAGCCTGGTCGCAGGTTCAAAAGAGCATGAGGGAGGGGTTACAGCCACTTAAATACAATCATGTAAAACATGGGGGTGCAGGAAATGGCATTTTTGGAAACTAAGGGACTTCTGGGGGATGAAGTCCAAAGGCTCAGAATCTCCATTTATACAGACACTTACTGGTTGGGTGACTGAGCAAGTCACTTAACCCTGTTTGCTTTAGTTTCCTCATCTGTAAAAATAAACTGGAGGGGCAGCTAGGTGGTTCAACAGATAGAGCACCAGGCCTAGAGATGGGAGGTACTGGGTTCATATCTGGCCTCAAACACTTATTAGCTGTATAACCTTGAGTAAGTCAATCACCTAGCCCTGGCTGCTCTTCTGTCTTGGAACCAATATACAATGTTGATTCTAAGATAGAAAGTAAGGGTTTAAGAAAAAAAAAAGAAAGAAAATCCCAAATAAGATCATGAGGAGGAAGACATAACTGAAAGACAATTGAACAAATGAATAATTATCTTAAGCATGTTTTTAAAGTATACTGCAATACTTTGGAGATACATCCCTAACTTTTGAAGGTATTTACTGTGAGAGACATTGAATCCCCCCACAAACTGTCTCTAGTACCACTGTCAGAGACAGGATACTGGGTTTGATAGATTGTAGGTCTAATTGAAATACTGCTTATATTAACTTGCATCAGTACTACATTAAGGTAATGAGGGAGTTTCAAAGTGCACATTGTTTTTTGTTGCTTATTTTAAATGTATTTAATTTATTTTGTTAAAAAATTTCCCAATTATGTTTTTACAATTTTTAACATTCATTTAAAAAAAAAACTTTGAGTTCCAAATTCTCTTCTTCCCTCTCACACCTCCCTTTACCCTTGAGAAAGCAAGAAATATGATATCAGTTATGCATGTGAAGTCATATAAAACATATTTCCATATTAACCATGTTGCAAAAGAAAACACAAAAACTCCTAAGGGGAAAAAAAGAGAAATACTCAAGTATGCTTCATTCTATACTCCAAAGGCATGAGTTTTCTAATGTGCCACCTTACTCAGAAAGCTAATACAACTCCATATAATATGTATTTGTTTTCATATGAAATTACCAAATGCAAAACTAGAGGCTTACTGATGGAAGGTTAACTGTAACTAAATTTGATTTACCAAGGTAGCTTAATGCTGGGGGCCATCAAGTCACGATGTTTTGACACAATCACTCATGGAAATCAGGCTGTCACAAAGTGGCTCCTTGGAAGGATGGAGACATCTACTGTTATAATCATTTAGGAAAGGGGAAAGGGTTTGTACAAAGGGAAAATAACATAAATAACTGAGAGAAGGGAAAGATAAGGGAGAATAAGGGGAAGGGTTTGCATCTGACTATTTACCCCAACCCACTACAGTTAATTTCTAAAATAATCCTTCTCTAAACTAAACTAAATTAAAGATTACTAAGGGTTGCCATAGTTAAGTCCTAACAGGGAGCCCAGATTCTCACTTAGAGTCCTTTGGTGGGTCAGGGAGCAAGAGTCCAAGTTATAGTGTTCTTAGATGATCCAGGCAAGATAGAGATTCTCTTCCCCAGTCAATCTGTCCATCAGGATGACTAGAGATTTCCTCTTTACCTCTTCTAGTTGATCCTCATAGGCAGGCTACTTGATAGATGGTTTTTCCAGGGGAGTTTCAGATCCACAGCTTTAGTATTCACCTCCAGCTCCAGACTGTTGGAAACCTCCTCCTTCAACAGCTTAGAACTTTAACCTAGCCAGTTCTTGGAGAATTCTAGGCTGTCATTCAAACTCTTGCTACACCACTTAGCCCCCCTCTGTGTGACTTCTCTCACTAACATCCCTTACTATTAGAATTGCTGTGATCATTGTTCTCTCCCTAGTTTCAGGAAAAATAATTTAAGAGCAAAATACTTGCAGGATTAATACCAATACTCTACATCATTCCTCCTCCCCCCAGAATATCACCAAAAGATCACACTTATGAAATCAAACCTAAAAGACTCTTATGGGTTAATTTCTAACAGAGCTGTACTCAAAATTCTCCACCCAATGTACAGGCCTGGAACAAGTTCTCCTAAGCCAGTGTCAATCACCCTAGTGAGAGGTTGGTACATCATGCCTCAGTAATTTGATTTACCAATTAAAATCCATCTTGGAAACTCCCCATGAAACACTGAAAAATGATTAGTTTAATATTAAAACAGAACTGTTTTTCTATTATCCCTTTGGTCCATCAACTTGGTCACAGTGTTTGTTGATTGTCTTCTAGAACTTCTGATTGATTATCTATTTTATTAAAAATAACAAATGATTTTCTTTGATTGTTCACAAGTCCAAAGTACCTCACAGATTAATGAAAAAACTGACCTCTAGCTACACTGCCTGTGATGAAATCATTTATCTTTTGCAAAAGCTTGTGTAGGTTGTTGGAATCAATAGTAATAATATATGCATGTAGAATGATCTTAGAATGTTAATCAAACAATTTGTTAAAAGTTAATGTATCATTTATCCAATTATCTGCATTTGAGCATATATGTTGAATAATGTAGCTGTGTGCCAAGAAAGTATGTAATCATTGGGGTATAAAAATGAAGCCAACCCTGGGCCTAGCAGAGCAATTCAAAGCCTGACCCAGGCTGACACTCCCAACTGTCTCCCATTACTCATTATCCGCTGATGCCACCATACCCAGGCAAAGACCCCTGCAGCTACACATTTCAGTGATGATAAGTGGCCTTGTGGATAGTGGATAACAATTTCCCCTGTAGCTGTTATGCAAAAAACAATCTCAATTGACTTGTTATAATAGCCAACAAGTTCCCTGGTGGGTGTTATACTGTTTGGGGGGGATTTGGAGACATCTGAGACTATAAGTAAAGCATAGTTAAGTTCAGAGCATGTACCTATCTCTTCAGCTTTTATTGTATACTGTCACTTGCCTCAGTTAGAAAAAACTTTATTGGATTATTTTGGGGTCTGGGTTTCTGTATTTCTTTTCCTCATACAGGCATCCTGTTTGCTAAATAAAAAAGAATTGATTATATATTTTTTCTTTTTTTAGGATCTTGTTTATATAATGCTTTCATGGCTAGGCTGAGTCTAGGTAAAAATTCGTACTAGATGAGGTTTGTTGTGAAACTGTGGTGGGTAGTGGAGACCCTGGAAACCCCAGATTAGCTGTGCCACACTGTGCAACCTGTCTCCAGTCCTTAAAGAATCCTAGTTGGAAGAGACCTCAGTTCAGTGTAATCCTGACCTCAAGTGGTCAGCCAGCCATCACTTTTAGACCATTAGTGAGGGGAAACCATCTTCCTCCTAAGGAAGTTTACTCTACTTTGAGATTGCTCTAATTTTTAGGAAGGTTTTCCTTCCAAGTGAATATCTTCCATTCCTTTAATTGGTCTTGAGACGCTCCATCAACTTGGCCAACCTTCTGTGGATATTCTCTGGCTTAGCAACATCCCCAAAATCGGTTCCAGAACTGAACACAATATGCCAGGTGTGGTCTGCCCCCCCCCCCCCAGAAAGTACAATGGGATTATCACCTCCCTCTTGCTGGATGCTAAGACTCTCAAGGAAGCCCAAAATAGCATCAGCTTTTAGATGGACATTTTGTACTGCAGGCTCATGTTGAATTTCTGGTGAACTACATACAGTCCTCACATCTTTTTCAGACTAACTGCTATGTTCTCTAACTGCCTTGTTCTCTACTTGTGAAGTTGATATTTTGAAACTAAGAGTAAAATATTCCCTTTCTCACAGTTAAATTTCTGCTTGGCAGGGTTGACTTAACACCCTAGTGGACCTTTTTAGAGCCTACATTTGTCAACCACCATATAACCAGCTCGCCCAGCTTTGCATCATCTACAGATTTGATAAATATGACTTCTCTGCCTTTATCTAGGCCACTAATCAATAGTTTAAACAGGGCCCAGGGTAGATTCCTGGTAGGCACTTCTGGCAAGCATCTGTCTTCTTGTTTTATTCCTCACTTGATATAAAGAATCAGAGGGATTGAACAAAATTACTTTGTTACTATCTAGCAAATAATTTTGCATGATTTTGATGCATGTGTGGGAAACACCTTGCTGGAGGGGAGCCTTTTACAGTGGCATTTTGCCCTACCAAATCAAACACCTTTTCAAATAATCTGTTGCACAGTAAGTATGGAGGAACCTTACAAACCTTACATTTTTTGGTCAATTATGTTATAGTAAAGATGCGGTCCACTGCAAAATTTGCAGACCTTCCTTTTCCCTTCTAAAACCTTTATCAAAGGTTTTTTTCCCTTCTAAAACCTTTATCAAAGGTGCTCTTGATGTATGTTTTAATTATACCCATACATTTTTAGGTAGATGGGAAAAATAGGAATATAGGCCACCTTTTTTTTTTTTACAATAAAGTCCAAGAGCTTTTCCATAACTAAAGTAGCTTCCTTTCCTTCAAATACCTTGAGAATCAATTTCTCAATGTCTTCAAAATTGTTTTGCCTCCAGTGTAGAATTCCTCTGTGTATATATGGACTAGTTCAATTGTTTTCTTATTTTTTTTTAGTAACATTTACACTTTCTTTAGGAGTAATTCTGAATGGTGATATTAAAGCTCATTATTTACCTTGATAGTGAAAAGAATTTGTTATTAAAAACATTGACAGATCTTTTCCATCTTCTATTTGTTATCCTCCTTAACAGTTTCATTCTTAATGCCCTTAGGATGATTTTGCTTAGTTGACTCTCTTTAACTACTTCCCCCCCCCCCCCCCTTCACTAATTCTCTCTGTTTATAAGGACTTAATTGAGTTTCTAGAAATGCTTTCAATTGTTGAAGTTAAATACCAAGGATAGATCTGATAAAGAAGCAGAAATATTTGACTAATATATATGATAAAAATTTAATAGTCATTGCTAGAGGAAGTAACACCAGAGTGTTTCTTTCCCATTTCCTGATGGACTTAAAACAAGGTTAAAACTTTGAAGTTACCCTTCAGGAACTTATCCCAGATTGCATCAGAATGCCTGACAATAAGACAAATATCCTACTTCTGAAGCCCAGTGATTAACCTAACTCTGAACAGAACAATAGAGCTTTATGTCCTAGGAAGGAGGTAGAAAAGAATAAATGTATGTCTCTGGAATTGAGAGAACCTGCACAAGCTGTCAGTTGTCCCACATTTAGAGTGCAAGAATTGATCCCTAAAGGAAATTAGAATCTATCATTCTGATGAAAGCTCAGTGAAAGTAAATATATCTCCCCTCCCACCCCCAACTCAAACTCATGTGTCATTGTGGTTCTGAAGTTAAACCAGTAAGCTTCCCTGTGAGTTATAATTGATATAGCATGTGCTCTTTAAGGTTCTTTCCAGTCATTGTGTGATCCATCATTGTATGGTCCAATGAATATAGATAATAGAGATTTTAGAGAGATATTAGAATGAATCAATTTATTTAATAACAATTGTATCAATGGACACAATTCTGTTTACCCTCTGCAGCTTCCTCTCACCTCCTTCAGGTCTTGTCATGAAAATAAACAAGTAGGAGAAGGCAAGATTAGAAAGTTCAGGCAGACACACTTTATGTTTAGATGACTCAAAGAATTTGGCAGTGAAAGGATGACTCGAAGATGGCTAGGTCACGTAAAGGTTTTTGATGTATGATGAATGTCAGAAATCATGACATACTTATTGGTAACTGAGATGAGCTAGGCAAAAATTGGAGAAGGGACTGGGGAGAGAGAGAGAGACAGACAGACAGAGAGACAGAGAGAGACAGAGAAGGATAAATAGAGGGATAGATAGCCTTAGGAAAGGATAAGAGTTACCCTTCCTCAGAGACTGTGGCAAAGGATGGATAAAGATGTGAGGGAGTTTGTAGTACATGAGATAAGAAAGATGTAGGAAACCATAATAGATGGCTTCAATTTTCTTGGTAAAATAGGAGATCATCTGCTGAGGTGAGAGAGTAAGCATGAAATTGGGCCCTTAAAAAGAAAAGCTAAGGTTTCCTATCACTGCTGCAGGAAATGTGATTAAATATTAACGGAGAATTTAAAAAAATTGTATTTTAGCAAAGGCCCAGTTGGAATTGGATAACAAGAATTTAAAGTGGATTCCATTGACATGTTTTTGTGACTTCCTCTAAGGGCATTCAATAACCTTGGAGTGGGAATAAAGAAAATAGATGGCAGAAATGGCTTCAAATTGAGAATTAGCAGTGTATGACAATATATACACGTTGGAATGCATATTAAAACTTTTTTTTTTAAACCCTTACCTTCCATCTTGGAGTCAATACTGTGTATTGGCTCCAAGGCAGAAGAGTGGTAAGGGCTAGGCAATGGGGGTCAAGTGACTTGCCCAGGGTCACACAACTGGGAAGTGTCTGAGGCTAGATTTGAACCTACGACCTCCCGTCTCTAGGCCTGGTTCTCAATCCACTGAACTACCCAGCTGCCCCCTAAAACTTTTTTAGGGATGTGAAATGAAAAAAAAAGTTTAGATATGCCTTCTCTAGAGTCAGATAATTATAGTCTTGGCCTGGCTGAAATAGAAATCTCAACTGATGGCCATGCAAGATACTATCTGCCTGTACTTATTTAGCGCCATACCCATTGAACTACCAAAAAACTTCTTTACTGAATTAGAAAAAAACATATCTAAGTTCATTTGGAAGAACAAAAGATCAAGGATATCCAGGAAAATCATGAAAAAAATACAAAGGAAGGGGGCCTTGCAGTCCCAGATCTCAGACTATATTATAAAGCAGTAGTCATCAAAACAATTTGGTACTGGCTAGGAGACAGAAAGGAGGATCAGTGGAATAGACTTGGGGCAAATGACCTCAGCAAGACAGTTAACACAAAGACCCTATCTTTTGGGACAAAAATCCAGTATTTGATAAAAACTGCTGGGAAAATTGGAGGGCAGTGTGGGAGAGATTAGGTTTAGATCAACACCTCACACCCTACACCAAGATAAAAATTCATAATGGGTGAATGACTTGAACATAAAGAAGGAAACTATAAGTAAATTAGGTGAACACAGAACAGTATACATGTCAGACCTTTGGGGAGGGAAAGACTTTAAATCCAAGCAAGACTAAGAAAGAGTCACAAAATGTAAAATAAATAATTTTTACTACATCAAATTAAAAAGTTTTTGTACAAACAAAACCAATGTAACCAAAATTAGATGGGAAGCAACAAATTGGGAAATAATCTTCATAACAAAAACCCCTGACAAAGGTCTAATTACGCAAATTTATAAAGAGCTAAATCAATTGTACAAAAAATCAAGCCATTCTCCAATTGATAAATGGGCAAGGGACATGAATAGGCAATTTTCAGTTAAAGAAATCAAAACTATTAATAAACACATGAAAAAGTGTTTTAGATCTCTTATAATCAGAGAGATGCAAATCAAAACAACTCTGAGGTATCACCTCACACCTAGCAGATTGTTCAACATGACAGCAAAGGAAAGTAATGAATGCTGGAGGGGATGTGGCAAAGTGGGGACATTAATTCATTGCTGGTAGGGTTGTGAATTGATCCAACCATTCTGGAGGGCAATTTGGAACTATGCCCAAAGGGCACTAAAAGACTGTCTCCCCTTTGACCCAGCCATAGCTCTGCTGTGTTTGTACCCCAAAGAGATAATAAGGGAAAAGTCATGTACAAGAATATTCAAAGCTGCGCTCTTTGTGGTGGCCAAAAATTGGAAAACGAGGGGATGCCCTTCAATTGGGGAATGGCTGAACAAATTGTGGCATATGTTGGTGATGGAATACTATTGTGCTCAAAGGAATAATAAAGTGGAGGAATTCCATGGAGACTGGAACAACCTCCAGGAAGTGATGCAGAGAGAAAGGAGCAGAGCCAGGAAAACATTGTACACAGAGACTGATACACTGTGGTTCAATCGAATGTAATGGACTTCTCCATTAGTGTCAATGCAGTGTCCCTGAACAATCTGCAGGGATCTAGGAGAAAAAACACTATCCACAAGCAAAGGATAAACTGTGGGAGTAAAAACAATGAGGAAAAGCAACTGCTTGACTACAGGGGTGGAGGGGATATGATTGAGGAGAGACTCTAAATGAACACCCTAATGCAAATACCAACAACATGGAAATGGGTTTGAATCAAGGACACATGTGATACCCAGTGGAATCACCTGTCGGCTATGGCAGGGGTGGTAGGAGGAGGGGGAAGAAAAGAAAATGATCTTTGTTTCCAATGAATAATGTTTGAAAATGACCAAATAAAATACTGTTTAAAAGGGGGGGAAAATAAAAATTAAAAAAACAAAACAAAACAAAACAAAACAAAAAGATACTATCTGCCTGGACATGATAGTATCTGTTGCCCTTCTTACAGTGATATATTTTTATTTATTTTTTATTCTGAACTTTACAAACACTAAATAAATTGAGTATTTTCATATACATTGAACAACAGAAAAATAAGGTTGTTAATGAAACTATGGATCTCTATTACATAGAATTCACCTTTCTTTTAAATTGTGTTATTTTAATATTTAACTTTCAAAGTTATCCTGCTTGATTGTGGTTCTTTTCTGGCTTTCCTTCTATTCTTTTTGCATTAAAAAAAAGATGTTTTAGTGGTCCTTCCTTCTGTGTCTCTAAATATAATATAATTTATATACTTATTTCTTTTTTAAAATCATTTTCAGAGCTTTTCTAGGGTATTGTGGGGAATATTGACTCTTCTAGGTACATACCTCCATCTTTCTACAGTTCTCTGATATAGTTTTAAGAACACAAGAAATACTTTGGAGATTTTAGAGTCTAGTTCACTATTAATTTTTTATATTTCAGTAAAAAGCAATGAAGGAAATATTAGTTAGTTCAGACTAAGCCATACACCTGCTTTCACACTACTATGAAATCTTTATAAAAATGACAAACTAATTAAAGGCATCCTTGAAGGAATCCTGAGAACATAATAGGCTTTCACAGTACTAGAATGGATCATTTAATAGTCATGAAATTGTCTAAAAGGTGGAGAAGATATAAGATCCCTCCATGGTGGTTGTTACTTGTTGAATCCAAAAAAGAATTTGATTCAACTTCATAAAACTCCACATTTATAGGCTCTCCTCCAGCAAAATGACTCTCTTCTGTCAAATTATGAGATTTCTTAAAATATATAAGGCCAGAGATAGTTTTGTTCTTTTCCCCTTCAGTTTCTCATATTGAGGCAGAAAAGGGAGATACTTATTCCCACAAAGAATGTCCAGTGCAGAATCTAAATAAAGGATGGATTTTGTGAAGGCAATAAGATGATTCAGATGCTTCTGTGCATGGATGATTTATTGTATCACACCCTACAGAGTCTTCTAAGTGAGAACTATAACCACTCGGAATTTAGCCCAACTCTATACACCAGGAAAAAGAGGACTACCAGAAATTAAAAAAAAAAAGAGTTAAACTGAAACAAAATCTTCCTCTGGAATCCTTTCCTCAGCTACCAGATTGACCTGGAGGCTATGGGTTCCCTCTGATAGGGATCTTCTAATGTCTTAGCACAATGTAGTAATGGATTTTGCTCTTTTCAATTGGCTAAGGCACTGGACAAGTCCCTTTATCTATCTGGGTTTCAGTTTCCTAAGTTGATTAGCTACAATGGCTTCTAAGATCCCTTACAATCCTTAAATATATGATGCTATGATATGCCCATTCAGGGCAGATTCTATATCATCTGATGGAAAGCTTCTTGATGGCAGCCTTACATTTACTTTGAAATTTCCAAAGCTCTCTAGACAATGGTTATTTAGGAAAAGCTGACAATGACTGATTCGTCCACCCCTTCTTTGATGTAAAGTTGGCACTAGAGAAGACAGGAAAAACACAGAATCCTGAACTCAGAGATAATTGGGCTTCTTGGAGTAGTTTCCTAATGAACACATGATACAGAAAAAAAATGACTCACCCAACTTTTCCAAATTTCATAGTTTGTCAACCACTACATTTCCCCTTCTGCAAAGACCAAATAATTATCCTGAACCTAGTTTAAAAAATTTTTTTTTTTACTAATTACATGTAATGACAAATTTCCACAGTTTTCCTGAGTTATATGATCGAACGTATCTTTCTCCCTCCTTTCCTTTCCCTCTTCCCATGCTGGCAGTCTATTCTGTCTGGGTTATACATGTATTATTATGCAAAACATTTCCATATTTTTCATTTACAGAAGTAATCTTATAATAACAAAACCCCCAAACATAAACCCAGATAAACAATTGAAAAATCATATGCTTTCCTCTGCAATTGGACTCCAACAATTCTTTCTCTGGAGGTAGATAGCATTCCTTGTCATAAATCCCTCAGCACTATCTTGGATCATTGAAACACCAACAATAGCTAATTCTGTCACAAATAATCATTTCACAGTATTGCTGCTACTGTGTACCCTGTTCTCCTGGTTCTGCTTATTTCACTCTGTATCAGTCCATGAAGGTCTTTCCAGCTCTTTCTGAAATCATCCTGTGAATCATTCCTTACAACATAGTAGTATTGAATCTAGTTTTTTGATAGTGATTGATGATGGGCATTTTGCAATAGACAGATTAAGTGAGACTACAGCTCTAACACATCTCTCTTTGAATCCTCATAAATCAGTGTCACCAAAGGCCTTATAACTCTTCAGATTTCCTTGTAGGACAGATCTCTATCACTGTATTTGCAAAGCAAGTTTTAAAATAGTCTCAGATGAAGTATTGTAACCCCTAGTAACACAGTGTTAGTAAATGAGGCATGGTGATTTCAATCTGAGATCCTGTTTCCCTGGCAGTTATTTGATAGGAAAGGGAGAATTCCCACAGTTACAATTGGTTAGGTATGCAGTACTAACACAGAGGGGACAAATATATGACTCCCTGGCCTTTTTTCGGGCAGCATTTAGCTGGTCTTAAGCTAGAGATAGGCATTGGCTTTCTGATCATTTATTGTTGAAACTTCAAGGATCTGTGATTTCATTAACCTAGGTACTACCCTCCCCAGACACAGATTTCATCCTTAATAACCAATTTTCATGAGTTGCCGTAGCAGAAAAATTCATTGCCTTGTGTGCAACCTCCTATGAGTTTCTCTGAACTTTGCTAGGCTGATCCTTGGATAGTAACTGCATAGTGCACTGCCAGGTCTGTACTTGAGAGCTCTCCTGTTTAGTAGTTCCTGCCAGAACTTGCATCTTGTTGGCATAGACTTTAAGAATTCAGGATCACCTCAAGCTATAATGAGCCATCAAGAAGGCCTTATGTGGAATGTTCTGAGAACCTTTCTGAGACAAATTTACTTTGGGAACTATCCCTAAACTGTTCTCTTTGCCCTCTGGTTTTAAGATATCTGGATAGTTTTCTTTTATAATTTCTTGAAATATGATGTTTAGGTCCCTTTTTATTATTGTTCACAACTTTAGTTAGTAGTTAGACCAGTGAATCTTAAAAAAAAAAACCCAAACACACACACACACACAACCTCTTATGTTCCATCTTGGAATCAATACTGTGTATTGATTTCAAGGCAAAAGAGTGGTAAGGGTTGTGCAGTGGAGGTTAAGTGATTTGCCTAGTCAGGAAGTTTCTAAGGCCAGATTTGAATCCACAACTTGTCTTTCTATCTATTGAACTACCCAGCTGTCACTTAATGATTTTTATATCATCTCTCCTCAATTTATTTTCTAGGTCAGTAGTTTTTTTCCTATGAGGTATTTTTCATTTTCTTCTACTTTTTTTCAGTCTTTTGACTTTGTTTTATTATTTCTTGGTATCTCATGGAGTCATGAGTTACATTTGGCCAATTCTGATCTTTAAAGAGTTATTTTCTTTGTTAAGATTTTGTACCTCTTTTTACCAAGCTGTTAATTCTCTTTTCATGTCTTTCCTGCCTAGCTCTCATTTCTCTTCCCATTTTTTCCTCTACTGCTTTAATTATTTTTAAACCCTTACTTTCTGTCTTAGAATTGATAAGAAATGTCACTTCCAAGGTAGAAGAGGAGTAAGGGATAGGCAATTGGAATTAAGTGACTTGCCCAGGGTCATAAAGCTAGACAGTGTCTGAGGCCATTTTTGAACCCAGAACCTCCTATCTCTAGGCTTGGCACTCTTTCCACTGAGCCACCCAGCTGCCCATTCTTGTTTAATTTTTAATTTTCAAAATTATGTTTTTGCTCCGTTTAAAAGCCCTTTCCATAATTCTGATAAGAATTCTTGTTGGATTTATGCCCAATCTGCATTTTTTTTTCTTTTTTGGTCTTTGTATGTATCTAAAAGGGAATATCTGGTCTGAGCTTCTCTCCTTTCATATCCTTCTTTTTTCATAGTTCCAGCTTGGAGTCTACAAGTTTTCATTGCTTCCAAACTGGTATGATTAAAGGAGAAGCCCATTCTTTGCCCTTCTGGTTTCAGCCTTGTAAGCTCCAGACCCAGGTTATAGTTTGTTGTCTAGGGTCTTGTTGAGTTTCAATAGACTGCTGCTGGACTCAGCCACTGTTAGCCTGCTGGGACTACAGGTTAAGACCAACTGAAGATTGATAATTCTCTGATCTGGGACAGTGCTGCCCTGATACTCAACTTTAGGCTTATGTGTTGAGCTAAAGGCTAGAATTGTGTCATTGCTTTATTCCTGGGCTTATAGCTACATTTCTTTCATTTTTACCTTACCTTCTGTCTTGGAATATACAATAATGTGTATTGATTCTAAGACAGGAGAGTAGTAAGGGCTAGGCAATGGGGGTTAAGTGGCTTGCCCAAGATCACACAGCAAGGAAGTATCTGAGGCCAAATTTGAACCCAGGACCTCCTATCTGTAGGCCTGGCTCTTAATCCATTGATCCCGTTAGCTCTCCTGCAGCTGTACCCTACTCTACTCTTCATTTCTGTTGTGCCCTTTGGAATATCTATTTTCTTGTTACAAACTGCCCTTCCTATTAAGCTCTTTTCCTCCCATATTCTTCCATCTTCTTGAAATCAGAAATCAGATTCCCCCAGAAGACATTGTATCTCTTGACATCCTCTCCAGTATTAGATATACTTTCCTTCATTTCACTCCCTTCTCATTTTCCCTCGGTCCCATTCTCCCAAATACTGTGCCTGGAGCAGGAACAGGTATATATTTTCCTCCTCATGTCCACTTTCAGATGCTCTCAGTACCTCTATCATTCAGCAACCTCTCTACCCTAGAGCTTCACGCCACCTAGATATATCACCCTCTAGATCCTGGTGACTGACCTCTCCCAAATGTTAGGTCCTTTTCTCTCCTTTCCCAAACAGTTTAATGCTTGTATCATAGTCTTCCTCTCTACACCAAACCCTACCTTTACATTTGAGAATTTACTTCCACCCAAGTACCTGTGCTTTCCAAGTCATCAACTCACTATAACTTACCCAGTCTCAGAGATTGTCATATCATCTCCCACATCATGATATCATCTCTCACAATCCATGACTGAAATTCCTCCGTGTAAAGATTAAAATTAGGGAATATGGGGAGACTGAGGCAGGTAGAAATTAGTTTCTCTCTGCAAGGAGTATCATATTTTTTAGAGGTTTATTAAGGATTAAGGATTAAAGAAAATACAGAATAAGAAAAAACACGTGCCTAGGCCAGAGGCCCAGGCCAGAAAACCTCACATCACAGAAGAGATGCATCTGCTCCAAAACAGAAGTCCAAAAGACAGACCCCAAAAACCTTTGCCACCAGCTTAAATCCTTCCTCGATCTCGGTTCACCTCAGAATTCCCGTGAGATTACAAAACATTTTGGGGAAGTGGAGCAAAGGCTTGTGGGGATTGTAGTCCTGTATTCGAGTCTATTTTTTACATCTGACCATAAACTCCTATTCTTCCATCTTTTCCTGTCTTACATATCTTTTTACCTTAAAAAGTTTTGATTACATATAGAATAATTGATAATAATTTTGTAATATTTTATAAAGTATGTACCTTACTTATCATCCTTATTAATCTTCCAGTCATAATATTCCTTATTATGCCCCCAGGCCATCACCCCTATTTTGGCCTCAGGTTCTTCCCTTTAAAATCTACCTACCTATCTATCTATCTATCTATCTATCTATCTATCTATCTATCTATCTATCTATCTATCTATCTATCTATCTATTTTTCTATCTATCTATCTATCTATCTATCTATCTATCTATCTATCTATCTATCTATCTATCTATCTATTGATCTATCCATCCATCCATCTATCTATCTATCTATTGATCTATCCATCCATCTATCTATCTATTGATCTATCCATCCATCCATCTATCTATCTATCTATCTATCTATCTATCTATCTATCTATCTATCTATCTATCTATCTATTGATCTATCCATCTATCTATCTATTGATCTATCCATCTATCTATCTATCTATCTATCTATCTATCTATCTATCTATCTATCTGTCTGTCTGTCTGTCTGTCTGTCTGTCTGTCTGTCTGTCTGTCTGTCTATCTATCTATCTATCTATCTATTGATCCATCTATCTATCTATATATTGATCCATCTATCTATCCATTTACCTACCTACCTAGCCACCTACCCACCCATCTATATATCGATCTATCTACCTGTCTATCCATCTATCTTTCTCCTTCTATCTCTTGATCTATGTATCTATGTGTCTCTATCTATGTACCTATCCATGTATCTATATGTATGTATATATGTATCTCTCTCTTCATCTATCTGTCTCCCTTTGCCTGTCTGTCTATCTATCTACCTACCTCTGCTTGTTCCTATATTTTTCTTTTCCCCTATCATATCTCCCTCTCATATTTGGAATTCACTTTCTCTTTAATCTCTACCTTTTTAACCTTTCATTGCCTTTAAGGACTAACCTAAACTCTTCCTCCTCCTGGAAGCCATCGCTGATTGGCCCAGTTAGCATTCTTCTTTCTCAAATGTTCTTATATTCTTGTTGATGGACATGTCAGTCCTTTAAGTAGACCACAAGCCCCTTGAGGGAAGGTACTATTTGACTTTGCTTTTGTATTCCTGGTACTCAGCACCAGGTGCTTACTAGATGTTTGCTGAATTTGATTGGAGTTGAATTAATGTTTGTTCAGTTGCCAGGAAATTGCAGAATATGGACTAGCTTCAATGAAAATTTTACATAGTTAACTGTTCCATGCATGAGATTTAGTTCCCCCTCCCTGCCTTGTCTTGAGTAATTGGTGACTGTGCGTACTAATGCTCATTTTTCATGTCAAGCAGACAATGACTTCTAAGACAAGAAAGGGTGAGGCTGAAAGGGAGAGAAAGAAAGCCAAGTTGATGCATGAAGAGGCAACAAACACAATGTAGGAAAATCTCAAAATTTCTTGCACAATCACTAAAACCGTGTCAGTGAGTAGTAGGCTATTTGTAACTGGAGTTTGTACTGAAATAAGCTATTTGAGGAAGGAAGGCTGCGTTCCTGGTCTGCTAGAATGGGCACTGGATTTGTGGGGGGCTGGGGAGGGCTGGGGGTGTATGTGTGGGGAAGACCAGGGTTCAAGTTACCATCATGCCACTTATCAGCCTTGTGACTGTGGGCAAGTAATTCTCTTAGGCAAGCTTCAATTTCTCCATCTGTAAAATGAGAGATAGTGATATTTGAACTGCTTATCTCAGAAGGCAGTGAGGAAAGCCTTTTGTAAACTCTAAAGAACAGGGTCATTACTATTACTGTTAATCTCCATATGCAGTTCATAGATTAGGAGCTGAAAGGGCCCTTAGAAGTCAACTAGTAAAAAATGCTTATTTTACAGATAAGGAAATCTTGGCCCACAGAGGTTTCCAATTATTAGAAAAACAAATCTTCAGAAGCAAGGGCTTAGTTAACAAAAAAAGTTAGTCATTACATAATCAAATGGAGAATACTGGAGCAGCTGGGTGGCACAGTGGATAGGATGATTCTTCTTCCTGAGTCTAAATCTGGCCTCAGACACTTACTAGCTGTGTGACCCTGGGCAAGTCATTTAACCCTGTTTGCCTCAGTTTCCTCATGTGGACAAAAAATGAGCTGGAGAAGGAAATGACAACCACTTTGCCAATCTTTGCCAAGAAAACTCCAGATGGGGTCATGAAGAGTTGGACATGACTGAAAAACAACAGAATATATTGCCTTGTTCTATATCCAGCAATGGTTCTTTGTAAAGCTCTGTTCTATTTAGTCATTTGAAGTGAAGGACTGGGCTTGGAAATGTGTTAGGGAACTCTTATGATAGGTGAAAGATAATGATAGTCTGCAGTTAGGTGGCATCACTGGGAGTGAAAAGGAGGAAGGAGATATAAGTACTGCAATGGAAGTAAAATTAGTGGAACTTTGGCCTCCTGATTGGCTGTGAAGGGTAAGGGAGAGGAGAGGACAGAGTAAAAGGTGATGCTAAGGTTCTAAAGTGGAATGACTAAGGATAGTAGATCTGTCAACATTGATGGAGCAATTAGGAGACAGGACAGATTGAGAGGGGAAAGATGATGAATTTAATTTTTAAATTGTTATTGGAGGTTCTAGCAGGACATCCATGTGGCAGCTGGAAATTTGGGATTGGCCCTCAGAGGGAGACATAATCATTTTAGATGTCATCGACACAGATGCAATATTGGAGGCCATGGGGGAATGAGACTGCTAAGGTTGAATGCATACAAAGAGAAGAGAGAACATGGATAAAGGAACTCACATATGTTGAGTAGAAGAAAGAATGGAAACTAGTAAAGGAAGCTGGTAAAGCATTATAAGAGAGGTGGGAAGAGAACAAAAGTTAAAGTATGATCATGGAGACCAAAAGAGAAGAGGATTTTAAAAAAAAAAACTGTGGCAAGAACATGGGAACTGAGAAAAAAGCTAATTGATTTGGTAATTAAGGATCATTTCTGACCTTGTAAAGAATAGAGATAGAACTCACATTGCTAGAAGCCAAAGGATGAAACTGATGAAGTGAAGACAATGAGTCTAAACTATTTTTTTCTATTAAATTTGTCAACGAAACTGAGGAGACATTTTCAACCAAGGAGGCATATGGAATAAAGGAAGATTTTTTTCTGAATGCTAGAACAAGTTTTTTTGCAGAGGAGAAAAAATAGATAGTAAATAAGAGAATTAAGATGTCCAATGGAGTGGAGATTGTCAAGTAAATGGAGCAAGGTCATAAGAAGCCAAAAGGGAATAGCATCAAGGACTTAAATGAAAGATTAAGATTTGGCAAGAAGAGACCCTTCACCCTCTTAGATCAGAGTGAAGGAGGATAGGATAAATGAAGACAAAAAGTGATTTAAAGGAGAGGAGAAAACTCAGGATGACACAAACTAAAGTAAGTGATTAGGGTAGAATGACAATCCAGAGAGGGAGATCCTCTCTGGTCATAAGTCTATATTTGTAATATCAAAGTAGAGTCACCTCATGATTGATTATCCTTAAGTGACTTTGTGAGTTATCTCTGACTTCATCTGCTACACTTCCTACTAGGAAATATTACTAACAATAGGGCCATGACAGTGTAATTTTTTTTGGGGGGGGGGGGACTCATACTCCTTAAATGTAGAAATGAGGTTTGAAGGCAGTGAGGAAAGGGTTGATGAAAATGACTTCCCTCACTACTCCCTCCCAGAGTCCCTGAATTACTTGAGGGAGATAAAATGGAGATCACCCCTCAGTGAAGACTTGCCCCTTGGTGGCCGTGCCATCCCTCAAGAGTGGCAGGGAAGTCTTTTCTACAAGGAGAGATATGAGGGACCTCAAACCAGATATGTACTGCTTTGGGGTGCTCACAAGCCTCCCCCTCATGTCTTCTTGAAAACTGGCAACAAGATAGAGTCTGCCAATGGGTTTACTCTCTAGATGTAAATAAATGAGATTGAATTTGCTATCTGACTGCTTTTTGATTTAATTGTTGATTGGGGCAAAGGGTCTAGGGGTTCTGGTTGCCCTAAATCTCTTTCTAAATAAAACAAATTACTGAAGTACACGGTTTTCTCATACCCAGGGGAGAAGTAGAAAAAAGGGGAGAGAACACTGCTCACCGATTAGAGTCCAGTATCTTATATCATCAATATATCATGGAAATGAAAATCTTTGAAGAAATTAGGTTTCTTGATAGGAACAAACAATGTTTAAACAGGAACCCTTGATATTAGGATTTCTGCCAGTGACAGAAATCTCCACAGGTGTCTTGAAAATGGCCCCGAGAAACAGCTCCTCCTTTCACTCCCTTCTGTGTCTCATCCTCAAGACCCTCTCCTTGGGAGAATTTCCTAGAAGTCCTTGTTCAGTTCCCAACTGTCGATCCTCAACATTCCATTCACCCCCAATGGTTCTCTTTCCTACTCCCCATCATTACAACAGGAATATATAAGACTTGTCAGCCTTCTACTGTCCCAGAAAGACTTCAAGAAAATATGTATGCATCTCATATATCTGAATACAATTATATATGCATATTGTCATAACATTCAATCGGCTTTTCTACGAAAATACCAGCAACTCTTCTCTTCTCTTCTCTTCTCTTCTCTTCTCTTCTCTTCTCTTCTCTTCTCTTCTCTTCTCTTCTCTTCTCTTCTCTTCTCTTCTCTTCTCTTCTCTTCTCTTCTCTTCTCTTCTCTTCTCTTCTCTTCTCTTCTCTTCTCTTCTCTTCTCTTCTCTTCTCTTCTCTTCTCTTCTCTCTCTGTTTCTCTCTCCCTCCTCCCTTTCTCCCTTTCTTCCTTTTTTCATCCATCTTCTTCCTCTCTCAATTGACTGAATTGAAATAGATCTAGGCTAAACCTATTGTTTTGTCAACATATTGCAAACTGAACTGCTTGCATTAAATTAACAAGACAATTAGGATATTATGGATTATTATGAAATATTATTATCTGCTCTTGCATTCCTTCCCTTATCATGGTTAATTGAAAATAGATGGTTATTGAAATAATTGCTTATAACTGGAATCCCTACACTGGATTTCAGAGAAATACTAGAGACATGATATTAGAGCCCAGATAGTGGAGATTTTGCTGTCAGCATTCTACTGTCCCAGAAAGACTTCAAGAAAATTGAATAATAAGAACAATATTTTTAGTGTAAGCAATAGGCAAGCTTTTGGCATTGGTTGGAAACTAAATTGTTATGCTAGTTTGTCCAGCACTGAACAACTGGTTGTCTATTCTTGCTTGCTTGAGAATGAATAGAAAAACCTGTCTCTGTGACTGACAGAGCTGTGATGGAATAGTTTCCTCTGTCCTGCACTGAGTGATTGAACCCTTTGCTACTCTCCAGTAAACTTTTTGCCCTGATAACATTTCCAGCTGGATTCTGAAGAAAGGAAGTGATTTTGCTTAAGTGACAATGAACAGCAGTCAATTGTTTTTGTCACCAGCTGTCGGTTGCTACTAGTTACAGAGGCACAACACAAGGGTCAAAGGGTGCATTCATTCATGGGATTTCTACTGTCTGATTTTCCTAACGTCTTGATTTTGTGTCATTTTCTGAATGTCTCAACTTTGTCTACAAGTCTTTGTTATAAAGACTGGCCCATATTATATATATAACAATGTATACTGTTATAAAGCACAGTTAGGTGGGACTGAGCTGAGAGTCAGGAAGCCCGAGTTCAAAGCTGACCTCAGATACTTACTAGCTCTGTAACCCTGGGCAAATCTCATAATCGTGTTTGCCTCAGTTTTCCTCAACTGTAAAATGAGCTGGAGAAGGAAATGGCAAACTATTCCAGTATCCTTGTCAAGAAAACCCCAAATGGAGTCACAAAAAGTTGGATATCACTGAAATGACTGACCCATGATTCCTGGAACTCTTTTTTTTCCCATCTCTGTCTCCTGACTTCCTTCAAGTCTCAGCTAAAATCTCTCCTTCTACAAGAAATCTTTCCTAGGCTCCTTTAGTCTTAGTGCCTTCCCTCTGAGATATACCAACCCCCCAACCAATTACTCTCTCTAGATCTCATTAACCCACCCCCCAAAAAAAACAACAACAAAGCAACCCTTATCTTCTGCCTTAATATCAATTCTAAGAAAGAAGAGAGGCAAGTACTAGGCAATTGGGGTTAAGTGACTTGCCCAGGATCATACAGCTAGGACATTTCTGATGGCCAAATTTGTGCCTAGAACCTCCCCACTCCAGGCCTGCTACTCTATGTTGTAATAGAGAGATAACTGAGATAGAGAGATACTTCTGAGGGTCTCTATTGATCAATACTAGATGGCTAATGGATCAAGATTTTACCTACCCTACACTCTTCACCTCCAGGTTTCCTCTCCTCTACTGAAGCCTTTTGCTTCCCCTCCCCCTTCTCCAGTTTCACTCAGGGTGCACTATGAGATTTCAGAAGAAATACTCTTTTCTCTTAATTTCTCAAGTAAGGGTTTTTTTTGGGGGGGGGGGAAGACAGGACAAGGATAGGGGATGAGGTAAGAGGGATGGGGTTTTCCCTAGTCTACAAGGAGGGTTAGGAGAATATTGGGGAAATGGCAATCAGTCACTAGCAGGGACAGTCAGAGAGTTTGGAGGACAAATATTTTTCTTCTTTCTTCTTTTAACCAGCCAGATAAATATCAGTCAGTCAGCAAAAGCTTTAGGGTCTTCACTATCAGCCACTAAAAGCAGCTAAAACGTAGTTCAAAAAACCTCTCCCCCTGCTCCAGAAGGCAGAAAGGGTCTCAGCTTAAGTCAGAAGTCTCTCAGCCTAACCCAGAAGTAAGTCCACCACTGTTCAGCTGTTGGCTTGGCTCCAACTGTCTTTCCTGGTAACATTCCAAATGGAATGTTCCTTTTGATGGACAGCTCTTCTGTCCTCAGCTTTCTGTCTTGAATGAATGTAAATTCTCTTCCACAATCCCCTGTGCCACCTAGCTGCCCCTCTATATCTCAATTATAGCTTTTTACACATTATCTCCCCCATTTTACTATGAGCTCTTTGAGAGCAAGTACTATTTTCTGCTTTTTTTTTTTGTATCCCCAGGGTTTTGTGCATGCCTGACACATAATAGACACTTAATAGATTGAAAATAGAATCATGGGGGTTGGGGGGGGGGAGAAGCAATTCCTGTTGCAAAATTTTAATGAGACACAGAGAACATGTTGATTTTTTGACCAAACTGTCAGTTTGTTAACTTGGATAGATGTCTCCATTTTTCTTGTAATTGAGTTGAATTTGAATTAGAAATATGATATAATCTTTTCATAATTAAGTGGGTGGCACTGACCCTACATTCTGGAGAGTGGCAAAATTTCTAGGTCTTGGCAGTGCGGGTTAGAGTTTATGATTTATGGTATCCCTGACCAGCTCCTGGTATCAAAGATTTAGAGCTAGAGAGAATCCTGGAGTTCAGCAAAGCCAGCACCCTCATTTTATAAGTGAGGAGGCTGAGGCTTCTAGAGGTTAAGTGATTTGCCCAGGGTCACACCGCTAGCAAGTGTCTGAAGTGGGATTTGTACTCAGGACCCAAAGTGCAGATCCCTATCCCACTACAATTTACCGCACACTGGAGAAGTCTTGAAATGTAGGAGTTGGTGATGAGAATGAACAATGGTGAAAACTATTCTTAGGGAGTAAACTGCTTGGATAAGAGCCATGGGGTCCCTGTTCCCAGGACTGATGTCCGAGTAACTTTTGCTGAGTCAACAGACAGAAGCTATGAGAAATTTAGGGAAATCAAATGAAAAAAACTAGAAAATGAGGAAGGGTTTTGTCGTTGAGTTTTTTTCAGTGGTGTCCTCTTCTTCGTGACCCCATTTGGGATTTTCTTGGCAAAGATACCCAAGGGTATCTTTTCCTTCTCAGCTCATTTCACGGATGAGGAAAATGAGGCAAACAGGGTTTAGTGACTTGACAGTCACACAATCAGATTTGAACTCAGCTCTTCCTGACTCAAGGCCTGGAGCTCTATTTACCTTACCACCTAGCTGCCTTTGAGGAAGGCATGTAGATTTGTTTGTTTTTAATTAAGAATGTGTAGCCTCTGATTTAGTCTTTTAATCCTCCTGTTATGGAGGTCTCTGTAATTTTTAGAGGTCAAATGACTATGTGAGGCTAGCTGCAATTCTCTGCTCTCACTTCTTATCTTCACCTTTCCTGATAGGTTAATCCATTGTAGTTAAATTAGGTGGCTCCAGGTCTCACTTCCTCTATTAGGCTATAAAAACTTGGTCAGTTTCCTCATTTGCAAAATGGGAATAATGCTGCACTTATTTCATGGGGTTGTTTTAAGGATAGGAGACTCCAGAGTTCTAGAGCAGTAGTCCCCAAAGTCTTCGTGTTATTCTAAGCTATTAAGTATAAATACAAAAGTACTTAAACTCCTAGAGCTTCAAACTACACTCAAGGAAGAGAAGAAACGAAAGGCATTCAAGGGTATCCATTTCCCCCTTTGTCCTAGATGGGTATAGAGGAGGAAAGAAAGGTGGATGAAAGTGAGGAGAGTTAATGTTTAGGGCTAGAGAAAAGAAGGCGCTCACAATGGGTGGACTCTAGTTAAATACAGAATTGGATTTTTTTTCCTGGAAGCATGGAGAAAATGGAAGCAGAAAATGGCTTGAGATTCAGTCAACAATGGGGCAGCTGGGCAGGTAGCACTGTGGACAGAGCATTAGGTTTGGGATTGGGACTACCTGAGTTCACATCTGGCCTCAGACACTTCCTAGCTGGGTGACTGTGGGCAAGTCACTTAATCCCCATGGCCCAGCCCTTATCATCAGTAAGCCTTGGAACCTATAAGAAGTGTCATTTCTAAGATAAGAAGGTAAGGGTTAAAAAAAAATAGAATGTGTAGAAGGGAATATATGAAACCTAGAAAAGCATGGGTGTGTGTGTGTGTGTGTGTGTGTGTGTGTGTGTGTGTGTGTGTGTGTGTAGATGAGGTTGTAAAGGGCTTTCAAAAGCCAAAGAGGTGATGAGATGTTTGACCCTTGAGGTTCTAGGTTGGCACTGGAGATTTTTGAATGGGATGGTGACATGGCCAGCCTACACTTTAAAGAGATCACCAGGAGCCTGGATGGGAGAGGGGAGAGACTTGAGACTGCCTGACACAAGGGCAGGATCAGAGAAGGGAGAAGATAGGGATTAGGTACTAGGATATCTGGGTTGGGGTTTGGGAAAGGCTGGTGATATATGGTAGGACAAGGAGACCAGAGGGCACTGTGAAAATGAACTTGCTCTTTGTAGTACCTAGACTTTGAAGCAAGTGTGATAGATTAGGAAATCAGGGAGGGGTAGAGTGATTGGAGATTGGCGTGAAAATGAGAAATAGTTTTAGGAGGGAGGGGGCCAGCCTCAGGGAGGGACCAAAGGGGAAAGGAAGTGAAGAAGCATTTATATCACACCTCCTATGTGCCAGGCATTGTGAAGTGTCTTTAAAAAAAAAACAAAACACTCTTATCTTCTGTCTTATAATAGAAAATAAGTATTGGCTCCCAAGGTAAGGGTGAGGCAACTGGGGTTAAAGGACTAAAGTCTCTAAAGGCAGATTTGAACCCAAGACCTCCTGACTCCAGGCTGATGCTCTATCCACTGTGCTGCCTTGTTGCCTTCCCACATGCTTTTTACAAATATTAATTCATTTGATCCTCCCAATAACCTTGCTAGTTATTGTTATCCCCATTTTATAGATACAGAAAATAAAGCAAATAGAAGTGAAGTGACTTTCCTAGTCACACAACTTGTAAGTGTCTGAGGCTAGATTTGAACTCACATCTTCTTGATCCCAGGTCCAGGACTCTATCTCCGACTTCAGAGGAGGGTAATAGTTAACTAGGGGGATTCCAGTTCTGCAGAGTGGAGGTGGGCCATTGGGACTGTAGTTTAAAACTTGTTTAGACTCTAATCTCACTGAGGACAGAGGCTGTGCCATTTTTCATTTTTTTTTATCCTCAGTAGCTACTCTGACACTTATAGCACATACAGGTATTTAATAAATCTTTGTTGCAATGAATTGAACAAAAGCTTTTCTAAAGCTGCTGTAGATAACATCAGGGATAGATTAGTCCTTTAGTTAACAAAGACCAGACCTTTGGGTCTTTAAGACCCAAATGCACTGGGGCAGCTAGGTAGCTGGATAGAGCTCCAGACCTAGAGTCAGGAGGTCATGAATTCAAATTTGTTCTTGGACACTTCCTATCTGTGTGACCCTGGGCAGGTCACTTCTCTCCAATTGCTTAGCCCTTGTCACTCTTCTGTCTTAGAACTGATACAGAGTAAGGGTTATTAAAAAAAAAACCCCAAGAGACCCAAGATATGCTCTCAAATCTCATCTAGTCTGTGTCCTGGGTCTGTAAAATCTGGGAGCTGTATGTGATGGAACCTTTCCTTCCATGTTTTAGTAGTCAGTGCTATCTATATAGTTTAAATACTGAGGGAAATGAGAAGACAACCACAGACCATAATAATAAACCCTATGCAGTCTTTGAGCCTGGTTTAACCATTCTCTTCCATAGATGGATTGGTTTGACAATGATCCACTCTGATCAAATGCAATAAGGATCTAGATTAATTACCTTCTCTTCCATGAAGCAGATAAAAGTGTAAAGTGCAGGGTTGTCCCTGATGTCCAGCTTTAGCCATGTTCCTTTGCACCCCATTGCACTCTCTATTCTGAACAAACTCTAAGTACTCCACAGTACCTGTTTCAGCCACCTTCTTGGCCATTGGAACAAATTGTTCTCATTGGCCCATTCTGCCAGAGGAAGTCTTTACATGCTTAAGGTAGGCATCCTAGTCATCCACTCACTATACCGGTCATCACCAGGCATCCTGCCTTTTGTCTCACCACTGGACTTGGATGACTGGTTGAGAGAGAGAAGCTGATGACTGTGCAATTCTGCCTCACTGAAAACCAATTTATGCACAAGCCAATATATCACTCTGTGAAGTTATTAGTCCTCTTTGAAAAGGAAGGATGAATAACAGCTCCTCATTTATCTCCTTTTTGAAAAGCAGTAAGATTTCTCCACAATGGAGACCCTCTGGTCATTGTGTGTTATAGTCAGTGCTGAGAAGGGCACAAAGAACCAAGCCCTTAAGTAAGCCATGGTCCATGATGAGAATTGGTTGGTAAAATGGAAATGGAGACCAAGCAGAGACTCCAACTTTGACATGGTAGCTACGATTGGCTATAATATTTGTTTATGTTTAAAAACTTCTTTACCTATAGTGTGGCCTTTTTAGTAAGTGAATAGGTAAGGGATAAAGATCTTGTCTACAAGAAGGATAAGGCATTCTTATCTTGGGGATATTGGGAATGCTTAATATATCTTGACTTCTTTCTATAAAAGGATTGTGTAATTCAAAGTGAAGGGTTCAATCCTTTCAAGGATCTCTGACACACCCTTTGTCCTTCTGACAGATCTCTTAGGGCATGACTTGGGAGGAAAAAAACAAAAATGTTGAATGAAGAATTTCTTGTTCATCTGGTTCATCCTGGGCGATGAGATGGCATGGAGTAATTTTCATTTCTAAGGTCAATGTCAATAGCGCAGAAAATCCAGCAAGGGAAAAAAAAGAAGCTTTGTCTCAGTGTCTCAAACTATGTGATTCTTCACTTCTGACTAAGCTCATTCCCTATTAATCCCTCAAACATCTAGAGCAAACTACATAACCTCCAAAGGTGAATAAATCATATATCTTCTACTTGAAGGATGTAAGGTAGAAAATTGGGGTGAGGCCATAAGGATGTTTATAAACTTGAAGAAGAAATGCAATTTTATTATCTTCTAAAAAGATTGTCAAAAAATAAATACAAAAAGTTTTTATTGAGGTATGCACCATTATTCATTTTCCCCTTTCCCTTCTCATCTCTGTTCTTGTTGTTTGCCATTTTCCCCTTAAAAGAGGCACTGAATTAATTAAGAGTTAGTGTCAAAAATCGAGGGAGATACCATCAATGATACATGTAAAACCCAGCGGAATTGCATGTTGGCTAAAGTGGGGGAAGGATGGGAGGGAAAGAACATGAATCATGTAACCATAGAAAAATATTGTAAATTAATTAAATAAAATTTTCAGTTAAAATTTTTTTAAAAATTGAGGGAGATAAAAATGTCAATTTCTAAAGCTATATGGAAAGGTTGTTCATTAACATGATGACATTATGTGCTTAAATCAGCTCTGATGAAAGACTGTTACCAAAGTCCATGATTAAATTTGAATATTTTGACATCAAACCTCCATTGTATGCAGGAGCATAATAACTGAGGATTTAGGGAATAAGGCATGGATTTTTTTAACCTCATTTTTTGTATGGTTTGACTCCAAGTTAGTCGATAGTATATTGAAAGTTGCTGATGTATCATGTATACTCACATTGTTGATTTGATGAATATCTCATTACTTTCCTCCTTATGAGTGGGTAAAATTGTGAGTACTGCAACAAACCAGAACTAGAGCTAAAACCAAACCCAATACCAAATTCTTTACCATAAATGTAGGGATCAATGATGATTCATTGAATTTGCCAGCAAAAGGAGTCTAGTTCTTCTTCTCTTGTAGTCCTTGTACAATTTCTTTTGGGTATGTATGGCATCTCTGTTGGGTGGGCTGCTCAGCTGAGTTCTGAAGATCTACTCCTCTTTACTTTTGAAGATCAGTTCTAGCTCCCTCTAGAATTCATATCTGGTTCTCTTCTTTGCTGCCCGGGTTCCATGCTTCCTCCCTTAAGTGACTTTTCTTTATTCACATCATTCTAGAATATGTGTCCACTCCTTCACATATTTTCTTGACCTTAGGAATCTTCTAATTGCTGAATGAAATATCTCTCTAAGGGCAAGTCACTACTAGAAGCTGTGGCCAATGGAGAGAGGAGAGAAAAATCACCTCTTAGGCTCTCATCTCTTTCTTCCACAGATTGCTCCTGAGTCTGCATTTCTTCTGATCTTCTGGGTCTTCCCTGTTTAAAGTGCCCAGGCATGGGGCTAATTTGTTAGTTCAAACAATTGTTTCCTTTTCATTCAGAAGGGTATTCTTATTTTGTATAGGGATCATTGGTTCTGGCCACAATTTGATAATATGTTAAAACCTCATCATCGAGGACTAAATTCTGTAAGTGGATTCCACTCGTTTGGGAGGGATGGAGACACAAACTCGCTTACCTTATACATTATTCCCTTTCACAGCCTAAATGGCTTTCTTAATGTTCCTTACACTCAATTCCATTACCTGGCTCTGGGACTTTGCACAGGCTGGCTCCCATGTTTGAAGTGATATTCTTTTTATTTTTTTACTGCTTCCTCTTAGAATCAACATTTAACTCAAGCACCACCTCCAACATGAGGTGTGTAACAATGCAACAGGTATACAATAATATATGAGAACTTCCCTGATTGCCTTAGCTATTAATGCCTCCCCTCTAAAATTATCTGGGATTTTTTTTTGTATATATTTTGTATGTACTTTTATGCACACATATCCCACCCCATTCTTTCTTTATTGAATGCAAGCTTTTCTGAGGACAGGAGCTATTGCATTCATGTCTTTTTTATATCCCAAGAGTACTTGTACAATGTACAGCTGGGTGGCACAGTGAAGAGAGTACCAAGTGTGGAGTCAGAAAGACTCATCTTTCTGAGTTCAAATGTGGTCTCAGTCACTAGTTGGGTGACCTTGGGCAAGTCACTTACCCCTCTTTATCTCAGTTTTCTCATCTGTCAAATGAGCTGGAAAAGGAAACGGCAAACCATTCTGGTATCTGCCAAGAAAACCTCAAATGGGGTCACAAAGAATCAGACATGGCAGAAGTGACAGAAAAAAAACAACAAAAAAACACATAGGGATTCGGTATAGGACTGTTATTTCTTTTACTACCCCCCCCCCCCAGCCCTAAATGCAAAGGATACAAAAGCTTGCATGAACAAATAAAGAAAATTTAAAAACACTCGAATGACCCCTTCTATTCATTATACTCCCTCAGAAAGTAAAGATCCTTTGTGGGACTGTTAAACAGATTGATATTTCTGACCTGTGCTGTCCAAGCCATTCACAAAGTCCATATGAGTGGGTCAGCACCTAGCTTGGGAGCTAAACTGAGCCTGTCGCTTCTTCATTATTGCTAGTGGCCAACCCGTGTTCATAAAACAGAAGAGATGTCCAAGAGGGACAATCTCACTTGGGCAAGCACAAGTCTCTTCTCAGCAACTGAACTTTGCTATTGAGTGGTGGGGAGGGAGAGAGGAGAGGGGAGAGAAAATTAGGTAGAGAAAAGAGATAAAAGAGGAGAAAAAGCAGGATATAATGAAAAGCATCATTCAAATGCCAACAGACATGTGTTACTTTAATTGGCTCTCCCAATTATCAGCTGAATGTCCTTGGTAGAGTCACTTAATCTCTCTAAGCCTCAATTTTCTTATCTGTGAAATGAGATTCTTATACTATCTACCTCACAGAATGATTGTGACAGTCAGTTCTTTTTCTTATGTAAAGTACCATACAAATGAGAATTGATTTTATATTACTTCTCTTAGAGTTACCAAGAACTCAGTAAATGTTTATTTCCTCCTAGCTTTTAGCCTAGAGGTCATGGACAATTGGTGTGGAATGAGGCATACATTTTTAGGGATAGTCAATTGTTGATTTTTTTTTTTACTTTGCTATGTATCTATTAGGATAGTTGGGGGGGGGTAATGGGTGGGGTGCTGGGCCTGAAAGGGTTCAATTCTGGCCTCAGACACTTATGAGCTGCCTCAGTTTCCTCATGAACTGGAGAAGGAAACGGCAATGAATGAATGAGGACATTTTTGGTAAAATGAACTGGAGAAGGAAATGACAAATCACTCTAGTATGTTTGCCAAGAAAACTTCAAATGGGATCACAAAGTCAGTCAAGTATGAAATGCCTGAACAACAACAAAAAAGAGCCATGTGAGGATCAAGTATAAGACAACTGTTACTTCTTTCATCACACAAAAAAAGTGCCTAAGATGCAAAGGGTAAAAAAGCATACATGAAGGATGAACAACAATAATATACATATAGACAGTAGAATTCTTTATCACTTATAGGACTTTCTAAGTTCCATGTCAAATGAACAACATATTGATATGTTTTTGGAGAAACTAGAGTACAAATCTTGATATTCTCGTTCTAAATGTGACCAAAAGAAAAAGGGAAATTGCAATTAAAGAGGGTGGCTCATAGGTTCTCTTTGGAAGAAGACATTTTTAAAAGTTGGCAGAGTTGGTTTTATCAGATGTTCAAAGGCAACAAGAAACAATTTCATGAGGCATTTGGTCATTTCATATTATAGTGGTTATTATAAGTATTTGCCGAAAGACCTCCATGAGAATTATTATAATTTATTTAACATTTGTTGTTAAATAAGGAAGGGAATAAGGTAGAGAATCTACAAGGAAAATGAGTTACTCCAGCTTAAACTGATGCATCCTTTGATTTTAGGGCAGCTAGGTAGTATGATAGAGTGCAGGACCTGGAGCCGGGAGGACTCATCTTCCTGAGTTCAAATATGGACTCAGACACATACATGTGTGACCCTAGGAAGTCACTTCTGGCCTCAGTTTCCTCATCTGTAAAATGAGCTAGAGAAGGAATGGCAAACCACTCCAGCATCTTGGCCAAGGCAACTTCAACTGAGGTCATGAAGAGCTTGAACAATGATTGTTTGATTCTAAGCAATTTCAATGTAAATGTAGGAATGGCAAAAATAAGTTGAAAAATATAATATTTATAGCTAATGTTCACATAGTGCTTCAAGATTTGCAAAGTGTTTTACAAACATCATCTTATTTTATCCTCAGCAACAACCCTGGGAGGTAGCTGCCATTAGGATAATTTCCTATTTTATGAGAAAACTGAAGCAGGAAGACTTTAAGTGACTTGTCTAGCATAGCAGAGCAATTAAGTGTCTGAGGTAAGATTTGAACTTAGGTCTTCCTGACTCTATGTTCAGCTCTCTATCTATTGTATCACCTGGTTGCCTATGAAACATGACATAGAATAAGGAATGAGGGGACAGCTAGGTAGCACTGTGGATAGAGCACCAGACCTAGGATCTGGGCTCAAATGTAGTCTCAGACGCTCAGCTGTATGACCCTGGACAAATCACTTAGCCATTATTGCCTAACCCTTGCCTCTCTTCTGTCTTAGAGTTTATACTAAGACAGACGGTAAAGGTTTTAAAAAAAAGAATAAGTAATGAGAACAAACAAATGCTTGTAGATAACACAGAAGCCTCATGCTTATGTATCTTCAAGAAAAGAATCTGAAGAAGCCGACCATGCTGAGCAATGAATAATATCACACACACACACAACACACATATAACACACATAACACACACACACACGCGCGCGCACAAACAAAATGAAAGAGTTGGTTTTAACAGACAGGAAGAGACTTGTTGCTGATATGAGAGTCATTCCTGATTCAACTGTCAGTGCATACTCAGAACAACAGACTTAGAATAAACATCAAAATAAGGACAAAACTTTAAAATGAGGAAAAATATGACACAAAAGGAAAACAATACTGTTTGATCAATTGATAAAAATTGGGTAGGCAAACCAAAGTTTCATGCAAAAGAGATCAAAAGAGCCTAAAAGGTTCTCTAGTCTGCTACCATTTGCCTTTTTTTTTTTTGGCCAATACAGAGATAAGGTAGGCGAGTGCAATGCAGATTTAGAATATAAGCTCATTCTTAAAATATTACAGTGAACGTTGATGGAAAAGGATGAGCATTATTGTCTTACCCATCAGAGAGAAACTATGGAGGGCAAAACTAGTTAAAAAAAAACCGGATGAATAAGGACACTATATAGCAGAAATATAGAAAAAAATCTGTAAAGACTTTCTTAACAACATCTGATCAAAGACAAGGGGGCCACTACACTTGGACTCTCATCAGATTCCCATATATATATATATATATATGGAGAGAGAGAGAGAGAGAGAGAGAGAGAGAGAGAGAGAGAGAGAGAGAGAGAGAGAGAGAGAGAGAGAGAGAGAGAGAGGGAGAGAGAGAGAGAGAGAGAGGAGGTAGTAATATTATTAAATAAAGTAAAGTCTGTAAAAGCAGCTGGATTTCAGCCAATGTATGTGACATATGCTTTGTACTCTTATCGATTCGGGGAGAGAACTGTCACTGGGTTAATCAATCAGCCAGCAAAGAGTTTGACTCGGCTAACGTCTTATTGGAGCTTATTTGACCCCTTGGACAGGATTTTTTTTTAATCTCTCAAGGAACATGCACTTGGTCTATGCTTGTTCTTGAGTTGTTTTTTAGTCATGGCTGACTCTGCCACCCCATTTGGAGTTTTCTTGGCAATGACACTGGAGTGGTCTGCCATGTAGACACTTCAAAATCTAGCCTGAAGTATTTCCACTGGCCACCAGAGGGTATTCAAGTCTGAAGATACCTGGGCGGCTACCCCATCCCTAGTAAAACAAATCCAAACTTGGGTTTTCTTTCCTTTTCTTCTTTTTATTTCCTTTCCTTAATTGTTTTCTTTTCAACATTTTATTATTAAAATAAATAACTTTTGGCTGGACAACTTTAATCTAGTCTGAGATATGAAATAAAATATAACTATAATAATTTAAAACACACAATTTATATCTTGGCTCAGACCTCTACTTCCTTGGGTATATTTCGTGCTCTCAGATTGCTTCTCTCAGCAGTCATGGCACACACACATCACATAGTTTTAATATCAAATTCTCCATGTCACTAGGTTTTGTTGAAGATAGGAAATTCTACTTGGTGGATGCCTCCCAGCAAATTTCTGGGAGAATATGCAGAAGTCACATAGACTATTCAGGCATGAATGAGTTGTAATCTGCATTATTGGAGAGAATATTCACATCAGGAATATTATAGATCTATTGGCGTATATGAGCATATACACAGGAGCATTTCACAACAGATGGAGTTCTGTTGCTAAAAAACTTGTAAAGCTAATCCATATATTTATCTTTTCCCTTAAAATCTAAATAGTTTTTAATCCTTACAGCAAGAAAATTTTCATTTCTAAAAAAATATTTATGTTATGTATTCCCGTGCCTTTGAATAGAACAACAAAACTTGTAGAGAATTAGAAACAGAAGTATTTGTCATTTAGTTCTTTATGGCAGAAGTGCCCCAAGATTTCATCTTTCTAAAAAATGCCCCATAGTTGAAAACACAATTATGTTTTATTGTACCTAATCAGGCACATGTTGACCTAGTCATGGTTGAAGGGAATACAATGAGACTCAGACTGGAAAAAATGAAAACTGATATTCATCAGGTTGTCCTTGGGTGGGTATTGTGAATGAATCTAATAGAACATTGATTCTGGTGCCCATCCTCTGAAAGAACTTCCATGGAGGCAATGATCTCTTAGTCCCTGAAGACTTTTGTAGCATCTTCCCAAAGCATTATGTTTCCCCTTCCATAACCTAATTCCTCTGAGTCATTTGTACATTTCCACAGAAGTTCTGGAATACAAAGTCTGACTCTCAGGAAGCCTACAAGGAAGTGAGAAAAAGTATTCAAAGCTTGGTTTTGTGTAACCCCAGTTTATATACAAACTCTGTGAGCAGGAAATGAACTCTGCAGCAGGTGTCTGTCCTTTTGGAGAAATGAGGGCCCATCAAAAACAGCTGTGATAGGACAAATCATTGAAAAATAGGGTAGGGTCATGCAAGAGTGGGCAAAACATTGGATTAAAGTATCTGAATGCTTCCCTTCCAGGTTCCTGTGGAGTAATGGATAGAGAATGAGACTTGGAACCAAGAGGATTGACCACTTTTGACCTGTGCTAGTTGTGTGACTGTGGACAACCTTCTTGTGCTCTAGGGAGCTCTCTAAAGCAATAAATTGCAGAGAAGGTGCCAACATGCCTTGATAGATGGAATTCCCTTTTCTGGGAATTCGCTATGTTAATGAAAACAAAGGCCAGTTCCTATTCCCTATAACTCTTTTATATTTTGAGCATTTATTTTACTTTTATGAATGTTAATAATTTAAGAGCATTTGATATTTACAACAAATTTTCAATCAACAATCCTGTAAGATAGGTAGTATTTAAGGTACTTCTCTATCAAGTGGCCTCTTAAAGTTGATTTTTTTCCTTTTATTTTTCAGTTATCAATAATTTATTTTTCTTTTCTACTCCACTCCCAACTTAGAAGAAAAAAAGAAAAAGAAAACTCTTGTAAAAATATACATACCGAAGCAAACCCAATTTCTACTTTGTCCGCTCCAAAAAATGTCTTGTTCTAGGTCTTGAATCTACTACCTTTCTGACAGTAGGTGAGTAGGACTCTGGATCATTCTTGGTAATTGAATTGTTTAGAGCTCTTAAATCTTTCAAGGTTGTTTATCTTTACAACAGTGGTATTATTTACTATTAGGTCTGTGTCTCAAAGATATTTTTAAAAAGGGAAAAGGACATAAAGGCTCAAAAATATTTACACAGTTCTTTTTGTGGTGGCAAAGAATTGGAAAGTGAAAGGATGTCTATCAATTAAGGAATGGTTGAAAAAGTTGTGGTATATGATTGTAATGGAATACCACTGTGGTATAAGAAATGATGAGAAGGATGATTTGACAGAAACTTGGAAAGACCTACACGAACTGATACAGAGTGAAGTGAGCAGGACCAGGAGAACATTTTATATGGGTAACAACAACATTATATGATGAACATTTTGAATGACTCAGCTTATTCTTAGTAATACTGTGATCTAAGATAATCCTCAAGGAGTCATGATGAAAAATGTCATCTACCTCCAAAGAAAGAACTGATAGGACCTGAATGCAGACCAAGATGTGCTCTATTTTACTTTATTTCTTTTACTTTTGCTTGTTCAAGTTCTCTTTCATGAAATGACTAATAGAGAAAGGCATTTTACACTATTACACATGTAAAATCCATATCAGATCACTTGCTGTCTCAGGGAAGGGGAAGGGGAAAGAGGAAGGGAGGGGTAAGAATTTGGCTCAAACAAAAAAAAAGAAAGGTTAAAATATTATTTTTTAATGTAAGAAAAAACCCAAAATATTATTTTAAAAATTGCTATTATATAAATTGTTTTCTTGATTTTGTTCATTTCAGTTTGTATCAGTTCATATAAGTCTTTCCAGGTTTCTCTGAATCCATCCATTTTTAGCAAGTCTTATGCCACTAGTATTACATTACATTCAAATATAATTTGTTCAGCCATTACTCATTTGATGGACATCCCCTTAACTTCAGCTCTTTTCTATTACAAAAAATTGCTACTAAAAATCTTTCTGTATGTATTGGTTCTTTTAATTCTTCCTTTGATTTCTTTGAGTGATATATCTAGTAGAGAAATTGCTGGATCAAAAGTATTCGCAGTTTAGTACTTTGGGGCATGGTTCTAAGTTGCTTTACAGAATAGCTACAATAATTCACAGCTCTGTCAGTTATCTAATAATGTGCCCATTTCCCCACAACCTTTCTAACATGTGTCATTTTTGTCAACTTTTACAATGTGTTGTGTTTTAATTTTAATTTCACTTATCAGTTATTTAGAGAATTTTTTTCACATCATTATTGAAATACTGAAAACTACTTATTCACATCCTTTGACAATTTATTAATTGGGAAAGGAAAACTTTAGAATTGAAAACTTGATTTCATCTTTCTTTCTCTCTCTCTCTCTCAATTTCTGTCTCAGAATTGATACCAAATATTAATTTCAAGGCTGAAGAGTGGCAAGGGCTAGCCAATTGGGATTATGAGACTTGCCTAGGGTCATATAGCTAGTAAATGTCTGAGGTCAAATTTGAACTCAGACTTCCTGTCTTTAAGCCTGGATTTTGTGGCTCCAATCTCACTTCTCTTAATTAAACCACTGTGGCTGAGGCTTTAATGTGTCAAAATATGCCAAAATGATCATATATACTTGTCCTTACTTTCAATCTCTCCACTTGCCTTCATTAGAAAGCCAGGAGCTCTTCATATAATGGCAGAACTTTTGACATTTGAAATCTGAGACTTTCAGAGATGTTAGCATAACTCTTCTTAGGAAATCCTTGAGACTAAGACAAAAGAAAGTTGATTTGAGCAAGTTTAGTTGTGGTGATTTTAATTTAGATGAACATTTCTATTGGCTTGAAGAGAGTTTAAGAATTTATCTTTTCCTCCACTCAATTTTTAGATTGTTCTTTCCAAAGGGAAGACTTTACATGATCACGCCTCTCTATTCTTTAAACTATAGAGTTTTCCTATAACCTCCAGAATCGAATATGAAATCCTCCATTGGGTATTCAAAACCCTTCAGAATTATAATTTAAAGCCCTTTCCTGCCTTTTCAATCTTTCTGCACCCTACTCTCATATATTCTGAAATCCAGTGAGAATGGACTCTTAGCTGTTGAAAAAGGAAATCTCTCCTGACTGGGCAGTTCCATGAACTATCCATGCTTGAAATTCCCTCCCTCTTCATCTCTTCCTCTTGCCTTCCCTTGATTTTTTTCAAGCTAAAATCCCACTCTCTACAAGTAGCTTTTCCTGATACTCCCATAATTCTAGTATATTGATCATCTCCAAATTATTCTGTATATAATTAAAAAAACCTCTTACCTTCTATCTTAATATCAATCCTTAAAATTTCAACAATTAAAAAAAAACTGTTTTTAGTTTAGTTTTTTTTTTTCTTTTAGTATCAGTTCTAAGACAGAAAAGTGGTAAGGTAATCAAGGTTAAATGATTTACCTAGGGTCACACAGCTAGGACCTGTCTGAACTAGCTCTAGGTCTGGCACTCTGTAAAAATGAAAAATAAATACTTGGAAACAATTATCTGAGTCATACTGACATTTATTGTAGAAAGTTGTAAATGACAAAATGTCAAAGGTCCAAGCTCTGCCAAAGACCCAGTGCTTGTGCATCACCAGTACAAAGTACACTCTAAGGGGAGTGATCTTTTGAACATCTCTCCTCAGAGGGGGTGATAAGAGAAGGTGTCTTTTTCTTTTAACAAGGTATATTCTATAAAGTATTGACCAATTCCATATATAGTAAAAGCCAATATCACCTAAGGTAGCTTGAAAGCTAACTGAGATATACTGTTTCACTTGCTAAGACTATCTTGCCAGAGCATTTCAGAGGATTTTCTTTGTGATTTCTACTTACTATATGATTATTGATTACTGATTGTCATGCACAATGATTCAATTAATTGATAATTGGGGTTATTCCTTACTATTCTATGATGATTACAATTTATTATTATAATATTGGTCATCTAAGAGGATTAAATGTAGAAGTTATATACACAGAAAATATTAATAAAACAATGATTATATCCTAATTAAAACAGTTTAAGATATCTTTTACAGTTCTATCCACTGTGCTATCTAGCTGCCCCATATGTCTTATTTATATATATTTTTTTTATATTGTCTCTTCCACTTGACCACGAAGTCCTCGAAAGTAGAGGCTGTCTTTTGCCTTTATTTATATATTTACTGTTTAGTACAGTTTGTGGCACATGGTAGCTACTTGATAGTTTGTTAACTGACTGTCAAAAAAAATATTGGCTTTGGAGTCAAAGGGTCTTAATCTGGATCCCATTAAGCTACGAGTTACCTGTGCAATAGACTGATTCACTTACCATCCTTGGGCCCCAGTTTTCTCTTCTGTAAATGGAATAGATGATCTTTAACCTTTTAATAGGTAACCAACTTTTAAGGTCTTTTTCAGCTTCAAAGTCTATGACTCTAACTCATTTAGCCTCTCTGAGCCTCAGTTTTCCATTCTGTGGAACGAGTTAGTTGCCCTAAATCATCTCTAAGATCTTGTTCCAGATCTCATTCTAGATCTATGATCTTATAGTCAGTATTTTCTGTGCCATTTATATCATGGTTTATTCAATGTGGTCAATGTCAAGGTTAAGCTTGACATCAGCTTTACAATGGCTTTACACTCTAACTTAGCCTAAAGTCAAAGAATAAGGTGCAAACTGTTCCTTGAGTTTAGATGCAAAGCTATCTTGGAATGTATAAGCATAGCACCAACAAAATGTGCAGATCCCAGACACTGACAAGGTTGTCATGGGGGGAAAAACCCATTCTAATCTTTGATCTATGCTCCATAGAGTAGGGATATTCTGATCTTGGAGGAATACTGAGGTTTTAGGCTTTTAAAAATTAGGTCCTCTGTAAAGAGCCACCATCAAACAATAATAAACTACTAAAAAGCTCTAAAGCTGGAAGAATCCTGAATGCGTTTTTATTTTTCTGGAGCAAAGTGAACATTCACTTTAGGCATGGCAGAGAGGACCCCAGGATAAACTAGAAGTTATCATCTTCTCAACAGTTAATTCAGACTTTCCTCACTTTTATGGCTCTGGAGTCTTTCTGAGAAAAGTCTCTCTCATAAACTCACATTAGGGAAATGGATTTTTATTATTATTTTGATAAGTAAGAGAGCCTTCTGTTTTCATATTTTCCAGGCCCCTCTCTCCAGAGATATCCACTATTTCCCTTCTTCCTTTTCCCTATTCACCAAAACTCCAAACAAAACATTATGAATTCTTGGTTTGCTTCTTGAAAAAATGGTTTCTCTCTATTATTTTTACTCTTTTTTCCCCTATAAGAGTAAAAGAGAATTGTTAGGAAAATATTCAAAGCCCACTTACTATTTATATTATGGCTCCCTAAACAAAGAGATATGGTATAAGGAATAATGAGCTGCCCTCAGAGATGGGATCCATGGTCAAGTCCTGCCTCTGAAATATTACTGGCTGTGGGTTCCAGGGCCAGTCATCTAGCTTCTTAGACTTTAAGACTCCAAGTGTTTGAGAAAGTGTCAATTTGAATGAATAGCAGGGGTTTCTTTATCTATGATTTCCAAATAGTAATGAAATTACAAATCTCTTTCCTATTCCCAACTTATATCATCTGATTTACTGTAGTTATTAACCACATTTAAATATTTCAAAGGATATAATTCAGTAATATTAAGTAGTCTTTTGTCATGCTTTATGTCCTATTGTTTGAGAAAATATGGTTACTGTATATATTTTAATCTACTGCATGACTTGTGATAGGCTTTAGCACAGTGCCTGACACATAGTAGGTAAAATAAATGTTTATTTTCTGACTGATCAAGGGAAAGAGATTTGTTTGCTAGACCTCAGCAGAGAGAACTAGGACCAGTGGAGAGATGTTACAAAGAGGAAAAATGTGACTAGATATACTAAAGAATTTAACAATTAGAGTTGTTCGATAGTGGAACATATTTCATCAGGAGGCAGTCATATATTACCCCAGCTTTATTACTGAAACTCTGAGCTCACTGAGATTTTGTTCAACCTTGAGAGATTTTCTCTTATCAATCAAATCTTTGGCTTTTGCTCCAATCCAGAGTTTCCCCTAGGAACTTCAGAAGTTAGCTTGTGTCTAGATTTCTACATAAAAAGAAAAAGATTCTTAGTTTCCATGCACACACAATGAATGTGACTTGTTTTATTTAATTTGGCAGGTACCTATAACAGAGACTTTATACTATCCCCTTGAATTATATACTACTACCCTGGATGAACTTCATTCATCAGAGAAAGAATTCAGATTGCCAAACAGTCAAGCAACCAAGTCTGCTGGTTCACTTTCAACTCCCAAAGATCTCCTAAAGATCTACACTCTCATTCTGATTTGTTGTGCTATTTTTGTTGGAAAAGCACTTGCATTGCTAGGGAGATGAGTAATTCACTTCTATTGTGTTCCCCTTTTTCCTCTCACTGTCCTCTATGTCCAGCCTCTTTCCTCTGTGTCTCACCTCTACTGTACTGAATCTCTAGCCTTTTGGAGTCCGTGCTGTACTCTCTTTTATTTTATTTATTTTTTTAATGGTCTGTTTGTTTAAAATTAATTAATTAAATTAATTTAGAATATTTTTCCATGGTTACATGATTTAGGTTCTTTCCCTCCTCTCTTCCCTCCCCATTCCTGGAGTCAAAGAGCAATTCCACTGGGTTATACATATGTGTATCATTGTTTGAAACCTATTTCTATATTATGAATATTTGCAGTAGAGTGATCAATTGGAGTCTACATCCTCAATCATGTACCCATTGAACCATGTGATCACTCATATGTTTTTCTTCTGTGTTTCTGCTTCCACAGTTCTTTCTCTGGATGTGAATAGCATTCTTTCTCATAAGTCCCTCAGAATTGTCCTGGATCATTGCATTGCTGCTAGTAGAGAAGTTCATTACATTCGATTATGTCACAGTGTATCCATGTCTGTGTATAATATTCTCTTGGTTCTGCTCCCTTTCACTCTGCATCACTTCCTAGAGGTCGTTCAAGCTCATATGGAATTCCTCCAGTTCATTATTCCTTTCAGCATGATAGTATTCCATCACTATCAGATACAACAATTTTTTCAGCCATTCCCCAGATGGACCCCCGTCCCATTATCCAGTTTTTTTGCCATCACAAAGAGTGTGGTTATAAATATTTTTGTACAAGTATTTTTCCCTATTATCTCTTTGGGGCACAAACCCCAGCATACCAGCAGTGGTATGGCTGGATCTGTTACAAGGGAATCACTTTAAAAGACTGATATATATTAATTTAAGGTCGCCAAGGAATCAGCAATGTAATTCCTAAATGAAAACTTAAGTCAGCCGTCAATCTTTTATGGAGTTTAATTACAATAGGAGGAAGTAATTAGAGATAGAGAGAGAGAAAAGGGAGAGAAGGAAATAGGGCTTAAATACCCCTTCTGTTTAGGCTGGGCCAAAAGGCCCAAGCCCTTAGATAGCTGGGGCAAAGAAAAGAGATCAGTCCCTATTACTCACGTGACCAAAATGCAGAAACAGTCTCAGAGGCCCCCACCTTCAGCTTCCTTCAGCGCAAGCTTCTCAGAGCCCACACGAACCACACCAACCAACTACTCAACCCCCTCCTCTGGAGTCTTCAGACCCCCTATCTTTAAGGAAACCATCCAAGTTCCTCCCCTCAGTTCTCCCATCTACCAATCACTGTTCATCAATTTCCCTGTGCCAATGGAGGCTCTAGCTTAACCCAGGACCGCCCAGAGGCTTTGCACATGTCTGTTGAAGGTCATATTTTCAAATGATTAAATCTTTGCTCCTTTGCTACAGCCCTTTCTAAATCCTGTTAACCTGAGTAGGGTAGAGATTGGAATAATTAAATTTTGATCTAGGCTGCAGCCCTTACTCAATCCTGTTAGGACTGAATAGGGTGGAGATTGATTCCAAGTATCTCCATTGTATCAATTCTAAAATCAATCATGACTCAAAGAAATTCCTGTTCTATGCTTAAGCAGAGGTCAAAGTCCTTTCCATTGTTCAGCAAAGGGTTTCTGTCCTAAAGTAATCTTAAGAAGGGAAGAGAAGGAACCTCCCATGCCAATGGGGTTCCCATTCCAATAGACTATCAGTAAGAAATTTTCCAAGTATGAAATATCCCAATGGTGAAATTTCCAACATTTATAAGTCTAAGGAAATTTGAGGTTTACAGATCAAAGGGCAAGCAGTCATTTAAGGACCTTTGGATATAGTTCCAAATTGCCTTCCAGAATGATTGGATCAATTCACAACTCCATCAGCAGTGTATTACTGTCCCAATTTTGCAACATCCCTTCCAACATTTATTACTTTCCTTTGCTGTCATATTAGCCAATCTGCTAGGTATGAGGTGTTACCTCAGAGTTGTTTTGATTTGCATTTCTCTAATTATGAGAGATTTAGAACAGTTTTTCATATGCTTGTTGCTAGTTTTGATTTCTTTGGCTGAAAACTGCCTATTCATGTCCCTTGCCCATTTATTGGTTGGAGAATGGATTGATTTTTTTGTATAATTGATTTAGTTCCTTATAGATTTGAGAAATTAGACCTTTGTCAGAGGTTTTTGTTATATTTTCCCCCAATTTGTTGCTTCCCTTCTAATTTTTGTTGCATTGGTTTTGTTTGTACAAACCCTTTTAAATTTAATGTAATCAAAATTATTCATTTTACATTTTACAATATTCTCTAACTCTTACTTGATCTTAGATTCTTTCCTTTCCCATGGATCTTACAGGTATACTATTCTATATTCATGTAATTTACTTATAATTTCTTTATATTTAAGTCATTTACCCATTCTGAATTTAGCTTGGTATAGGGTATGAGATGCTGATCTAAAACAGTATGAGAGAAATTCTAAAGCTAATTTCTCTCATACTGTTTTCCAAATTTCCCAGCAGTTTTTGTCAAATAATGAGTTTTTGGTCCCTAAAGCTGGGATCTTTGGGTTTATCATAAACTATCTGGCTGAGGTCATTTACCCCAAGTCTACTCCATTGATCTTCCCTTCTGTCTCTTAGCCAGTACCATATTGTTTTAATGATCATGGCTTTATAGTACAGTTTAAGATCTGGTACTGTTGGATCCCATCCTTCACATTTTTTCATTAGTTTCCTAGATATTCTTGATCTTTTGTTCTTCTAAATGAGCTTTGTTATAATTTTTTCTAATTTAATAAAAAATTTCTTAGTAGTTTGATAGGTATGGCACTAAAGAAGTAAATTAATTTGGGTAGAATTGTCATTTTATATTAGCTCATCCTACCCATGAGCAATTAATGTTTTTCCAATTGTTTAGATCTAGTTTTAGCTGTGTGGAAAGTGTTTTGTAGTTGTGTTCATATAGTTCCTGTGTTTGTCTCGGCAGATAGATTCCTAAGTATTTTATATTGTCTAGGGTGATTTTAATTGGAATTTCTCTTTCTAATTCTTGCTATTAGGATGTGTTGGAAATATATAGAAATGTTGCTGCTGCTGCTGTACTCTCTTTTTAAAGGCCAAGTCCAAGAGCAAAGCTCAGGCATATGAACTCTGTGAACTCAGGCATTAGTGCAATATTGGTGAGGCAACAATTAACCAGAACAAGATAAGAATTAATGTCTTATCAAAAAGTTGACTTTTTCCTGGGAATTTCACACCTTGCTTAGGAGAAAGTGGAAGACTGGGTCTTCTATTGGAGTATATTTAATACTTCTATTTCAGTTAAAAAATTGGCAGTGCCTGCAAATTATAACAAAATACCTTCTTCTGGAGAGACTTGATAGCATGAGGCAGTTCACTCAGTGTATCACTGTCTTGTTTCATATTCCTTTTCCCTAATATATTCCTATGATCAGCATTGCTATTTGTCAAGGAAACAGAAAGTAAGCAATTCATTCTTTGGGATCCTTGATTTTGGTAGCATAATCATTGTTCCCAAATCATATCTTCCTTCCCTACCAGGCCAAGCTGCAGTCACAGTTCTACTGGGCAAACTCTAGAAGAAAAGAATGATGGGAAGCCATAATTGGACATACATTTTTCCATCTCCTTTGCCATACTACCCTGGCTTTTTGGCTTATGAATTTAGCCCGAAGGACTCAGTTCCAACTTAAAATGACTCCTATAAAATATAACAGAAGTTATTAATAAAAACAAAACCCATAATGTTCTCTTACTAGTTACAACTCAGAACCCCCAAGCTAGAATAATAATAGAACCAAACCCCTAGCTATTTAAAGTACTTGCTAGAGTGTCCCTCTATCCTAAATGTCTCACAGAATACCATCATGTTCTGTTACAACAATTGCTTCTCTTGGAACAACTGCCATCAAGTATCTCATCTCAGAATCCACTTTCCTTCCCCCTGACTCGTGATTGTATTCTAAGAGGTTCAGTGCAACCTGTGAAATTTCTGCTCTTATAATTCCTCTGTATTCCTGAGGTACTCAGGATAGATTAAACTTGTCTGGAGAGTCCACAGTTGTGGATTTTCATTGGTATTCTTGTTAGTCTTTAGGAATTCCTCTCAAATAAAATCTTTTGTTAAGATCCATACCCATCAGTGAGTCTTTAAGAATTCAGAAGTAAGTAATGGTGACCACTCACCCCCAATATACAATTGTTCACTGTCCTTCTAGGAGCATGTCTTCCTCTATTACAAAGTTCAGTATAAACTTAACCACTGCTAGTATAGAAAGCTTAGGTCTCAAACAAAGTAGATGATTCCAGAAGGTTCCTACAAAATAACCTATACCAAAGCTTTAAGTTCACACACATCGGGTGCAATCTTGGAGACTTCTCATTGCTTCTTTCTAGCAATTCATATTTTTTTTCCTGCTTTTGGGTACAACTCAACTTTAGGGGATCACAGTAAGACTGGAAGACTTATGTGTGGGCAGAGGCCCATAAGAGAAGAAAGGGAAATTATTTGGACAATTTATGAGCTCAAATATGAGTTAAGTTCATCCTGTTCTATTTTCCTTATTTTTTAAAATCTTATTTCTCTCATGGAAGCTGAGAGCCCAAGTCTATCACCTCTTTTAAGAGGTGGGCAGTGTTTTACATCATTGCTCTTTTGGAATCATTGTTGATTGTCGCATTGATTAGACTTCATATCTTTTAAATTTGTTCATTTTTACAATATTATTATAGTATAAATTGCTTTCCTGGTTCTGCTCCCTTCACTCTGCATTGATTGATATGAATCTTCATGGGTTTCTCTGAAAAAAATTTCCTTTATTATTCCTTATGGAATGAATTTATTTCTCTATATTTATATATCATAATTTGTTCAACCATTTCCCAATTAAAAGACAACCATTAGTTTTCAGGTTTTTTTTTTCTACCATAAAAAGAGATGACTCTCACTCTCAGGATTCTGCATCTATCACACAAAGAACAAAAATGACAAGATAATTATAGGGTTTATTGTAGTAACAGTAAAACAAAAGGTATCTATGAAATACATAATGTATGCTCTTTACTGAGGATGAAATGGAGTCTAAGACAGAGTCTACTCTCCACAGCTAAGCCTAATTTGGAGGCAAGATATTCATTTTTTTGAGATTTCTCAGTTTTTAAATTTTACTAAAAAAGACTCGTGCTTTTATGCTCTATGATATTGAGACATGGAATACAACAGCCTCCTGAGAATTAAAAATGAATGTCACACAGAGGCAGTGGAAGAGTACATGGTGGTTGTGAGCAGACCTCAAATATAACCAATGAGAAACTTTAAAGAACAGGAGAAAAGATGTTGTCATGGAATTATATAACAGGGAGAGATGACAAATTATGGTCAATACAAATTCTTCTCTTTAGGACAGGATGGAGGCAAGATATTCATGACACAACTAGAGAACAAAATAAAATGGGTGATAATGGTATTCAAATGATATTTGTAAGAAAGAGGGAACCAAATTAAGGAAAATACAGTGAGGTATTATAGGAATAACTTTTGGACTTTAGGTTTTCCTGGCAGACTGCTGGGGATTAAAGAAGTTGAATGGGATTGTGTCAGGCAAGGATGAGCTCAAACTGACTCTGAGAGCCAATCATTTAGCATTTACACCTCAGAAATCAGCAAATGCTATAAACCAGGCTTTGAATTTTTGTTTTGTTGGTTGTATTGAATTAAGAAAGTGTTAATGATGCAGTTTAAATTGTGTTGTGGGGACTTCAGCCCCCTCCCCTCAAGCTGGTTGTTAAATAGTTATCAAAATAGCTCTACAACATTCCAGACTTCCTGGGACCCCTCCCCTGTCAAGGTGAGCAGATCCACAAACTCTTCAGTCTGGCACTTTTCCTATGTGCCAACCTTCTGTCACAAATCTAAGGCTATTGAATTGATCATTTTTAGGAGTCTATGTTTAGTCACACAATTGGTACCCAATGATTATCTAGAGACAGTGGGATGTGAGGCAGTGAGGCAGAACTTCTTTTAAAGCTCAACTAAGTACCCTGCTAACCACAGCAAGTGAATGACCTTGACATCTTCTATGTCACCAAGCTCTAAGCTTTCCTCAGTGCCTTCCTTCATCAGCTGCCTTCATAGTGGTTGGATCAAATTATTCTCATTCTCTCATCCCACCAGGGTGGGGGGCTCACATGCTACTGGGATGTCTCATTTATTACTCTGCTGCTTAACAGAAAGATGAATAGAATGTATGAGCTGATACTGCACTCAAATATTCAAATGATCTGTGATTTTATCAATTCAGTAGCTTCCTCTAGTCCTGAAGATTCTAACCCTTCCATGCTTTGCTATCCTTGTCATCCCAATCTTGTCCATGTTCTCCCAAAAGTTCACCATAGCAATCTCTGCTTTCTCCCACAATCATGGGGCTACCATGGTAGTACTCTGGCTATCTACTTGTCATCTCTTGCTCTTGTCACATGACTAGCCATAAGAGATAACTATGAATTTGTTGTTCAGTCATTTTTCATGTATGACTCTTCATGACCCTAATGGAGGTTTTTTTGACAAAGCTACTCAAGTGGTATGCCATTTCTTTCTCCAACCCATTTTTACAGATGAGGAAACTGAGATAAACAAGTTTAAGTGACTTGTCCAGGGTCACATAGTGTCTGAGGCCAGATTTGAATTCAGGAAGATGAGTCATTCTGACTTCAGGCCTGACACTCTATCCACTGTACCACATAGCTGCCCCAAACCCTATGAATAGGCTTTTTTTTTTCAATTTAGTTTTTTAAATTAATTAATTAAGAATATTTTTCCATGGTTACATGGTTCATGTTCTTTCCCTCCCCCCTCCTGTAGCCAATGAGCAATTCCACTGGGTTTTACATATGTCAATAAATAGGCATTTAAAAAAATTAAAAATCAATTGTTAAAACCTTTATTTTTCATCTTAGAATCAGTTTCTAGTGTTGGTTCCAAGGCAGTAAAGCGGCAAGGGATCAAGTGATTTGCATAGGGTCACACAGCTATGGAGTGTCTGAGTTCAGATTTGAACCCAGGACTTCTAGTCTTCAGGCCTGACTATCTACTGAGCCACTTAGCTGCCCTATGAACAGATATTCTTTAATAATTAAGAACCATCCATGATTTATGCAGCATGTGTGGATTGGCTTATGGGCATAGTCCTGAAAGCATGTACAGATATTTTCTGCCTATAATAATGCAGGAACTTTGAGGAGCTGGTTTCCTAACATGAATGACTTGGAGATGATACTAAAAATGTAATCAGAAAAACAGATGACCCAGAAATAGATGAGCTGAAATTGAGTGTATATACAAAAGAGATGGACCACTTATCCCTCAGATAGCTTCCTTTTATCGCCATTTTGTTTGCATTTGTCCTGAGCCCATGCTCTCTGTTTCTTTTTTCCCTGATCTTAGGCAAATTAGTATTTTGGAATGGGAATACCCAGGTGCCCTGGGGATTTTGATAAATCCAGAGGTCCCATCAGTGCTCTCACTGACAATTTAAGGCAGTTAGTAGTGGTCTCTGGATCAGTAGTGGAGGATGACATAGGAAAACCCAGTATACAGATGTGGAAAGACAGTCCCTCACAGCCTACAAACAGCTTCAAGAGGTGATACTTCTTATGGCAGAAATACTGGCAGCAGACTCATCATTGGAACTGTCCATTGGGGCCCATTTGACTGTCTGCCCAAAAGGGAACAACACCTAAGGGGAACTTCACAAGGATTCTACAAAGGGAAAAAGGGACTTCCAGAGCTAGGAGTCAGGAGTAGCCTTTTGGCACATGTGTACTCTGTGTGCTTTACAACCAGTGTACTGTGCTTTAAGTTTGAACTCACTCTCTCTAGGTACAAGGGGAAAGTGTGTCCCTACTTTAGGGAGTGGATATTTTGTACTAATTGTTTATATTCTACATTTTCAGCAAATCCTTTTTCTAAAAGGTAATTGATATATACTGACTAGTTGTTAACAAGGGTTTGTAGACCACAGTACCCTATTATTATTATTATTATTATTATTATTATTATTATTATTATTATTATTAATCCTTACTTTCTGTTCTATTAAAAATCTTAAGGCAGAAGGGCAAAAGCTTGGCAATAGGATTAAATGACTTGCCCAGGGTCACACAGCTAGGAAGTGTCTGAGTCTAAATTTGAAACCAGGTCCTCCCAACTCTGAACCTGGTGCTCTGTCCATGCTGCTACCCCACCCTTAACATTATTCTTAAGACCTTGAGGAGAATGGTAGTCAACTTCCCTTTGGGAATTTGAACTGCTACTGTGGTAGTAATTGAGGATGTAAAGTAGTCTAGAGAGTTGTTATGCTAAAAAAAAGAGAAAAAAGAAAAAAAAAGAATTTTAAGGAATTTTTAAAAACTCATAAAAACTATTAAATGTTGATCTACATTTTATTAGTCAGAATCTGGCAAAATGTAAGCCAAATATAACTATCACCTCTCCACAGAATAGCTTAATGCTTAAATAATTGATCATTTGTTTCTGAAAGTATAGGAGAAGAGACAAAGGATCTAGAATTTATTAAGCTGCTAATTATGAAAGAATAGTAAATAAAAATCAGAATAAATGACAGGAGACTCTTGCAAGACCAAGTAAATGAACAGGAAAACATTAAGAATCAATATCAAACAAGAGGCAATCAGGTGGCTCAGTGGATCAAGAGCCAGCCTAGAGATGGGGGTCCTAGGCTCAAATCTGGCCTCAGACACTTCCTAGCTGTGTGACCCTTGGCAAGTCACTTAACTACAATTGCCTAGCCCTTACCGCTCATCTGTCTTGGAACCAATACATAGTATTGATTCTAAGGTGAAAGGTAAAGATTAAAAAAAAAAGTCAAACAACAAAGAACACTTCATGCACATCATTTGTATTACAAAGCAGAGTGCTAATAGGATCGATCTATCTATCTATCTATCTATCTATCTATCATTTATCTATCTATCATAATTTGGCAAATAAACTTGGGAGTGGGAGTTTATTCCCTCCTTAGAGAATTCACTCCTTAAAAGGGTTAAGAAGCTATTGTGCTCTTTTTCTTCGTTATATTAAGTTTTTTGTGTTGCCCACCTACAATAAAACACAGAGAAATAAGGGAAATATGCCACTATTTTGGGATGGGAAAGATTAATCCTATGTTTAAGGTTTAAGGGATAGTTCTCACAGGTAGCATTCAGGTCATATACATAAGCTGAGGCTTAATGGAAAGTGGGGAAAGAGTTGGGGCTGGCAGAGATCACCTGTGAAAAAAATCTAAGGGGAATAATGGGCAAATGGTAAATGATCCTCTTTTCCTGTGTCTTGACTTACCTTTGAGCCAAGGGCTTATCTGTATTGGGGATAATTTACATTAATGTCATTAGGATTTTTCAGTTTATAGCCTCTTTTATTTATAAAAGTTTACTCTGGCTTAGAGTTACTATCTCAATTTAAATGGAGGCTTTGGAAGGAGATGGAATGACAAGCATTAGTGATAGATGTCCAGTGAAGATTCTTTTTCTGGCTTGTATCTGGTGTAAGATAGTGGAGAAAGAGCAATTTTAAAAGAGGGTGGCTTGCTTCAGTAATTTTGGATCGTTTATTAGCAGTGATACAAAAGTTGGTGGAGTAATTATAGGAGTTATGATGAGAGGATGTTGGATCAGTAAAAACAATTCATGCATGTTACTCTAAGCCTCTCTCTTGCAGAATCATAGAGACTCCAGGTTGGAAGAAGCCTTAGAGTTCAATCAGCTGTCTATCCTATATACCTTCTGTATCTATAACTCTGCTACTACTGCCTGAGCCTGCCTATTTTCCATAAGAAATATTAGACTTTCTAGGGTTCTGTTAATCTTAAATTTTTTTTATTTTAAAATATTTTTCCATGTTTAAACAATTCATTTTCTTTCTCTCCCCTCTTCTTTTCCCCTCCCAGAGCCAACAAGCAATTTCACTGGGTTGCACAAATGTTATCACTTGATACCTATTTCCAAATTATTCATCTTTGCTATAGAGTGATCTTTTAAAGCCTAAATCCCAAATCACATACCCATATATACATGTGATAAGTGATGTCAAACGTTTTTCTTTTGCATTTCTACTCCCATAGATCTTTCTCTCAATGTAGATAGCATTCTTTGCCATAAATCCTTCAGGAGTGTCCTGGCTTGTTGCATTGCTACTAGTAGCAAAGTTCATTATATTGTATAGTTCCACAATGTTTCACTTTCTGTGTATAATGTTCTCTAGGTTCTGCTCATTTCATTCTGTATCAGTTGATTTAGGTCCTCATATAGAAATCCTACAGATTCCTTATGCACAATAGTATTCCATCACCATCATATACCACAATTTGTTCAGCCATCCCCCAATCGAGGGACAATAAGGCTCTGTTAATGTTAAAGACATAGACTCGTATCTTTTTTGATCCAACAGGCTGAACTAGTATTAATTTCTTTTCTTTTTTTTAACCTATCTTAGAATTGGTACTAAAATATAAATTCTAAGGCAGAAAAGCTGTAAGGGCTATCCAGTTGGGGATGTGACTTTCCTAGAGTCATAGGAGGTGTCTGAGGCAAGATTTGAATCTAGGACCTCTTGACTCCAGGTTTGACTCTCTCCACTAAACCCCCTAACTCCTCTGCCAGTATTAATTACTGAGAAATTTGGAATTTCTGAATTGAGTGAGTAATGTCCTTGAGGAGAGAAGGTTCTCACTGGTAGATTGCCCAAGATTTGAGGCATGGTGCATAGTAATTATGTAGGAAATGGAATGTTGTGACATTGATATTAGGGGACTGAGTCATGCACAGATAGGCTACTTTGATCAACTTCAGAAGCCAAAGGTGCTTCTGGACTGGGGAGAGGGGCTTGGTTTAATCAAATATATTAATTAATAAATATATTAATCAAATATATTAAACAATAATTAAATTAAAAATTAAATAATAAACCAAATATATTAATTAATTACTAAAACACCTTAAATAATTAAAAACAGATAATATAAACTATCTTTATGGTCTTAAAGAAATAAGTGACAAAGAAGCCAATAAAAGTCTCTTTGACTTTTTTTTGACTGAGAAAGCCTTGGAAAGACAAGTTATGTCTGGAGTAGGGTTTCAGGGCATGTATCCTGGTGATTGCATTATTCTTGAAGGAAGGAGAGAGAAATCAGTCTGTCAATCAGTCAGCAAGCTGCTTTTTCAAAAGAGGTCTTCTGAAATTAGAGTCAAGAACTTTGAATTCCAATCCTTATATTATCACTGTATAAGGCACAACTTTCATGAAAGCGATTTGCCTATCTAGGCTCAGTTATTATTTTCAAAGATGAGGAAACTGAGGCTAAGTGGCTTGCCTAAGGATGTGGATCTGAGTTCAAAATCTTGCAATTTACTAGCCATGTGAGCAATTCGTGTAAGTTCTCAAAGCCTAAGTTTCCTCTTTTGCATAAGGAGGAAAGGTACTTGGCTTACCTCACAAAGCTGTTAGGAATAAAGACCCTCCTAACCTTTTTTAGCTTTCTACATATGAGCCATTTTTCTTCTTTTTTTTTCTTCAGGATATTAAGTATCATTATTTCCTTGGGCTGGTGGCAAACTGTATAGAGTCTGAGCTAGGAGTCAGGAAGACTTAAGTTCAAATTTGACCTCAGATGCTTACTAGTTGTATGACCCTGGGCAAGTCACTTAACTCTGTTTGCCTCAGTTTTCTCATCTGGAAAATGAGCTGGGGAAGGAAATAGCAAATCAGTCCAGTGCCTTTACCAAGGAAACTCCAAATGGGGTTAAGATTCAGACATGACTGAAAATTACTAAATGACATTTTATACCTTTCTACTTCCAACCAATCTATCCTATACTATCTTTCCAAATTAATTCTTCTGCACTCATATTATTCTCCTACTAAAAAATATAAAATCACTCTTTTAAAAAAAGTCCTTAATTTCTGTCCTAGAATTGATATTAAATATTGGTTCTAAGGCAGAAGTGCAGTAAGGGCTAGGCAATTGGGGTCAAGTGACTTCCCCAGGGTCACACAGTTAGAAAATTATCCAAAGTCACAGTTGAACCCATGTCCTTCCAGATCTGCTGCTGTGTCCATTGTGCTACTGAATTATTCTACAATCACTCTTTATTGTTTGTTATATCAAATCCAAACTACTTTGCTTGGCTTTCAAGTAGCCTTAGTCTGTCTTTCTAACCATATTTCCAACTACTTGTCCACATTCAATCTATACTCCAGTAAGACTAGTTTCTATATTCTCCTATGAACAGACAGTAGAGATATTCTGCTTCTGTTTTTGCTCCATTCTTATCCTTATTTGGAAAACTATCCACACTGCTGTCTACCTGTCTTTCAAGTCTTTCATGAAACTATCTCCAACTGAATAATAATAGTAATTCCTTCTTGAGACATAAAAATGCTATGAAGTAGGTAATAAAATGAATATTTCCCTTATTTTATAGACAAAAAACAGGCTCATCAAGGTTGGGAGATTTGTCCCTGGTTTCACAGATTGTCTGTCATAGAATTTGTTCTAAGGTTTTCTTACTGACTTCTTTAATTAATCTCTTCCTTCTCTGAACTTATAGTCAGTTTCATATAATTTAAATCACTTTCTAGTTGTTTTCTAAATGTTATTATTGTGTTCTCATCTAGATTATCATAAACTTTTTGAGGGGAAAGGATCATATCTTTCTTTCTTTGATGTTACCTAGCAAGGTGCTAGATGAACAGAAGGTACTTTGAAAATCTAAAATTATTTATTAGATGTAGTTATTATTGTAAAGATGTGTACTTTTTCTAACCATGTTGGCTATTTGGCTACACAAAGAGAACTGTTATGGAGTTACAATGGTCAAGGGACAAAATAAATGTGGTTAACCCAGAGTAACATATCTCTGTTCCTAGAAAAAATTGCTGTGACAAGTTGTTTGCTTGCTACGGATGGTGGGTAAATAGTATTATCCTCAATATTGGAAGAAAAGGCCATTTGTTCCCAGGGTCTCCAGGGGGCAAATTGCTTTCTATAGAAGTAGGCCAAGCAAATTTCATACTGCCAGAATATAATACAAGACACAGTTATAATGAAATAAGGAAGGAAGTAACTATTCCACTACATCAACCTAAATATTTTTCTAGTAAGCTTCCTGGCATTCTTGATTTGAGGGTTGTTGCTCAATTTATATTCCCTTTTCTCATCCCCCAGCCCACCATTTAGTAACTTTTAATAAACAATGAATATACTGAAGAAGATAATGATAAAAAGAAAGGTTCTATATTTACTTGTGGCAGCACATTTTATAGTAGCAAAAACCTGGAGATCAATTATTGAATAATAATTTAAACAGTGGCACATGAATTCAATAGAATATTACTGCACTTCAAACAATGAGGAATGTAAAACAATACAGAGAAGCATAGGAAGACTTATGAGAACTGATTTAAAATGAAATAAACAGAGCTTGGAAATATATACATAATAACTAGAGAATGCAAATGCAAAGAACAGTAGTAACAATAAAATTGAACCTGAATTTTAAATGCTGTGAAATTATACTGACCAAGCCCTGTCCTAAAAAAGAGATATGAGACTGCAAGTCCTCCCTAATTTGAAGAGGTAGGGGACTATGGGTGGGAAACATTGCATATAATGTTGGACTTGGTGTCCTGATGAGTTTTTATGAATTGTTTTCCTCTTTTTTTATTCTTTATTATAAGATGTGGATTCCTGGAAGAAGAAAGAGAGACAGATATGTTGGGAAATTTTGTAAAAACAAAAAATACCAATAAAAAGTAAAAAAAAAAACAGAGTATCTACTTGGTGCCTATGATGAGATCACTTGAAAGGGGAAAACATGAAAGACTTAATTTGTATAAACATGTCAGCCTCACAGATGATACCTCTTGTGAGAAGGGGAGGGGAAGGGAGGGAAGGTCTGGGACACTTGTGGATAGGATTTATTATGTAGATATGAAGAACAGTAAGTTAAACATGTATGAGATTTATGACTTCATTTATGTACAATATTCTTTTTCTTTGTATATGAAAATGCCTATTTTATTTAGTTTTGTAAAATTTGGATTAAAAAAAAACCCACTAAGTTCCTTGCACTGAGTGTTTTGAAAATCTAGTTGAAGGAACATCTCAGTCCTACCTATTACATAGGTAGAGTAGTATGTCTCCTACATTTCAACATTTTGTTTTGTTATATATAATTTCCTCTAATTTGTGGCTTACCATTATAATATATATTTGGAAATAAAACATATGCATAAACATTGTTATAAAGTTGATAGTGATTTAAAATTTTGTTAGAGCACAAAAAGTTATAAATATATGCATATATTGTACTTAGATTTACTTCTACTTTTTAACTTTACCCTTTTCTTAATCCTTTTATGGTAGAACTTATAATGAGTTTATAGAAAAATATAAAGTGACAATTCTAAGCACTTTGAGAGAAGCCTGTTTGTTTTATGACATTAGAGGAATTCAGTATAAAATTGTACCCATGCCTTCTGCCCCACGTTATTTAGACCAGAAAAATTACACAGGATCGATCAAATGTTCTCTGAGTCAAAGCTGGCCATACATGCATGTAAAGTAGTCAGCTGTGGAAGGGTTGATGGTATGACTTACAAGATAGAATTTGAGAGTCATGGAAAAACTCTCTTGTCTAAAACTTTTCCTACTGAACTGGTGATCCTTGAAGTTCTGTCATCAGTTATTTCTTTGGGTCAAATTGTTGAGAGTTCCTATTAGGAGATTATTTGAGAGGATTAAAACTTGGTTATTGAATGAAGTTCACATTCTTTAGCAAAACTCTCAAGGAAGAGAACAAAGGATGAGTGAATTTGGATGGCGAGAGGAGACATATCTGGGGAATGGGGTACTTCTCCTGTTGGATAGACCCTAATGGGTTGCTAGACTATCTAGGCAGCTGCTAGGGAAAATTGGGGGAGGAGGGGATACTGAAAGGGAGTAGGGCAATATGGTGGAGGGGAGACAGGAGATATCCTGAGTAATGGATAGTAGGCAAACAAATGTCACTTACTTCCCAATTTTGGTTGGGGCTAGCCTTACTTTCATATGTAAGGTTGCTTTTTATCTATTCACAAGGTGATTTTCCTGAGATGAAACAGTATTGTGTGTGGTAGCAGAGGTCAGACAAACTCTTGAAGAGTGATTCTTACTTCTATTACAATTAGAGTAGTGCATCTAGGAGGGAGGTGGGAGACTCTTCAACTCTTGGTATTTATGAAGGTATATTGTTTGGGTCTTTTTAATGAAAGAGGTGAAAAAAAGAAACTTGTTTTCATCTTGTGGCATCTGGCATTTTTACAGTTCAGGAAACTGAAGCACAGAGTAGTTGATGACTTGTCCAAGGTCATCTATCGAATGTGTGAAGCAGGATTATATTCTGAGCTTTTTTTTTTTTTTAAACAGGTGGTGCAGTAGATATAGTGCTGAGTCTAGAGTCAAGATTTCAAATCCAACCTCAGATACTTAATAGCTGTGTGTCTCTGGTCCAGTCACTTCACTTCTGTTTGCTTCAGTTTCTTCATCTGTAAAATGAGGATAATAATAACGCCTACTTTGCCGGATTGTTGTGAAAAGCAAATGAAATAATAATTATAAAGTGCTTGGCATATGTAGGTGCTATGTAAATTGTTAGCTGCTATTCTTATTCTTTTCTGACTCCATGCCCAGCATTCTATCCATTACTTTTCATCTTCTAATTTAATTTCCATTTCCTTTCCCCTTTTTCTTTTTCTTTTAACTCTGACTTCTTTAAGGCCCTGGAACTCTGATTTCATTGGAATAGGTGAAAAAATGTGTGAGAAAGTAACCTTTATCAATGCAAGGCAGTCCCTTTCCTGCAACTTATGGTTCTTAAAGAACTACCTCTAAGAGGTACCTACTTAACAGAACTGAAGTGCTTGGTCAAGGTCACATTGCTAAGAGTTAGAGGCAGAATTTTGAAACTTAAGTGCTATAAGGTAAAGAATCTTCCTGGCTTTGAGGTTAGCTTTCTTCATCACAATATTGTTTCAGTTATTCCATTTTTGAGCAAAACATTTTAGTTCATCATTGAGATCCCAAATTTTCACTTTGGTCCTCATTTCTCACTAAAGAGAAGTATAAAAATTCCCATAGGATGGATAATCAATTGACAGAATGATCAAGGTATTTTCATCAATTACTTATTCCTAGGAGCAATGCCTCTCTTAAGATTTTGTTGTTGTTGTGTTGTTACAGTCATGTCCGACTCTTCATGACCTTATTTAAGGTTTTCTTGGCAAAGATACTGGAGTGGTTTGCCATTTTCTTCTCCAGTTCATTTTATAGATGTGGAACTGAGGCAAACAGAAGTAAGTGACTTGTGCAAGGTTATATAACTAGTAAATGTCTGAGGCTACATTTGAACTCAGGAACATGTCTTCCTCCAGGAGAATGTTATACCCAGTAACAACAGTAACATATGATAATCAACTATAAATGACTATTATCAACAAGGTGAGGAACTAGGACCACTCCAAGGGACTTATGGCAAAAAAGGATATCCCAAAAGCAGATTGAAATATACCATTCTTTGCTTTATTTCCTCCATGAATTTTTCTCTAGTGTCAGCAATATGTATTTTGTTTTACATTACAAACATGGAAATTTATGTATTATATGACAATATATGTACAACTATATCATATTACCTGCCTTCTTGCAGAGGAATGGGAGGGAGGAACAGAACATGGACTGTAAAAGGTCAGAAAATGAATATTAAAAATTATATCTACATGTAATCTGGAAAAAATTAGAAATTAAAAGTCATTTTGACTCCGCTACCCACTTCTTAAAATTGCATTAGTTTTTTTGCATATGACATCACATAACTGACTCATACTGACCTTACAGTTCACCAACCACTGCCCCTGTTCCCCAGATCTTTTTCAAGCAGATTATTGTTTAACCATGCCCTTTCTTGCTTCAGCCCCATTTTAAACTTGTAAAGGTGCCTTACTGAAAACTTCTCTTTAAGACTACACTTATCCTTATCCTTCAAGGATAAGGATGTGGATAAATACCCAGAGTTGGAAAGCTCCCCACCTCACTTCCAGATGCACCATTCTAAAGGTAATGGAGGCAAAAATCTCTCCTCTGGAGTTTGTGTGATTCCTGTAATATTATTTTTTCTTGGGAAATCACATCATGTATACATGAAAGGAACTCTACAAATGGGAGCAAGGTTAGCTCTATTCTACCCTATTTTTTTTTAAACCCTTACCTTCCATTTTGGAGTCAATACTGTGTATTGGCTCCAAGACAGAAGAGTGGTAAGGGCTAGGCAATGGGGGTCAAGTGACTTGCCCAGGGTCACACAGCTAGGAAGTGGCTGAGGCCGGATTTGAACCTAGGACCTCCCGTCTCTAGACCTGGTTCTCAATCCACTGAGCTACCCAGCTGCCCCCTCTACCCTATTTTTTAACTATCAAGATTTCCACTTTTGTTAGAGCCCAGCAAATTGATCTAATGATTCTGGAAAATAATTTGAAATAACAGAATATAATAGTGGTTGTGTTGTATAGAGGGGATTCCTTTTTGAGTGCCTGACCCATAACAAGCATTTAACAAATGCTTGTTTACTATATAAGAAAATTTATATAGAAGAGTTCTATGACATTTTAAGGAAAAAAGAAATATAATGTCACTTGTTATTCAATGCGTTAACTTTCCCTGCCATCTTATGTCATTTGCAAATTTGATCCGCATGCCATTTTATATCTATCTCAAGCTATTGACAAAAATGGCTGCCAACCATAGCTCCCTGAGGAGCTCTATTGAAGACCTTCTTCCAAGCTGAGATAATATTTGTAAAGCATTTGACACTGTGCCTGGCACATAGTAAGTAGGTGTTTAATAAATGCTCATTTCCTCTTTTCCTTCCCCCTAAACTGATATTGAAACATTATTATTCTTTGAACCTTTTTTTTTTAGTTCATGTCATTGTATTTGGAATTGGCATCAGGAGGATCTGAGTTCAAATTCAACTTTAGGCACTCCTTGTGTGAACTGTGAGCAAGTCCCTTGACCTGTCTGTGCTTTAGTTTCCTTAACTGCAAAATGAGGAGGCTAGACTCTATAGCCCCTAAGGGCTCTTGCTATTTTAAATCTATGAGCCTATGATCTCTCTATTTCTTCCACAAGAACAATTATTAGATGCTTTATCAAATATTTTGATAAAATCTAGAGAAGGGATATTTATAGCATTCCTTGAGATGCTAGTTTAATAACCCTGTCAAAAAAAAAAGTAAGATTAGTCTGCAATGATTTGTTTTTCATAAAACGATTGTTAATGCTTTCTAAATGAATTGGGGCTTAGGTGAAAACAGATATTGATATCTGGGTCTGGAGAACTTTGGTTAAATATACAGAAGAACAAATATAGTTTATGACATAAAAATTATGACAACTTTCCCTTGTTACATTTGGACATTCCTTGGGCTGCTCTGGAGAATCTGAGGCAGTAAGACTTTACCAGCATGAGGTTTTGTCTCTTTCCAAGACCACCTGGCAAATAGTTAATTTATGATTTTAGGCAGTTATCTTTACTACCAGGAATACTCTTGTTTTAAATATTTTAGTATATAACAAGAATATTTCAGTATGTTTGTATGTTGAGTTTTTCTGTTTTTGATTTGCTCAGGTACATGTCCACTTTAAAGGGTATATAGTTTAGTGAAATTTCTCCAGTAATTTCAAATTGTCTTCCAGATTTATTGGAACAACTTGCAATTCCATCAACAGTGTATTAGTATGCTTGAGGGAAACACTTATAAAATAAATGCTATAAGGTAAAGAGTCCAACCCCAACAAAGGAGATATGGAAACTTGTCAAACTTCCCATTTCTTTTCTATAGCTAACTTAGTTTATTTTATAACAACTGCATCTACAATAGCCAGCACTTTTAAATGTAAACAAAAGAAAGTTGTTACTGAAGACTTTGTGCTGGTTGAATTAAAGGTGAAAAAGTAAGCTAGAGATTGTTTAGAATTAAGGAGGATGCATTGATATTTATTTCAGGTTTTGGGGTTTATTGATCTAGCTCAGGGCTCCTTGGGGCCTCTAATTTTTTTTTAAAGTTGATAATTTTATTTCAATATAATTGGTCTCCTTGGTAATCCTATGTATTTTATTAACTTAGAAATAATATATTGAGAAGGGGTCCATGACACAAAAAAGTTTAAGAAACTCTGAAAGCAGCCTTAGAAAAGGCTTCAGAAACTCAAGTTCCCTCTTGCTATAGAAAAGGAAACTGAGGCCCAGAGAAGGTTAAGCGAATTGTCCCCTGTCACTCATGTTGTAAACATCGGTTATAATTTGAACTTCACCTCAGCCATTCAGTGTTCATTTCACTGTTCCTCACTGCAGGAGCTACTTAGCTAGTCGGAGGAAAAAGTGACATATCACTTAGAGTGCACCACATTGAGCTTTCCAGTCACAATCTGACACCCCCAAGTGCCTTGGTAGCAGAGCGTGCAGGCAAAAAGAGACAGCATGGGCCCGTCCTTGCACAGACGCCAAGATCTGGAGTATTAAGTTTCATTGGCCAGTGCCTCATCCAGAAGATGAAAGGAGGCCCAGAAATTCCCACGTCTCTTTCTCTTTTACCACTAACATTTCTTTGTCCCAATTTTACCTTTCCCTCATTATCAGATTCTACTTCTTTGCTCTTCCTTCATTTCCTCCTCTAAAAGCCTTTCCTTTTCTTCTAAACTTCCTCTTCTAAATTAGACCTTTCCACTGCTCCTCCTTCCCACTCGCTCCCAGTTGCCTCTCTCTTCCCTCCTGAGGCTCTTGGAGGAAACTTCGAGGCTGAAGTTACTAACACGCATCTGAGTCCCAGGAGCTGGCCAGAGGAAGAGCGGGGAGGCTGGGCTAGTAGGAGGGGAGGAGGCCGCAGTGGGGCGACACTGTGGTAGGAGGGGAAAAGGAAAACTTCCAACGGGCTGCCCTCTCTGGGGATGGCCACTCCCCGTCCTCTCCAGGATGAAATTTCCGTGAAACCGAGAGGCAGCTCTGAGGGACCAGACTACTGTGGGGGCCTGAGTCTGGGCTGTGAGGGGTAGGGAAGAGGAGGTGGCTCCTTAGTTTCCAAGGGCCGGGGCCGGGGTAGGGTAGGGGTAAGAACTGTTCCAGCAAGAACTGTTTACTCCACCCTTAAGCCAGCCCCGGTGCAAATAAGTCTCCGCCCCTTTGCATCCACTCCCCCCCACCCCCCATCCTCCTTATCCCTCCCCCATCCCTCAACCCAGCTCCTCCTGCGGCCCCCGCTCTCTGATTGGCCGCGAGTCTCCTCCTCCTGTTTGTCGAATGGGCACAACCAACCTGGTCAAAAATTTCGCCCCAAGCAAAGCAACACACGCTCCAGCGGTCTCCCTCTCACGCACATGCACATGCACACACACATACTTACACACAGACATATTCACACCTAAGAAACACCGGCAGAGGCCATGCAGAGGTAGCGGTTGCCGAGAGTCTAGGGAAGGGAAGGAGGAGAAACCGGAGAGACCGAGAAGGGAGGAGAGAAAGGAGGAGGAGCAAAGGTGCTGGAAGAGAGAAAACTCAGCAGAACTTGTGAAAGGAAGAGGAAACCTGCCCGGGAGGCGCTGCTGCAGCAGCCCAGTCTTCTGCCTGTGCGCCCGCGGTTTTCGGTTGTTCTGGGGCAGTAGCAGCTGAGGCAAAAGTAACCACCAGACTCGGTTCATGCTCCGGTCCCCGGGAGGCTCGGGAGCGGGGAGCAGAGTTCCACGCCCAGGAGACGTTTGGCCATCCCGGCCGCGTTAACCGGGCTCCTGCCTCCGTTCCACTCTTCGCTGGTGCCTCTCCGTCACGCCACAGCTCTTTGCAAAGAGGGTGTCGAAGGGCATCGGGGGATCCTCCCCCAAACCATTAAAAAAGGAACACTCGCTTTAGAAAATGAGACAGCATGTCTGACAAAATGTCCAGTTTTCTATACATCGGGGACATCGTGTCCCTGTATGCCGAGGGCTCGGTCAACGGCTTCATCAGCACCCTGGGGTAAGGAGAGGGGCTTGGGCTGGGGAAGGCTCTCTCTCTCTCTCTCTCTCTCTCTCTCTCTCTCTCTCTCTCTCTCTCTCTCTCTCTCTCTCTCTCTCTCTCTCTCTCTCTCTCTCTCTCTCTCTCTCTCTCTCTCTCTCTCTCTCTCTCCTTCCTTGTTTTGTTTTTGTGCTTTCTCAGGGTGGGGGGATCCTCTCCAAAGTGTATGCACCGCCCCGCCTTCTACGATCTCCTCGCTCCCCCCCCCCCCCCCCCCCGACTTAGGGAACCGCGGATCTGACAAACTGAGGACCGAGAGCTTTGCCCCAGCGCACAGGAAACTGTTTGGGGAGAACTGTCTCTTGCAACTCCACAATCTCACGCGGAGAGACAGATCAAAGGAGGAAGTGATTCTGAAGTCCTCGAACAGGCCTGGAGAAGAAGTTTACCTTCTTTACTGGCTTCCTCTCCAAAGATTGTTTTACCGACAATGTTGGCTTTTGATGGAAAAAAAAAATCCTCCTCCCTCCGTTGCTTCCCAACCCGCTTCTTTCTCCTACCCCCATTTTTTCGGTGCCTGAAGTAGCACTCAATGACCCTCGATTCTCAGGTGACCGCGGGATGCATTGAAGGAATTCAGGACACTCAGTCACCGTCTTGACTTTCCCCCTTTCTCCCGTTTCAGTTCCTTTTGCCCATGCCAGGTGGCCGATTCTCTTAGCTTTGGGGATTAGCCTAGGTGATCCTACGCTAAAATTCTCGAAGGGGTCTGAGAGTCAGTCAATACTTATTAAGCAATTACTATGTGCCAGGCACTGTGTTAGGGGCTGAGTATGCAAAGAAAGGCTAACGACAGTCCTTGCTCTCGAGGAGCTCACGTTCTAATGGAGGATACATTATGTAAAGTTATGTACAAACGCTGGATCTAGTGAGAATAATCAATCGAGTGAAGGCAGTAGAGAAGTAAGGTAGATCAAGAAAGACTTCTTGCAGAAGAGGAGGATTTTAGCTGGGACTTGAAAGAAGCCAGAGAAGCCAAGAAGTGGAGAGGAGGAGAGAGAATGTTACAGGCAAGGAGACAGCCCGGAAAAACCTGAAGTTCAGAGATGGGTTTTTTTGTTGAAGGAAAGACCAATATCTTGAATTGAAGAAGACCAATATCATTGGATGACCAATTGTGTGTGTGTGTGTGTGTGTGTGTGTGTGTGTTTGTAAGGTGTAAAAAATCAGGAAAGATAGGAGAAGTGCCGGATGATGAAGGATTTTGAACATCAAACTGGAGATTTTATAATAGGCTACCCCAAATTCCAAGATTCTCTTCTTGAGTCCACATTCGCCAAAGGAGCTAGAATGGTGCTCTGGAAAGATCACAGACTCCAGAGTTGGAGGACTTGGTTTCAAAGTCTGGCATCTATACTACTTACTACTTGTATGACCTTAGGCAAATCCTGTAGCCTTTTTGGCGCTCAGTTTCAGTATCTATAAAATGACAAATTTGGACTACATGGCCTCTAAGGTCTTTTCCAGTCCCTGTGAAGTAGTTATGTTCATAGACCCTTGCTTCTGGAACACAGATCAAGTTTGGAGCCCTAAAGACTAGGCTTTTAAAGAGCTTAATTAGACTTGTATTTTAAACCAAATTCAAAGTTCTTGATGTTCACCCTTGATTTATGAATGGAAAAAAGAAGATACTATTAAAATTAGAAGTAGTTTAAAGGTTGATGAAAGAAGGCAAAGTTTTCTGGCTTTCTTAATTTTGATGAATAATTTTCTGTTTAATATATTAATGGATTAAATTTTGATATGTTACAAAAGGAAATATTTGTATTTTTCTTTAAGTACTTATGTAATAAAATTGGAACTATTAATGCTGTGGAACTGATGTTATCATTTTTTAGGTTACTGTATGTAGTTATTGTGTTTGTGGACATCTGCAATATTTGACATCCCCAGAATTTGAATATGTGTAATAATTATTTATGGTAAAATGCAGTGCCACTGTACTCAGTATTTAGAGTCTGATTACTCCAATATTAGTATAGGTTCTACTGTGATTCCTCCCCTCCCTTGTGGACATTAAGTTAATATCTGTACAGCCTACCAAATTCTAGAATTGTAGAAAATAAATGATGTGTGACAAGAATCTTGGTTTGTACATTTTTCATTTGGTGAGATACAGTAGCAATTGGCAGAAATAGTGAAAAAAGTTTTGATTTTTGGTCTAAACAAAATTTTGCCAAGTGGCTCTCTCTTCTGCTACTCCTTTCCATTCCCCATAAACTTCCAGATAGTCATCATGAGATAGCCAGAACATTCCTTAGATGAGGTCCCATAAATGCCAAGGAGGGTTTATGATTGTAGTTGCTATACCTATGGACAATGAACAAACGAAAAAGTCGTGTAAGGAAAAGACAGGTTAATATAACATCTTGTTAATAGTGTGATTCAATTGAACAAACATTTATTAAACACCTACTAGTTGCATGACTTTAAAGCTACAAAAACAAAAATGAAAATCAGTTCCTGAATTTACTCAAGAAGCTTAAGTTCTGCTGGGAGATACAACTTCTAAACAGATAACCAAATACAAGATAATTTAGATGAGCAGGTGGCCTAGCAATTAAAGATATCTGGAAAGAGTTTTTGTAAGAGATGGCATATAGGTTAAACCCTTTTGAAAGTTGCAGATTCTAGTAGCAGGTGAAGTGGAATTCCTGAGAAACAATCACCACAAATGCACCGGACAGGTGCCAAATTTAGGGAAATTTAGGGAAATGTCAAATTTAGGGAAATTTGAGGACACCAATTTGGCTGGAATTCAGGATGCATAAAGGAAAGCACTACAGTATAAAATAAATTTGGAAAGGCAGCCTGGAGCTAGGTTGTAAAGTGCTTTAAAGGTCAAGTTCAGGAGTTTGTATTCTAATCTAGAGACAATAGGGAGCCACTGAAAATTCTTGAGCCTGGGAGTGATATGATCTTTTGCTTTTGAAAGGTTATTTCAACAAATGGATGGATGGGAGCCGGGAAGATCCATTTAGGACTATTGAAATAGAAAAAGCAAGAAATGATAAAGATACCAACCATGATGGTAGCTGTGTGCTGGGAGAGAAGGGGAGAAAGATGTTAGGCAGCCAGAACTGTTAAGAATTGATAATTGATTGGATATACAGAGTGAGATAGAAGGAAGAGTCCAGGCTGAATTTGAGTTCGCAAATTTGGTGGTGGTATCTTCAACAGAAGTAGTAAAGTTTTATAAGACTGATAATTTATTTTGTAATTTATATATACCAAATCTCCAGTTATCAAGGACATTATTTTACTCTTATAAACAAATGAAGCATATCAACTTAGCAATATGTGTTTCTGTTTCTATGGGATGAGTCATCTTAGAAATGTTTGACTTTCTTCAGCTTGTTTCTGTTATGTTCCAAAACAGATTTCTATGAAAACTTGCATAATATATAATATTGTTTGCTTTATGGTATTTTGAAATTGTGTTATCCTCAAGGTGTTTGTGCAATGTATTATTTTCCTGCTAATGAACTGAGTTTTACAATGCAGAATATGATGGTATCTTTATTTAGCCACATTCTTTGGTAAGGAAGGTCATTAAAAATGCTTATATTGGCTGAAGTTTTAACTTTCATTGATTAGATTAACTTGCCTTGAGATGGACCACTCTGTAATTTAGCCAACTTACTCAGTATCTATATATACTAATGTAGTTCTGAGATCTGGAATATCACCTTGTAATATCTGCCTTAAAATATAGTCCTGTAGAGGTTTAACTGTCAATCAATGAGAGTGGTGCTGTTCTGTTAAAAATCTCTGGTCTTTGTTGAATGCCATGCTGTCTAGATCCTAGAACAGTTCTCTGGTACAGGAAGTCCAGAATAAAACTAGGCTACCAATAAGAATAATAAAATTTAATTGTTGTTCTTTTTTATTTGGTATCCTTTAAACCATATTGAAAAGTCAATAATCATTTTAAAATTAATATTTTCCAATGTCTGCTCTATGTTTTATGTGTACATATTTTTACAAAAATGTTCAACAATGAACTCAAAAAGCAAAAGAGTATCTTTTAAAATGACACATTCCATGGTACTACTTTAAGCAGAATATATTCTAAAGGGAAAAGGAGACATACTGCATTTTATTCTTCTTTTAAGTATTGAATAATTAATGGAGTCTTATAGAAATATTCACTCTCAGCTATGGGGGAAACTTTGAGTTTAGGAAGGAGGACTGGCAATTATTCTGTCTCAGATCTATGACTTCAGATCATTTTCTCCCTAGTTATTAGAGTTGTTTCTAATCTTTTGTTTCCCTAGCATTGCCTTATTTTAGGACTTGTGAATATTTTCCTTTTTTAATGTGTCTGTCATAATAAATAAGACTCAGATCAGAACTCAGTAATTTTGCTGCAGTAACTTGCTCATGTTTTTCTATCGAATTTAAATATCAGTGTCCTGTGATTATGCATCTTAAAGGTATGAGTCATATAGTCAAAGGGAACTCTAGAAGTAGGGTGAGAAACAAAAAACTTTAATGGAAATCTTGCCTCTGAACCTTAGGGAAGGGAAAAAGTCTTTATAAAGTACAATGATTTTTTTGGTCTTGGAAATTTATTTATTTATTTATGCATTTATTTTTTAAAATTTATTTACTTTTAAGTATTTTTCCATAGTTATGTGATTTGTGTTGTCTCCCTCCCCTCTTCCCTTTCTCTCCCAGAGATGACAAGCAATTCCACTAGATTATACATATATTATCACTCAATACCTATTTCTATATTATTCAGTTTTGTAATAGTGTCACCTTTTAAAACCAAAACCCCAAATCCTATACCCATGTAAACGAGTGATAAATCCCATGTTTTTCTTCTGCATTTTTATTCCCACAGTTTTTTTTTTCTTGATATGGATGGCATTCTTTCTCATTAGTCCCTCAGGATTATCCTGGATCATTGCATTGCTATTAGTAGTAAAGTCTATTATATTTGCTTGTCCCATAATGTTTCAGTTACTGTGTATAATGTTCTCCTACTTCTGCTCTTTTCACTCCACATCAGTTCATGGAGGTCTTTTCAGTCCTTATAGAAACCAAGCAGTTCTTCCTTATAGCACAATAGTATGCCATCACCACCATATACCACAATTTGTTCAGCCATTCCTCAATTGAGGGACACACCCTCATTGTCCATTTTTTTTTGACACCACAAAGAGTGCAGCTATGAATATTTTTGAAACACAGTGATTTTTGCAAGGACATTGTTAGCTAGGTTCTACCTATTTTATAGTTGAGGAAACTGGGGCAGAGAGAGTGACTTGCCTGAGAATGGATTTGAACTCAGGTCTTCCTGACTCCAGTCCCAGCTCTCTATCCACTGTGCTATTTACCTATCTACCTTATCTTTATGAGTTGAATAGTAGTAGTACCTGTGATTTTGGTTTTTGGTTGTTCATTTGTTTCAGTTGTGTCTGACTCTTTGTGACACCACTTAGGATTTTCTTGGTAAAGATACTGGAGTGGTTTTGTGATAATTAAAATGTTTGGGAGCAAGGGAAATATATATATATATATATATATATATATATATATATATATATATATATATATATATATCAATTATGACCGCTGAAATATGTTTTCTACTGTGTCTTGGTTTTATATAAATATAAGATGGTCGCCAGGGAATATATTCCCAATTTATGAATATGCCCAAGCCAACTGGGTTTTATAGAGAAATTTAATTTATAATACACTGATTAATCAATAGAAAAAGAGAGAAAGTAAGAAAGGAATAAGAATGAATAAATCAGTCACCCAAGATCTCTCTAGGTAAGGCTTCTCATGCCAACCTCAGGCTCCACCTTCAAGAGAGCCTCCTTTCAAGAAATGTTTCCAGAGAATTCTCCTCCTTCAGAGCCATCCTTCTCTCCTGGTCCTCCAGCAGAGCAACCTCCTCAGTCCTCCTTCAGAGCCACCTCACTCAGAGCAAAAAAACTCTCCTCCTCCTCTCCTCAGACCCCGCTGTCTTTAAGGAAACCATCTAAGTCCCCTCCCCTCAGTTCTCATAGCTACCAATCACTGTCAATTTCTCCCCTGTGCCAATGGTGGCTCTAGCTTAACCCAGGACCGCCCAGAGGTCTATTTCCTTTGCACATGTCTGTTGTAGGTCATATTCTCAAATAATTAAATCTTGATCTATGCTACAGCCCTTCCTAAATACTGTTAGACTGAGTAGGGTGGAGATTGTAAGTTCCAAGACCTGGTTCTGTCATTCCAAGTATCTCTATTGTATCAATTCTAAAATCAATCATGACTCAAAGAACTTCCTGTTCTATGCTTAAGCATAGGTCAAAGCCGTTTCCATTGTTTAGCAAAAGGTTTCTGTCCTAAAGTAGTCTTAAGTAGGGAGGAGAAGGATCCTCCCATGCCAAGGGGTTTCACATTCCAATAGAGTTCTTACTATCAGTAGGAAATTTTTTCCAAGTATGAAATTTCCCAATGGTGAAATTTCCAACATTCATAAGTCTAAGAAATTTTAAGGTTTACAGTTTGCCATTTTCTTCTCCAGTTCATTTTACAAATGTTGAAATAGGCAAACAGAGTTAAGTGACTTACTCAGGGTCACATAGGTAGTAAGTGCTGAGGACAGATTGGAATTCAAGAAGATGAGTCTTCCTGACTTCATCTGTTCGTCTACCTAGTTGTTCCTAGTACCAGTGATAACCTATTTAAGAGTTCTCAGATTCAAATGAGATTATGTATAATATAAAAGGTCACTGCTATTAACATCATCATTATTTTTTTTAATGTTGAATAGGTTGAAAGGACCCTTATAACATCATGTAACTTCTTATTAAGTTTTGAGATTATGGTGTTGTATCCTTTAAACAACTATACTGATTTATTTTTTAAGTGGAGTATTCCATCTCAAGAAATAAAATTTAAAATATTGAAAGAAAATCTTATACAAATTGACAAAAAGACTCCAGACATGCTGCAATAGTAGCACTCAAGTCTAGTGTTTAGGTCTTTTGGCTCTTATTCAGTACCCTGCATAATATGCTATTAGGTTAGGCTATCCAACAAAAATATTTCCTGGGCCAGGAAAACATGGATAGTTAGATGTTAATGTTGATGTTGATGATGAGTTGATGATCTTGATGATGTTGTTGATGTTGATGCATTGATGATATTGTTGATAATGATATTGTTGTTGATGATGTTGATGATATTGATGATGATTGAATTTGGAGTTTGAGATTTTCTTTCCATTTGAACCTTTATGACTTCCCACTGTAATGATTAAAATATTCTTGGAGACTGTCTCCAACCTCTTTCACCCTTTCATTGTACTGGTCTTCTCCCCTCCCCCCATGTACTTCTTTATGAAATATAAAATGATCCCATTTTATTTTTTCTCATTTTTCTTAGTATTATCCTCTTTTTATCCCTAATATATATATATATATATATATATATATATATATATATATATATATATACATTTCATCCTAAACAGTTTGTCACTGTTCCCTTTAAGTATATTTCTTCTAGCTACCCTAATGATAATAACAATTTTTAAGAATGAGCAATATCATCTTTTCTTATAGGAATACAAATCATTTGAACTTATTGGGTCCCTTAAAAAAGTTGTTTGTTTGTTTTGTTTTTTCCCTTTCTTAATTATCTTTTGGTGATTCTCTTGAGTTCTGTGTTTGGGTATTAAATTTTCTGTTTAAGTCAGGTCTTTATGAATGCTTGGAAGTCTTCTATTTTATTAAATGACCATACTTCCCCTGCAAGTATATAGTTAGTTTTGCTGGGTAATTGATTCTTGGTTGTAGACCCAGTTCCCTTGCTTTCCAGAATATGATACCATGCCTTCTGGTTCTTCAGTGTGGATGCAGCCAGGTCCAGTGTTATCCTAACTGTGGTTCCATGATATCTGAATGGTTTCTTTTTAGCAGCTTGTAGTATCTTTTCCCTGGTTTGGTAGTTTGTTTGTTTTTTAACCTTTACCTTTCATCTTGGATACTGTGTATTGATTCCAAGGCAGAGGAGTGGTAAGGGTTAGGCAATGGGGGTCAAGTGACTTGCCCAGAGAAACACAGCTGGGAAGTGTCTGAGGCCAGATCTGAACCTATGACCTCCCATCTCTAGGCCTGGCTCTCAATCCACTGAGCTACCCAGCTGCCCCCACTGGTAGTTCTTGAATTTGGCTATAATATTCCTGGGTGTTGTCAGTTGGGGATTAAGTGCAGGAGGTGATCTGTGATTCTTTCAATCTCTGCTTTTCCTTCTTGTTCAAAAATGTCAGGGCAGTTTTCTTGGATAATTTCCTGTAGAATGATGTCCAGGATTTTTCTTTTGTTATGATTTTCCAGGAGTCCAATAATTCTTAAATTGTCTCTTCTGGATCTATTTTCCAGGACTGTAGTTTTATTTATGAGGTATTTCATATTTTCCTCAATTTCTTCATTCTTTTGATTTTTCGTAGGCTCTTGTTGCTTTGTGAAGTCATTTGCTTCTAGTTGTTGGATTCTAATTTTTTTAACATTATTTTATTTGGTCATTTCCAAACATTCATTGGAAACAAAGATCATTTTCTTTTCTTCCCTTCCCCCCCCCCCCCCAACTCTCCCATAGCCCACGTGCGATTCCACTGGTTATCACATGTGTCCTTGATTCGAACCCATTTCCGTGTTGTTGGTATTTACATTAGAGTGTTCATTTAGAGTCTCTCCTCAGTCATATCCCCTCCACCCCTGTAGTCAAGCAGTTGCTTTTCATCAGTGTTTTTACTCCCACAGTTTATCCCCTGCTTGTGTATAGTGTTTTTTAGATCCCTGCAGATTGTTCAGGGACATTGCATTGCCACTAATGGAGAAGTCCTTTACCTTCGATTGTGCCACAGTGTATCAGTCTCTGTGTACAATGTTCTTCTGGTTCTGCTCCTTTCGCTCTGCATCACTTCCTGGAGGTTGTTCCAGTCTCCATGGAATTCCTCTACTTTATTATTCCTTTTAGCACAATAGTTTTCCATCACCAACATATACCACAATTTGTTCTGGATTCTAATTTTTAGAGGCCAAATTTCATCCCTGGCTAATCCGAGTCAGCAGGATATAGCACAGTCATTGGGGAAGGATGTTGGAGATTCTACAGATTAAAATTTAAAACTGTGTCCTCCATGCTTTTTTACCTCTGGAGAACCATTTGTAAAACATTTACCAGCAAACTACTGATTGTTTAAGATATCACATAATTTTGTGGATGGACATGCTGGGAAGAGATCAGGGAAATTTTATTCTCTTGAGCCCTTCCTGCTTAGAGTTTTGTCATTGTTTCTGTTTCTATAGATCCTCAGAAATAATGAAGCAATTAAAAAAATTACTATAATGCCACCTAAAACACTGTTAATAACTTTTTAGTATTGCCTCTTTAGTACTTCCATTAAATATAGTAGAAATAAAAGAAAAAAAAGGAAACAATTATTGAAACCTTTGATAGATTTTCCACTTTAGCTTGATTTTAGTGGTAAGATGGAAGTATTTTGCATATGTGTTTTTTTAGCCTTTTTTTTATTCCTTTTGATACTCCCAGGATACTAAAGCCACACAGAATGAAAGGTTTTCCATTAACTTAAATAATGTTATAGTAATGTTTTAAAAAAATATATTACTAACATGATTCCACACTGATTCCTCCCTGTAACAAATAAATTTAGTCATGATAAATAAATACATTATATCAGAAATCAATACATTGTGTTAGAAAATGAATGCCTCATTTTCTTTTTCAAGTAGCCCTTTGCCAAGAAGTGGGAGGCAGGCTTCATTTGTTAGTGGTCCCTACAAATGATCAGAGTTCTGAAAGTATTCAGTGTTGTTTTCCTTTTTATTCAATAGTATCAGTAATTTATTCTTCTGGTTCAATTTCCTTCACCCTGCTTGAATTTCCTTGAATTAATATTCATCATTTCTTATGGCACAATGATATTCCATTACATCTTTGTACAGCCATTCATTGGTATATTTCCAACACTTGGTTAATTAAAAAAAAAAAGTACTGCTATAGATAATTGTGTTGACTTTTCATTCTTTTTCATTACCTTTATTTAACCGTCCAAATGAATTCTGCAAGCATTTATTCAGCACCTGGTATGTGCAAAGCACTGTTCAATCTTATTGACTTCGAAAACAGAACCAAAAAATCTATGCCCTCATTTTAAATAAGTTGGCTTGACTTTCATGTAAATTAGACGTGGACTACACCACACAGACAATTTACTTCCTGTATCTGAAACTGTGTTTCTGGAAAATGGGGAAGATAGATATTTCTTCTTTCCTACATAATAAACATATTGGGAATATGAATTCAATCATGATGGATAGATATACTATCCATCCTGATAAGAGAAAATTGACTTGGTCATCAAGGTATCTGAGGGCTTGTCCTAGCTCTTCCAGAGTTATGTGATCTTGGAAAAGTTACTTAACTTCTCTTTGTCTCTTGTGCCTATAAAATGAGGGGGGGTATACAAAAGGGTCTCTAAGGTCCCCTCTTTTTTTAAAATTTTATTTGGTCAATTTCAAACATCATTCCTTGGTTACAAAAATCATATTCTATCCCTACCTCCCCCCCCCCCCCTGTAGCCAACGTGCAGTTTCACTGGGTATTACATGTGCCCTTGATCAGAACCTATTTCCATGCTGTTGATGTTTGCACTAGGATGTTCATTTAGGGTCTACATCCCGAACCATATCCCCCCTCGATCCATGTAATCAAGCAGTTGCTTTTCTTTGGTGTTTTTACTCCCACAGTTTTTCCTCTGAATGTGGATAGTGCTCTTTCTCATAGATCTCTTTGGGTTGTTCATGATCACTGCATTGCCACTAATGGAGAAGCCCATTATATTCAATTGTATGATGGTGTATCAGTCTCTGTGTATAATGTTCTCCTGGTTCTGCTCCTTTCGCTCTGCATCACTTCCTAGAGGTTGTACCAGTTCCCATGGAATTCCTCCACTTTATTAGTCCTTTGAGCACAATAATATTTCATCACCAACATATACCACAATTTGTTCAGCCATTCCCCAATTGAAGGGCATCCCCTCATTTTCCAATTTTTTTTGCCACCACAAAGAGCATAGCTATCAATATTCTTGTACATGTCTTTTTCCTTATTATCTCTTTGGGGTACAAACCCAGCAGTGCTATGGCTGGATCAAAGGGCAGACAGTCTTTTAGTGCCCTTTGGGCATAGTTCCAAATTGCCCTCCAGAATGGTTAGATCAAATCACAACTCCACCAGCAATGAATTAATGTCCCAATTTTGCCACATCCCCTCCAACATTCATTACTTTCCTTTGCTGTTATGTTAGCCAATCTGCTAGGTGTGAGGTGATACCTCAGAGTTGTTTTGATTTGCATTTTTCTGATTATAAGAGATTTAGAACACTTTTTCATGTGCTTATTAATAGTTTTGATTTCTTTGACTGACAATTGCCTATTCATGTCCCTTGCTCATTTATCAGTTGGAAAATGGCTTGAATTTTTGTACAATTGATTTCACTCTTTGTAAATTTGAATAATTAGACCTTTGTCAGAGGTTTTTGTTATGAAGATTGTTTTCCAATTTGTTACTTCCCTTCTAATTTTGGTTACATTGGTTTTTGTTTGTACAAAAACTTTTTAATTTGATGTAATCAAAATTATTTATTTTATATTTTGTGACTTTTTCTAAGTCTTTTTTGGTTTTAAAATCTTTCCTTTCCCAAAGTTCTGACATTTATACTATTCTGTGTTCACATAATTTACTTATAGTTTCCTTCTTTATGTTCAAGTCATTCACCCATTCTGAGTTTATCTTGGTGTAGGGTGTGAGGTGTTGAACCAAATCTAATCTCTCCCACACTGTCTTCCAATTTTCCCAGCAATTTTTATCAAATAGTGGATTTTTGTCCCAAAAGCTCTGGGATCTTTGGGCTTGTCAAAGACTGTATTACTAAGGTCACTTACCCCAAGTCTATTCCACTGATCCTCCTTTCTGTCTCTTAGCCAGTACCATATCGTTTTGATGACCATTGCTTTATAGTATAGTTTGAGATCTGATACTGTAAGGCCACCTTTCTTCACATTTTTTTTCATTGTTTCCTTGGATAGCCTTGATCTTTTTTTCTTCCAAATGAACTTTGTTATAATTTTTTCTAATTCAGTAAAAAAAATTTTGGTAGTTCGATGGGTATGGCACTAAATAAGTAAATAAGTTTGGGTAGGATGGTCATTTTTATTGTGTTTGCTTGTCCCACCCATGAGCAATCAATGTTTTTCCAATTGTTTAGATCTAGTTTTAATTGTGTGGAAAGTGTTTTGTATTTGTGCTCATATAATTCCTATGTTTGTCTCAGCAGATAGATTCCCAAGTATTTTATATTGTCTAGGGTGATTTTAAATGGAATTTCTCTTTCTAATTCTTGCTGCTGTGATGTGTTGGAGATATACAGAAATGCTGATGACTTATGTGGGTTTATTTTGTATCCTGCAACTTTTTGCTAAAGTTGTTGATTATTTCCACTAGCTTTTTGGTTGATTCTCTAAGACCCTTTAAGTAGACCATCATATCATCTGCAAAAAGTGATAGCTTGGTCTCATCATTGGCTATTTTAATACCTTCAATTTCTTTTACTACTTTAATTGCTACTGCTAGTGTTTCTATTACAATGTTAAAAAATAGAGGTGATAACGGGCATCCTTGTTTCACTCCTGATCTTATTGGGAATGCATGTAGTTTATCCCCATTGCAGATGATGTTGGCCAATGGTTTTAGATAAATACTGTTTATTATTTTTAGGAAAGACCCTTCTATTCCTATACTTTCTAGTGTTTTCAATAGGAATGAGTGTTGTATTTTGTCAAAGGCTTTTTCTGCATCTATTGAAATAAACATGTGGTTTTTGTTGGTTTGCTTGTTGATATGGTCAATTATGTGGATGGTTTTCCTGATGTTGAACCATCCTTGCATTCCTGGTATAAATCCTACCTGATCATAGTGAATAACCCTCCTGATCACTTGCTGGAGTCTTTTTGCTAGTATCCTATTTAAGATTTTTGCATCTATGTTCATTAAGGAGATGGTCTATAGTTTTCTTTCTCCATTTTTGACCTGCCTGGCTTTGAAATCAGTACCATATTTGTGTCATAAAAGGAATTTGGTAGCACTCCCTCTTTGCTTATTATGTCAAATAGTTTCTATAATATTGGGATTAGCTGTTCTTTGAATGTTTGATAGAATTCACTTGTGAAACCATCAGGCCCTGGGAATTTTTTCTTAGGGAGTTCTTTGATGGATTGTTCAATTTCTTCTGATATGGGATTATTTAAGAATTCTATTTCTTCTTCTGTTAATCTAGGCAATTTATATTTTTGTAAATATTCATCCATATCAGCTAGATTGGCATATTTATTGCCATAACAATTGGGCAAAATAGTCTTTAATGATTGCCTTAATTTCCTCTTCATTGGAGGTGAGCTCTCCCTTTTCATCTATGATACTGTTAATTTGGTTTTCTCCTTTCCCCTTTTTTTATTAGATTGAGCACTACTTTGTCTATTTTGTTTGTTTTTCCAAAATACCAGCTTCTAGTCTTATTTATTAGTTCAATAGTTCTTTCACTTTTCATTTTATTAATTTCTTCCTTTATTTTTAGAATCTCTAATTTAGTTTCCTTCTGGGGATTTTTAATTTGTTTGATTTCAAGTTTTTTGATTTGCATGTCCAATGCATTGACCTCTGGCCTCCCTAATTTGTAAATATATATACTCAAGGATATAAATTCCCCTCCCCCCAAGTACTCCTTTGGCTGTATCCCATAGATTGTGAAAGGATGTCTCATCATTGTCATTTTCTTCAATGAAATTATTAATTGTTTCTATGATTTGTTCTCTAACTGATTTTGGAGAATCATATTATTTAATTTCCAATTAATTTTTGATTTGGCTCTCCATGTACCCTTACTGATCATTATTTTTATTGTGTTATGATCTGAAAAGGTTGTATATGTTATTTCTGCTTTTCTGCATTTGTTTGCCATGTTTTTATGATCTAGTACATGGTCCATCTTTGTGAATGTGCCATGTACTGCTGAAAAGAAGGTGTATTCCTTTTTGTCCCTATTTATTTTTCTCCATATATATATATTAACTCTAATTTTTCTAAGATTTCATTCACATCTTTTACCTCTTTCTTATTAATTTTTTCATTTGATTTATCTAAATTTGATAGTGGTAGGTTCAGGTCTCCCACCAGTATAGTTTTACTATCTATTTCCTCCTTCAATTTCACTAGTTTCTCCTTTAGAAATTTGCATGCTATAACATTTGGTGCATACATGTTGATTACTGATATTTCCTCATTGTCTATACTCCCTATTATCAGGATATATTTACCTTCCCTATCCCTTTTAATTAGATCTATTTTTCCTTTGGCTTTGTCAGATATCATGATTGCAACTCCTTCTGTCAATTTCTGCAACTTCTTTCTGTCAGTTGAGGCCCAATAGGTTTTGCTCCAACCTTTGATTCTAACCTTGTGGGTATCTACCCGCCTCAGGTGTGTTTCTTGTAGACAACATATGGTAGGATTTTGGATTCTAATCCACCCTCCTATTTGTTTTCATTTTATAGGTGAGTTCATTCCATTCACATTCAAATTTATGATTGTCACTTGTGTATTCCCCAGCATTTTGATATCCTCTCCTAGTTCTGTCCTTTCTTCTTTTGCTATATCCTTTTAAATCATTGGTTTACTTCTAATCAATCCCCCTAATCCCCTTCCTTGATATGCTTCCCTTTCTGACCCCTCCATTTTTGTTCCTTTCTTGTTTTTTTTTTAGGATCTGTTAAGCTCCCTCCCTCCTCTCTTTCCCTCCCTTTTTGTACTCCCCCCCCTTAGTTTTCCCTTCTCACTTTCCCTGTAGGATAAGATAGAATTCAAGACTCCAATGGATCTAGATGTTCTTCCCTTTCAGAATTGATTTCACTGAGAGTAAGGTTTAAATATTACCTATTAGCACTCTCTTCCTCTCCTTCTTATGAGAGTATTCTTACACTCCCCTTCCCATGTGTATCTTTGTGTGATAAAGATTATCATATTTATTTTATTTCTTCAAGTATCTCTTGGTGCCATCTTTGATTCCCCCCTCCCTTTTTCTTTTTTTTTAATATCATCTTATAGCACTTATTACCCCAATCTCTTCCTGTGAATGATTCTTCTAATTACTATAATAGTGAATATAATTTTTGAGAATTACAAATACCATTTCCCCATATATTAATATATATAATTTGATCTAATTGTAGCCCTTAAAGAAGACAGTTTGAAATAAAAAACATTTCCCCCTTTTCCATCTCTTTCTTATTTACCTTTTCATGTTTCTCTTGATCTTTGTGTTTGGATATCAAACTCTCCACTTAGTTCTGGTCTTTTCTTTACAAATACTTGGAAATCTTGTATTTTTTTTTGAATGCCCATACTTTCCCTTGGAAGTATATAGTCAGTTTTTATGGATAAGTGATCCATGGTTGAAGACCCAATTCTCTTGCCTTTCTGAATATCATGTTCCAAGCCTTGTGGTCCTTTAGTGTGGAAGTTTCCAGGTCTTGTGTGATCTTGATTGGTGCTCCTTGGTATCTGAATTGTTTCTTTTTGGCTTCTTATAGAATTTTCTCCTTATCTTGAAAGCTCTTGAATTTGGCAATTACATTCCTGGGAGTTGTCTTTTGAGTATTTAGTGTAGAGGGTGTTCTATGAAGTCTTTCAATGTCTATTTTTCCCCCTTGTTCAAGAACATCAGAGCAGTTTTCTTGGATGATTTCTTGTAGTATGATGTCAAGACTTCTGTTTATTCCTGGCTTTTCAGATAGACCAATGATTTTCAAATTGTTGTTGTGATCTGTTTTCCTGAATCTGTCATCTTGTCAGTGAGATATTTTATGTTTTCTTCTATTTTGTCAGTCTTTTGATTTTGCTTTATTAATTCTTGCTGTTTTGCAAGATGATTGTCTTCCAGTTGCCTAATTCTGGTCTTTAAGGACTGATTTTCTGCTATAATCTTTTGATTTTTCTTTTTGATTTGGTCTATCCTGATTTTCATTGCTTCTAGCTAGTTCTCCAATTGGGAGTTCTTGTCCTTCAGACCGTTATTTTCTCTTTGAATTATTTCCCACTTTTCTTGCCAGAAGGCTTCCATCTTTTTGATAAGCTCCAATTTAAATTCTTCAAGAGCTTGTGGACAATTTCCATTTTTTGGAGAAAGTTTTGGGTTTATTTGAATTTCCTCCTGTATTTCCTCTGTATCCTGGGTTTTTCCTCTGTAATAATTTTCCTGGGTCAACCCCTTCTTCCTGTTTTTCTTTGAGAGAGGTTGTTGCTCCTGGGCACAATTTGCCATCACTGTGGAGGTTTTTCCTTCCCATTTTAGTCAGAAATCTGAGAGAGATGGGCAGGATCTCTGTTTATGTAGCTAAGGAGCAAGGATTTTGCTTGAGGCCAGCTTTCAAATCTCTGCAGCTTCTGCTGTTTGCTTCCTGGGAGTGCCCACCATCTGTGCTCTTCAGCCTGCTGGGGTTTCAGGTGTAGCTGCTCTCAGGGGTAGGTCTTTGGTGATCTTAGTCAGCTCCCAAGGACCTAGAGGTTCCCCTTGCTCACTCTAGAGGTGCCCCTCACTCACTGATTCTGGCATGTGCTGGCTCTGACTCTGGCTCCATAAGTGGGGTGGGTGAGAGTAGATCAGCTCATGGTTTGGGTGGGAGCTTTTTCACCTGCTTATAGTGTAGAAATACCCAAATCCCATATACCTTCAATGCTGCACTCTACTGTAGAGTCCCTTCGTCCTTATGAATTTGTTTTTTTGGTCTTTTGAGGTAGTCTATATTGGTGGGTGCTGAGAAGAGGACAAGTCTTACATCTAGACTGCCACCATGTTTACCCATAACTCTAAGGTCCCTTCTAACACTAACATTCTATACACTTAGTTATCTCTTAAGAAAGATGTCAGAGAGTAGTAAGCTTTCTATACCTTTCTTTTTATTTGTTTGTTTGTTTTTTGCTTAAAAACACCTTTTATTGATATATTTTGTTTTCATATTCCTTTCATTTCCCAAGGTTTCCATTTCTATCCCCATCAGAGCATCATCCTTTAAAATATTAAAACTAAAAATAATTCAGCAAAATTAACCAATATATTGAAGGTCTGCTGCTACATGTAATTATTCTCACCTGTGGTTCTCCATCTCTACAAGGAAGAGAATAGAGATATTTTCTAAAATCTACGTTTCCTAGCATTCAATTTCAATTATTTTACTTCTGTTTTCTCCATTTACATTGTTGTACTCATTTTCTTGCTTTTGCTTTGTGCCAGTTCATACAAGTGTTTCCGTGCTTCTTATGATGAATGTTCATTGTTTCTTATAGCATAGTAAGATTATACATCACATTCATGTATCAATGTTTGTTTAGCCCCTCTCCATTTGATGGTGTATCTACTTTGTTTTAAGTTTTTGGATACCACAGAACAGTACAAATATTTTGATTTATATTTGCATTTTGGAAAGCTAATTGGAATTGATCAAAGAACTGGAAACACTGTTTTCCACAATGGTTGTACCAATCCACAGTACCACTAACAGTGTATGTATGCCTGTCTTTCCTTAACCCTTCTAAAATTGACTATTCCTATTTTTTGTCATCAATTTCCAGTTGTTGGTTATGACATGAAACCTGTTTTTTATGTGCATCTCTCTTATTATTAGTGATTTGGAAAGTTTTTATATGGATGCTTAATAGTTTGTAATATTTCTTTTGAGAAATTATATTCTTTTATCACTTACATATTTGGTAATTGCTTTTGTTCTTATGTATTTCTGTTGATTGTCTATATATCTTGAATTTCAAATCCATATCAGAAATATTTGATGCAAAAATTTTCCTTAGTTGTCCTTCATTCCTTTGTCCCTTCCTTCCATCTTTCCTTGCTAATTGTACTTATTTGCTTTCCTATTTTTCTGTTGTTTACAGTATTTCTGAATTTGATAGTCTCAAAAGGTTTTTCATCAGTAATATTTCAAATACCTCTTTTTTGTTGAATTTTCAATTTTTTTTTTTTGCAATGATGAGGCTTGAACTATCATTTTGGGTTGTAGGCTGAGTAATTTTTTTCTTTATAAAATATTTTACAGATTCTTTTCTATGGTTTCTAGTAGATACAGAATAATCTTATGTCATTTTAATTTTCCTTCTCTTCATTTGTAAGTCTTTCTTTTGTAAGACTTCTTGTAGAATTTGCTGTTTGTGATTAGATTATTAATCATCATGTGTCTTGGAGTTTGGAGGTATGTTTTTTTCTTTTTCTTCTGGAAATGACTAGTGGATTCTTTTGATTAGTAATTTTGTTTTCCATATTCAGAAGTTTTCTTCTATTATTTCCTGCATTATGATGTTCAGGTTTTTGATTTGTCATGTTCTTTTGGGAGATCTGGTTGTTTGTTTGTTTGATTCCTTCCTTCTTTCATTCCTTTCTTTATCTCTCTGTGTCCCTCCTCCTCTCTCTTTTTTTCCTTCTCTCCTAGAATTGATACTAAGTATCAGTTTCAAAGGAGAAGAGTAGTAAGGGCTAGGGAGTTGGGGTTAAGTGACTTGCCCAGGGTCACACATCTAGGAAGTGTCTGAGGTTATATTTGAACTCAGGATCCCCTTGTCTCCAGATCTGGCTCTCTATCTATTGAGACACTTAGCTGCCCCTGACACCTGCTTCTTAATTTGTCTGTATATCTCTTTTTCAGTCAATAACTTTGATTGTATAGTCAAGTCAACAATTATTTATGAAGTACTTAATTTGTTCTAGACACTTACCAAGCAATGGGAATACAAATAAAATCAAGACAACACCTACCCTCAAGGAGCATTATATTCAAAAAGAAAAGACAATACACAATATAAAGTTAAAAAGAGGGAGGGAAAGAGGAATAAGGAAAAGAAGGGATGGGGTATGAGCTAGGTGAGTGCAGCAGGGAGAGGCATGAAGACAAGGTTGGCTTGGGCACTATCCTTTAAATGGAGGTTCTGGGAGGGTCCAGCCAATGAGAGCCACTATGGAAATCATGTATTCTTTTAATGTTTCTGTCTTATGTTTTTCTTCTGTTACATTTTAATTTACTTATTTTTTTGGGGGGGGTTGTTTTAAAACTGTTCATCTCTTGCTTCTTTGGAGAAACCCTATCATGGACCCAATTTTTGCTGATCTGTTAATTAGGCTTTTTGTTTTGTCTTTGAAAGCTATAAATTCTGATATTTATTTTTATTTTTTCTTTCATGGATTTTATTTCTTTTTTGAAGCATTCATTATTTTCTTGTATATGCTTTTAAAAAGGATTCCACAGGAGGTTGTGTTCCATTAGGCATTGGTTTACTTTCTGTTGCCTTTTCATATTTTAGACCTTTGTAATCTCTTTTAGGATATGTCACTTATTCTTCCTTCTAGTTTTAGAGTCCTCTCAGTAAGGTTTATCTGGGTTCTTGGCTTTTATGAGTTTTCTTCCTCTTGCCTTCTTTGGTGTCTTAACCATTCCCCCCTTTATATATATATTTCTCACCACTCATTTTCTGATTCCTTCCCCTTTCCTGGGGAAAACAGCTTAAAAGAATAGATGGTAAAGCTGCTTTAGTCTCCTATGTTGGGGGATTTAAGTTTTGTTAGATTTGGTTTCTGCCCCCTTTGACCTATGGGGAAACAGGACTGACTCTAGCTGGATATCAGTACCATTTCCTTAAGGTTTAGTGCAGCAACTCATGCTGTTTCCCTAACCCATTATTTTGTTTTTTATTACATCTAGAAACAATTTTTTACAATTGTTTTTATACATTTTACAATTCACATTCCTCTCTCCCTCTCCCACCCCACTACATTACTTGGTAAAAAGTCCCATATAGTTTATACCAGTGCTTTTATGAATACATATTTCCATATTGCTCATGTTGTGACAGAAAACACTTATCACATATACAATTAAATATTTGTGAAGGAAATAAAGTGGAAGATAATATGCTCTGATGTGCAATCAGACTCTAATAGGTCCTTCTCTGGCTTGGGATAGCATTTTTCATGAGTCCCTTGTGGATATCTTAGAAGTTTGCTTTATTGATAATAGTTTAGTCCTTTATAGTTGATCATTGTACATATTGTGTCCAGTATTCTCCTGGTTCTGCTCACTTTACTTTGCTTCAGTTCATATAAGTATCTCTATCTTTTTTTAAAAACTCATCCTGTTCATCATTTCTTGTAGCACAATAGTATTCCATTACAACCTATACCACAATTTGTTAAGCTGTTCCCTGACTGATGGATACCCTTTCAGTTTCCAATTCTTTGTCACTACAAAAGGAGTTGCTAAAAATATTTTAGTCTGAGTAGGTCCTTTTCCCTCATCTTTGATCTCTTTGGATTACAGGCTCAGTAGCGGTATTGCCAGGCTAACAGGTACACTTAGTTTTATGGCCCTTTGAGCATGGTTCCATATTGGTCTCCAGAATGGTTGTTCATAGTTTTACCAATAGTGTATTAAAAATGTCTCAATTTTCCCATATCCCTTCTAATACTTATCATTTTTCTTTTTGGTTATATTGGCTAGTCTGATAGGTGTGGAGTAGTATCTCAGAGATGTTTTAATTTGCATTTCTCTTATCAATAGTCATTTGAAACATTTTTTTAATATGACTATAAATAGGTTTAATTTCTTACTCCAAGTACTGCCTGTTTATATCCTTTGACCATTTATCAAAAGAAAACTGCATTGTATTTTTATAAATTTGACTTAGTTCTCTATATATTTGAGAAATGAGGCTTTTGTTAGAGACACTTGCTATAAATTTTTTTACCAAATTTGTTTTCCTTCTAATCTTGGTTGTATTGGTTTTGTTTGTACAATATCTTTTAAATTTAATGTAATCAAAATTGTCCATTTCATTTTTCATGATATTCTTTATGTCTTATTTGGTCATAAATTCTTCCCTTATTCATAAGTCTGACAGATAAACTTTTCCTTGTTTCCCTCATTTGTTTATGGTATCCCTCTTTATTTCTAAATCATTTATCTATTTTACTTTATCTTGGTGTATGGTGTGAGAATATGCCTAGTTTCTGCCTTTCTGTTTTTCAGGTTTCCCAGCTGTTTTTGTCAAGTAGTAAGTTCTTCTCCCCAAAACTTGGATCTTTGGGTTTATTCAACACTCGGATACTATGGCCATTAACCATTATGTATTAATTGCCTAAACTATTACATTGATTCACTACTCTGTTTCTTAGCCAATACCAGATTGTGTTGGTGATTACTGCTTTAAAGTATAGTTTGAGATCTGGTATGACTGGGCCTCTTTCCTTCATATTCCCTCTTCCCTCCAACAATTCTCTTGATATTCTTGGTCTTTTTTTCTTTCAGATGACTTTTTTTTGTAGCTCTATGAAATAATTTTTGGGTAGCTTGATTGGTATGGTACTGAATAAGCAAGTTAATTTAGGTAGGATTGTCATTTTTATTATACTAGCTCAACCTATCTATGAACAATGAATGTTTTTACATTTGCTTAGGTCTGACTTTATTTGTGTGGGATCTATTCTGCAATTATATTCATATACTTGCTGGGTTTCTTTTGATAGGTATACCCTGGAGTATTTTATATCATCTACAGTTTTTTTAAAGGAATTTTCTTTTCTTACTGTTGGATTTTATTGGTGGCAAATGGAAATGCTAATGATTTATGTGGGTTTATTTTGTATTCTGCAACTTGGCTAGCATTTCTAGTACAATAATACACCTGGTAGAATGATAATGAGCATCTCTGATCTCTTTGGAAAGGATTCAAGTTTATCCCCATTACAGATAATTCTTGCTAATGGTTTTAGATAGATGCCATTTATCACTTTGAGGAAATCTCCTTTTATTCCAGTGTTTTCTGATTTTTAAAAATAAAGGTGTTGTATTTTGTCAAAAGCATTTTTTGCATCTATTGAGATACTCATATGATTTCTATAGATTTTGTTACTAACATTGCCCATTATCACTAACCCATTTTTATCATTGGCTCTCTTCCTTTCCTTTCTCTGGTTGGGTTTCTTCTTCTTCTCCTCCTCCTCCTCCTCCTCTTCCTCCTCCTCCTCCTCCTCCTTCTCCTCCTCCTCATCCTTCTTCTTTTTTTTGCCCTTACCTTCTGTTCTAGAATCAATACTGGATGGATATTGGTTCCAAGACAGAAGAGTAGGATGGGCTAGGCAATTGGGATTAAGTGACTTGCCTAGGGTCACATAGCTAGGAAATGTCTGAAGCCACATTTGAACCCAGGCCCTTCTTTCCTCCAGGCCTGGTTCTCTATTCACTGAGCCACTTAGCAGCCTCTAGACTTCAGAGAAGGTAAGGAGGTTGTTCTGACCACCCTCCCAGCAGTTTTAGGTTAGGTTTACTAAACTAGAGGACTCCTTAGACACAAAGCAGAAAATTTTCCATCCCCTTCCTCACATGGCTGGTCAGAATTAATGTATGCTAGTTGTATGAGAAGGAAGAGAGCAGAGTGAGGTGTGTGACTTAGAAAAGTCTCTGTAGCAATAGGAGATTAAAAATATGGATCCAAGAAATAAGCCCACAGGTCAGTTTGTCTATTGCTACTTGGGGATTGGAGGCTAGCAGAAGGGGTTACAATAAATGTGTGCTTCAAGGATTAATGTTTTCCCAAATTAGTTTCAAAGATTTTACCTTGTCAGAATTCTCTTTGGGGATTTAGCTTTATATCTGGTGCATAATTCCATTTTTTTTGGAGATGTTTGAGATTGGTGGGGATTGGGCACAATGTTTACTATCTTGATCCTGTGACCTATGCTTGATTTAAAGTGAATTAGAGGAATTAAGAGTTATTACAGAAAGGTTTGGGCAACTAGGTGCCTCAATGGATAAAGCATTGGGTTTATAATCAGGAAGATTTGTCTTTATGAGTTCAAATCCAGTCTCAGATAATTATTAACTGTGTGACTCTGGGCTTAATTCTGTTTGTCTTGGTTTCCTCATCTATAAAATGAGCTAGAGAAGAAATGGCAAAATTATTTCAGTATTCTTGCCAAGAAAACTCCAAATAGGGTCCTAAAAAATCTGTCATGACTGAAAACCAACAAATTAGAAAAGTTTTAGTGAATTGGTTTAGTTTCTAAGGAAAGCCAATGGAAGAATCAGCAATAGAATAAAAAGCTCCTAACTCTGTTTCTGTTCTCCATTCATTTGACTACTCTTGATAACTGTAGGGTGTAGTTTTGCTTATGTCTACTGAGTTTCAGTTACCTAATTTTAACTGACCTGGTTATTAAAATTTACATTTTTCTTTCCTCTGCAGTTATTCTTTAACAACTACTATCCAGGATTTCTGAATTCTAGTTTACAAACTGAGAACCATTATTATTCTTACTTCCCATAGAGTCTTAATGTGATACTCTATTTTCTGGCTTTGTCTGGTAAATTTTTAAGTGACCCCAAAAAAACCATTCCTGGAAAATTGGAATTTCCCACTGGAAATTAGGAAAAAATCTTAGTCTTTTAGATTAAGGAACTGTACAGGTACTAAATAAGTGAATTGAGTTTTGCTTTTGGGAAGATATTCTATAGTTAAGTTTTCTTCCTTCCTCCTTTTTTCCCTCTCTTATTTCCTTCCTCCTAGCATTGGGTAGCAGGCTCTAGTGGATAGAATTCTTGACCCAGAGTTGGGAAACTCTGGATTTGGTCTGCTTCCAGGATGGATTAGTTCTATGACTTCTCTGATGAACGTCTCTGATCCTCAGTGTCCTTAGCATTTAAGATGACGATAATAGCTGAAGTAGCTGTCTTAAAGGGTTGCCATGATGAGATATGTGTAAAGCTTTTTGAAAAATTTAAAGCACTACATAAATGTTAGATATTGTGATTTAGGGTACTTACTGTTTTTCTTCTCATCAATTTGCCTATTGACTCAAAACCTCATTTCCCTCTCATCTTGACTTCTGACACTTAATGATTTCTGATTATATTTAATCAATGGTTATTAATAACAGATAGGAATTACTGGGAATGTTGAGATATTAGGAGGCACCTGTCAAATAGGTTCCTTTCTTATTTCATTGTTAGAAATCAGTGTGGGAAAAATAATTATTATAACAACTAGCATTTACATAGCACTTCAAGATTTCCAAATAGTTTTACTTGTATTATCTCATTTAATCCTCACAATAACCCCTTGAGGGAGGTGCTATTATTATCTCTATTTCATAAAAAAAAAAAAAGAAAACAGATTGAAACTGGGTCTGGGTTGCATAGCTGGTAAGTACCAGAGGAAGCATTTGAACTCAAGATCTTCCAGACTTGTGGTTGATAAATGTGTTTCGGAACCTTCTAGAGCTGTTTAAAACTCCAGTAGTTTTGGACTCAGAAAACTGCCTGGGGCTATCAGCTGACAGGTGGCTATGTAGTCATAGCAATAAATAAATAAATAAATCCCCAGCCATGGGGGGGGGGGGTTCCTAATCTCAGAATCACAAAGCTGAAACATTCCCAGAGACCATCTAGTCCAACCAGTATATGTACAAGAATCCTCTCCATAATGTTTCCAACAAGTGCACACCTAGCTTTTGCTTAAACACCTACCATTACCTCCTGGGGGCAGCCCATCCTACTTTTGGACAGCTTTAATTGAAAGGAAGTTTTTCTTTATATGATGTCTCAATCTTCCTCTGTGGTTCTTCTGCCCATCACTCCTAGTTCTGTTCTGTGGGGCCAAGCAGAACAAATGCAATCCCTCTTTGACCTGACAGGCCTTAGGTTTTTGAAGTTGAAAGAATTCTTACTGTCTTTTGAGTCAGAGGATCTGGGTTTGAATTCTTGACCTAATGTTTATAATTTGTGTGACCTTAGTTGTTGCTTAACTGTTGGAGCTCTTTGTTTTTGTTGTTGTTGTTGTTGTTGTTTTGTTTAAAAACCCTTATCTTCCATCTTGGAATCAATACTATGTATTGATTCTAAGGCAGAGAGTGGTAAGGGCTAGGCAATGGGGGTTAAGTGACTTGCCCAAGGTCACACAGCTGGGAAGTATCTGAGGCCACATTTGAACCCAGGACCTCCCATCTCTAGGTCTAAGTCTCAATCCATTGAGCCACCCAGCTGGCCCCAAACCCTTTATTTCTTATCTATAAAATCTGATGGTTGGATTAGATATTTGGCTTTCAAGATCATCTAATTTGATTTGGGTAGCTGGTGGCAAATTGGATAGAGCACTGAGTCTGAACTCAGGAAAATTCAAGTTCAAATTCACATCTAGCTTCAGATAAGTAGCACATCATTTCATGTGACCAAAATGTTCCAAGGCATCTTTGAGTAAGCTGAAGATCATGCACAGTAGCAAACTCCATTGTTTAATAAGTATTTCTTATGTGAACATACCTAGACACTTTGTGATTTTTCTTAGGCTTAACAGAGTTACCAGCATCACTACTTCTGTATTTGAAAGCCATTATTAATAACTGATTAATAACTAAATATCATTGATGAGGCAAAGCACTTCTCTGATGTGAATGTAATTTGTTAACAAGTGAGTACTCTGGATAAAGACTGATTTGAGGAGCTAATGTTTGGCACAAAACAAAGTTATGACTCACACTAAAGCATCTTGGAGCAAGAATGAGCATGATTGGGTGAATTGCTGCATAACTACACTATTTGGGGAAAATGGCTTGGATTTAGTGAGGAATGAAAAGTTTTTGTTTTATGTATTTTTCTGACATTTTTTTTATTGCTTTCTATTACCACTAATCCCATTATGTAAGGTGATCTGGATGCAAAAAAAGGGGAAAATTATACTCCCTGTCCTGAAGGAGTTCACATTCTAATGGAGGAGACAACATGTAAAAAAATTGTAGATACAATATATAAACTGTGTAAATAGAAAGCACTACCAGTTAGCCAGGTTGGGGGTAGATTTGTGGGGGGAAAGTGGGAAAAGGGTGAGCCTTCTTGTAGAAGGAGGGATTTGAACTATCTCTTAAAGGAAACCAGACAGGGCTGGAGGTGAGGAAAGAAAACATTCAAATCATGGAGGATAGCCAATGAAAAGGTACAGAGTCAGAAATAGAATGTCCTATGTGAGGGCAGTGAGAAGGTTAATGTTGCTAGATTGTACTGTATGTGAAAAGAGAGTAATGAGAAGATTGGAAAGGTAAGAGAGGATCGAGTTCTGAAGGACCTTAAAATCCAAATAGGATTTGATATTTGATCCTAGAGTTAACAGACACTTGAGCTTATTGAATAGGGGCAGGTGGGGTGTGAGGATGGAGAAGGCATGGGCATCTTTGTAGGCATAAGTAAAACAATTAGTAGAGAGACAGTGGAAATTAGTGAGTGAATGGATTTAATGGAGGTGGTGGGAAGGGAGGAAAGAATATATTCTGGACAAGATATGATGGAATGGGATCACCTGTGCAAATGGAAGGATATGCCTTGGCAAGGAGAATAGCTCTCTGTTCATGTGAGACAGAAACGAAGGAGGAGATAATGGGGGAAGACACTTGAGTGATGTGAAATGAAGAGGAGAGCATAAGAGGGACATCTTGGTAAAGTGCCTCAACATTATTATTATTTTTTTTTTTGTGAAGTAATAAGAAGGGCTTCAACTAAGAGGGTAAGAGAAAAGGCTTACCATGGAAGGTTTGAGCAGAGATGATAAGGTTTAGAAGAGCTGCTGTGGTACCTGGGATAGTAAATCAAGTAGGGTGCTATAAAATCATTTCCTTGCTGAAGTGAGAGCCTGTTAAGATTGTTACAAAAAAATAGTAGCAGATCCATGCAGTATAATTTTATTATTTTCTCAACCTCTGTTCAATACTGGTGAATAGGAGTGAAAGCAGTGAGTGGTGGGAGTGACTTAAGATTGGACTTGTCAAGGGATGATCAGTGAGGCTAAGGGACACAGTTGTAGAGGATAATGTTGAATTGAAGTGGTTCACCAAGAGCTCAAGATGGGGAAAGGAAGAAAGGGTAATTAGGGCATAGGTAATAACCTGAGAAGGAACAGAGGGAGGAAAGACTCAAAGTCATGGTGAAATTGGATGAGTTTGGTGATTGTAAGACAGAGGGAAAGATGGAATAATAAAGGTTAAAGAGTGACAAGTTGTGGTAAATGAATGTAATGGAATACTATTCTGCCATAAGAAATGACAAACAAGATGATCACAAAAAAACTTGGAAAACTTATATGAAATATACATGGTGAAGTGAGCAGAACCAGGAGAATATACAGAGTAACAATAGTGTATGATGATCAACTGTAAGTTACTTAACTATTAACAACAAGGCAAAAATCCAGGACAATTTCAAGGGAATCATGATGAAAAAGGCTATCCATCACTATAGAAGGAACAGATGGAGTTTGAATACAGATTGAAGCATTCCATTCTTCACTTTATTTCCCTTTAGAATTTTTCTCTAGTGTAAGTAATATGTGTCTTCTTTTAAAATATAACAGACACAGAAATATGCATTATATATATATATATATATAACCTATATCATATTACTTGCTGTTTTGGGGAGTGGTGGGAGGGAAGAGAGAATGAGGATTGCAAAATGCCAGAAAATGAATATTAAAAATTGTATTGACAGGTATTTTGGATTTCTTGACCATGGGAGTGGAATGGTATTAAGTCACTGGGAAGAAAGTAAACATTTATATAGTACTTACTATGTACTATGCTGTCCTAAGTACTTTTACAAATATTTTCTCATTTAATCCTCACAACAACCCTGGGAGGTAGATGCTATTTTGTTCCTCATTCAACTTGTTGTTCAGTGGTTTTAGTCCTGTCTGACTCTTTGTGACTGCACTTGGGTTTTCTAGGCAAAAACCACTGGAGTGGTTTGCCATTTCCTTTTCCAGCTCATTTTTCAAATGAGGAAGCTGAGGCAGAAAGGTTAAGTGACTTGCCCAGAGTCACTTAGCTATTAAGTGTTCAAAAATCAAATCTTCCTGAGTATAGGCACAGGGCTATCTCCATGGTGCCACCTTGCTTCATCAAGACTGGCAAAGTAAGCAATTAACAAATGAATCATTGGGTTATTGTTTGAATCTGTATGGTATACTAGGATGAAGCCTACTCTGGAATAAGTGGATTCAAATCCTGCCTTGAATGCTTAATATACCCTATGACTCTGGGCAGTTTATTTAATCTAGCTCTCAGTTTCCTCAACTATAAAATGAAGGGATTGGACTGGACCAGAGATGGTGAACCTTTTAGAGACTGAGTGCCCAAACTGCAACCCTCATGCCACATGTGAGCCCTCCAGATTACCCCAGGGTAGGGCAGGGAGGAAGCACTCCCATTGGGCTGTAGGTAGATGGGTGGGTAATGTGAAAAATGTCCTCAGGCACATGTGGAGAGGGGAAGGAGAGCAGTCCCCCCTGGCATGCATGCCATAGGTTCGCCTCTGAAGGTCCCTTTTAGTATTCCACATTAGAAATAAGAATTTGTTTCCTATTGTAATAAGGTCTATAATTTTGATATGAGTCTTCCAGGAACAATTAAATAAGATGTGCCAGAATGGGAAAAAGTACCTGAAAAGTCATTAAAGATACAAAGTAACACATCTTAGTGCTTCAATATGGGCCACAGCTAGAATTGAACCCAAGATTTCCTATCTCCTGGTCTGGCTCTCTATCCACTGAGCTACCTAGCTGGCCTAGCTATATGAATTTTTAATTCAGTTCAGGTACAAAGAGACTTTCTGGCATGGTGAACATTGAGTTTATATTATTGAAAGTGATTTTTTTGAAGTCCAGGAAAAATAGTGCTTTAATAATAATTTTTTAGAAAACTGCACCACAAAAGTCCCTCTTTGGCAGAGAGTTCTATTATATAAACAGGTTTCACTCCTCAAGCTTTGATGGTGGAATAGAATTTATAGGTTGCTGCTCTGTGTTATCTTGAGTTTAAAAGTGGCTTTTCCTTGTCTAGGAAGTATGTTTGACATTCACATTTTCCCTTCAAAACTTACTTGCAAGAGAGTGTTTAGACAAGCATTTTACAGAATATAGATGAGGGAACTTGTATTTTTAACCCATTCCAGGAATAGAAAATTGTGACTTTACACATAGGTATAAAATAAAGCAGAGTTGGCAGTGGCCCTTCCTACCAAAGTTACAGTATATTAATGGACTCTATTTTCCCCATTTGTCATGTCAGAATGTATTTATGGAGCCTGGGAAAGATTGTACTTTCTTTCCTGGGCAGCAAACTTTTATTACCTTTCAACTAGTATAGTTTCCTTGGCATTTACTCTTTGTAATTGTTAGTTTTTGTACGTGATGATTTTCAGAATACACTTTAGAAAATTACATGTTTAAGGAGGCTTCCATTTTCTTTTGTTATATTGTCACCAGTCCATAAGAATTCTCTAAAAAGGCATTAATTAAGCCCCTGTGCTGTCTAAGGTGCTTCTGAAAATACTAAACTTGTTATAGTTGGCAGAGAGAAAATGTAACATAAAAAACTGCTAATAAAATAAGCTGTAGTTTGTTATAAAGCCATAAAAGTTTAATATTAGTTATTATTGGTAATTTTGCATTTATTATGGAAAAAAAAAACTTGGCCAGTGATGCTGAACAATTACAAATGTTTGCTTTAGCCTACGTAGCAAAATAATTTCCATGAACCATTTCCTCCTTTATTTTCCTCTTCACTTTAAGAAAGACAAAAGTGATGATGGTGACTTAAGGCTCAGTGCCCTCTAAGGTCATCAATTTAACTGAGGAATTTCTTTGGTCAGTCCCTAGGAGATGTCATTAGCCCTCTAGATGAGGTGCCCGTGGGAATATCCATACTCTTTATGGGAGATGCTTTCAGTCTATCAAATAAAACCTTACCCCCTTACAGCTCATCTAGTGGAGGCAGCTGCCACACAGAGAGCATAGAAACCATGGAGCTTGGACATCTAACTAACTCCGTGACCCTGAGCAAGTGATTTAACGTCTTCCTTTCTAAAAAGGTCAGGGTTGCACTAGATCCTGAAGGTCCCTTCAAGTTTTAAATCTTTGACCCTCTGATCCTCTGAAAAGTGAGTGGGGAATATCCACCTCCTAAAGAAATGAATGAATTAGCTGTGACATTGTCCTGAGAAACTGGACATATTTCTTGTGAGTGTGTTTACTACTGTTTAATGTAAATGAATACACAGGGAGATCCCCTCCCCGCTTTTGATGTGAATAATTAAATTTCATTTAGTCAGAAAAAAGGTAAGTATGCCACTGAAATGCAGATGAATGTATTCCTGTATTTCAGTTTACATTGAACAATCCCTTGGACTACTATTTGGACATTAAATTACTGTGGAACTTGAACTGTAATATTCATTCATTCATTCATTAAGTATTTGGTGAGTGGCCATTATATAAAAGGTCATTATGCAAAAAAATATGAAGGGGAGACAAAGATATGTAAGACACTATTCCCTGCCCTTAAGGAGCTCATAGTCTAGTAGGGGAGATACCTGATAGCTTCAATTTATTTCGGTCCTTGGCTAAATGATTTTAGAATTACTGAAATTTTAATTCTTTTTATTCCTTCCTTCCTTCCTTCCTTCCTTCCTTCCTTCCTTCCTTCCTTCCTTCCTTCCTTCCTTCCTTCCTTCCTTCCTTCCTTCCTTCCTTCCTTCCTTCCTTCCTTCCTTCCTTCCTTCCTTCCTTCCTTCCTTCCTTCCTCCCCCTTTTCCTCTCTTACTCCCCCCCCCACACACTTACTCTCCTCATTTTCTCCCCACTCACTCTCCTTTGGAATTTTTGGACATGCAGATTGTTAAAACAGTTGTGAATACTTAAAGAAGTAATTCAGTTTCTTGTTTTCCCCAGAAAATCAAGCTAGCCAAGTAGTTCCCAAGGGATATGAAAATAGCTTCTTCTTTACCACCAATGCAGCTTTAACTTGGTTGCCATTTTTACTGAATTAATTTTAGCTTCCTTTCCATTCACTTCTTATCTCATTTGGTGAGATTATTGATAAGTGAAACAGGAGAGGCCCACAAAACACAAGATCAATACATTCAATTAGAGAAAGAGTATTTTTCTAGCAAGCTTCTGCAACAAATATTTCAGGCTCAAATTTGACCCTCCACCTCCCTTGTTATTCCTTCTAGTATTATTTACATAATTGCAGCTGTGTGGGTTATGGAAAATTAAAGGAAGTTTTTGGTAAAGTGAATCTGTCTGTACTCCTTCACCTAGAAAAGTTCTCAAATATTTTTATTCTGTAAGTTTCCATCTCCCTTTTCTCCTCTCCTCCTCCCAAGAACATATAAGTACTTCAAACATAAAACAAAAACATTGACATCATTTAAGCTCCATAGGTCAGCTTTCCTTTTGTAATTTTAGCATACCTCTGAGGCCAGAGGAAGAGAGAACTATAGGATGTGGGGAAGACTTATCTGTCCCATTCTAGAGAGTTCCCTTAATGATATTTATTGAAAGCCTATTTAGTATGTACACCCTCAAGAATTACCAGGGACACTTCAGCTCCATTGTCTGTGACCTCTTTTTAATTTTCTTGGGGCTGCTTGGAAATTTTCCCTTGAAGCTTGAGAAAAGGGACCTAATACTGCAATTGGAAAACTGGTATTGGATTACAGAGCAACCAGAACTTTTCACACTTGAAAAAATAAAAAAAACAAATTAGTTTGATTTTAATACTTGATTGTAGGCTTTCAGTATTATGCCCATCAGCCACTTGCCATTAAAGAGTCCTTGTTCAATACAGGCCAGTCATGCATTATATATAACTGGTATATTGACATTTGATTTTGGACAATTGCATTATCCTTAGAACTGGGAAACCATGTTAGACTTATGATCATTGGAAGCAAAGGAACCAGCTATGTTATGGTTTGATAGTATTTTCTGATCCTTGTAACCTTAATGAATTGGGGGAAAAAGAATTAATGGAGACTTCTGTGGCCTTAATAAAGTCACCTAAACATATTTTGTTCATCTGCAAAAAATGAATCATGTTCTTGTACACACTCAATGCAATATGCTACACTACAAAATATACTATATAATTGCAACCAAGGAAATATATATTGTATGTTGAAAGTGCATTAAAGAAGTAGAATTCTGAAGACGTCCATTTTGATATTGCAAAAGACTAAATTTTTAAGTGTTTTCTGAGTAATTCTGATTTTGGAACTAGTATCTATTCTGTTGTCAGCAGTGATTGGAGATTAAGGAAGAGAGACAAAGAAAGGGATTTGTCGTTCGCTCATTCAAAAAGTATTTGTTAAGGGGCTCACGTGTGTCAGTCACCAATAAGTATTGGGGATACAAAACCAAAATAGTTGCTGTCTTTGAACGAACAATATGCCCATAGATAAGGCAATATGAACAGAGAGCAATTTTGTAGGATAGAGAAGACATTAAGAACTTGGGACATCAGGAAAGACTTTGTGTAGAAGGTAGCCCTTCATTGAGGTGAACCTTAAAGGAAGCCTGGGAGTCTAAAATATGGCGGTGAAGAGGGAGGGCATTTCAGGCTTGAGAGGCCAGTTGGGCCAAGGCAGGACACAATATAGTGTATGGACCACAGCAAACAGGCCAGTCTGACTGGAAGGTAAAGTATATGAAATCAGTGTGGAGGGAGAGGGATAAGTCAGTTTATGAAGGACTTCAAATAATAAATAGAAGAGTTGGTATTTTATCCTCATCACAATAGCAAGCTATTGAAGCTTCTTGAGCAAGAAAAGTGGCATTTGGCAGCCATGTGGGGGATGAATGTGAGAAGAACAGTCAGAGAGACCAGTTAGGAGGCTAGTGAAATAGTTTAAGTGAGGGTGAATGAGAACCTGAACTGGTCTGATTGCTGTCGAAATGAAAAGAAAAGGATAAATGGGAGAGAAGTGATGGAGAAAAGATTGGAAAGAGTCAGAAATGGACGTTTTAATGATGGTGAGGAAGTTTGTGAACCTGGGAGACTAGAAGGATGACACTGTATCCCAAGGGAATGAATGAGGTCATGGATGGAAAGGTGTAGAGAAGAATGAATCGTGATCTAGCTAAGGAGACTGAGAGGACAAGTAGGAGGAGAAGCAGAAGAGGGCACTCACTATCCTGAGAATTCAGGAATCATATCATTTCCAGGAGGTACAATAGTGAACAGGGTCAAATGCTTCATAGAAGTAAGGAGGACTGAGAAAAGAAAAAAAAACTATTGGATTTAGCAATGAGGAGATTATTGCTCAGGAAGGGAAGTTTTGGTAGAATAGGTTCGGAAACCAGTTTACAAGAATTGAGGGCAGGTCATGTTTTATTTGTGGAGGCAAAGTGTCTAGAAGATTTTTAATAGGAGTTATGCTGTGAAAGGAAGCCAAAATATAGAATAGTTTGAGATAGTAAAAAGGTCAAGTGAAAAAAAAAAGTTAAGAATAGGGAAAATTTATGACCTGGGTTCAAGTCTGGTCTCACACTTTCTATCTGTGAGATCCCAAGCAAGTCACTTAACCCTGTTTGCCTAGCCTTTAAAAAACCCTTTTGTCCTAGATTTGTTACTAGAATAGAAAGTAAAGGTTTTTTAAAAATGGGGGAGATCTCAGCATGTTTATGGGCAATGAGGAAGGAGACAACTAGAAAGGGAGAGACCAAAGAGAGGGCGTGTTTAAGGGAACAAATTACAGAAAGAGATGTAAGAGAAGAGGACAAATTGTATAAGCAGGGGAGTTGAGGAATGAAAGAGACTGGAATAAAGAGGAGATTTTCCACTATTGGCAGACTTTGGCTGAGACTATTATTAGATAAAATCTATTTATTGCCCAGAGATTAAACTATAATGAAATATAACATAGAGAGTGGTTCAGACAATGGCAAAATTCTAGAAAAAGAATAATAAAAACAGATTAAATTACAAGTTGTAGTTTTTATGTTAAAATTTGGGACATTTATCTACTTAGCATTTATGTTGTTATAATTTGTATTGATTGAGGGTTATCTTTTGATTTCTTCAGTACTTCAAAAGATAGGTGACTTTGATGGTATGCATACTCATCCTCCACTGAGATTGCAACCCTTCCACATAGATGGTATTTACCATTTGTTGTGGCCAACCATCTGCTGATAATCCCCTTTGAATTGACCTAGGCTGGTCTTTAGTTGAGACATACACTATGTTAGTAGATTTGTAACTCATGACTTTCGAGCTTGGTAAACCTGTTAGCCTTTGAATTTAGTGGATTTAGACTCTGAAATCCAGGTTATCTCTTCCTTATCAGAATGAACTTGTAGGGAGTCTGTTGCCTCAAATATATTATAAAAGTGAAGCTTATTTTGTTTACTATCTGCTTAAAGAATTGGGAACTTTTGTAGCTTTAAGAATTTGAAATATTTTAGAAGTTGTAAAATGATAGATATTGAAAAAGTGAAGAATTATTTGGCACCTTTCCAAGCATAATAGACTTGGGAAATAAAGCGAAAGATGAGGAGAATATACAAAATTAAAGATAATTTTGAACTATATTATAATTTTCTTACCATCCTGCTCCATAGTAATGGGTCTGAGAAAATGATCTATCAGATGCTTTCTACCCTGAAAATGCTTTAAGTCTCTATATAAGCTGTCCCCAGAAACAGTGCAATATTAAGCTTTAATAGCTTAAATATAAATTTGACAATAAAAGCATAGTATTTACAATGCTAATTTTCAGCCAGAAGATGCTTAATGTTAATGTTTTCAAAATCATTAACATGTCCATATGAATCTAGGCTAACCATAAAATATTATTTGAAAGTAGTGACTGGGAAACTGCTGATACCTATAATCACCAAACTTAGCTACATTATGTATCTGGAGTAAAAAGTTAATGATTCAAAGAACAATGACTTCTGTTTGGCTGCAGTGTTCAAGGTCAGTGCCAATATCACAAAGGCATGGCTACTTAAATATTTACCTCTCTAATATACTTTCTGTCATGTTGATGACTTCAGAAGAAATAAATACTGTCCTAATTCATTGTAACTTAGTTAAGAAATTAGGGAAAGGAATTTTATTATATCCTCATAGGTTTAATTTTTGTGTTTGTTATAATTAAGTGAAGCCACGTCAAACAAATTAAGAAATGATAATGCTTTTGAAATGTAAAGTCAAATCCATAATATTAAACAAAAATATAAAAGCACCTTAACAACTTTTCTTTTGTTTGTCATGATTTAGAAGCTATTTTCTACCACTGAACTCATGAGAACAATGATTATACTTTACTGATAAGTACAAATGAAGTCATTCTTAACTGTCAAAGGAGAAACATACTTCTCATTTCTAAAGTCTTGGCAGTTCATGGCTTTCAGTTTGACCTTTAAAGCCCTATAAAATGGTATAATTTGTTATAGGAAATTTGGCTAAATCTGGTAAAATTTAAATCATTTAAATAAACTAGAGCTAAACTTAATTATTCAACTAAGCAAATTAGTGTGGTATAGTGGATAGAGAACTAACCTTGGAACAAGGATCTAAATTCAAGTCCTTGCCCTCATACATATAGTCTGGGTAAGATATTTAAGTTCTCAGTGTATCAATTTCTTTTTTTTAATTTTTTTAATTTTAATTTTATTTTTGTACTGTTAGACAATTTCTAAGACCATAGGTTGTAAAGTAGTTGTCATTTTGGATTGGCGGAAGGAGCTTATAAGGAGATCTCTATACCAATAAAATCCCAGTGTCAGTTTTCCTTTTCCCCCAAAGTTAATATGTTTTAAAAGAAAACAATTATTTTGACAATGTAGACATAATATAATTGTGATTCATGTGTTGTTTCCCACAAAACATTTACTTTAATGCTCCCTGAGCTCATAGATCTTTAAAGTTGTAAATTGCAGCTCATTCATGCATTCTCTTCCTGTGTGACTCATGTTCATGTCAAGTCAAATGTGTCAAATGAACAAGTATTTATTTATTAAGCATCTATATGCCAGGCATTATGTTAAGTACTGGGGATGCAAAGAAAGGCAAAACACAGTCCCTGTTCTTAAGGAATTCACAATTTAACAGGGGAAACAACATGCAAACAATTATGTACAAACAAGTTGGCTAAATTGGAAAGAATCTCACTGGCTTTAAGGGAGATCTGAAAAAGCTTTTTATAGAAGGTAGCACTAAAGACTTGAGACTTGAAGGAAACCAGAGAAGCCAGGAGGTAAATATGAAGATGGAGAGCATTCCAGGGATGGGGGACATATTGGGAAAATACCTGAAGTTGGGAATGCCATGTTCAAGGAACAGCAAGGAAACCAATGGCATTGGAACTAGAATATTTGGATCTTAGAATACCTTGGGAAGCAGAAGGAGATATAAGTTGTAAGTAGACTGAAAATGTAGGAAGGGGCCAAGTTATGAAGAATTTTTAAATCCAGAGTATTTTATATTTGATCCTATAGGCTCATGATGGCGAACCTATGACATGGGTGTCACATGCATAGCCATTTTTGATGACACAAGGGCATGCCTTGGGGCCAGGAGCCAGTCTGGGGAGTCATGCACCTGCAGCTGTGGCTGTGGCCATGCCCCAGCTGGGATGGGATGGGGGGGTCACTCCATGTGCTGGACATGGGGGTGGGGGTTGAGCAAGGGCTGTGGGTGCCAGGTGGCTGGGGGTGTGGGACTCCCGCAGGACAGGGGAACCAGCCAGTTGGATGGGGAGGGATGAGGAGGGACTGGGCTGGGCCGGGCCAGGGAAGACTGGGTGGGGCTCTGGCCCACGTGCAATGGAGGAGTGCCTGGAACCCATTATCCAGGGGTCCCCAAACTACAGTTTGCAGGCCACCCCCTGAGGCCATTTATCTGGCCCCCACCACACTTCCAGAAGGGGCACCTCTTTCACTGGTGGTCAGTGAGAGGAGCACTGTATGTGGTGGTGCCACTTCCATACTACTTCTGGTGACATAATCCTTTGTGTGGCACTTTGTTCTGAGAGTAACTGAATGAGAATGAGGCACTGTGCAAAGGATTATGGGGCTGGGCAATGGAAGCCATCAGCATGGTGAGTGGCGATCTAGGGAAGGGGATTCCACACTGTGTATACTGCTGCCTGATATAATGGTGGTGGTGATGGGCCTGTGCAAGGTGGCCCATCACAGCCAGTGCTGCAGCCTCCGCTATCCCAGACAGCGGTATACAGATTTGTTAATAGTTGTTTTTTTTTTATAATCCGGCCCTCCAGTGGTCTGAGGGGACATTAAACTGGCCCCCTGTGTAAAAAGTTTGGGGACCCCTGCTATTACCAGACACTTTTAGCACCCTGAAAAATATAGCAATGACTTTACTCACAATTTTTCCCTCTATGTACTTTTGTGAGACCTTATTCTCAGTGTTAAATAATATCAAAACTAACAAAAGAAACATATTGATAGATGAAGTTAGTAGCACTTGCTTGGGCTTGAAGTGTACAAAACACCAACCTTCAACTGAAGATTTAGCCAATGAAATTCAGCTACAAAAAAAATCACTATTAGGCAGGTTAGTTAAAGAATCCCCCCTCCCCCTCACTTATCTTAGCTCATGGCACCCCACACAAGTTAAATAATATCAAGACCAACAAAAGAAACCAACTGATAGATGAACAAAGAAGTCACAACAGGTAAGTTAAATAATTAGTTTTGGGTTTATTAAATACAGTTATATATTACATTTATACATTTTGTTATTTAAACTATAAATATCACAAAATTATGTGTTTTTTTTTCTTGAAGTGACACACCACCCGAGTTATGATAGGTTTTTTGGTGAATTTTGACACAACAAGCTCAAAAGGTTGCCCATTACTGCTATAGCCTATAGGGAGCCACTGGAGTTGATTGAATGGGGATGGGGAGTAGGGGTGAGAAGTAACATAGTCAAATCTGGTCTATAGGATGATCAGTTTGATAGCTGAGTGGAGGATTGTCTGCTCTGGAGAGAGCTTGAGAAAGAGAACAACTAGCTGCCTATTTCAAAAGTTCAGGCACAAGGCAATAAGATTCTGCCCCAGAGTGATGGTGGTCAGAGCATCAAAGGAAAGAAGGGAGCTTACATGAGAGATGTGAAAGTAGAAATAATGAGACTTAGCAACTAATTGGATATGGGGGAGGATGATTGAGAAATTAAAAGATGATATCTAGACTGTAAATCTGGGAGACTGGAAGTATGGTGATACCCTTGAGAGTAATAGAGAAGTTGGGAATAGGGGAAAATTTATAGGGAATGAGGGGACATAGTGAGTTCAGGTTTGGATGTGTTGATAAGTTATCTATGAGACACCCAGAGTGAAATGGCCATTAAACAGCTGATAATGTAGGACTGAAGTTCAGGAGGAAGACTGGTTAAATGGAGTTGAAAATCATCTGCACAGGGATGATAACTGAGCCTGCAGGAACTGATATGATCGCCACGTAAGAAAGAATAAGAAAGGAAAGAGGGTCACTGAAACAGATAAAAATGCATAGAAAACAACAGAAAAAAGTACAGAAGGAGACACAAATAGGACACTTTTGAAACTAACAAATAGGACACTTTTGAAACTAACGCATTGAATGTATTATATACTTAAAAAAAGAAGCTATGTAATAGAGATCTGTGCTTTCAGCTTCTCTCTTTTTTCTACCCTTTGTATATAGAATTGTTCATGTTTGTTGGTGATTGTCAAGTTGAGAATAATAGAAGTAAAAATTATTTTTGAAAAAGAGATAGAATGAGTATAAGAAACAGGCTTATTTGAATGGAACAAAGAAATTAGCCTAGAAAGATATTTTCAAGAGAGAATGGGAAAGGTTTTCATTATCAAACCAAAGTGTATTTTATCCTAGAAGTAACATGGAGCTCATCCATCTTTGGTATCTACCTTTCACCCAGTTCTAACCTATGGCTCAAAGAAGCAATAGCAGACATAGCGGCCACAATCTATTAAAACTGTCTTGGCAGGCAGATCCTATTGACCTCAAGCATGTGAAGACTTTCCTAGTAGAATGGGTGGATGAACATGTTTGTTCCAATAGCTGTGAAGCCAGCTGATCAGGCAGCATGGAATGCTTAGAACTTGGTCAGATATTGAAGTAGATTCATGCTGGGCCATCACCACTCATTCTCACTTTTATCTTGCTACTGGACTTTGATGACTCCAGAAGTGGGAGTAAGTCTGATGACTTTGTGCAACTCTGCCTCACTTAAATCTATTTCATTTGTGAGTCAAGACATCATCCTCATGATGTCATGCGTCCTCTTTAAAACAAAGGACAAACAACAACAGTAGGGAGCTAGGAAAGCTTCATGAGTGGAAGAGTGAAGTGTTTTAGAAATAATGAATTGGAGGCTATGTGGAGGATGGATTGGAGAGGGACTTGGAGCAGGGAGAACAGTCAGAAGGTTATTACTGCAAAAGTTCAAGTCAGAGGTGATAAAAGCCCGAAGTAAGATGGTATCCATCCGAGTAGAAAGGAGGCAGATATGAGAGGTGTGGTAGAGTTAGAATCAGCAACATTTGGCAACTATTTGGAGATGGGTGGTTGAGAGAGAGTGATTAGATGGGGGTGACTAAAGTTGTGGATCTGAGTGACTGGGGAGATGGTGATGCCCTTGACAAAAACATGGAAGTTATGTGGAGCATTAGGTTTAAGGGGAAATATAATAAGTAAGTTCACTTTTGGACATAGCCTATTGGCTATAAAGGTAGAAAGATCTAGTCAGTTAGTTGGTGGTATGGGAAGACAGATGAGGGCTGGATATATATATATATATATATATATATATTTTAATCATCTGTGCAGAAATAACTTATCCTATGATAATGATGAAATTTCTAAGAAAATGTAGAAATAAAAAATAAGGGAAATATAGAATCTGGAACATACCACTCAAGGGATGATTTAGCAAAAGTACATTCAAACAGGTAAGGGGAGAATCAGGAGGTTGTATTATCATAAAAATCTGGGTAAAAGAGGTAATGGTTGATGGTAAAGTGCCATTGGAAGATAAAAAGGAATGAAGATTGAGAAAAGATCATTAATGAATTTAGAGAAAAGATAGACTAGCTATGGAAAGGGGTAGTTAGGTGGCTCAGTGGATAGAAGGCTAGTGCTTTAGTCTTTTAAAGTATTGTATTGAAACATAGTGTAATAATTGATGTTTGTAGTAAAAGCCAAGAGTGATCAAGCAAAAGTTACATTAAATATGTTCCATGTTAGGGCAGGCGGGTTTGTAATTAGACTCTCTTAGATTGTGAACTCCTTGAGAGTAGGGATTGTCTTGTTTTTCTTTGTCACCCCAGAGGTTGGGACATATTAGTTTAAGAAATGTTTATTGACTGACTTACTGTAAAACATTTTAGAATGCTTTAGACCAAAAAGTTAAAAAATTTAAAGGTTCAAGGCTTAAAAGAATAAACTTTAATCATTTGAAAAAATCATTTATATTTTTAAAAATCATCTTATATAATACATAAATAATAATGAATTTGCATGCTTTCCAACAAGTCTGTTTGTCAAATGAATTAATTAAAATCCACTTGATACCTAGTTAGCATAAATTTGTTCCAAGTTAATATCCTAACTCTTTTGATGTCAATAAGGTGGCATTATATATGGGAAAAGCGCATTAAACAAGGAATTAAATCTCAGCTTTCTAACGTCCTTTCTATTTCCAACATTATTCACCAGAATGGTTTTGAAACCAAACCACAGGAGAGTAAGTGGAAGAAACTGGAGATGTTTAGACCAAAGAAGAGGAGACTTGAGAGTGAGGTGGTTGGGTGAGATAAGTGGATAGAAGGAGAACAGATTGCTGTTGTTCAGTTGTTTTCAGTCATGTCTGACTTTTTGTATCCCCATTTGAAGTTTTCTTGCCAAAGATAATTGGCAAAAATACTTGCCCTTTTCTTCTCCAAGGAGGATAGGATATAACTGTTTATATTTATTTGAAGGACTGTCATGTGGAAGAGTGAATAAACTTATTCTGCCTAGTGCCAGAGGAAAGATCTGAGAGAAATTCCTGAAGTTGAGAAGAGGCAGATTTGGACTTAGTGTGATAATAATTAGCAATGTCCAAAATTGGAATCAGTTTGGAGGTCTTTGAGCAGAGGTTAGATTGCCATTGGTTTAGAGTGTTGTAAAGAGTCTTGTTCATCAATGGATGGAACTAGATGCCCTGGGGGTTTTCTATTATTCTATCTTTTTATTAGGAAAAATAAAATCTTTACCAATTTCTTTCTCTGTCCCCCCAATTCCTTTATGCAGGCATTCTACATTGATTAACGTTTGCTGCATATAAAAACAATAACAAGAGAGTACTTGACCTAAAGAAGACTCTAATCTTAGAGGAGAGAAAAGACCTACACAAATATAAACCAAAAGCAAGGAAAACATGATTAATTTGGCTAGTGGATCTCTTGAAGTGGTCAAATATATTTGAAATTAGACTATTTGAAGTTATAAATGTGTAAAATTATGTGTAATAAGGTATAAGTGCAAAAGAGATGTATCAATATGTTTACATGATGCTTTATATTTTTACAAGTGCTTTTCCTTTCTCATACCAATCCTTTGAGATAGATAGTGCAGGCATTGTTATCTCCTTTTTACAGATGAATTGAAGAGGTAATAATGAACTGTCCAGATGAACATATTAGTGAGTTACAAAGCTAGAGTTTGATGTCCAGGTTTCCTGACCTCCAGTCTAGTGCCTTAAAAAAAAAAACATCATGCAGACTCATTTGTTATTTTAATGAGGTTCAGTAGGGGAGAGGCCACTTTTGGCTGGCTGACTGGCTGAGGAAAGACATCATAGAAGTGGCTTAGACTCTATTGTAAAAGGAAAGGTGTAGCTTCCTACTTTAATTATTCTTGCTAACTAGATGCAATAGCGAATTGTTTCTGTTCTGAACATGCTGTCACATGGTAAATGTAACAAATTTTAGAATTATACAACAATTTAATTTACAATTTTGCACCCTCTGCATGTTATTGTCCTAGTATAAAAATTGTGTTAGGGATTTCCCAGTTAGAGTTCTGTTTAAAATAAGGGAAAAGAAAGAGAGAATGATATCTTGGCAATTTGCAGAATATTGGCATCACCTAGTTTTCAATTTAATTTAGTAAACATTTAGAAACCACTGCTTTGTACGAGAAAATGTTCTAGCATGGGGATTCAAAGACAAAAACAAAACAGTCCCCGTCTTCAAGGAGTTTTCATTCTGTTGGATACATGTTTCTGTGTAAGTAAATAGAATGTATACTACGAGGAGAGACAGGACATTCACAACTATAGGGATTAAGAAAGTCTTTCTTTAGGCGGTAGAAGCTCAACTGAGCCTTGAAAGAAATGAGGAATTCTGACAGATGGAGGTGAGGAAGGAGGACATTCCAATTTGAGGGCCTGTGGGAAGGGAACGAGATGGGAGACAGAATGCTGAGTCTGAGAGGGAGCAAGTTGGCCAAACTGATGGGAATGTAGGGTGTATAGAGGAAAGGCTTAGTATTTAAATCTGGAAAGACCGGCTGGAGCCAGATGGTGCAGGGCTTTAAATGCTAGAATGAGGAATTCGTCTTTTATCCTGAAAGTTGGAGGAGACTATGGAACACTCTTGAGCAGGGTCAGACATATGTTTAAGAATAATTGCTTTGGTAAGTGGAAAGGGAGAGAGAATGGGAGCAGGAAAACCATTTAGGAGGATGTTGCCCCATATCGTGTATGGGAAATGAGGGAGAGAAGACACAAGGATGACTTCTAGGTTGCAAAACTGGGCACCTGGAAAGATGGTGGTACATTCAATAGAAACAGAGGAGTTTGGAGAAGGATCAAGTTAGGGGAATGGATAGTTGGTTCTGTTTTTTACATCAGTCAATTTGTCAATAAATTAACATTATTGAATGTGTACTTTGTGCCAAGCACTGTGCTAGGTGCTGGGAATACTTAGGTGAAGATGAAACAAACAATCCCTGCTCTCAAGGAGCTTACATCCATATAGATGTTGAACTTGTTACCTATTCAGATGTCCTCATTGAGCAGTCAAGAGGGAAGTAAATAGAATGGAGTTGAGGATCGAGATTAAGAGTAGATATATAGAAATTTTGGAGCTCTCTGCAGAGAGATAACAATTGATCCCATGGGAAATTGAGAGAGAACACTTCCCCCTGCCCTCATCCAATCTGATGCCAAAGCCTGTCAATTTTACCTTTGTAACATCATTCAAATATAACTACCTCTCTACTGTAGACCTTCATCACCTTCCACCTGGACTGCTGCAATATCCTCCTCCCTACTTCAAGTCTCTCCCCACTTCAATCCAAACACCAAAGTGATTTCCTAAAGCTCAGGTATAATCATAGCACCCACCTATTCCATAAACTCATTGTCCCTTGTAGTCTCCAAGATAAAAACTAAAATGCCCTGTCTAGCATTCAAAGTCCTTCTTAACCTAGCCCCCTCCAACCTTTCCAGACTTCTACCTTAATCCCCAACACAGATTCTTCAATCCAGTGACACTGTCTTCCTTGGTGTGTGGCAAACAAGATACTCCATTTCTTGGCTTCCTGAATTTTCTTTGACTGTTCCCCCATGTCTAGAATGCTCTTTCTTCTAAGATTTGACTATTGACCTCCCTGGTTGCCTTCAAGGCCCAACTAAAGTCACTTTTTTTACAGGAAGCCTTTCCCATGTATTCTTTTAAAGCTCTTTGGGCATAATTCCAAATTGCCTTCCAGAATGGTTAGATCAATTCACAACTCCACCAGCAATGCATTAGTTTCCCAACTTTGCCATATCTCCTCCAACATTTATTATTTTCCTTTTCTGTCAATTGTCCACTCTGCTAGGTATAAGGTGGTACCTCAGAGTTGTTTTGATCTGCATTTCTCTAATCAGGAGGGATTGAGAACATTTTTATATGATTATTGATTGTTTTGATTTCCTTATCTGAAGACTGCCTATTCATATCCCTTGACCATTTGTCAATTGCGGGATGATGTGATTTCTTATAAATTTGACTTAGTTCTTTGTATATTTGAGAAATTAGACTTTTGTCAGAGAATTTTGCTATAAAAATTTCCTCCTAGTTTGTCGTTTCCCTTTAATTTTGGTTGCATAGATTTTGTTTGGACGTAACCTTTTCAATTTAATATAATCAAAATTATTCATTTTATATCTTGTAACGTTCTTTATCTCTTGCTTGGTCTTAAATTCTTTCTTGAAAGTTTTTTTTTAAAGATATGTGGAACTTTTTGTAAGTATTAAGGCAATTATTTGATAGGAAAAGATGTAAAACTGGATAAAGGGGAGGATACTTGAGGGTGCAAAATGTTAGAGGACATGTAAGGGGATCAATCAATCAATCTACTGGTAATTAAGTACCTACTTTTTGTTGGGCACTGTATTTGTATTGGGTACAAAGAATAAATTAATCCCTAATCTCAAGGATTTTATATTCTGATGGAGAAGACAAGAACATGTATAAATATATCCAGCATAAATATAATGTGAATAAATAGAAATAAATAAATAAATATATATATATATATATATATATATATAAAGTAGTTAAACACAATGTAGTTTGGGAAGAGGAATCAGGTAAAGATTCATATAGTAGATGGTATTTGAGATATTCTGTAAGGAGGGAGTGAATTCCAGGCAGGTGGACATGTGCAAAGGTAGAGAGGATTTATTGAGTGTTATGGAGAAGAAAGAGAGGAAAGGTCTGTTTGGATTACAGAGTATAGGAGGGGAAGTAATGTCCAAGGAGACTGGGAAAATAGTTGAAATTAGATTGCAAATGGCTTTGAAAGCTAAATACAGGAATTTATATTTTATCCTAGAGGCAATAGGAAGCCATTGGAGTTGATTGAGTAGGGGAGTCACATGGTCAGATCTGCCTTAAGGAAAATTACTTTGGCAGCTGTGTGTAAGAAGGGTTGGTGAGAGGACAAAACTCAAGACAAGGAGACCAATTAAAAAACTGTTGCAATAACCTAGGTGAAAGGTGGTGAAGGCTTGAACTAAGGTGGTAAATGTGTGCACAGGGAGAAGGGATGGGATGGGAAAAAGGCACAATTAGAGGAGTTGGCTTTGGCAAGAGGAGCCACCTATTCATCAGCACCTGGAATAAGAGAGGAGAGAATGGGGTATGATGTTAAGATTTGTGGTTTGGAATAGATGAGAAAAAAAAGAGTTCATGACAGATGGCCTTGATTTTCTCTGTAAAGTGGGCAGTATGGTTTGTGGGAAAGAAATGAGCACATTTTTTGGCATGGTACTTTTAAGGCACTGGTGGGATACCCAGGTTGGATGCTTAATAACTGGAAATGTGAGTTAGAGGCTCAGGTTAAAGAAGTTGTGACTTAAGACAGAAATTTGAGTGTTGTTTGCAAAGAAGTAATATTTAAAGGAATGAGAGTTCTTAAAATTCTTAAAAACATCTATATCTTTAATGTTCCATTTCAAAATCCCCCATAATATGGAAGATTGTATCATATATTTAAGGCAACTAGGTGGCCTAGTAGATTGAGTACAGGGCTTGGAATCAGGAACACTCATCTTCCTGAATTTAAATCAGGCCACAGACATCTACTTATGAGCTGTGTGATCCTGTTCAAGTCATTTAACACCATTTGCCTCAGTTTCATCAGCTGTAAAATGAGCCGGAGAAGGAAATGGCAAACCACTCTGGTATCTTTATCAAGAAAATCCTAAAAGGGGACATGAAAAGTTGAACATAACTGAAAATACTTGTCACCAATAAAAATCAATAAATTTAGACCTGAATGGGTGCTAAAGGGGTCATCTCGTCTAAGTGCTTCATTTTATATACAAGAAAACTGAGGCTAACTGAGGTTAATTTGCCAGCCCAAGTCCATACAGATATTCATCCAGTGGCCAAGCCAATCTAGCCTCCTTTTGCCTCTGTTTCTGAATTTGCAAGCCAGTGTTGTAAATCCCAATTTAATGTATATCCCAAATAATTCCCAATAAGATAAAGAAGTAAAACGTGCATTGATATTATGATTTTTAATTTGAGAAAAAAATAAATTTTTTTTAAGTTTGGGGGAGTGACTTAAGTCCATATTATAAAGTCTCTAGAAAGGTCATTTGCCAGGTCCAGAGCTGGGAAGTCCTATGTTCAAATCTGACCTCAGACACTTCCTAGTTGTGTGACCCTGGGCAAGTCACTTAACCCCCATTTCCTAGCCCTTACCTTACCACTCTTCCACCTTACAAACAATATTCAGTATTGATTCTAAGACAGAAGGTAGAGTTAAAAAAAAAAAAAGAAGTCATTTGCTTAATGATACCTGTTTGTAGATAGGATGATTTCAAATTTTTTCCTTTTATTTTTTTAATATAATTTTTATTTTATTTTATTTATTTATTTTTACTAAAACCCTTACCTTACCTGGCTCTCAAACCACTGAGCTATCCACCTGCCCCCCTTTTATTTTATTTTTAAAAAATATTTTCCATGTTTACATGATTCATGTTGTTGCTGTCCCCTCTTCCCTCCCCCTTCCTGGAGCTTATAAACAATTCCACTGGGTTATATGTGTATTATCACTCAGAACCCATTTCCACATTATTCATTTTTAAAATAGAGTAATCTTTTAAATTCAAAACTCTAAGTCATATGCCCATATAAACAAGTAATAAATCATATGTTTTTCTTTGGTTTCTACTCTCACAATTCTTTCTCTATATGTGGATAGCATTCTTTCTCATCAGTCCCTTGGGATTGTTATGGATTGCTTTTAGTAGCAAAGTTAGTTTTATTTGATCATCCCACCATGTTTCAGTTACTGTGTACAATGTTCTTCTCATTTTACTCATTTCACTCTGCATCAGTTCATGTAGGTCTTTCCAGTTCTTATAGAAATCAAACACTTCATCATTCCTTATAGCACAATAGTATTCCATCACCATCATATAGCACAATTGGTTTAGTCATTTCCCAATTGAGGGACACCCCCTCGTTTTCCAATTTTTTGATACCACAAGAAATTCAGCTATAAATATTTTTGTACAAACAGATCCTTTCCCATTTTTCTCTTTGGGGTACAAACTATGCACTCTTTTAAAGCCCTTTGGACATAATTCAACATTACCTTCCAGAATGGTTGGATCAATTCACAACTCCCCCACCAATGCATTAGTGTCCTAATTTAATTTTTTCCTTTTAAAACAACAACATGTCTAACAAATTCTATTTGCAGATATATAGTCTGAGGAGCCTCAAAGTGTATTAAGTTAGCTTGGATAGGTAAGCTACATGCTTAGCAAAAATCTACCATGCTACTGCATTGGCAAAATGCTAGCTAGTGGAGTGTAATTATTGACTTATGATGTAGACATGATCTGGGAGTAAATTCATCAAGTTTCAAACATGATTAATCTTTCTCAGAACAATGAGGTACCATGTCAAATGTAGGTCTTCTAAAACACTCATTTTATTTTGCATTGATCATTGGCTCAAAAAAGTGTTTGAGCTCATAGGACCTGAGAATTAATCCCCACCTTCTGTTTGGGGATCAATACTAAGTATTGATTACAAAGCAGAAGAATGGTAACGGGTAGGTAATTGAGATAAAGTGACTTGTCTGAGATCAGATTTGAACCCAGGACACCTCCTATCTTTAGGTCAGTCTCTCAATCCACCAAGTCACCTAGTGTCTCTAAAATTAATCTTAAACAACTCACTCATGTTCTTTTTTCTTTGTTTAAAAATAGACTTAATTTTATTGCTTTTAAGGAACAAAAATCTTTTCTCTACCTAACACCTCCTTCCTATAGGGAAAAAGAGAAAAGAAAAATAAAATACTTGTAACTAATATGCATAATCAAGTAAAACAAATTCCTACATTTGCCATGTCCAAATACATACATACATACACACACACACACAGACACACACACACACATATATGTGTATATATAAATATAATTCTGTACCTTGAGTCCATACCTTTTTGTGAAGAGGAAGGTAGCATGTTTCAATGTTTCATCTTGAGTCTTTTGGAATTGTGATTAGTCATTCGATTGATCATAGTTCTTGAAATGAACCATTTTCCAATTGACAGTCAAAAGGTGTGAACAGGCATTTTTAAAAAGAAGAAACACACTCCCATCAACTATGAAAAAAATGTTCCAAATCACTAATGATTAGAGAAATGTAAAGGTATCCTGAGTTTCTATATCACACACATCAGATTGTCATAATTGGCAAAAAAGCAAAACAATATATATTGGAGGGGCTGTAGAAAAACACACATTACAGCATTGTTGATGGAACTGTGAATTGATTTAGTCATTGTGGAAAAGAATTTGGAACTATACCCAAACTATTACTAAACTGTGCATACTATTTAACCCAGCAATACCAGTATTTCACTTATAAAAGTAGTCATAGCAGCTTTTTTGGGGTAGGAAAGAACTGGAAATTGTAGGAGTACCCATCATTTGGGGAATGGCTGAATAAAATATGGTATTTGAATATGATAGAATAGTAATGTGCTAAGAAATGATGATCATCAATTGAAGAATATGTTAACAAATTATGGTGTATGAATGTGATAGAAAACAATTGTGTTTTAAGAAATGAAGTGAATGGTTTCAGAGAGTCTAGGGAAGACTTTTATGAACTGGTGCAGAGAACTAGAAGAACAATTTATGCAGTTTTGTTGTATTCATTTAGTCATTTTTGGTCATATGTGACTCTTCCTGACCCCTTTTGGGGTTTTCTTTGTAGAGATATTGGAGTGGTTTTACCATTTTCTTCTCTAAGCTCATTTTGTGGATGAAACCATCAGGGTTAAATGACTTGCCCAGAGTCACAGAGCTAAATTTCTGAGGCCAGATTTGAACTCAGGAAGTCTTTCTAATTTCAGGCCTGGAGCTATATCCACAGAACAACCTTGCTCCTCTATTTGTATCATAAACAATATCATAATGATAAGCAACTTGGAAAGTCTCAGGAACTCTGATCAACATAATGTTCAATCACTATCTCTCTTCAGAGAACTCATGATGAAACATGAATTTCATCTAACTCGTCTCCTGATAGAAGTGATGGACTTACAGATCAAGACATTTGTTTTTTTGGACATAGTCAATTTGGGAATTTATTTTGACTATTTATGTTTGCCCCACGTGTTTTGCTTTTCTTATTTTTCTCACTGGGTGTAGAGTGGGAATAGGAGGTATGAGGAAGAGAAGGCAGAAGAAAAAATTTGAAGAAATAATTTTAAAATTGGGAATTGACTCTTATTCATATAAGTTTGAATCAGTTGCTTATATATATATATCTAGGATATGAGACCTTAATCAAAGAAGCTTGCCTCAAATATTTTCTCCAGTTATCTACTTCCTTTCAAATTTTAGCTGCATTAGTTTTATTTGTACAAAACCTTTTAAATGTTATATTATTAAAATTGTACATTTTGTTCTCTGTGATTCATCTGTTGATCATGGATGCTTCTATTATCTATAGATATGAAAGGTAATTTCTAGCTTTTCTAATTGGTTTATGATATCACCCTTTATATCTAAGTCATGTATCTGTTTGGAGCTTATTTTGGTACATGGTGTGAAATGTTGATTGATATCTAGTTTTTGCCAGATTGCTATCTATTTTAGAAAAACTAGAAGTTTTTTTAATTGATTAATGAGTTTATATTCAAGTAGTTGGATCTCTCAGCTTATCAAACACTATGATTGTGTTCATTTGATTCTGCATATTGTATCATTAGTCTTGGTCTTTATTTCTCAACCAGTTTCAAATTATTTAGATGATTAATGCTTTGTAGTCTATTTTGAAACTCAGCACTGATCTTTTTTATTCCTTTTTTTTTGCATTATTTCCCTTCAGATTTTTGATCTTTTGTTTCTACAGATTAATTTTATAGTTATTTTTTCTTGTTTTGTAAAGTTATCCTTTGTTAGCTTTTATTCATTTGGCATTGAATAAATAAATCAAATGAAGTAGTATTATAATTTTTATTATATTGGATTTGTCCAACCATGAACAATTCATATTTCATTGAATAATTAGATCTATCTTTATTTCCATAAAAATGTTTTATAATTTCATTCACATACTTCTTGTCTTTGTCTTGGTAGATAAGATTCTTAAGTATTTTATACTTTTGGCAATTATTATAAATGAATTTTTTCCCCATTTCTTCCTGCTGTATTTTGTTGGTACTATATACACATGTTGATTATTTAGGAGAACTTATTTTGACTCCTGAAATTTTGCTGTAGATTTAAATTGTTTCAATTAATTCTATATAGTTCATTTTCTAATTAATTTAGTAATCAAATTGATAAGATAATTGAAATCCTTTTAAAATAATGTTTAAAAAAAGGAAAATAAAAGAAAAGATAAACCACACTAAGGGTAAGTAAAACAAAGAACAGATAAACATCTGAAGTAGACAAGGTGCCCTTTAGTGAATTTCATTAGAGATAAAAAAAATAGGCATAAACATTCCTTTTTAGGTTATGGAAAAAAATCAGCACGACTCTTCTTTAGGCAGTTTGGTAAAAATCATCTTGGAAGATGTACAAAGTTATGCTTTACTATATAAATACTGAGGTATAATAAGCGTAAAACAAGTTTTAATTTGTTATTTGTTTAATGGGATGAGTAGTGGTAGTTAAGGTCTTCTTATCTCTTATCTGTTTACTTTTTTTTTTTAACTTATGGTCTTTAGTTGTTTGCTTAAACCTTACTTTGATATTTCAAGTTTCTAAATTATGGATATTCAGTATTGGCACTTAGTCAATTGATTTGACATTTGTTATTCTTTTGATGTAATGAAACACTTGTACTGTATCAACTTTAGCTACAACATCAAAATTCCTTGGTGTACTTACCTTAAGTATTCATCAAAAAATATTGCCTTAAAGGCTTTTCTCCAAAAAGCTATAGCAGCTTATTAAAAGAAAACCTGATGTTTATAGCTTATGTTTCTATATCATCCACATTTCCACTGTCATTTCCCTCCCCTTTTCCAGAATATCACCCTTTATAACAAAGAATATGAGGAAAAAAAACTCAGTTCAACAAAACTCACCAACACATTGATGAAAAACTGACTATGGAGCATTCCATACTCATAGTTACTTAGCTTTGCAAAGAAATAGGGGAAGTGCCCTCATTTATTTTATTTGGGCAAAAATGGGTCATGATATTTCATAGCATTCTGATTTGATTAATCATTTTAATCATTATGTATATTTTTTCTTGATTCTATTTACTTTGATTTGCATCAGATCACATGCCATCTTATTGCATACATATCAAAATCTTTCATGATTTCTCAAGACATGTAATGAGAGAGATGGCCCTCTAATAGTTAATATTAGTAAAAGAGAGAGACATATTTGCCAAGATGTTTGTTGCTGTCATGGAGGATTCTCCAACACAGTTGGAGTAAACATGCCTGGTGTTTACTTTCTAAATTTTTGTTTATGCCTACATGTATATATGTGTATATGTATGCGTAAACAAAAATATTGAAAATAAATACCAGGCAACATGGGGAGGAGAACAGAATGTTAGAGTTTTAAAAACATACACATGTATGTATATATGTATGTGCACATTATCTCCTCTGATAGAACGTAAGTTCTTTACAGGCAGGAGTCACTTCATTTTTGTCTGTATCCTCAGCCCCTTGAATGGAGTCTGGAATAAACAGGCACATGATAAATGCTTGTTGGTTGGTTGAGTGATTAATCTAGGGTTATGAAGATTCCACTAGGGCTTCCTCTCATCTCTGCCTGTAGCCTGCAACTTGCCTCTCAAGCTGGCCTTCTGTCACTGGTCCCTTTGGCAGCCTCGGTAGAGAAGTGGTACCCTCTGCTCCTGGCTCCTTCCTGGATTCTCAGCCTCATCCTCTCCCAACTACAATGACTTTATCTTATCTCCTGTAATCTCACTTTTTCAGACTTACTTTCCTTTCCATGCAACAACTGATGGGGGACAGGGAAGGGAAAGGGTAGATCTTCTGCCTCCAAATGCAGTACTTTTTCTATCATACTGGAAGAAAAGAAGGAAATATGAATTTATCAAGTACCTATTATGCACCAAGTCTAGTGTTATGCACTTTACAAATATTATTTCATTTGATCCTTAAAACAACTCTAGGAGGTAGGTACTGTTATTATTCCATTTTACAGATGAAGAAACTGAGGCAAAGAGTAATTAAGTGAAGTGTCTCAGGTCATGGAGCTAATGAGTATCTGAGTTGGATTTGAACTCAGGACTTTTCTGATTCCAGGTCCAGTGCCTTATCCACCACATCACCTAGAAGCCTTTAGGTCCTGCCAAAGCAAATATTGACAAATAAAATCTGAAGTAGGGAAGCTTAGAGGACACTTTAAACAATAATCATTCTCTTTTTTGTATTACTATCCTCCCAAACAGTCTCTAAGCAGTATTATTATCACGATTTTACAGAGGAGGAAGAGAAAGTGAGTACCTGCATTCAAAATCCAGAATGTGGTCATCTCAACTGAAATTCAAGTCTTCAGGCTAAAGCAGCATCTTTTCCATCTCACCACAATGGCTGAAAAAAAGAGGATGATTTATGAACATTGAAGCAATTGATATTTTGGCTCCAGGGATTTGCAAAGTGTTAACAAACCACATTTGCCAGTGGATTGTAAATCTAATTTTGCTAGGACCTATGTTAACTGTGCTAATAGTAGAGAGGGCTAATTGCCCACAGTGTCCTATGAATAGGGAAAGAACATAGTCATTTAAGTTTAATTAAGCATTTTACAAATGGTTTCTCCTTATAATAACCCTGGGAGGTAGGTGCTGTTGTTATCCTTGTTATACACTTGAAGAATCTGAGACAGCCAGAGGTTAGGTGACTTTGCCCAGAATGACACAGCTAGTAAGCAGTTGAATTTGAACTCAGGTCTTTCTGACTCTAGGTCCTGTGCTCTTTCTACTCTATCATCTTCCTACTTTAAATATGTTTATATTACAAGCTCCTTTCCTGTGTGGCTTAAGAATTGACCCTTTTGACATTTGCTTTAGGTGAATTTTAGATTTTCTGTACTTTGGTAGGCTGTGGCCTTTTTTTAATTGATTGGATTTTTTTAGAAAATGGGTAGGGTGGGAAAATAGGTCATGCAGTTGTGGAAATTCCTGATATGGTCAAAGGATTCCTTTTTACTTATCCAGTAAAGCTTGGAAGGCATAATTTTGAGCAAGGGTCTTTGTAGAGTAACATAATAAATGACATGAAATGTTTTATTAAATAAGTACAAATAAAACTTCTCCCATCTCATATTCTTTTTTTTTTCCTGCAGTTCCAAGTTTATTTGAGAAGACTTTTGCTGATTAGCAATTCTTGAGGAAACACTGAGCAAGTTCATGCTAGGAGGCTGGCCAAGTGACAGCCTGTTATCCTGCCAAATGGTTACACTTTAGTTTTGGGACTGTAGAGATGAGATTTTGTGCAAGTTTGGAGGAAGAAGGCTGAAGCGGAAAGGGGGATGGGAGAAAGAGATAGTAAGACCCCGATTTCAGCCCTCAGACAAGCCTGTGGTAAGAATGTAGCATAACTCAATGATAGATCCCCTACCTCAGCCTAACTTTTCATTGAAAAATAGAGTTCCTAGAAAATATAAAAATTCACACAAGTTTAGCAATGATAGGAAGATTTTCATTGAAGATGCAGCTTGGAACACTGACTGGAATTAGTGAAGCTGCACTCAAATGCGTATTCCTGGGGCTTACTTTTTGCTACCTTGGGCTTAATTTCCTTTATCTGTGAAGTGAGGAGACTGCACTAAATGGATTCGGAGGGCATTGACAGCTTTAGATCTGTGGCCCTAATGTTAAAAAAAAAAAAGCATTACTTAGTACTCTGTAAGGGCAGAGAGAAAGCCAAAGGTAGCACAGGATGCTGGGAACAGAATAGAACTCTTTAAAAAATTCTTTTATTTCTCACAGATTCTTCAGATAGGACTTAAACAAGATCAAAAGTAGATAATCAAACAATCAATACACACATATTTATTAATTAACACTTACTGTGTGCTAAGCAGTTGTAGGGAAATTTATTTTTAGGGTGTCCCAAAAGTCTTGGTGATTTGGGGGATACTTTTGTATATATGTGATTAACTCAGTGCTTGCAGAAGGTGCCACACTTTCCCTCTGAATAGTTATGTTCTCTCGGTGACAAAGCTGACAATGTAAAAACCAAAAGTACTCTACAGTTAAAGAATTGTTGGAGTCTTCTAATGGATATATTTGTTGTCTGTAATTTGCAATTATGAATGATATGCCAGTGTGGTCAGCCAAAAACTAGAAGCTTTAGAAGACTGACAATTCCTCTTTGAGTCTAGCTACTGATTTGGTCGGAGAGGGTGAATTCATTACTCATTTTTTTCTGCTTCCATGTTACCCTAAAGTTGAGGAATTAAAGAGGCTTTTCTAAAACTTGGTCAATAGAGGAAATCATCAATCATGGATATGTTTGTTTGTAAGACCTCTGTATATGGGGGGAAAATTTTAGAAGACAGTTTTTTCATTGTGTTGTTTTAAACTATATAAAATCACTTTGAATTTGCCTGTGTAAAATGCAAGCAAAGCCAAAAAAATAAAAGGTGAAACCAGCCTGGCATTTATTTTAGCTAGGTAGTGATGTGGTTAAAGTGCTGGACCTAGAGGCAGAAACACTTTAATTTAAAATCCATATTTTTTTTTTAAACCTATGTTATCCTGGGCAAGTCACAATCTCTGTTTGCCTCAACTTTGTTATCAATAAACAAGGAATGTGATAATAATGCCCACCTCTTAGAGTCATTATGAAGATAAAGTGAGATAATATTTGTAAAGTGCTTTATGGACCTTAAAGCAACATATAAATCTGAGCTGTTATCATCATTATATATGTCTGATGTAAGATAGCATATGTAAAGTACTTTGTAAGACTTTAAAAACTACATAAATAGTAGCTATTAATCTTCACAACTAGTTGCAAAGTCCCTTCAACCTTCTTCATATCTTTTGGTTCCTTTATTATATTTTAGTTGTTTAGTTGGGTCTGACTCTTTGTGACCCCATTTGGGGTTTTCTTTGCAAAAATACTGATGTCGTTTGCCATTTCCTTCTTCAGTAGATTAAGGCAAATAAGGATTAAGTGACTTGCCCAGAATCACACAGCTAGTGAATGTCTGAGACTGGATTTGAACTCAGATTTTCCTGACCTCAGACCCACCACTTTTATCTATTGAGCCATCTAGCTGTCCTCCTTAAAACTATATATACGTATGAGTATGTGTGTTATTTATTGATAAGTAATCTCTTGTGTAAATGTTTACAAAGCAATTTTCCACAAGAATCTGGTGATGTAGCCAGGACAGATATTTTTTGTCTTATTTTACAGATGAGGAATCCGGTTGAGAGAGGCTCATTGACTGGTCAGTTCAATTATCATGCAATTATCAGAGCTGAAATTCTAACAGGAACCAAACTAGTAATGTTGGCACTTTAAGCAATTTAATGGATGATAGAGATTTAATGACACATACTTCACACTCACTTTTTTGCAGCTATCAAAACTTGGGGCAAGACTTTGGAGAGCTCTAATGAGATTAAAATGTAATGGGAAAATGTTGAGACAAACAATAAAAATACCATGCAAAACAGAAGATGTTAATTTGTGGTTTTCTAATTCAAAATGTGGCCACTGGTATTATTTCTATTTGAGTTTTTCACCACTATTTTATTGTTTTGATCAGAGTTCTGAACTTTCTCATTTTTTTTTCCTTCTGAATGTTAGGTAAATTGTTTTTATCAGGTATTTTTTTGAAAAATTTATTTAGTCAATTTAGAACATTATTCTATGGTTACAATAATCACATTATTTCCCTCCCTCCCCTTCCCCCATCCTTCCCACAGCCGATGATCAATTTCATTGGGTATTACTTGTGTCCTTGATCAGGACCTATTTCCATGTTGTTGATGTTTGCTCCAGGTTGTTCATTTAGAATCTACATCCCCAATCATATTATCAGGTATTTTTTTGTAGCTGTTTATATCAGATAAATTGTTTCTTTGGTTCTATTCACTTTGATCTATATGAATTCCTTCAAGCTTTCTACATTTCTTTGATTTTTTTGCATTCATTATTTCTTATGATAAAATAATACTCTAATAATTGTTCACCTATCACCTAAATGATGTTTACATACTTTCCTTCCCGTTCTTTGGTACTACAAAAATGTTTTTAGATGGGATCTATCTTGGATCCTCATGGGTTCATACCTAATAGCAATACCACTAGGTTAAAAAGAATGTACTAGTTTGTATAGTTTTTTAGTAAAGTAGATTTCCAAGTTGTTTTCTAGAATGAATGACCAATTCATAACTGCATGAACATTGCATTTGTGCACTTAAATTCCCATACCCCTTCCTTTACTGGCGATTTTCATTCAAAAGATATTGTTGGGGACAGCTGGGTGGCTCAGTGGATTGAGAGCCAGGTCTAGAGACGGGAGGTCCTGGGTTCAAATATGGCCTCAAACACTTCCTAGCTGTGTTACCTTGGGCAAGTCACTTAAACCCCATTACCTAGCCCTTACCACTCTTCTGCCTTGGAACTGATACCTGATATTGATTCTAAGTCAGAAAGTAAGGGTTTCAAAAAAACACAAAAGATATTGTTATAGAAAATTGATAGGACTTCCCCCAAACCCATCCTCTTTTTGTAACTTTCCTATTACCACTTGAAGGCACCACCATCTTCACAACCTAGTTGTCGTTCAATTTGTCACTCTTTGCTAAACTTAGTTAACTAATTACCTGTCAACGCCTGTCATTTCTATCTTTTTTTACTCCTCTGCCACTGTGACCATCCTGGTACAGACCTTCCTCACATCCTGCCTGGACTATTGCAATACTTGCTGATTGGTTTCCTCTCCTTAAGTCTCTTCCCACTCCTTAGATGTCAAGATGATTTCCCTAAAGTTCAGATTTTACCATTATCCCACCATTTGTTTCCATTCATTCCTTGTTGCTTCCAGAATCAAATATTTCTCTTTGCCTTCTAACGTCCGTTTTCCCAACTCCATTTACCTGGCTATCTTCCCTCCCCTGTGCCTGAAATGCTCTCCTTTTTCATGGTCGTCCTCCAAATCTCAGCTAAAATCCTACTGCAGATCCTTTCCCAGTAATGCCTAATTTTATTACCTTCTCTCTAGTTTATCTTATAGACATCTTGTTTGTATACAGTTGTTTGCATGCCCCCCCCCCAATATACTGTGAACTCCTTGAGATCAGGGGTTGCTTTTTGCCATTCATTGCATCCCTAGTACCTAGCACAGTATCTGGAAAATAGTTGGTGCTTAATAAATGTTACTTGGCTGACTTTTGGATTCAAACAGCAGAAAGGAAGATTAGTCAAAACCTTTGAATTTATTCACCAACTTGGCAGCTTGCTTTATTTAGTACTTTTTTTTAAAAATCCTTACTTTTGGTCTTAGAATTGATATTAAGGTTCTAAGGCAGAAAAGTGGTAAGAGTGAGGCAGATGGGATTGTCATTTGCCTAGAGTCACACAGCTAGGAAGTGTTTGAGGCCAGCTTTGAACCTAGGACCTCCCATCTCTCTAGGCCTGGTACTCTATCCACTGAGCCACTTACCTACCCCTTGCTTGATACTTTCTTAAATTAAAGTTGTTCTTTAACTTCCTTTTTTCAGTCTTGTTTTCTCAGCAGGAGCAAGTATACATCTTCAGAAATTTATCTGTATTATAATATATTGTAGGAGTCCATCACCTTTAGGTTTTTATGACTTCAGTAATAGATTAGGGAAGTCTATTAGTTATCTTACAAGCAAATAACTGGACCAAATTATGGGTTCTTGAATGGTAGTATGGCCTTCTTGCAAATATCTACCCATTCGTTTGCCAAGAATGTGTCACTCCTGCCACAACTGGCTAGAAGGTGGCCTTATAAAATACACTTTGTATCTGGAAAATCTTCAATTTGCCTTTTTAAAAGCATGACTAGTTGCCTTATTCTTATGCTTCCTCCTTTTTATTCACTTTCCTCTATTTTTTTTGACATTCTGCCAGTATTTGGATCCTTTTAGCATTCAAAAAAAGGTCATCTAATTCATTTCCATGTGTTTGATAAGATTATATTAAAATATCCCATGAGGGTATCTACCTATCTGGTTTTTTATGCCTTTAGAAAAAGGTTATAAAATAAGGAACATATGTAACGGCATTATTTCAGTGGTTTCCTATGTGTATCAAAATGCCCTAAAAGAGCCTTTGATACTCAACACATTAAATGAATTCTCTTATTGGCAGATATAACATTCTTTTTTAGGTTAGCTCTTTATATATATATATACTCTTAAATATATATATATTCATATACCTTTTGCTTTCTTTTTTCAAAGATTTATCCATTTTAATTTTAATTTTATTTTTAAATTTTTATTTAAATTTAACTTCAATTTTGTTTGAATTTTAATTTTAAAATTAGTTTACTTAATTAATTAAAAAAAACCCTTTCTTTCCATCTTGAAGTCAATACTGTGTATTGATTCCAAGGCAGAAGAGTGTTAAGGGCTAGGCAATGGGGGTTAAGTGACTTTCCCAGGGTCACACAGCTAGGAAGTATCTGAGTCCAGATTTGAACCTAGAACCTCCTATCTCTAGGCCTGGCTCTCAATACACTGCCACCCAGCCACTCCCAAAATTAGTTTAATTTAAATTAAAATAAAATTTTAAAAAATTAAAAATAAAATTAAATGGATAAATCTTATTTTAAAATTTATTTTAATTTAAATTAAACTAATTTTAATTTTGGTTTGAATTTGAATTTTAGTTTATTTTAATTTTTAAAAATTACAATAAAACTTTTATTTTGTTAGTTTGCATTGTGTGATCACCTTAATCTTTGTAGTTTAGCCTTATAGTCAATTCCTTGACAGATTTCAATACTGATTAAAAGGCATAGTGATATTACTGGTGTGGATACTCCCTTCCATCAGGTTAATCTGGATGCATGCTTTCTTATCCTGTGCAGTTCTTGTTCTTATTCTTCCTTGGATCTGCCATAGAGGACACACCAAACTTGCTGGAGACATTTGTCTAGGACTTTTTACAGCTAGGTGACTCAGTGGATTGAGAGCCAAGCCCAGATGTGGGAGTTCCTGGGTTCCAATTGAGCCTCAGCTACTTCCTAGCTGGATGACCTCGTGCAAGTGGAACATTCTACCTGTCCAACTTGTTAGGAGTTAATTCAATGTTGGATTCTAGTCTACTTTCGCTTATTATATGGCTATAATACATTCTATGGGAACACTGGAACAATATGCAGTGACCCTCAATTACCTGAAAATGTAAAGTCTTTGCTTATTAACTTATTGTACTTTTTCTGGTGCCTTTCAGACACCATGATATCATGTTGGCTAAAAAATAGAAGCAGTCACATGTACTCTAACAATATAACTTCTCTCCCCACCAGTTGTCTGAGAACAGGGTCAGGTTATTTTCCCCTTTTATGATTATGGGAACTGATCTATAGTTGTCAGAGGTTTTTCTGGCCAGGGAACTTCTCTTGCCAACTGCTTCCTCTTAGGTACAGCTTCTCTTTAATGTGTGATTTGCCAGGAAGTGGTAGTTGAATTCTTAAACTGCTATTTCTCAGAGGAGGTAGAACTCTTAAAGCAAAAGACCTACCAATACAGGTACTGATGGCTACAGAGTGAATCACTTCCAGCTACTCTCTTCTGGACATTTAAAAGGAAAGACCACAAAGGAGTGACTTTCATGTCAATCTAGCTGACATCAAATAATTACTTTTGAGGTTATTTTCACCTTCTGATTCTTGTCTACTTTCACTTATTATATAGCTATATTACATTCTATGGGAACCACAAAACATCTATTTTCCCAAACACTGTTTCTATGCTTATCATCTCTGCATTGTTGGCAGAATGTTCATGTTGAAGTTTTTCTTGAAGAAAAATGTAAACCACTTTCTCTTGATGCCTGAACTGAACTAGAATGAGGAGGGTTTTTTTTTTTGGTCTTTCTTTGCATCCCTACTCCCTGGCAAATAGTAGGCACTTAATAAATGCAATTTGACTGATTCTTGAGTATGAGACAGTTTAATAACCACCACAGATTTTTCCACCTCTCTATCCCAAGATCTTTTAGATGGTAATTTATTTCTCATTCTTTTCCCCATTTCTTTATTGGACCTTTTGATTTTTTTTTTATGAGTGGAAGAGGAGATTTTTCTGATAATTGCTTAAACTCTTATCCCAGTTGGTCTCAGGAATAAATATAAAATATGAATATATTTTTTATAAATATAAAATCCTGTATCTGTGTTTGAACAAGTCAATTACATGAGGAGAGAATGACAAAAACATGATTGGGCATCAGTTTAATTTTTAGAAACCTTTTAAAAATATTCCTAGAATGAATTTGAGTGTAATGTAGCTGCTAAAATCATTGATGCCTTCTGAGGATGCCTATAGAGGTGAGGAGTTACAACATCAAGGGAGGTTATATCCATTCTGCATTTAATGCTGAGCAGAGTTTACTTGTATTAAAACTGTCCAGCAGGGAAATGGTCAACTTTGTTTAGCTAGTGATTCCTTGCTACTAAAAATATTTAACAGGGGTTAGATGACCTCATACTGGGGATATTGTAGAAGGAATTACTTATTCTGTCAGAAGCTGAATTAGATAACTTTTAAGTTCTTTACAATTTTTAAGATTCTATGCTTTTGTGATTCTAGTTCTCTTCCAATGTTATTTCATCTAACTGACAATCTGAAGTCATGGCATATATGATATCTGTAGGGAGTCTCATAGGGACAATTTTGAGGATAATGAAATTTATTTTCTACTTTAATAATAATAGGGGAAGGAGGGAAATTAAGTAGTTCAGTAAATTGAAAGCCAGGCCCAGAGATAGGAGGTCCTGGGTTCCAATCTTGCTTCAGACTCTTCCTAGCTGTGTGACCCCATACAAGTCATTTAACCCCATTGCTTAGCCCTCACTGCTCTTCTTCCTTAGAATTAATTGATTCTAAGATGGAAGGTAAGGGTTTAAAAATAATAATGGAATAAGAGATTTAGAGCTGGAAGGTATCCTAAATGCTATCTAGTTGAGGAAAGGAGACCCAGAAAGACATGTTCAAGGTCTACATGGATATTAAATGTGAGAGCCAGGACTTGAATTTTGCTCCTATTATTTCAAGTCTATTACCCTTTTGAGTGTATCATGCATTACTAATAAAATTTGAAGCATTAAAGGTACAATAAAAACACATCCCTCATGTAATGTAGGAAAATTCTCTATGCTGTTGTCTAAAAATGTTGGGCATCAGTGGATTAAAGGCTTCTTTTACTTCCAGCAGCCAAAAGGAAGGGTAGAAACGGAAAGAAGAGAGAGGTGTTGACTGGCCTCCAAGAGAACCTTGTAAAACAATGGTTATCTTGTGGCTTTCTTGGTAGTTTTTGTAAACAGATGATGGCACAGAGTCTCAATGATACAGTGTCATGATAAAGCCATTGTAAGTGTGGCAGTTCTTTTGTGGTATGATGCAGCTCCTCTTATAGATGTGCTGTTGGTCAGGATCTTAATTTGTTACTGGGGAAATTAGCATAGATATTGGATGAATTATCCACTCTTAATTCTGTATTAAAGATGTGAAACCTCAACTATCATGAAACTCCTTTAACAGAAGCTGTTCAACTTAGGAGGTGAGAGAGAAAGTGGTTTGCTTTTTTCCTTTGGAAAAACTTCAACTGCTTAATGAACATGAACATCCTGCCAACAATGCATAGAGGGGATAAGCACAGAAACAGTGTTTGGGAAAACAGAGGTTTTGTGGTTCCCATAGAATGTTTATTGCTTTGTCTCTTGTACTTAATATTCTTGGCATTTAATTAGTGAATGGAGAAGGGGACTAGTAGCAAGGTAAAGTTAATACCTCTTAGTGTTATTGTTTAATAATAAAAAGCAAAAAGATTCTGTAAGTCTAAGTAAACAGGGTAATTACTTTCAGAGACAAGTTTATTAAATAGGATACATATTTTTTTTTCACTGACTGAAAAGAGACCAAAATAGCTCTTAGCAATTATTGGTAGAATATGTGTGTGTGTGTGTGTGTGTGTGTGTGTGTGTGTGTGTGTGTGTACTTACATACATATTCACACATGCATTGTTCAGTCATCAAAAAGTGATTTATTATTATTTATTTTTATAATATATTTATAATATATTTATTATTATTTTTTATTTATTTTATTTTTTATTTTTATTTTATTATTATTATTTATTATTATTTATTATTTATTATATTATTTTATTATATTATTTTTTATATTTATTATTAATAATAAATATATTTATTATTATTATCAGGTCTGCAAAGTTGAAATATAATTGAGGACTGTGCATTATTTAATAAATCTAGGCAAGCTATACTATTTGAGTTCCTAGCAGTGTCTTAAAAAAAATTCTCACCTTCTGTTTTAGAATTGATCCTAATTATTAGTTCCAAGTCAGAAAAATCATAAAGGCTATGCTTGAGGTTTAAGCGATTTGCTCAGGGTCATACAGCTAGGAAGTGTCAGAGACCAGAGTTGAACCCAGGACCTCTTGACTCCAGACCTGGTGTTCTGCTAGCACAGTGTCTTGCAAGGTAAGATGCTTAATTAAAATAAAATTTTTTGAATGAAAAAGTGCTAGAATCTGACTAGGCAGAGATGCTGCTCTAATTGGCCATATAAGTGTTTAATTAACACTTCAGCTTGAGTTTGGTTATATCAAATCAGCACATTCTATTCCTGTCTATTGCTAGGACCTATATGCTTTCCATTTGGAAGCATGTATCCATATTTAGTAATTCACAAATAGATTTCTTTTTTCCCTACTGCCCTCATATCACAAGTCCATAATGTTCAAACCTAGTTACAATTTGCAATTTGACAGGTTATTATTTGTAAAGAATTTGGAAAGAGTTTCAGGTAAAGATTAATCAGATAATGACAATAATAATGACATTTATATAATACTTCATGGTTTGCAAAGTGCTGGACATATGTTATCTTATTTGAAGATAGAGTGAGGGTTCTAGAAAGCACTACGGAATGGAAGTGAAATCGGCGATAGTGAGGAAAGGAGAGAGAGAGAGAGAGAGAGAGAGAGAGAGAGAGAGAGAGAGAGAGAGAGAGAGAGAGAGAGAGAGAGAATGGGGGAAGATATCACAAGGAAAAAGAAAGTAATTTAAAGTTTTCCTTCTATAGGATGAGGAAAGGTCCATTTGGCAGGGTCTTCTAGTATACCAGGATCACTAACTCATTATTTTAGGGATAATGGGGTCAGCTTGCACAGCTGGTTAGTAAAAAAACACAAGAAATCTGTAGAAGTAGGTAATAAGGATTTCTGTCCCAGTGTTCAAGTCAGTAAATAACTGATATTCTCATCCCTCAATTGAACTGTGTCTGTTCTGTTGCCTTTTCCCAAGATGGCAGTGGATAAGGAGTCCTTGGAATATATTTTAGGTGTTGATCAACTACTTGGATCCAAATCTCTGTGTCCCTGGGATCTGTGACCCTTAATGCATCTATTAGGCATCTTAGATGAGTGAGTCTCCTTTAGTATTTGTTCTCTGGTGTTTTGGGTTCCTTGAAGCATAGGACTAGATATGGTAATGACTTATCTTTTTTTTTTTTTGCTTTAAAGGAAGAGTGTGATTCATTATAGGTGAGGCACATTGAGCTTGACTGATTTGGGGTAAAATTATAGAGTGAATTGTTTAAAAGATTGGCTTGTGAACTCTTAGATAAGAAACAGTGATCATTAGGAGAACAGTGAGTTCAACAGGAACAGATCCTGTTAGACTAATGCCATTTCATGTTTTCATACCAATAGTTTAGGCCATAACTCTACTATATCTGGATTTCATCAACGCATTTGAAAAAGTCAAAGTAATGGAGAATAACAAAGTCACTCTCTTGAGCAACTCCAATATGTCTCTTGAGTAATGAAGAACTATGTGCTAGATGCTTGTATAGTTAGATTTAGAACTGTTTGACGGATCAGAGTGATGGCCAGAATCTATTAGGGCGAAATCAGTCAGTTTATAATAGATTTACTTTAATTATTAATTGTCTACTGTGTGCCAGGTACTGTGCTAAGTACTGGGAATACAAAAAGAAAGAGACAAAACCCCTGCCCTAAGGGGTTTAATGGGAGAGACAACATGTAAACAAATATATCAAAAGCAAGCCAGGTAAATAAGAAAGGTTTAACAGTGAGAAGGCACTGGAATTAAGAGGGGCTAGGGAAAGCTTCCTATAAAAGGTGAGATTTTTGTTGGTCTTAGAGAAAGCCAGGGAGTTCAATAGTCAGAAAAGATGAAGGAGGGCATTCCAGGAGTGGAGGATGGCCAGAGAAAATGCTAGGAACTGAGAGATAGAGTGACTTGTTCTTGGAACAGTCAGGAACTAGTGTCATTGGACCAAAGATTAAGTGTCAAGGAATAATGTATATGAAGCCTGGAAAGGTAGGAGGAGCTAAGATATGAAGGATTTTGGATGCCAAACAGAATTTTGTATTTGCTCCTGGAGCTAAAAAAGGGAAGCACTGGACTATATGAAGGAGGATGACATGGTCATAACCATGCTATAGGAAAATCTCTTTGGAGACCAAATGGAGAATGTATTGGAGTGAGGCAGGTACTAGCAGGCTATTGCAATAATTAAGATGAGGTGGCAAGGGCATATCCAAGAGTGATGGCAATTTCAGAGGGGATAAAGGGGTTAATGATACTGCAAAAGTAAAATTGACAGATTAATAACAAATTGGATGTTGGGGGGGCGGGTAAGAGAGTGAGGAATCTAGGACAACTCCTAGATTGTAAGCCTGAGGGACTGGAAATATGCTGTTGCCCTCTACAGTAATAGGGAAGGTATGTGTGAGTGGGGGGAGGATTTGAGAGCCAGTCGAGAGGGAGAGATTGAAGATAAGTGAAAAATTGGAGATGAGAAAGGAGACAATATGGTGGAGGAGTTAGGATGGAATGGGATCACTTGAACAAGTAGAGGTATTAGCCTTGGTGTGAGGATTAAGTATATTTCATCATGTGAGACAGAGAGGAGAGAGAGGAAAGTAGTAATAGGCACCTGAGTGATTGAAGATGAGAAAGAGGGAAAAAGAGGGACTTCACAGCAAATGACCTTAATTTTTTTTCTATAAAATATGAGGTGAAGTTCTTAGCTGAGAAAGTGGAGAGAAGAGCCATGGGACTTTGAGGAGGGTATGAAAAGGTTTGGAAAAGCTGCTGTGGAGAGTTGGCCAGTAAGTTGATAATGGATATATAGTATGCCTGCCTAGCAGCATTGAGGGCCCATTTGAGCTTGTGTAATATAAATATGGTGTGAACTCAGACAAAACAGTTGCATTATTTTTTTCCAACTTTATTCAGCAGCATTTGTGTAGGAGCAAAGGTGTCAAATGTGATCCAAGGCTGAGAGTTGGCTGAGCATAACTGGCTATATATTGGGGGGATAAGGATTCAAGAGAGGAAGACAGAATAGAATTGAATTTGCCGACCAAGGAGTCAAGATGAGGAAGAAAGAGTGTCTGATTCAAGGAAGATGGCTTGGGAAAGAATTGAGGAATCATGGTATTGAAAGTCATGGTGTAAATAGGGTTATACAAGGAGAGGCAAAGGGAGAGATGAAAAGTCAGCAGATTATGGTTAGATAAAGGGATTCCAGAAGTCTTGAACATGGAAGTGCTACATTTGTGAGTAATGGAAAAATCAGGGTTATAACTATCTGTGTGTTTGAGGTGGAATCATGGGAAGTGAGTAAATTAGAAAATTAGTAGATAGAGTATTGGAGGAGGAATCAATATATTTGTTGCAGTATCCTAGTATAAGGGCAGAATTGGGGAGGAGAAAAAAATTATAAAGATAGATATCTAATTCACTGAGGTAGAAAGGGAAATGACCTGGGAATTTAGCCAGCATAACCAGCAGGATTTTGTTGAGTGGCAGATATTAATAACAAGAACTTCAAAAGAAGAGAGGTTACTGAGTGGTGAAAGAAAGGATGGAACAACGGCGTGACAATGGGGAGTAAGGAATATTCCAACTCCCCTGCCTTGACCAGTGAGTCAAGAATGAATGAAGGAGCAGCCAGTACTGGAAAGTGTAGACAGGGAGGTTGTATTTTCAGGGAAAAACAAAGTTTTAGTTAGAGGTAGTAGATGCAAGGTGTGAAAGAAGAATAGATTTCAGATTAAGGATTTTTCCTCTATGGATTAGGCATACCAGAAAGTGCAGTGGAAGGTATGCATGGAATTAGGATGAAACGTTGGGGTGGAAGGATTGAGAAATTGGGAATGAGGAATCAGGCGGTGGGGTGTCCAGTTGGATTTGGATGATGATCCATCAGACTTGAGAGTCCCTGGGATGTGAAGAGCATGAGTGGGGTGCCACTCATACCCTCAAATGATAGGTGCAGCAGGAGATGAGAGGTCTGAAGTCTAAGGTAGGGGTTGCTCTTTGCACAGCCCAGTTGGAAGATTAGGCTAGCAGTAGGAGGTGGCAGATGCCTCAAGCTCGTACAGATGGAAGTGCTTGCTTTGAGGTAGATAGAAGATCTTTGGTTTGGCCCCTCACAGCATTTCCCCAGGAAACATGTTATACCCATCAGCAGATGGAAGGCTCAGGGTGCAAATGCACTTTAGGTATGAGATCTTACCTGAGGAAACTGGCTATGAGGTGCCATCACTCCTAGCTCCTGGTTCCTAAAAGTCCTTTTCTCCCTTCTGAGAGTCCTCATGAGTGTCCCCTTAGCTTAGCTGTATCTCTGCTGGGCTTGAAGGGAGAACCAGTGCTCTTGGAGAATCTGGAAATTGCTCTTCCTATATTTCTAGCTTATCCTTATTAATATAAATCTTAATTGGAAAATAATAATTTGGGGTTCCAAAAGTCAACTGTGCAAGGACAGGATGGAATAGTGATATTTGATTATTATCTCATGTGAATCCTTTTTTTTTCTTTTTAAATATTCTGTAAATTCCATATAAGTCAACATGATGATATAACAGAAAAGCTAAAATAAACCTTGGGTAAATTAAAAAGCCAAACTGGCACTTGTTATTAATGAGCCCTGCTGTATTCTATCCTAGTTATACCACATATGGTTGATTGTATTCAGTTTTGAATGTGTTGTTTTAGAAAAGATGTTTGCGGACTGGAATGAGTCCAGAGAATGGTTACCTGTAATTGATGAACTGACCCAACCATATGAGGGTTGCTAGGAGGACCTGGGGTTATGTAACATGGAAAAGAGAAAAGTTAATGATGAAAAAACCAGTTCAAATATCTAAAGGGATTTCATTAGATTTGTTTTGAAGGAAGGGATAGAAGTTACAGGGAGGAGGGGAGGAGGCTAAAGCTCTTCAAAAATAGAATGAATTGCCTTATAGGGTTCTGAATTCCGAGTCATTATAGGGGTTTTCAAGTGGATACTAGATGACCACTTTTCAGGGATTTCTTTTCAAGTGTGGGTTAGACTAGTTGACCTCTGATATTCCTTCTCACTAGAAGATTCTTTGATTTTAAGTATGAGCCATTGGGACCTTCTTTTGAACTAATTTAATCAATTGCTTTCCTTCTGGGACTTAACTTACTAAAGTCAAGAGGGGCTAGGAGCTTTGTCTGGCCTCAAAGGAAAGTAAGAAAATGAGGATCTTGAGGCATTGTGAGAGCACAGACCTCAAGTGTATTATTTCAGTGGGAAACAGAGTACTATTGTAAGGAGTCTTTAAACCTTGAACATTTTTGACCAGCCACCTTCCATTCAGAACAGAGCCCATACTCTGAAGGATTTACCTCTTTCCTCTCTGGAGCTTTAATTCTTTCAGGTCTGGGATCCTGAAGTCATAATTGAACAGGGCCTCTCATGTGGGCTACTATTTCAGGCCAGGCATTCCAGCCTCCATGACACTTTGTTAATGCTCCTCCACTCTATTAACACCTCCTGCCTCTTTCCTATTCAGTACAGAATCAAATCAGGAACAAGCCTAGTAGTAGTGGTACTAAATAGTTCAGCCACATTTCATAGGCTACCTGAGTACCTTACCTACAATTTATATGATTATTTCTAAGGAAATATGCATTTCGGGTCCCTATCTGTGGCCCCGGGAAAGCATAACTCATTTTTGGATTGAATGTGAAAATGTTTGGTCAGTGGATAAGTTGGCCATTACTTTACAGATTCATAGGATTTAGAGATGGAACTTTGCTAATTCTGATTATGAGAGTCAGTTTCACATCTAGAAAGACCTTAGGGATTGTCTATTTCAAATCCATCATTTTAGAATAAGGAGCCTAAATCACAGAAAGATGGTATTAATTTCCCCAGGTCACACAGTAGTTTTTAATGAGACCAACCAGCACAAATGATCAGGAATAAGTAATGTACTCTATAGCCTAGAGCCTGAGACTATAGTTTATTGAGATTTTTATGACATAGATGCCTTAGGACCAGGGTGATTAATAATCATTCTTTGATAGCAGAACAGTTAAGAGACATTAAGACAGAGAAAATATCATTAGACTTGACAATTTGGTCACTCATGAAGGAAGAGATGTGACAAATTTGACAGTGAAAGAAAGTAGATGAAGATGAAATAATAGGTAGCTAAAAAAAGATATTGAAGAGTCAGGTAAAAGTTGTAATTTCAGGACAATGGATACTTAAACATATTTGTAGGCAAATGAGAAGGAGCTAAAAGTTACTGAAAATGTAAGAGACAGGGAACCATTGATGTGGCAAGGTTGTAGAGAAGGTAGAAAGGAGAGGGGATTCAAGGGCACAGATAGAAGGAATAAACTTGGAAATGATGGACACATTCCTTTGAGACAGGAAAGAAATAGAAGTTATATCACTATAAAGAGAAATTATGAAGCAGAAATCAGGGGATTCAAGAGAATTGAGTCTCTTTACCTGCTAGAAATATGAAGAGGGAAGAGATGTCATTGGGGGATTAGGTTTGAACAAGTGCTATCAGGAACACAATAGGGAGTTAATAAACTGGGAATAAATAAACAAACTGCTTAGTAACACCCAAGATTAGATAGCATGAATTTATTGTGGAATACATGAGCAAAAATACATGCCTTTCTTTAACAATGTTTAGCAGCCCTGTAGTGTTAGTTGAGAAAGCTCTACATAGTACATAGCTAAGATTTTTTTTTTTTGGTCCAAGACCTTTGATTTCAGGGTGTAGGGAACATCTGGAAAATCCTTCTGTTAATGGATATCAATGGTCCTGACAATTCTCTAAAACACTAATAAATTAAAGAACAGTTGCTGTTTTCCTCACCAGGAAATCTTTTATTCTTTAAGCTAAATATCACTAGATTTTACAATTAGCTCACCCATGACCATCAAGTCCAACTCACTCTTGCATAGAATGATTTTTAGTCGTCTCATAAAAAAATGATGTCATAACTTAGAAAAAACCATAATGGAATAGGTATTTTTTGCATATGTTGTAACACTTCTTTGCTATATTTTCCCCATTCTGTACCAGAGTAGTTAATTTTAAAAGATCTGTCAGACTTTACAATTATTCTCATGAAAATCCACCTTCATATCTGTAAAGATGTTTTTAGATTTCAGCTCCATCATGAGAACTATTAGCTATTCCTCTGAATTTTATTTTAATCACAAATTCAGAAAGCATGAAATCTATTTATTCAAGTAACAATACTGAAATATAGGGTACAAAATAATGCACAGAACTAGGCCAAGGCTGGAAACCTGGGACACTCCTCTTGAGGGTTTTTAGCTTGGCATTGACCCATGAATTCTTTGGTTACAGATAACCAAACATTTTAATATCCACGTATCTTTAATGTTATAGAATTCAGCTCTCCATTGTTCCTTCTAGGAAATTGTAAGTTTGTCAAATGTTTGGCTGAAATTCAGTATGACATAACTTAGCACATTTCTCTCAAAATGGGGGGGGGGCAGCTGAGTAGCTCAGTGGATTGAGAGTCAGGCCTAGAGACAGGAGGTCCTAGGTTCAAATCTTTCCCCAGACACTTCCTGTGTGTCCCTGGACAAGTCACTAAACCCCCATTGCCTAGCCCTTACCACTCTTCTGCCTTGGAATCAATACACAGTATTGATATTGATTATTGATTCCAAGGTGGAAGGTAAAGGTTTAAAAAAAATCAGGAAGAGAAGTTACCCCAATGTGAGTTATGTTTTTATGTTTCTTTTTAATCTTATTTTCAGATACAACTTGCTTAAAAACTTTTTTGGCTCTTTTTTGTTTACATATCATCTTTACTAATAGATATCAATTATATATGTGTAATATATTCATTCCTTTCCCTTCCCTTCTCAATGAGGGATCCCTTATAGCAAAAAAAAAAAAAGAAAAGAAAAGAAAAGAAGAGAAGAGAAAAAAGAAAAGAAAAGAAAAAGGAAAAAAGCATTTAAGCAGAATTAATCATTATATCAATCGAATGTGCAGTAAAGAATGGTCATTAGAAGTATACAGTGGTGGTTTCATCTTTCCCCCCATTTGCATTGTTACAGTCAAATTGTGTCTACATTTTCCACTCTAGATCTGTTTATTTCACTTTCTGTCACTTCATATGTCTTCCAATGCTTCTCTGCATTTTTTATATGCATCCTTTCTTATGGCATAGTCATGTTCTTTCACAATGAGTTATTCTTAACATAGCATCAGAGCCATAGCAAGGGCTGGTGGACATTGGCCTTTTCCTAGGGTGAGCATTTGCATAAGATGAAGATATTTCCCTGGAGGCTGTGAATTGAAAGGGTATTTGAGGGGGAGCAGTGCCAAGATGGCAGAGAAGGTACATGGACCCATCTGATTCTAGCAAATTACTCTCCAAAAAACTATGATGCAATGCCTTAAAATGAATTCTGGAGCAGCATAACCCACAAAAAGACAAGATGAAGTCATTTTCTAGCACAAAACAACTTAGAAGGCCAGCATGATGGATTGAGTGCCCCAGGGTTGAGGTGGAGCTCGGCATGCTAGGGCAGGTCCCATAACAGCAATGAGCTTTGGGTGCAGCTCTCAGCCACAGATAGTAAGGGGAGGGCAGTTCATTGCTCAGAAGGAGATTACAGGGATCCCTTTGCTGGCTCTGGGTGCAAGACTCTTGTTGCATTGCCCATATGCAGATAGTCTGGGGATGCAATCCTAGCATGAGGAGAAGCTAACTCAGAAGAAGACAATCTAAAATGCCCTGCAATGATCTAGCAATACCATTGCTATGTCTGTATCCCAAAGAGATGGAAAACAAAAAGGGGAAGGATCTGTTATGTACAAAAATATTTAAAACAGCTCTTTTGGGGGAGTAAATTATTGGAAAGTGAGGAGATACCCATCAATTGGGAAATGGCTAAGTTATAGTCTATGATTGTAATGGAATACTGTTGTGCTTTAAGGAATGACAAGCAGGAGGAGCTCAGAAAAACTGGAGTCTTACACAAACTGAAGCAGAGTAAAATAAGCTGAACCAGGAGAACAGAGAAAATGGTGACAGGAATACTGCACAAAGAATAACTATGAATAACAGTTCTTATCAGCAATATAGTGATCCAAAGCTATCTCATAGGATTAAAAAATGCCATCTGCTTCCAGAGAAAAAGTTCTGATAGAGTCTAAATCTAGACCAAAACAAACTTTTTCACTTTCTTAATTTTTTACTTGAGTTTCCTTCCACAAAAGGATTAATATGGGAAAAGGTTTTCATGAATGCACATGTAAAAATTATATAAGATTGCTTTCCATCTTAACCTGGTTTGGGGAAAGGGAGGGAGGAAGAGGATTTGAGACTTAATAGCATTTGGAAAATGTTGGAAACAGTTGTTACATGTAACTTGGGAAAAATAAAATAAAATAAAATAAAATGTAAATATTAAGAATAAAAAGGAAATTGTGACAGTAAGTGGCTTTGGGGCACATGAATCTTCTATGCTGCATCTAGAGGGAACAGCCTCTTCTCAATATCTGAAAAGAAAAAAGAGAAGGTATTTGATAGCAATTATACTCCTCTAAGGAAAAAAAGTAGAGGGAGATATTTTTATTTTGGTGGAAAGGAAGGGCATAATCTAGTGGTGGGATGAAGTGCATATTTCACTAGGGGAGCAGATTGTATAGACAGGATGCCATGGGCCAAATTTCAACAATCTGGCTAGGAGCACTAGACTAGGAGTCAGGAGACATATTTAGTCCCTGCTGTGGCATTTTGAGTTTTGTTTATTCTTCAGTAAAATAAGTGGATTGAACAAGGTATGTTTGTAAGATCTCTTCCAGCTATGATGGTCTAAGTCTATGATATTTGAGGTTTATGTGGTTCCACTCTCAGCTCAGCCTCAGTTTCAGTAAGAATTATATTTCTTTTCCTTTATGACTGTGGGCGAGTCCCTTTCTCCATAGCTCTGGGACTCTTGTTTTCCTCTATAAAATCAGAGTTGTCCTAAATAGATATTCTCTAAGGTCCTTTCCAGTTCTAATATGATATGGTTGAGGTTTTCTTTTTATGGCAGGAAGGTGATTTGAGGATTGCTTTTAACATCCCTCTTAGCTCCCTTCCCCCAAATGACTATTTGCTATAATGGTTATCACTCTCCATCCTCTTTTCCAGTAATCAGGCTTCTTGAGTTTAATTTGTCTTCTTACTAAATGTAAAGAAACTACTGATTTTGGGCCCAGTTATAAAGAATAATTATTTCAAGTAATAAATGGCATAATTTTCCTCATCATTTCCCTTAGCATTGAACTCATAGTATCCTGGGGTCTCCATCTCTTCTTAGGGAAGAGTTTCTGTACTGTCTCTATGTAGCAGCAAGTACATTTAACTCTCTACACCTCAGTTTCCTTCTCTGTAAAATGAGGATAATAATATCTGTGGTATCTATTGTAGAGGGTTGTTGTGAGGCTCAAATGGAATTTCATGTTTATGTTTATAGGTAGGTAGGTGGATAGATAAATAGATAGATAGATATTTTCTGGAAATGAGTTCTACCATGTCCTTCATTAAAGATCAAGCTAATTGCTTTGGCTCCTGTCACCCATTTCTTGGTTCATAATATCATGTCCCAAGGTCTTCAGGACAGATTTTCCATCTCTCCCTTCTGCTATGCATATGGAAGAACATATGCATAGGTAGCACCTATCAGTCAGTCAATAAACATTTATTAAGTATGCGAAGCTTGAACTTGAATTTGGATGAACACTTAATTATAGAACATGGATGGCTGTGGCATACCTATAGAGGGGCAACTCATCTCTACATGGCAGGGCTATCTGCTTTTTTGGTGATATCACACAATTCTCTCTGAGTGTTTACACTCCTGGCTGTCTCTGGAGAGATTTAATTGGTAGACGGCATTCATCAACTCTAGGGCATGCAAGTAGTCTGCTAGTACTCAGGTGGACTCCTCTGTCCTGCTATTGATTAACTGACTGTTTAAGCTTCCCAGATACTGGAGGCATCCACAGGTCCAGAGTCTCTTTGTCTGTCCACAATCACACAGTCCTTATGTGTAAGGGGGTAGTACTTGAACCTAACTATGCTTAGCTTTGAGGCTGATTGTTTATCCACATTATTCATTTCTCTCTCCATTCTCTATCTACCACCTTGCCAATGATCCATCAAATTTCCATACAATAGCATGCAAAATTTTGAACAGATCCAGATGACCCACTAGTGGACTGTTATGGTTGAAACTGTACCCCACCTGTCAGTTAGAACACCACCGACAGTTGTATTTCTTATTGCAAGCACTTAATGAATTTATCTGAAAGAATATTCAAATGGTATATTGAATATCCCAGGGAGTTCATAATACTTTTTGTTTTTACTGAAAAGGATTTGTGGAACCAAAAATATTGTGAACCACAGTATTATACTCTGCTACCTGAGACAGACACTATCATGCTATGTTAGAATAATTAATTAAGGGGCATTGGTGGCTCAGTAGATAGAGAACCAGGTCCAGAGATGAGAGGTACTGGGTTCAAATTTGACCTCAGACACTTCCTAGCTGTGTGACTCTGGGCAAGTCACTTAACCTCAATTGCCTCACTTTTACCTTGGAATTGATACATAGTATTGATTGGAATTTGCCTTGGAATTGATACTTAGTATTGATTATAAGATAGAAGGTTAGAGTTAAAAATAATAATTAATTTAATTTAGTATATGTATAATGGAGGGTTGAAAAGGGGAGTCTTCTTGATAAGCTTTCTGATTAAAATAATGTGCTTAGCACTGTATCTGGCATATAATAGGGGCTTAATAAGTGTTTGTTGACTGGCTGAATGATTTATAAGATATGAGCCTCTCTCCTGATAGGGAAGAAGGTACCTTTTTTTTCCCCTTCCCTCTTTCTTCCTCAGAACTGAGCACAGTAGAACAAAGATATATTGGGTAATAATAGGGGTTAGCTTGTGCATGTACAGTCTTCTCTTCATGGAACTGATAATAGGTGTCTTGACACTGAAGCACATGGATGTTAAATGGGCTCACCTACAACTTCTTGAGCACACTTTAGAAAATGGAGATTTGAGAGCTGACATTCTTAGACTTAAACAAGGAGTCAGATAAAGCAATGATAGAGTTTGTGCAGAAGCATATGGCAGAAACAGACTTGTTTTCCCACTTTGACAAAGAAAGGAACTCATGGACAGTGTTCTTGTTTCTCAACCTCCTGTATAGAGAAAGGAGTCTTAATTTCTGAGGCAGTATGATTTTTAATCTAGACATAGAGAGAAAATGGAGATTTTCTTGGCAATGTCAGTCTTGGGAGTTTCCTTAATTATCTATAATAATGGACTGTGAGTAACTTTAAATTCAAGAGTTTAGAACCCTCACTTTTTAGAAAGAAGGAAGGGAATTTCTTGAACACTTTTTTTTTTTTGGAGAGGGGAGAAAATTGCCTGTTTTTTCCTTTAGCTTGGAAGAACAGGGAAGAAACTTGGGACTTGGGGATGAAGTGGACCTGGATTTTACTACCCCATCGATACTACAGTTAATAATTTGTCCAAAAGAAGAAGTATTGCTTGTTGAGAAGTCTACTTTCTGAAAGGAGCTGATGGGCTATTAAAGTGCTTTATGTGTTTTCTTTATCAGCTTATGGACTCCCATGAGTCCTTTGAATTTTCTTTATTATCTGTGCAGGGAAATAAAGGCTGTCCTTTAGCAATTATTCATATTGTAACCTTGAGTGCTTATGCTGGAAATAGGGCTATTTAAAATATATGTATGGAAAGTTTGACATGAAGTATACCTTAGCTGTATTTGGAAATTAACTGTAATAAGCTGTAAGTGAGGGCATAATAAGCCAAAGGAAGAAAATGACCCTCTTGGGGGATTTGATCTGGTTCATGTGAGCCAGAGTCTTAGGAAGATCATAGGCTACTGTTCACAAAAACTCTTTTTTTCCCCAAGATGAAATTGAAAATAAAACAAAAACTATAACCTAACAAAGTAGTTCAAGTGAGTGAAAGGACTTTAGAATTTATTATCAACTTGTAGTGCTTATGGGTGAAAAGAAATTTGAATATGAACAAAAAATTCAGATATTCAAATGGAGATATGATTTAATAGTTGTAGAACTCTATTTTTAATGCCTTCTCTCTTTTATTCTTTCTTCTAATTTTATATTGATTTTGACTTTTTTGCTCCAAGGTGTCAATTGTCTGTCCCCACAGCTGATTCTTGATATGACCTCTATCCTAGTAACCAGTTGTTTCCTGTCTCTTAAGATAGACAATTTCATTTCTTTGTTGTTATTCTATTCTTTTTTTTTCCCAACTTTTTCCTTGAAGAGAAGATTTATGATATAGAAGAATTCAATTTCTGGGTAATCTACAAGTCTTGTTCTCAAACTTGAACCATATTTCTTTATGTACTTTTTATCACCATATATTATTTCCCATCTTTCTTTCATCCTGCTCCTCCCCTGGTTCCTTCCCCACCCACCACCCCCCATATTGAAATGACTATCAGTGTATATGTTGACTTAAAATCTGGAGCATCTTCTTTAGGTCCTTGAATGACCTTGTTGGGGCAAGGGTCAAAGGATCAAAGATTTAGAATTGAGTAAACTTAGAGTTGCTTTTTTTTCCCTATGAGGAATCTGAGGTCTAGAGAGGCTAAGTGATTTATATAAAGTCACAGAGTTAGGAAGTGGCAGGACCAGCATTCAAGCCAATGTTTTCTGATTCCAAATCTAGTGCTCTCTCCATTTCATCATTCTGCTTTTATTGCCTACAATGGAAATTGACTCTTAAACTGCAATAATTTTCATGATCATCCTTTTGTTATCTTAATATGAGTTCAAGATAAGGATGACCAAGGATCCCAGGAAGTGATGTTTCTTTTTATCTGTGGGCATACTATGAAACCCATTGTATTGCCCTCTTTGTTAGCTTCTCCAAGGAGAACCTGTGATCCATGTGTTCTTTCAAATGACTTTCTGTGTATAGTTTAATTTATAGTAAGAATATTAATATTAATGTGGTTCATTTCTTTCAATAATATGTCAAGTCATTAGACAAAGAACTCACATTTAAAGTACCAATAGTTATTTTTATAGATTGCTTAAAAGGTGAATAATTTTTAGCATCCTTTGCCACTCCACTGCAGACATTATAGAACAGAAGGCCTGTTGGGGCAGACTAAGGGCCATTCATTTTAAAAAATTGTTTCATGGACAATGATACATGTATAACCCAGTGGCAATGCTTGTCAGCTCTGGGAGGGGGGAGGGAAGAGGAGTGGGAGAAATTATGAATCATGTAATCATGGCAAAAAATTCTAAATAAATAAATAATTGTTTCATGGGTTTCTATTAACACCGGATCTATCTCTTTGTGGCCAGACTATTGGCAAGGAATTTTTTTGAAGATAGTTTAGTTCTCAAAGAGTTTTAATTCAGTCTAGAATCATACTTGATGCCTTTCCAGCCTAATAGAACTGGCCAGAATTTATTTATTTATCGCTTCTTAGCCTAGTCTTTGAAAACCTAGGGTTACCACTGTGCCACAATGAGTCATCATAGTAGAAATTTGCAGTCTATAAAATTCCACATAAGTATGTGGAACAGGCACAGGGGCAGCTAGGCAGCACAGAGGATAGAGAGCCAGATCTGGAGTCAGGAGGACCTGTGTTCAAATATGACCCCAGACACTTTCTAGCATTGTAGCCTTGGACAAGTCACTTAGTTCCATTTGCCTAAACCTTACTACATTTCTGCCTTGAAATAGATACTTAATACCAAATCTTTAAAAAATTAAGCTGTCAGTACCAGATCTCAAACTGTACTATAAAGTGTTATACCAATAATCCTCAAACCAATCTGGTACTGGCTAAGAAATAGAATGGTCACTCAATGGAATAGATTAGACACACAATATATAGGGGTAAAAGACTTCAGCACTCTAGTATTTGATAAGCCAAATAATCCCAGATTTTGGAATAAGAACTTAGTATTTGACAAAAACTGTTGGGAAAACTGGAAAAGTATGGCAAAACTAGGTGTAGACCAATATCTCACACCCTATATCAAGATAAGGTCAAAATGGGTATATGATTTAGACATAAGGGATGAAACCATAAGTCAATTGGGGAACATGGAATAATTTTCCTTTCAGATCTATGGAGAAGGGAAGAATTTATGATTAAAGAAGAGATAGACAATACCACAAGATGTAAAATGAATAACTTTGACTATATTAAATTTAAAAGTTTTTGTATAAACAAAACCAATGCAACCAAGATTTAGAAGGGAAATATTAAACTGGAAAAAAATTACAACATAATTTCTCTGATAAAGTCCTCATTTCTCAAATATATAGAGAACTAGGTCAAATTTACATGAATATAAGTTATTCTCCAATTGACAAATGGGCAAAGTATATAAACTATCAGTTTTCAGATGAAGAAATCAAGGCTATCAATAATCAATATCAATTGGAGAAACACAAATTAAAATAATGCTGAGGTAACATCTCATGCCTATGAGATTGGCCAATATGGCAGTAAAGGAAAGTGATAAATGTTGGAGGGGATGTGGAAAAATTGGGACACTAATTGCTGGTGGAGTTGTGAATTGATCCAACCATTCTAGAGGACATTTTGGAACTATGTCCAAAGAGCTATAAAAGAGTGCATAACCTTTGATCCAGGAATGCCTCTACCAGGTCTGGATCCCAAAGAGATTGAAGAAAAGGGGAAAGGACCTACTTGTACAAAAATATTTTTGTGGTAGCAAAGAATTGGAAATTAAGGGGATGGCCATCAGTTGGGGGGAGGAATCAACAAATTGTGGTATATGATAGTGATAGTATAGTGCTATAAGAAATAATAAGCAGGATGATTTCAGAAAGAGCTGGAAAGACCTATGTGGACTGATGCAGAGTGAAACAAGCAGAACCAGGAGAACATTGTACCCAATAACAAAAGTATTGTGGGATGATCAACTGAGAAAGACTTGGCCATTCTCAGCAATACAATGATACAGAACTTATGACAAAGAATGTCATATACCTTCAGAGAAAGAACTATTGGAGTCAGAATGAAGATCAAAACATACTATTTTTCACTTTAGTTTATTTGGGGTTTTTAAAAATATGATTATTTTCTTACAAAAATGAACAATATGGAAATATGTTTTGCATGATAATACATATATAACCCAGATCAAATTGCTTACCATCTCCAGGAAGTGGGAGGGAAGGGTAAAGGAGAAACAATTTGGATCATATATCTTCAAAAACTTTTGTGAAAAATTATCACATGTAATTCATAAAATAAAGTATCTTTATTAAAAAACCCAAGCATTAATCATTTTAAAATGATCATGGTCCATGGTATCATACTGAAAGAAAAATGGGGGCCACTAATCTGTACATAAGGAAGTCTGCAGGCCACATGTTGACTTAGAAAATCATATATAAATATTATCTATCCCCTACTGTATTTTAATTTTGTTAAATATTTCTCAATTAAATTTTAGTCTGGTTTAGGTTGAGGAGTGTTGTAGACTGACTAAGTGTTCGATATCTTAGATTAAAATTAATGCTGACAGCTTTCTAAATTGTTTTTCAATCAAATTTAAAATGACAGCCTAAGCAGCAATGGGTAGAAGCAAAATGCTAGGGTAAACATATATAGACTTGATATGTTCAATGCATTTCTTTTGACTTACAAGTTAGAATTTATGGGGAAAAGATCTTGCAATAAAATGTGCACTTTTAGAACTGACTTCTTTTATATATCAGAATATTGTTACATATTAATAGAGTTAAAATCATACCATAAGATTTTGAATTTATCATAATTATAATTTTAGGGAATTAATTTGTTTTACAGCATTTCTATCCCAAGCGTGGGAGAAAAGGAAGTAGTGAATTTGTTGTCTTACTTTATGGCATTCCCCTGTCAGTTGAAGAAATTAAGGATAATTAGATGGCAGGCAGACAGAGAGTAGTTTGTTTTTCACTGGAAATCTGGATAAAATAGCAGAGTAACATTATGTTAGCACAATATTATTTTGTGTCCCAGTTTTTTAATGGTGTATTATTTGAAAAAGAATTATTTTATATCTGACAGGCTTCACACAAAAAATAGTACAGCAAAGTATGATTTGATCTTAAAGGAATACAGTTTTAAAACTCTTAATATTGTGGAAGATTCTTTAGCAGTATATCCAAAATAGATTTTTCACTATTTCAATTATTTAAATTCTTTAAAATGTGCTATGACCATTTTTTGCAGATTAAAAATGATCACATATTGAAGCTGAACTTTGCATTTTTATTGTATATATTTTCATGAGAGCAATTTGGAAATTATTTATTTTGGGCATCTGTTTAGTTTATAAGTATTAGAGTTCAAACATCATTCCTAAGCCAGTTGCCTGAAGGACTTCTGAAGTTTGGATAAGAAGCAAACTATGATTGTTGTGGTTTTTGAGTTCTAAGATAGAAGGAAAGGATCCAGGAAGAATATTGCCTGCCATGCAAACTTTTACTATTATTTGTCTTCTACTTTAAGAAATATTTTCTTTTTTATTTTCAGGAGTGGGTGAAGTCTTACATGCTCCCTTAAATACATAAGCAAAGTTCTGATCATCAGTTTTTTATTTGAGAGAGCTGGGAACAGAGCAATTTGGTTTGGGAGTAAGAATACCACTGAAGTAGTTTCACTTGGGGAAACGAGAGACAACATAATGAATAGATCCTAAAAGACAGAATGACCCAAATATATTGGCTGGCTGTTGTTGTACTTCCTTGTCTCCATATTGCCAGATATTTCAGACATAAAATCTTTTTAATTTTAGTAATTTCATTGAGTTTAATATCTAAGAACAAGAAAATAATAACTGTGTTATCTTAAGAAGCTAATATATTCAGTAGGCATATTGAGAGTTTCAGAATTGCAGGAATTTTTTAAAATCTCCAATTTGCCAAATGGTCACAGAGAAATCATTTAACTTCTCTGTGTTTTGGTTATATCATCTGTGACACTCTAAATAGCGGTCTCCTTCAGAAGGCATTGTAGGAATTTTATAAGAGGAAAGCAAGATCACATTTGTAGAGTTTCTTGACAGACAGAAAGCATATTATATAGAAGCAAAATATTTTTACATACTATATATGTGTATGTAAGTAGTAAGACTGTAGGCTCAAATAATATCATGCCTAATTGAAGAAATGTCTAACACCCAAATATTACTCATATTATGGGAAGAAGAGTGACTAATATCATTGCATCGAGTTTCTTTTTATTGGATTTTAAAAATGCTGAGTGTTTTTATTACTCATCTTTTAACTCCCAGGATTCTGCTTGTGGCAACATATGCAATTATTACAGTGCTCTAGCTGAAATAGAAAATACATTTTCTAAAACAGCAGTTTTCACAGAGAAAAGCTTAGAAGAATCTTAAGGGAAAAAATACACATATTCCCTACCTGTAACTAGTATTTACAGTAATGAGAAAATAATCACATTCCTTTATACATGTAGAAACCCCCAGAGGGTTTTAGTTAAAGGCCCTATTATGAGTCCTGTGAAGATAAGATTTTATACATTTTTTTTAAACAATTCTGACAAGTTTGGTCAGTGTTGAGATCTCAGAAATCTGTATACACTTATGTCCTAAATTGCTTTTAAATAAGTTGGAGGATATAAGATGTGAATTAAATTTCTTAACCAAGATGGAAGAATAAAGAATTTACAGTTTCTTTCTTATAATTTCTTATATTTCTTATTTTTTTCTTATAATTTTTTATATTTCTTATAATGAGGCATTTCAGTATTTGGGAGTGCTGTGTTTGATCTAGGTTCAAATCTTGCCTTTGTTACTTATAAGCGTTGTCTTTTAACCTATCCAGGCCTTAGTTTTTTCATCTATAAAATGCAAATGTTGGATTTAATTGCCTCTAAATTCCCTGTAGCTCTTGAGCCAATAATCCTATGGGGAGAAAGAAAGGCAACATGGTGAATGAATGTATGAATAAAAAAGCATTTATTAAATGCTTAATGTGTGCCAAGCCTGTATTAAGTGCTGGAGATACTAATTTCAGTACAGCAAGACAGTCTCTGTTCTCACCTAGCTCACATTCTAATAAGAGAAATCAGTGCATATAAAGGAGTGGTACCAATGAAATCAGAGGGAAAGATGAGTGGAATCATAACGTAGAACAAATGATTACTCTTTCCAGGAAAGGTAGGTATTGATTTGATGACTTTTCCCTAAGTTAGATGGAAGGAACATACAATGGGGATCAGATCTGGTTGACATAAATCAAATGCCCACCAATCATAGCCCAATATCCCAGGGGTGGTAACTGAGTTCTGAAGTGGAGATGGAAACTGGAGAGGCAAAGATGACCCAGAACAGTGCCTTCTTCACAGTTTATTTATTTTTTTGGTCCGTTTATCTTTCTATTACCTTTGCTAATTATTTTTGGTTGGATAAGTTTGACTTCTTTCAAGCTTGGGATTCAAGGTCCCCTATGCTCTGATTTCAATCAACCCTTCCATCTTTCTTGCTCATTGCTCAATTATATGACCCAGAACCATTTCCAAATTTTGCTCTTGTTGTTCCTTTCCTTGTACCCAAATTCTAGCTAGACTACTCATAGTTTGCTGAATGTACTCCATTTGGGCAGCTTATACTGATTGCTCAACATATATTTCATGAATTTAATGCCTTTTCATCCTTTAATCATCCACCACATCTTCCTATCCAAATCACTTATCACAAATCACATTATAGTTTACAACATATATTTATAGAGATCCCAGACATCTTTCTCTGCTTTGTCATAATTACTACCATGTCCTAACTATTTTCTCTTTCTGGTCAAGAATGGCAAATATGAGTGAGGAACTCAATAATATTCCTTCAAACCAAAATGTCCTATAATACTTGTTGAATTGAGTTGATTGGGAAATAACAATGATGTGTAATATATCTGAGGATAACAAATAATGGGAAAAGGCCACTTAAAGTAAACCTTAAAAGAGTATAATATTATAAAAAGTGAAAACAAGGTTTGATTTGTGCTTTGCCCTGAAAAATAAAACTTAAAATTCTGAAAATAAGGTTATCTTGAATTTAATAAAATCTACACTATATTTGCAATTATACATTCATTCTTGAAATGAATAAGAGGTGAACCAAATATTGACTTCAAGGGGATAAAATTTTGTAAATAATTATGACAACATGAGATAATATCTTTCACTTTATGTTTGACTTACATAACATGATATATAAGGCAGGGTCATTGTTATTAAAAAAATTTGTGGACAGCTGAAGGGCTCAATGGATTGAGAACAAGGCCTAGAGATGGGAACTCCTGGGTTCAGATCTGGCCTCAGATACTTCCCAGCTGTGTGACTCTGAGCAAGTCACTTAACCCCCATTACCTAGCCTTTACCACTCTTTTGCCTTGGAACCAGTACATAGTATTGATTCTCAGATGGAAGATAAGGGTTTAAAAAAGAAAACCATTCAAAGGTTTCATCATCTCCCCCCCGACCCTTTCTTGATCTTTTGATGTTCAAAGCATTTTGAAAACTACAGCAATTGGCAAAGGCATTGAAGATATAGGTAGAAATAGGTGATGAGGAGAGATATTAATTTTTTTTAACCTTTACCTTCTGTCTTAGAATTACAGTAAGGACTAGGCAATTGGGGTTAAAAGTCACTTGCCCAGGGTCACACAGCTGGGAAGTATCTGAGATCAAATTTGAACCAAGGAGCTCTTGTGTCCAGGCTTGGTTCTTAATCCACTGGCAAGTATCCTACATAGAGAGCCAGCTTCTGTGTTGAGAAGACTCAAGTTAAGTACCACCTCTGACACATACAGGCTGTGTCACCTGGACAGGTCACTTTAGTCCTCAAGGCCACCAACAACTCTCAAGACTAAAATGTTCAGAACTCGATGACAACAAGATCTACTCTTGTAACCGATAACAGGTCACAGATCATGAGGATCCTTTGTGTCAGTATTATTTCCATTTTACAAATGTGGAAACCAAAGTGCAGAAATTAAGTGAAGCATTGAATATCACACAACCAACAGGTGTAGAAGCAAGAAGACTATCCCAAGTCTTAAAAAGACTAAATTGTTTGTCAGCTCCAGGAGTGGAGAGGGGAAAAAGGAGGGAGACAATATGGATCATATAACTTTGGAAAACTTCATGTGGAAATTTATTATTAAAATTAAAATTTTAAATCACTTAAAAACAAACAAAATAGATCATCATAATGCCACATATTAGAGAGAGTTTTACCATATGTTTTTGTATGTGTGTGTGTTTTGTATTTTCTTGCCATCTCTTGATCACTTATTACTATTGAGTGAAAAAGAACAATTTACCTTTGTCTTACAACTCAATTACATAAATGTTTATATTGCTTTATACTTAGAATATATTTTGGTCTCATGGTTGCTGAGTTTCAGGCTGAACTTGGAATTATAGTTTGATTATACTTTCTCTTGGCCCAATGTGACTTCCTGTTTTACAGAAAATAACTTCTAAGAACTCTTAAAGGAATTTCTTGCATGTCTGGCAGTTCTTACAGAACCACATTTTAGTAAACCAATGTGAATGCATCAGACCTGTAGCTAAGTATGTCTAAAGCCAAGGAAGAACCACAATGCTGCACTAAATAAGCATTTCTTTTTGAGGAACTTAGATCATGTAGATGTGTTGACTTTTAGGAAATGTCTGCCCATGATGACCAAATCAATCAGAGCCTACTACAGGTATCCCTTTCACATCCTGTGGGTTAGGGGCATGCTGCCCCCACAATCTGGAAAATCCACATAAAAATTTTTGACCCTTTCTTTATATCAGGGAAGTATGATTTTTTTCTTTTTTCTTTTATGGGATGTTTTATTGTAAAATTTGGGTTAAGTATTTGGTCATAGTCTATAAAGGCCAATGTTAGGTAAAAAAAAAAACTGTATAAAAAGAAATTTAACAACAGCCCCCAAATTGCTAAACAAATTGTGCTATATGATTGTGATGGAATACTAATGCACCATAAGAAACAATGAGCAGTCTAATTTTAAAAAATACTTGGAAAAAACTACCTGGGATAATGAATAGTGAAATAAGTAGAACCAAGATAATATTATATACAGCTACAGATGTAATACTTGAAGAATAATTTGTAAATATCCAGAGCACAAACTAGAAAATGAAACATAAAAGACATAATCTCTTTATCTATATATATCTATATGTTGTTTGCTGGATGTTGCCTTCTATGATGCAGCCAGGGGAAAGAGGGGCTGAGATACTTGTAAATAAATTCTATTAATAAAAATATGAAAATTAAAAATGAAATAAATTTGAGGAGAATAATACTGAACACGCTGCATGTATAACAAAAGACTTTAAAAAACAAACTGTTACTTTCCATTAGTCTGTAGAACCACATTTCTTTTACTATAAATTTATGTGTAATATTATACATGACAGTATGTATAGATACTTTAAATATTTATGAGTTACTAAACTTTTTAAGATAGTTCTACCTTTCTAGCCTTTGCATGTCATCTGTTGGCTTTCACATTCTTTTCACAAACTTGAACTTTTTACTTATTTTAACTTTAAAAAAGAAATTGTGTATATTTGTGATATTAAAAGATAAACATGTTGATATTCTATAATACCATACATATATTTTATGCATTTCTGAGTTTCTCAACTCTTTCTATGTCATCTGCTGGTCTTTGAATGTTGTCCACTTAATTTTTTAGACTGACCACTTTTTTAGCCTATTGAAACTGTGATGGGGAAAGTCACGAAGGGGAAGGGCTACCTGTATTTTCATCGATGACACGTACAAAGGGCTATTTCAATATAAAGTGGGGTTTACTCAATGATAGTAGCACAGATTGATATTTCTGGTTTCTGAATTCTGTTTCAGAGCAAAAGTTTCAATGTGGGGATCTCTGGTATTAGCACTCCTTTCACACTTTTGCCTCTTAGAATCCCCTGGTTTCCTTCAAAGTTCACCTCAAGGACCTGTTTGACCATGAAGCTTCTCCTGACACTTATAGCTACTAATTCCTTCTAAGTGCCTATTTTGTGGGGTAGCTGGATAGAGCACTGGGGCTGGAGTCAGGAAGACTCATCTTCTGAGTTCAAATCTGGTCTCAGACACTTCCTAACCTTGTGATTCTGGGCAAGTCACTTAACTCTGTTAAGGAACCTTTAGTTCCTCATCTGTAAATTGAACTGGAGAAGGAAATGACACAACACTTGAGTATCTTTGCTTAGAAAACCCCAAATGGGGTCACAAAGAATTGGAAATGACTGAACAACAACCACAAACATGTTTTGTATATACTTACATAAAATCTCTGGGCTTTAGTTTCCTCATTTGGAAAATGAGGAATTTGGACTAGATAACTCTGAGGTCCCTTTCAGTTCTAGAATTCTATATGTGTGTTGTCCCCTCCCAAATACTAGCCATTATTTTTTTAACCCTTACCTCATGTTTAATAATCAATACTGTGTATTAGTTCCAAGGCAGAAGAGAAATAAAGGCTAGGCAATGGGGGAGTTAAGTGACTTTCCCAGGGTCACACAGCTAGGAAGTGTCTGAGGCCAGATTTAAACCCAAGACCTCCCATCTCTAAGCCTGGTTCTCAGTCACTGAGCCACCCAGCTGCCTTCCTACTAGCTATTGTTAATATTATAAGATTAGTGATACATGGATCAAGATACATAGTTTCATAACTTTTGGGTCATAGTTTCAAATTGCTTCCAGAAATGGCCAGGCCAATTAACATGTCCTTTTCCCTAAAGCCTCTTTCTACAGAACAGGTCATTTTCCTTTTGACCTCAATGTACTTCTAGTTAGTCACTTCAAATGCTCGACCACAAAATACTAATATTGTAAATATGCTTCTCTTGTAGGCTAGTGGATGACAGATGTGTGGTGCATCCAGAAGCAGGCGATCTAGCCAACCCTCCCAAGAAATTCAGAGGTAAGAGACATCTTTTTGTCCGTAAAGACTAATACCAAACAAATTGTTTCATTGTGTTCACATTTTTTATAAGTCCTTTTTCCTTCTGCCTCAAAATCTGTAAAATATCCAGAATGTCCAAAACACCACTTTTACATACTGAAAAGTTCTGGGGCATTTTATATGAAGGAATTGATAACTAAAATAAATTATTTTCAAAAAGTTTTATTCTTAAAAATATGGTCCCTGGGGCAGCTGGGTGACTCAGTGGATTAAGAGTCAGGACTAGAGGTCCTGGGTTTAAATTTGACCTCAGACACTTCCTAGCTGTGTGACCCTGGGAAAGTCACTTAACCCCCATTGCCTAGTCCTTACCATTTTTCTGCCTTGGAATCAATATACTGTATTGATTTAAGATGGAAGACAAGGGTTTTTTTTTTTTTTTTTAAGAAATCATCATTGGCCTCAGAAATTTCCTAGCTGAGTGACCCTGTTCAGTTCACCTAACCTCCATTACCTAGCCCTTACTGTTCTTCTGCCTTAGAACTAACATACAGTATTAATTTTATATTTGAAAGGTAAGTGTTTAAAAATAAAATAAAAAATATGGACCCTCTCCTCATCCAATTTTTTTGAGTAGGATAGTGCCCGGATCAGTGACTTCATTGTTATAGGGACTTTGTAAGAAAATTATCTTGTGACTTCCGGGTAATCATGGCTGCAATCTAGACGCGGCACGTTTCCTCTCCCCAGCACCGAACGAAATAGACTACATCAAAGGAGCATAAAATCACCTTTGGAGGAACAGAAGGACTCCCCAGTACCCCACAGAGGCAAAGGTACGTGGGGCTTGAACATTTCCACACTAAAATAAGAAGGAAAAGCTTGCACAGAAAAGTGAACTGAGCCGCCCTTCCCCCACCCCACCTCCCCCACTAAACCAGAGTGAGCTACCTGAGCTCTCACCGGGACAGCGAGTGAGTGGGGAGCGTCTCTGTCTGGGGGGGCACTCCAGGGTCCTTGGGATCTGGGGACTGCCAGGGAAAAAACGTCTCAGGGCGCTTTCACTGGAGAAGCCAGCGGACTTCGGGCGGGCTGCGCTGAACAAGGCGCACGGATTATCTGGGCGGAGCTGAATACCTGGGCTCGGAGGCTGGGAAGAACTAGTCTGAAGCAACCTAAATTCACAGAAAAACCACTCTTATAACCCAGACCCCAGACCAAAAAGGAAAGGGAAATAAAACCACCAAAGGGATGGCTCACATGGCCCAAAATCAAGCCTCCAGGAAGAAAGGGAAAAAAGTGACTATTGAAAACTTTTATGGTGGAAGTACCCAAGGGAAAGAGGAGAATGAAGAGGAAATCCAAAAAAATTCAGAACACGCCTCCCAAAATGGAAACTATCAACAAGCTCTGGAAGATCTCAAACTGGAACTTATCCAAAAGATGGAAACCTTCTGGAAAGAAAAATGGGAGAAAGAGATCAGCTGTCTGACAGATAAGACTGCTCAATTGGAAAAAGAACTCGAAGCAGCCAATACAAGGGCAGACAAGGCTGAAAAGCAAATCCAGTCCCTAATGACCAGAATTAAGGACCTCGAAGAAAGTGAGATGATAAAACAGCAAGAATCAATAAAGCAAACCCAAACAATTAATGAATTGGAAGAAAACAGAAAATATCTCACTGAGAAGGTCACGGACCTGGAGAACAGAGGAAGACGAGAAAATCTCCGTATCATCGGTCTCCCAGAAAAACCAGAGGTAAACAACAAATTGGATTTTATTCTAGAGGAGATTATAAAAGAAAATTGCCCCCACGTTCTGGAGCAAGGGGGCAAAATAGAAATAGAAAGGATTCATAGAACACCTTCTATACTAAATCCCCAAAAGACAACGCCTAGGAATGTAATTGCCAAATTCAAGAGCTTCCAAGTAAAGGAGAAAATCCTACAAGAAGCCAAGAAGAAGAGCTTCAGATACAAGGGGGCTCCCATAAGGATCACACATGACTTAGCGGCTAACACACTAAGAGACCGCAAAGCATGGAACACGATATTTAGAAAGGCAAGAGAGCTGGGTCTCCAACCAAGAATCAACTACCCAGCAAAACTGACTATATACTTCCAGGGGAAAGTATGGGCATTCAACAAAATAGAAGATTTCCAAGCATTTGCCAAGAAAAGACCAGAGCTCTGTGGAAAGTTCGATATCCAAGCACAGAAAGCAAGAGAAACATGAAAAGGTAAATATGAAAGAAAGGGAAAAGGAGATAAATCTTATCTTTCTCTTTAAGTCAAACTCTCTTCTATAAGGACTACATTTACATCTAATTATATATATTAATATGTGGGGAAAATGTTTTGTGTAACTCTCATAAATTGTATCATCATAAGAGTAGTTAGAAGAAACATGCATAGGGAAAGATTGGGGAATCAAGAAGATTTGGGGAAAGTTGGGGCAAAAAAAGGAAAAGGGAGGGGGGAACCATGATAATACTAAGATTAACTTCAAGAAATAGGGGGGGAATCAATAGAATAAACTTTCCCATATAAAGATACACATGGGAAGGGGAGGGGAAGAACTCTCATATGAGAAGGAGAGGAAGAGAGCGTGAAGTGGAAGTACTTAAACCTTACTCTCAGTGAAATCAAATCTGAGAGGGAAGAACATCTAGATCCAGTGGGATCCTGAATTCTATCTTATCCATTAGGGCAAGAAAGAAAGGAAAATTAAGGAGGGGGAGGGGGGAGGGAGCACAAAAAGGGAGGGAAGGAGAGGGGGGAGGGGAAGGGAGCATAAAAAGGGAGGGGCTAGAAAGGGAAGCATCTCAAGGGAGGGGACTAGGGGGACTGACCTAAAGTAAATCACTGGTTCAAAAGGAGAAAGCTAAAGAAGAAAGGTCAGAACTAGGGGAAGACATCAAAATGCCAGCGAATCCACAAATAACAATCATAACTTTGAACGTGAATGGGATGAACTCACCCATAAAACGCAGACAAATAGCAGATTGGATTAGAACACAAAACCCTACCATATGTTGCCTTCAAGAAACACATATGAGACGGGTTGACACTCACAAGGTTAGAATTAAAGGTTGGAGTAAGACCTTTTGGGCCTCAACCGATAGAAAGAAGGCAGGAGTTGCAATCATGATATCTGACAAAGCCAAAGTACAAATAGACCTGATCAAAAGGGACAGGGAAGGTAAATATATTCTGCTAAAAGGAAGTATAGACAATGAGGAAATATCACTAATCAACATGTATGCACCAAATGGTATAGCATCCAAATTTTTAATAGAGAAACTAGGAGAATTGAAGGAGGAATTAGACAGTAAAACCATATTAGTGGGAGACTTGAACCAACCACTATCAAATTTAGATAAATCAAATCAAAAAATAAATAAGAAAGAGGTAAAAGAGGTGAATGAAATCTTAGAAAAATTAGAATTAATAGACATATGGAGAAAAATAAATAGGGACAAAAAAGAATACACCTTCTTTTCAGCACCACATGGCACATTCACAAAAATAGATCATACACTAGGTCATAGAAACATGGCACTTAAATGCAGAAAAGCAGAAATATTAACTGCAGCCTTTTCAGATCACAAGGCAATTAAAATATTGATCGGCAAGGGTACATGGAGACCCAAATCAAAAATTAATTGGAAATTAAATAACATGATACTCCAAAACCATTTAGTTAGAGAAGAAATCATAGAAACAATTAACAATTTCGTTGAAGAAAATGACAACGGCGAAACATCCTTTCAAACCTTATGGGATGCAGCCAAGGCAGTACTTAGAGGAAAATTCATATCCCTGAGTGCATATATTAACAAATTAGGGAGGACAGAGACCAAGGAATTGGAAATGCAAATCAAAAAACTTGAGAATGAACAAATTAAAAACCCCCAGAAGAAAACCATACTAGAGATCCTAAAAATTAAGGGAGAAATTAATAAAATAGAAAGTGACAGAACTATTGAGCTAATAAACAAGACTAGAAGCTGGTACTTTGAAAAAACAGACAAAATAGACAAAGTACTGGTTAATTTAATTAAAAAAAGGAAAGAAGAAAGGCAAATTAATAGCATCAAGGATGAAAAGGGGGATCTCACCTCAAATGAAGAGGAAATTAAGGCAATCATTAAAAACTACTTTGCCCAACTATATGGCAATAAATTTACCAATCTAGGTGATATGGATGAATATTTACAAAAATATAAATTGCCTAGACTAACAGAAGAAGAAATAGTTTTCTTAAATAATCCCATATCAGAAATTGAAATCCATCAAGCCATCAAAGAACTGCCTAAGAAAAAATCCCCAGGGCCTGATGGATTCACCAGTGAATTCTATCAAACATTCAGAGAACAGTTAACCCCAATATTACACAAACTATTCGACATAATAAGCAAAGAGGGAGTCCTACCAAACTCCTTTTATGACACAAGCATGGTACTAATTCCAAAGCCAGGCAGGCCAAAAACAGAGAAAGAAAACTATAGGCCAATCTCCCTAATGAATATAGATGCAAAAATCTTAAATAGGATACTAGCAAAAAGACTCCAGCAAGTGATTAGAAGGGTCATCCACCATGATCAAGTAGGATTCATACCAGGGATGCAGGGCTGGTTCAACATTAGGAAAACTATCCACATAATTGACCACATCAACAAGCAAACCAACAAGAATCACATGATTATCTCAATAGATGCAGAAAAAGCCTTTGATAAAATACAACACCCATTCCTACTAAAAACACTAGAAAGCATAGGAATAGAAGGGTCATTCCTAAAAATAATAAACAGTATATATCTAAAACCATCAGCTAATATCATCTGCAATGGGGATAAACTAAATCCATTCCCATTAAGATCAGGAGTGAAACAAGGATGCCCATTATCACCTCTATTATTTGACATTGTATTAGAAACACTAGCAGTAGCAATTAGAGAAGAAAAAGAAATTGAAGGCATCAAAATAGGCAAGGAGGAGACCAAATTATCACTCTTTGCAGATGACATGATGGTCTACTTAAAGAATCCTAGAGATTCAACCAAAAAGTTAATTGAAATAATCAACAACTTTAGCAAAGTTGCAGGATACAAAATAAACCCACATAAGTCATCAGCATTTCTATATAATTCCAACACAGCTCAGCAGCAAGAACTAGAAAGAGAAATCCCATTCAAAATTACCCAAGACAAAATAAAATACTTAGGAATCTATCTCCCGAGACAAACACAGGATCTATATGAACACAACTACAAAACACTTTCCACACAACTAAAACTAGACTTGAACAATTGGAAGAACATTAACTGCTCATGGGTAGGACGAGCCAATATAATAAAAATGACCATCCTACCCAAACTCATCTATCTATTTAGTGCCATACCCATGGAACTCCCAAAAATTTTTTTTACTGATTTAGAAAAAAACATAACAAAGTTCATTTGGAAAAACAAAAGATCAAGGATACCCAGGGAATTAATGAAAAAAAATACAAAGGAAGGGGGTCTTGCAGTCCCAGATCTCAGACTATATTATAAAGCAGCGGTCATCAAAACAATTTGGTACTGGCTAAGAGACAGAAAGGAGGATCAGTGGAATAGACTGGGGGCAAGCAACCTCAGCAAGACAGTATATGACAAACCCAAAGATCCCAGCTTTTGGGACAAAAATCCACTATTTCATAAAAACTGTTGGGAAAATTGGAGGACAGTGTGGGAAAGATTAGGCTTAGATCAACACCTCACACCCTACACCAAGATAAATTCAAAATGGATGAATGACTTGAACATAAAGAAAGAAACTATAAGAAAATTAGGCGAACACAGAATAGTATACATGTCAGACCTTTGGGAAGGGAAATACTTCAAAACCAAGCAAGAATTAGAAAGAATTACAAAATGCAAAATAAATAATCTGGATTACATCAAATTAAAAAGTTTTTGTACAAACAAAACCAATGTAACCAAAATCAGAAGGGTAGCAACAAATTGGGAAACAATCTTCATAAAAACCTCTGACAAGGGTTTAATTACTAAAATTTATAAAGAACTAAATCAATTGTACAAAAAATCAAGCCATTCTCCAATTGACAAATGGGCAAGGGACATGAACAGGCAATTCTCAGCCAAAGAAATCAAAACTATTAATAAGCACATGAAAAAGTGCTCTACATCTCTTATAATCAGAGAGATGCAAATCAAAACAACTCTGAGGTATCATCTCACACCTAGCAGATTGGCTAACATGACAGCTATGCAAAGTAATGAATGCTGGAGGGGATGTGGCAAAGTGGGGACATTAATTCATTGCTGGTGGAGTTGTGAATTGATCCAACCATTCTGGAGGGCAATTTGGAACTATGCCCAAAGGGCGATAAAAGACTGTCTGCCCTTTGATCCAGCCATAGCACTGCTGGGCTTGTACCCCAAAGAGATAATGGACAAACAGACTTGTACAAAAATATTCATAGCTGCGCTCTTTGTGGTGGCCAAAAATTGGAAAATGAGGGGATGCCCCTCAATTGGGGAATGGCTGAACAAACTGTGGTATATGTTGGTGATGGAATATTATTGTGCTAAAAGGAATAATAAAGTGGAGGAATTCCATGTGAACTGGAACAACCTCCAGGAAGTGATGCAGAGCGAAAGGAGCAGAACCAGGAAAACATTATACACAGAGACTGATACATTGTGGTACAATCGAAGGTGATGGACTTCTCCATAAGTATCAATGCAATTTCCCTGAACAATCTGCAGGGATCTAAAAAAAAAAAAATACTACCCACAAGCAGAGGATAAACTGTGGGAGTAAAAACACCGCTGAAAAGCAACTGCTCGACCACAGGGTTGGAGGAGATAAGACTGAGGAGAGACTCTAAATGAACACTATAATGCAAACTCCAACAACAGGGAAATGGGTTCGAGTCAAGAACACATGTGATAACCAGTGGAATCATGCGTCGGCTATGGGAGAGGGAAAGGCGGGGGGGGGGGGGGGGGGGGGGGGGAAGGGAGGAAAAGAAAACGATCTTTGTTTCCAGTGAATAATGTATGAAAACGACCAAATAAAATAATATTAAAATTAAAAAAAAAAAAAAAAAAAAAGAAAATTATCTTGTTCAATACAAATCAGAAATTGCTCTGGAACATTTAATTATATATGGTTGCCTGGGGCACTGAGCTTATTTCATTGTGTAAATCCAGGGTTCTTTCTATTTATATACCGCCTCTAATTTCTACAATATAAATTTAGAAACCTACCTCGGGAGTCAGTTTTCTCTTAATCACATTTATTCTTACATTTGCATTTTGAAGTTTATTCCTCTTTGCAGAAGAGAAACAAAATAGAGCCAAGTATTGTTTTCCCTGTCATGAACGTTACATTCTCCATCCTGATCATGTTCAGGCCTGTTAAAAATGCATTTCTGACTCCAAAGGAATTTGCATTTAGAGCTGTTGGACTTGAGAATATAAACTAAATACATAAAAGTCAAGCTGGGAATAAATGAAGATGAAAAATTCTTCCTTTATTTGTTAAAGGAATGTTTTCAGACATTTTGACATTCAGGCATTTTGGGGTTTGCTGCTACCCACAGACAGCTTAGGAAATTGCACTGAATTTTCTTTTTGGCTTGCTACTAGACCATTTACCCACAAGAATCCACCTAATGACATTATCTCTAGCCTATGTTTCTTGATCATTTCTACAAGAATATCATGAGACTTTGTCAAATGCTTCACAAAATCCAAGTCAATTGTATATAATCATACATACATATATACACACATTTATGCATCTTTCTGTCTCTTTATCTATTACTTTATCTCTCTATCATCCTATCATCTCTCTCTTATTCTCCTGACATATCATACTAGCAATCTTGTCAGAAAAGACTGTTATTCTTGTATTACCTTTGTTAAAAAACCAGCAAACCTGTCTTGATGAAACTGGCATTTTTGTGATTATTTCTTTCTTTTCTAAATGCTCAATATTCATCCTTTTTTTTAAATTAAAAAATCCTTACCTTCTGTCTTAGAATCAATACAGAGTATTAGTTCCAAGGCAGAAGAGGAGTAAGGGCTAGGCAATGGGGGTTAAATGACTTGCCCAGGGTCGTACAGGTAGGCAGTGCCTGAGGCCAGATTTGAACCTAGGACCTCCCATCCCTAGGCCTGGCCCTCCATCCACTGAGCCACCCAGCTACCCCCTCAATATTCATTCTTTTGGCAATACATTCTAGCATTTTTCTAGGAATCAAAATTAAAGTCACCGAACTATTATACTTTTTTTTAAATGTAAAATTGGGTCAATATTTGTTCTTCTCCAGTATTATATGACCCTTTCTTTGCCAAAATTTCTCAGCAACTCAGCATCACTTCCTTTAGGTCCTTCAAAACTCTGGAATATATAGAGCATTGGAGCCTTTTCACTGGAACTCATCAAACTCAACTAGGAACTCTCTTGGCACCTCTCTACTTCTCTCGGTCTTAATTTCCCATTAGCCACCATTCTTGTTCCATGCTTTCCAATCCAAGTATTTTCTCCTGGGCAATGAAAGCAAAATGTGTTGAGAAACTTTTTCTTCTCTCTGTTATTTATCATTTCATCCATGATGTGTGAACTTTAGATTACTCCACTTTTAGATGGCTCTAATCTTTTCAAAAGAAACCTTTATTGATATCTTTGGTTTTTATATTACCTATGTTTCCCATTCTCTTCCCATTCTCATAGAATAATACCTAATAACAAAGAAAGAAGGAAAAAAATTCAGCAAAACTAACCAATGTATTGAAAAACTGATATTATAGGAAGTTCAACACCACTATAAAGAAAATGGGAAAATGAGATAGCACTAATATTACAGTTAATTAGTTATATAGTAATTGGTCAACTAATTTATTTCTGTGCTTAAAAATCTTAAGTAAAATATCTTAAGACTAAATAGTATCCAGAAAGAACAATTTTTTTTTTTAGTTTTTAAAACATTAGATTTTATTTGGTAATTTTCATACATTGTTCATTGGAAACAGATCATTTTCTTTTCTTCCTCCCCAACCCTTCCCTAGCCGAGGCGCAATTTGTCTGGGTATCACATGTGTCCTTTCTCTGAACCCATTTCCTTGTTGTTGGTATTTGCATTAGGGTGCTCATTTAGCCTCTCTCCTTGATCATGTCCCCTCAACCTCTATAGTCAGGCAGTTGCTTTTCCTTGGTGTTTTTACTCCCTCAGTTTGTCCTCTGCTTGTGGATAGTGTTTTTTAGATCCCTGCAGATTGTTCAGGGACACTGCATTGACACCAATGGAGAAGTCCATTACCTTCGATTGTACCACAGTGTATCAGTCTCTTTGTACAATGTTCTCCTGGTTCTGCTCCTTTTGCTCTGCATCAATTCCTGGAGGTTGTTCCAGTTCCCATGGAATTCCTCCACTTTATTATTTCTTTTAGCACAATAGTATTCCATCACCAGCATATACCACAATTTGTTCAGCCATTCCCCAATTGATGGGCATCCCCTTGTTTTCCAATTTTTGGCCACCACAAAGAGCGCAGCTATGAATATTCTTGTACAAGTCTTTTTCCTTATTATCTCAGAAAGAACACTTTTTGATTTTTATATTTGTTGGTTTGTATTTTTCATTTGCTTTATCCTTTCCTAAGAAGCCAGTTAGCAAAAGCTTTAGTGTTCTATACAAAATTAATTTGAATGCCTGTGTTCTGAAGATCTAGCTTATTTACTCAACTTTACTTAATACTTGTGCTTTTAGATTTAAGGCTCATTTGTGCAGATATTCTATTTGCAAATGCAGACAAACTGCCTTTGCTTTCCAGGTGTTGATTCAGTGGGTTAAGTATTGTCAAAAGACCTTCAAATAGTCATCATGTGCCCTAGTTAATAGAATGTGGTTCTATAGGTAAATATTCCAACTTCCAACTGTAAACATTGCTAGAGGGTGGCAGAGTTTGCTTTATAAATGCTTTGGAACTATTTCTTAGAAAGAGTATTCATCAGGAGGTCTGAGATGTACCAAAAATGTCAATGTCACCCCATCCTGAACCCTGAAAGAAATTTCACTCCCATTTGTACCTACTATATTGGGTCCAACATCTTGCCTGAGATTGACCTTTCTCCTGCTGTTTACTGCCATGGCTCAGTCAAGTTATGAAATAGTAATGATAGATCCCCATTCTTCCTTGCAGTTCTTTTTTTTTTTGTCCAGAAAGGTCTTAGGAGGTATGGTTTTGGGTGAGGGGGATGCTGTCCAATGATCCTCTATCAAACACTTCCCTTCTTTTCTATCTGATTTGTATTACAATATTTCATTAGTTAAATATCACAATTTTTTTAACCAGCCCCTCTTGTTGTATATTGTTTCTAGTTGCTCCCCTCCCTGCCCCTTGCTCCTTTATGTTATTTAATAATATTGTGAAAGTCATTGTAAAGATAGTTCTTTTTTGTTTAGGGTAATATTTTTTATATGTAATTTTTACTTTGATTTTTCCCTCAATGACATGTAAACAAAAATTTTTAATTCATTTAAAATTTTTTTGAGTTCCATACTCCTTCCCTCTCCTTCTCCTCCTTGAGAAGGCAAGTAATTTGATACAGATTATACATATGTGCCATCATGCAAAACATTTCCATGTTAATCATGTTGTGAGAGAAAAATGACAATTTTGGTAACATTCTAAAGATGTAATCCACATTTAGAATTATTGGGCCAAAGAGTAAATGATTATATTTGTAAATTTTATTTTGTATTGCAAGATGTCTTTCAAAAAAGATTCTTCAGGTTTGTGCTTTTGTTAGCAATGTGCATTTATTTCTTCATGACCTTGCCACCATGGAATTTTATTGCTTTATCATATTATTTTGGTCATTGGAAGAGTATGATATGGTATATCAAAGATGTTTTAATTTGCATTTCTTTGCTTTTTAGAAAGATCAAGGATTTTTTCAAGTGGTTATGGGCAATTTATGTTTCTTCTTTTCAAAATTATTCATTCTCAGTTTCTTTTTTACATGATTACTAGACTGATTGGTAAGGGAAATGTGGTAGGCATATTATACTTATATTCCAGAAAAAAATATTTGACAAATTCTTATCCTTATGGATAAAATGGAGAGATAGATTTAGAGGGTAGTTTAATAAGGTAAATGTGAATGTTTCTTGAATAATTGGATCTAATGATATTGAGTAATGGGTTGATGCCAATCTGGGGCACCTTTTAGTACACAGATCATAAATTATGAGCTAGAAGGGACAGTTGGTCCAGTGCAACCTCCATATTTTACAGATAAGGAAATTGGAACCACTTGCTCAAAGCCACATAAGGAATAAGTGGTAGCTCTGATGGACAGGGAAGGGCTACAGGGGAAATTCAAGTCTCTAACTCCTCATCCAATGTTTTTTTTCTATTGCATATAATGCTTATTGGGTTTGGGTGCTGTGCTTGGCTCTGTTTTGGCTGGCATTTTGCCTTACTTGGTTGAGGACATAGATTGAATGCTTGTCATGCTTTAGGATGGCATAAAGCTGAGAAGATGGTTGTGTTAATGATAGAATCAGGATGAAAAAGATCTTAACTGGTTAGAATGATGGTTGAGTTCTAGGAAAATCCAGAGAGACAGCATGGCAGGTCTAATAGAAAAGAGCATGGAATAAGGATCAAGTCCAACTTTATTACTCACCTAAATGTCTGACTGGACAAGAAACTTAATTTATCTGGACCTCAATTTCTCCTTTTATAAAATGAAGGAGTTTGGCTTTATAACCTTTAAGGAATTTTCATATCTTCAGTTTAATGAAGCCATGAGGAATGATTTATTAAGGATTAATTCAAATCCTTGCATTCATAGTAATTTTAAAAATATATCTAAAGAATGGAGGAGATATAGTCAATTAGCAGTGAACTATGTAGGGAAAATTTTAGATGAAAACCAAATATGCCAACCTATCAAATGTTTCAAAGGATTATTTTGAGGGGAAATTGAGATAATGTATTAAAAGTGCTTTGTAAACTTTGTAACCTAGTATTCTTCAACTAATTAATTTTATTCAAATTTTCAAAAAATTCCTTGAAAATAAGTCAAATTATAAAACTGTGTGTACCCTTTGATTTGGTAATGCTACTACTGGGTCTATACCCCAAAGAAATAATTTAAAAAAGGGGAAATGACCTATTTGTACAAAAATATTTATAGTAGCTCTTTTTGTGATGGCAAAGAATTGGAAATTGAGGAAATGCCCATCAACAGGAGAATGGCACAATAAATTGTGTTCTATGTTGGCGATAGGATACTATTGTGTTTTAATAATGTATTTACCTTCCCTATCCCTTTTAATAAGATCTATTTTTACTTTGACTTTGTCAGTTATCATGATTGCAACTCCTGCCTTCTTTCTATCAGTTGAGACCCAATAGGTTTTGCTCCAACCTTTTAATTCTAACCTTGTGAGTGTCTACCTGCCTCAGGTGTGTTTCTTGTAGACAACATATGGTAGGATTTTGGATTCTAATTCACTCTCCTATTTGTTTTCATTTTATAGGTGAGTTCATCTCATTCATGTTCAAAGTTATGATTGTCACTTGTGTATTCCCCAGCATTTTGATATCTTCTCCTAGTTCTGTCCTTTCTTCTTTTGATATATCCTTTTAAACCAGTGGTTTGTTTTTAATCAATCCCCCTAATCCCCTCCCTTAATATGCTTCCCTTTCTGGCCCCTCCCTTTTTGTTCCCTTCTTATTTTTTTAGGGTCTGTTAAGTTTCCTCCCCCCTCTCTTTCCCTCCATTTTTTATACTCCCTCTCCCATAACCCCCTTAGTTTTCCCTTCTCACTTTCCCTGTAGGATGAGATAGAATTCAAGACCCCAATGGATCTAGATGCTCTTCCCTCTCAGAATTGATTTCACTGAGAGTAAGGTTTAAGTATTATCTATTAACACTCTCTTCCTCTCCTTCTTATAAGAATATTCTTCCCCTCCCCTTCCCATGCGTATCTTTGTGTGATAAAGATTATCCTATTTATTTTATTTCTTCAAATATCTCTTGGTGCCATCTTTGGTTCCCCCCCCCTTTTTCTTTTTTTGCATATCATCTTATAGCACTTATTACCCCCAGTCTCTTCCTGTGAATGATTCTTCTAATTACTATAATAGTGAATATAATTTTTGAGAGTTACAAATAACATTTTCTCCATATATTAATATAAATAATTTGGTCTTATTGTAGCTCTTAAAGAAGAAAGTTTGATTAAAAAAAGTTTCCCCCCTTTTCCTTCTCTTTCTTTTTTACCTTTTCATGTTTCTCTTGATCTTTGTGTTTGGATACCAAACTTTCCACTTAGTTCTGGTCTTTTCTTTATAAATACTTGGAAATCTTGTATTTTTTTGAATGCCCATATTTTCCCCTGGAAGTATATAGTCAGTTTTGATGGATAGGTGATCTTTGGTTGAAGAACCAATTCAATATCATGTTCCAAGCCTTGTGGTCTTTTAGTGTGGAAGCTGCCAGGTCTTGTGTAATCCTGATTGGTGCTCCTCAGTATCTGAATTGTTTCTTTTTGGCTTCTTATAGAATTTTCTCCTTAGCTTGAATGCTCTTGAATTTGGCAATTACATTCCTTGGAGTTGTCTTTTGAGGATTTAGTGTAGAGGGTGTTCTATGAAGTCTTTCAATGTCTATTTTGCCCCCTTGTTCAAGAACATCAGGGCAGTTTTCTTGGATGATTTCTTGTAGTATGATGTCAAGATTTCTGATTATTTCTGACTTTTCAGGTAGACCAATGATTCTCAAATTGTCTCTCCTTGCTCTGTTTTCCTAATCTGTCATCTTGTCAGTAAGGTGTTTTATGTTTTCTTCTATTTTGTCAGCCTTTTGACTTTGCTTTATTAATTCTTGCTGTTTTGCAAGATCATTGGCTTCCAATTGCCTAATTTAGGTCTTCAAGGACTGATTTTCCACTATAATCTTTTGATTTTCTTTTTTTGTTTGGTCTATCCTGCTTTTCATGGCTTCCAGCTGTTTCTCCAATTGGGAGTTCTTGTCCTTTAAACTGTTAGTTTCTCTTTGAACTATTTCCCACTTTTCTTGCCAGAAGGCTTCCATCCTTTTGATAAGCTCCAATTTAAATTCTTCAAGAGCTTGTGGACAATTTCCATTTTTTGGAAGGTTTTGGTGCATTTATTTGAATTTCCTCTTCTATTTCCCATGTAACCTGGGTTTTTCCTCCATAAAAATTTTCCCGTCTTGTTTTTCTTGGATGAGGGAGGTTGTTGTTCCTGGGCACTATTTGTCATTACTGTGGATGTTTTTCCTTCCCTTTTTAGTCAGAAATCTGGGTGAGATGGGCAGGCTCTTTGTGTATGGAGTTACGGAGCAAGGATTTTGCCTAAGGCAAGCTCTTGAATCTCTACAGCTTCTGCTATTTGCTGCCCTTCTCTGTGCTATCTTTCCAAGAGTGCTCATGATCTGTGTTCTTCAGCCTGCTGGGGTTTCAGGTGTAGCTGCTCTCAGGGGTAGGTCTTTGGTGGTCTTAGTCAGCTCCCAAGGACCTAGAGGTGCCCCTCACTCACTCACTGATTCTGGTGCGCGCTGGCTCTGACTCTGGCTCCGTAGGTGGGGTGGGGGAGGGTAGATCAGCTCGCGTTTTGGTGGGAGCTTTTTCACCCCCTTATAGTGTGGAAATGCCCCAATCCTATGTACCTTCAATGCTGTGCCTTACTGTGGTGTCCTTTTGTTCATATGAGTTTGGGTTTTTTGGTCTTTTGTGGTAGTCTATATTGGTAGGTTCTGAGGAGAGAAAGAGTCCTGCATCTAGATAGCTGCGGTGTTTACCTGGAATTCCCCTATTGTGTTTTAAGAAGTGAAAAGCATGATGATTTCAGAAAAAGCTGGAAATATCTGTGGGAACTGATGCAGAGCAAAATAAGCAGAACTGAGAGAAACATTGTACACAGTAACAGCAATACCGGACGATGATTATCTGTGAATACTTGGCTCAGCAATGCAATGATCTAGGACAATCCTGAAAGACTTAATGCTATCCACTCCAGAGAAAGAACTATTGAAGTTATCTTCCACATCAGTGTATCTTTGGTTTTATTTTGGGGTTTTGGTTATATATGAGTTTGCTCTTATAACAATGACCAATATGGAAGTGTGTTTGGCATGACAATAAAAAGAAATAAAAGAAAATAAAAAAGAAAATAAGCCAAATAAGCACTCATTCACAACTATTTACATCCAAGAATGAATAGATACAGCATATAAATGCTAACATTTATTAGTCTCTTTTACCTGTTTCTGTCACCTTTCCCATCCCTCTCTTCCTGGAGTATGCCATGTCCATTCTCATCCTATCATTCATCATCTCACTCTATCTCTGTCCTTCAGACATTGTTCACACCCAATAAGTCCATGCCTTATTCATTCTTTATTTTTTTAAAGAGCCAATTATCAAATCTTTTCTGTGTTGTGGACCTGCACAGCTATTGACTCATGTCTTCCATTATTTACCAATTCATTAATTCCAAGTACCCAGTATAAATGGGGACTTTTAATTTGTTCACTCGACCAAGGCCAATTTCTGCATTTTACAAGAAACATTTATTTAAGGTTTCTTTCTGATACCTTGAACTGCGCTTCTAGAAGAATTAGCAGTACCCTTCTGAGTTCAGGCATATAGAAGCTCTTTCTATATCTTATAGTCTTCAAGGTTTCTCCTTTACAATAGTCCCTAATCACACTCCTTGTTAATGAATACTCTGATGAGGAGAGACTTCAACTCTGGAGATTGAGATGAAGAATAATACTGTATAATTTTCCAGGTTGTTACGGTATCCGTGAATTTATTCCCCAAATTAACTTCTATGTTTGTAATGAAGAGGCAGGTAGGTGGTGCAGTAGACAGAATACAAGGCCTGGAGTCAGGAAGACGAGTGTTCAAATCTACCTCAGACACTTAATAGCTGTGTTACTTAACTCTGTTTGCCTCAATTTCTTCATTTATAAAATGAACTAGAGAACGAAACAGTAAACCATTCCAGTATTTTTGCCAAGAAAACCCCCAAAGGAGTCACAAATAATCAGACACAACTGAAAAGCAATTGTAAGGCAAAACTATTTCCTTTTCTTTTGAATAAACTCAATGCACAGAACAGATATGTAATGTGCACTATAATGATAAGAAAAGAGGTAAAATCTGTTCACACATTGTACCCATTGATATTTAGTGGTATCTCATTTTCTTTCTGTGTCTATTTTTGCCCAAGCATAAAAGAAAAGAAAGCATCAGTATCCATTATCATTTGGTATATTCATCTTTGAAAGAGGAAAGTACATGATGTCTTCTTTCCCATCGCTGGATAATATCAAAGAATGTCCTATAAGAGCAATGGCTAATCTTGTGGTTGAAGAGGTCATTGTATTTCTCTTAGACAGATTTATAAAACTATAAATTAACAGACATTTCCTTACTTTTACAAAGCATTTAAGTTGTAGCAAGTACTCCCCATTGGCAGCCAAGGTAGCATTGAGTAGGAGATTTCTTCAAAATGGATATTCAGTTGTATATTTTTTTAATTTATAAAATCCTATTAACATGATTTGGCAATTAATTAATTAGATATAGGGAGTAAGAGTGGAAAATCCAGGTTAACATCAAGGTTGGGAATTTGGGTGACAGGAAGAATGGTAGAGCTCTTAACAAACATATGGGAAGTTAGGATAGGTTGGTTTAGGGGAAAAGATAATAAATTTGGTTTTGGACATAATGACTTGGATATCCCTATGAAATACCTAGAAGGTAACTTCCAATAGATTTCTAGAGAGATGTGAAACTGAAATACAGGAAAGAGTTAAAGGGTGACTATATAGGTTTTAGAGTACTATGAATAGAGATTATGGTTAAATCCAAAGCTCAAAGATTTGAACACAGGTTTTTAGACTCTAAATGCACTCCTTCCTTCCTTCAACAAAACTTAAATGCCTAATATGTGCAAAGCATGGTGGTAGGTGCTGGGCTAATAAAAACAAAGCATAGCTTTTGCCCTCAAGAAACATGATTCAGTGATATTCCATTTAGAATGTGATTAACCAGAGAAGGTCATATGCATAAAATCTATTACTGTCTTCCAGTCCACTTATTTTCATTAAAGAATAAGGGCTAACTGGGAGCTTTAAAAAGAAAAACTTGGTAGGCAAACTTCCCATATGTTTGTTAAGAGCTCTACCATTCTTCCTGTCACCCAGATTTGTAACCTAGATGTTAACCTGGATTCTCCACTCTTCCTTAGTTCTCTTCACTATATCTAATCAATTGCCAAATCTTATTAATTCTATCTCTAGAATATATCCTACACATATCACCTTTTTCTTTATCTTCACTTCTCTTGTTCAGTCATTCAGTTGTGTCTGACTGTTCCCATGGGCCCTACCATACCAGGCTATTTTGTCCTCCACCATCTTCTAAAGTCTATCCAAGCTGTGCTTCCTTGATACTATCTACCCATCTCATTCTCTGCTACCCCCTTCTTCTTTTGCCTTCAATCTTTCCCATTAATATAGCATTTTCTTCCCCTCCCTTTCTTTTCTTTCCTTTAATCCTTACCTTCTTTCTTAGAAACAAATCTAAGATAGAAAGGCAAGGGCTAGGCAAACCATGTTAAGTGACTTGCCCAGGGTCACACAGCTAGAAGTGTCTGAGTCCAGATTTAAACCCAGGTCCCCCTGACTTCAGGCCTGGTTCTCTACCCACTGTGCCACCTTCTAATAGAATCTTTTCCAATGAGTTCCATCTTCTCATTATGTGGCTAGAATATTTAAGCTTCAGATTCAATATTTCTCCTTCCAATGAATAGTCAGAGTTAATTTCTTTTGAGTATTGCCTGATTTGATCTCCTTGCTATCCAAGGGACTCTTAAAAGTCTTCTCTAGTACCACAGTTTCCAAGCATCAATTCTGTGGGGCTCACTGCCATACATTACTACTGGAAAACTACAACTTTGACTATATGGTTCTGTGTCAATAAGATAATATTTTTGATTTTTAGTATACTGTCTAGATTTGTCATAACTTTTCTTCCAAGGAGCAAGAGTCTTTTAATTTCATGGATGTATTTTTACCATCTATGAGCCCAAGATTATAAAATCTGAAGCTTTCTACTTCTTCCTCTATTTGCCAGGAAATGATAGGACCAGCTGCCATGATTAGTTGGTTTTTTTTTTTTTATGTTAAGCTTCAAGCCAGCCTTTATACTCTCTTCTTTCACTCTCATCAAAAGGTTTCTTAATCTTCTTTACTTTCTGCCGTCCAAAGTAGTATCATCTGTGTATATGAGATTGTTGATATTTCTCCTGGCAACCTTAATTTCAGCTTTTGATTCCTCCATCTTGGCATTTCCCATGATGTACTCTGCATAGAAGTGAAATAAATAAGGTGACAATATATTGCCTTATCTCCCTCCTTTCTCAATCTTATATCAATCAGTTGTTTTATGTTTGGTTCTAACTTGCTTCTTGACACATAAACAGGTTCTTCAGGAGACAAATAAGATGATCTGGTACTTCCATCTCTTTGAGGACTTGCCACATTTTGTTGTGATCTGCACAGTCAAAGTCTTGAGTATAGTCAATGAAGCAGAAATCAATGCTTTTCTGGAACTTCCTTGCTTTCTTATAATGCAGAAAATGATGGCAATTTGGCTTCTAGTTTCTCTGTCTCTTCAGAAACCAGTCTGCTCTTCTGGTAATTCATAGTGTACATATTGCTGAAGCCCTAGCTTGCAGAATCTTAAGCAAAACCTTGCAGGCTTATGAAATGGGGATGATTGTTTGAATATTCTTTGGCATTGCCCTTCTTTAGGATTAGGACATAGATTGACCTTTCTCAATCCAGGGGCCACTGTTGAATATTACATTAAGTATAGAACTTTAAGCATAATATTTTAGGATTTTAAATAGTTCAACTGGAATTCTATCACCTCCATTCATCTTACTGTTAGTAATACCTCTAAGAGCCTCTTAACTTCATTCTCTAGGATATATGGTTCTAGGTCAATTGTCACACCATCATGGTTTATGGCTGATCTTGAAATCTTTCTTGTATAATTATTTTGTATATTATTTCCACCTCTTAATCTCCTTGACTTTTGCTGAGTCCCTACCATTTCCCTTCTTTTTCATTACAACTCTTCTAATTCAGGCTCTTATCCTCTGTTACCTGGATTATTTCAGAAGCCTCCTAATTGGTCTTCCTGCATCTAGTTCCTCCCTTTCTCTAATACGACAGCTGTCAAATTGATATTTCTACAGCTCAGAGTTGATAAAGGAAGCTTTAGTAGATGTTCATTGCCTCTAGGTTAAGCCACAAACTTCTCTGAATTTAAAGCTATGACTCTAGCCTAAGTTTCCTAGGCTGGTTTTTCATTACCTTCCTCTCACACACTATATGCTTCAAACAAACTGACTGGTTGTGGTTTCCTGTACACAAAGTTTCATCCCATTCTTCCATGCCTAGGCACAAGTTATTGAGAGGACTTTTTATAGTGTCTGTCACCTAATAGACACTTAATTAATGTTTATTGATTGTGGCGTGTGCTTAAAATGCTTCCTTTGCCTACCTGCACCTCTTGGGAACTTGAGTTCCTGCTTTAAGGCTCAGGTCAAATGCCATCTCATTAAAAAGGCCTTTCTTGATTATTTCAATTGGTAGTCCTCCTAGATCCCCACCAATCTCTAGAATAATTTTTTATGTTTATTTTGTATGCATCCTTTACTTATCTATGAACATGTTGCATACCCTGGTTGAATGGAAACTCTTTTTAGACCAGCACTGTCTCTATTTTTTTTTTGTATATGGATTCTAATATCTAGCATAGTGTGTGAGATAATTAATAAATGTTCATCTATGGTTGATGTGGGTCTTCTTTCCAATAATGCATATTGAAACCCATTGATGCTTTTCCCCTACTGTGTGAATCTGGCCTCTCTTTATCCTCTGCTCCACCATAACTACCACTTTGAAAATACTTGGAACTCTCTTCTTGTTTTCTTGATTGCGTGGTTAATTATGGAGAGCTCAGGCTATCCATGGTATTTATCACATGTGACCTTTTATTCTACTTATACATTTCTCTGATGACTTCCTTTATGCCTTAAACAATGAATAGTGCTATGACTATGAAAACATAGCAGCTGATGCTTGGGAAATCTTTTTGCACTTGTATTTCAATAGAGAAGGGACAAGAATCCAAGGACTTCAGGGATCAGAATGAAATTTGAAAGATATTATCTTCTGATGTTTTTGGCTTCAATAACTTGAGCCAAGATAATTAATCATGTCACATTTCCTTGGAGATTGAGACATGCTACAAGTTAAAGAAGTGCTTTTAAAAAAAATGCTTTGATATTGATATTCTCCTGGAACCTTGAAAGAACTTCCATTCTTAGTTTTCTATGACAGTACAACTTTCTTTATCAGGCTTTCCTAGATTCTCCTACTTGTTAGATCAAACATGTGGAGGGCACATCTTAAAGGGCTGTGTGACATGGCTCAGTTCTTGATACTTGGACCTATTTGGATAAAAGAGATCAGGAGTATTTTCTAGGAAAAATCAACAAAAAGCATTTACTAAATGCTTACTATGTGGCAGGCACTGTCCTAAGTGCTAGAAAATGGTTGTGGATGCTTCCTGCTCTTTTTGGTTCTGCCAAGGTCTCAAAACTTCTCTAATTGCACCACTATTCTCTGCTGTTAAGTTGCTCAACTAAAATATTTTTAAAAACCAATTAGGTTTGAGTTGGAACATCCCATTGGTAGTGGAAGATACCACCTTAGCCTCAGGGACAGCCAGTGTCTCATATATGATGCTGTGGCTGCCTTGCTCTTGTGAGAGGGCTTCCTTCCTTTGGGAGTTTTCCCTCAGTTTTTGTAGTGGTTTAATGATTTGATGCCATTTCCCAGAGCCAATGAATTGAAGAGTGCTATGGCCATGATGAGCATGTTCAGACTAGAAGAGTGAAGCTAGTTATTAAGTAGGCCTTTTTGAAATCTAATGTTTACAATTCTTGAGTGCTTATGATAATGGTAGCAGGAGTGGTCACCATGGATACCATTCTTTGAGGCCAGTATTAAAATCTGAAATGGAAGAATGATTAATCCTTGTAATAAATATTTGTATTAATGCTCTTGGAAGAGGGAAAAGCCTCTAACTTCCAGCTTGTTGATGCACCCCCAAATCTATTGAGATCAGTACTCTTGAGCTTAGAGTACCCTCAAACCTGAATCCCACAAAACAAATATGTTGCTTTATTCCAGAGTAAGAGATATTTAATGACTATTATCAACAAAGTTTGGTCAACAAAATCTGATCTTAATGGTATCACTGAGGCAAAGTTGGATGAAATCTGCGATTGGATTATGACCATGGAAAAGTAGAGGAAACACACAAAGCTAGTGGGACTGGGGGTTTGTTAACAATGTATATATACCCAGGTGAGGAAATCCAGGAACCAGTGGAAGGAATTATAGTAGAAATAGTAGAAAGCATTTGGTTGAAGATTAATGGAGAAGTTCAGGCAGGAGGAGAATAAAGGGAAAATAGTGTACAGTTTAGCCATTTCTTCCTTTCCCTGTCAAACCAATCAGGTTTATTATGGCAGGGTGTCTAGTTTCTGCTTTTCCAGGGGGTACTCTCTAAAAATGGCACTGTGTAGGGCAGAAATTTCAGTCCCTTCCTTTTACCACTGGGGAAAAAGGGTTTTTGTAGAAAAGAAAAATCTTAATTGTTGGGTGTTTGGAACAGCGGATTGATCAGCATTTTCTGAAGTCAGGAGAGAGTGATAAAGCAAAAGAAAGTTCTTCATCTTTGCACTAATCTAGAGTAAAGCCCAATTAAAACATTGATGGGTAAATACAGCTCAGGCAAGTTTGAATTTTTTTTTTTAGCTTGTACTAAATAGCTAGAGTTCATGAACTCTATTGCCTTTTTTTTTGTCTTGTCTTCTCTGCCAAGATTTTTTATAGTCAGGCAGAGGGCAAAGACTTAGAATCATAGAGTAGAAAGGAAACTTAGAGGTCACTGATTTCAACCCCTCTCCATACTAGAATCTTTAAACAATTTTATTTTATAAAATTCCTGAATCATTAATTTTAATGTGTCTATTTTAAATTAAACCCACAAGAGTTTTTTGAAGCAAATAAAGGGAACTAACAAAGTTGACTTTATCATACATCCAATGGAATGAAGAGATATCATTTCATGGGATAATAATAAATTATTATATAGTATTATAAAGTTTTCAAAGCACTTTACATGTTCTATCATTTGATCTTTACAACAACCCTGCAAAGTAAGTTCATTCTCTGTTTTACAGATGAGGACATTGAAGCAAGGGATTAAGTAGTTTATTTAGAATTATATAACTAGTAATTTTCTCAGGCAGGATTTGAACTCAAATTTTACAAGTACTCATTCCACTTTACCACCTAACTGCCTATAACTTGGTCATATGATCATCATTTGCAAAATGATTACTATAAAGATAATTGCATCCTGTGCATCAAATCTTTTTTTTTTAACCCTTACCTTCTGTCTTAGAATCAATATATGTATTGTTCTAAGGCAGAGTAGTAGTAAGGGCTAGTTAATGGAGGTTAAGTGACTTGCCCAGAGTTGCATATGTAGGAAGTATCTGAGACCGAAACTGATCCTAGGACTTTCCATTTCCAGACCTGTCTCTCTAGCCACTGAGCCACCTTTGCTGCCCCTCTGTGTGCATCGAATCTTTGGCTGTAAGAGAAATTCCAGTAAGAACTAAATAAAACTCTATACACTTTAAGAAAAGGTGGTGGTAAGGCAAAATGTCAAAAAATATATTGGGTAGTATTAGTCAAGAGTAAGAAAATAGATGAAAGGTTTGTAGACAAAATAGAAGCCTCATGCCTATGTATCATGAATACCTTCTTCAGGAAAAGAGCTGAAAGGTGCTGGTTTTCTTTGTGTTAGGTTTTCTTTTTGTGCTTAATATATTTTTATTGAGAGATGGAATTTATTCATTTTTTATTACAAAAACACTTTATTTTACCAATTACATGTGACAATAAATTTCCATACATTTTCTGAAGTTATACGATCCAAATTGTTTCCCTCCCTCTCTTCCTTTCTTCCTCCTGGAGATGGCAAACAATCTAGTCTGGGTTATACGTCGTCATTGTGTATATTGAAAAACCCTGTGAAAGTCATGTATCTAGAACCAAGGCGAAGATCAGAGTAGACCAATATTAAGTCAGCTTTGAAGATTAGTTTGGGAACCATTCATCCTGGAAGTCTCATATTTCTCCTGGTGAGGGATTAGACTGGCCCAAGGTATGTGAAGGTGGTTGTTCAGTCCCAATAATAGCTGTCAAGATGGGAAATGGCAAAGGCAGAGAGTCACACTAGGCAGGTTTTATTCCTTGGTTTGTATATGTGAACAAAATTTAGAGATTTTGGCTAACCACAATGTGATATGAATCAACAGTATTTGTTTATTTTTGAGACCCTCCAAATGAATGTAAACCAGGAATTATTCTGGGAATTGACATGAAGTCCCTGTGTTTCTGTCAGAAAAGCTATTCTTTTCTAATTAATGTTTATAACAAATAATCTATCTATCTATCAGGAAACACAGTAATGAATTATGTGGTTTTTTTTTTTGCTTTTTTTACTTTTCATAGCTTTAATCCATAGAGTGAAAGTGACAATATTGTCTGCTGTATCTTAGCCCTTAATGTTACAGCCCATTGGGAAGAGTAAGGAAGTAGATAAAGGAGAAATATGCCTTATCACAATGCATGTGCAAAATTTAAATTTGAATTTTATAATCACTTCCCAATGTTGGTATAACATAGTCTCTTTAGTATAATGGTTTGAAAAGGGGTCTGGCTTCATGTTGGGGTAGTTTTTATGTACCAAATCTCTGTATGGTAGACTTTGCCTTTTGGAAATTTTATCTGTTCACCATAGCCAAAAAATCCTTTACTTACTAACAAAATCATCTAGAGAACTTAATGTCAGTATCAATGAAATGTCAGTGAAATGAGGGAAAATTCTTGCATTTGTGTTTTGCTTTCTTAACAACTGTGTAATTGTATATGGAAACAATTCCATCAGCTCTGTCCCTGTGGTGACTGGTAATCAATTTAGATGCCTCTCTTAAAAAAGATATCTAGGGGGCAGCTGGGTAGCTCAGTGGATTGAGAGCCAGATCTAGAGACGGGAGGTCCTGGGTTCAAAGGTAGCCTCAGACACTTCCCAGCTGTGTGACCCTGGGCAAGTCACTTGACCCCCATTGCCTAGCCCTTACCACTCTTCTGCCTTGGAGCCAATACACAGTATTGACTCCAAGAGGGTAGGTGAGGGTTTAAAAAAAAAAAAGATATCTAAAGAGGGATGTAATTTTTCTGAAATCTAGTAGTAAATTTTCATTGCACTTGATAATGAAAATAATTGAAATCTATAGAATCCAGTACTTTTCATCTGATTCTTCTTCTCCCTCCTTTTCTATCCTCTGGTAAAGGTGCTAATGATTAGTAAGATAGTACAAAGTCTAGGCCACTAGCAGGAAAAGGAGGAAGGCTCTTCTAAAATCTTCTAAAATCACCAAACTTGAAGAGCAGCTTCTAGATAGTTGAGAATTAGTTGTGCCATTCTCAGTGCGGTTAATTATCTCAAGAATACAGATGTGATAAACTCTTTCTCTATTTAAATGTTTAAAAACCTCTCCAAATAACGACTGGCAGGGTAGAGCAATTGAGTGGAAATCACATTAGAATGGAAGTCTGGAGACATGTTCTCCAGTTTCTGCCACTCGAATGGCAATGTGACCTTGAACAAAACCCTTCATTTCCCTGGGCTTCATCTTTAAAATGAAGAGGCTTATGGACTAGATAAGCTCCAATGTTCTCTCCTTTCAAAATCTCTATAATTCTCTGACAGTTAATTAGTGCTCTTTGGAATGAATGGTCTTTTGTATAGAGAAGGGCCCAAAGTTTGTGGGAAGAAGGACACATAACATTTACACAAGTCCTGGCAATGCAAAAGCATGTTCCTTGGGGGAAGGGACTGTACTTTCTTAAATACAGCATAGAGACAAGCAAGCTGTGGTTGATAAATTATCATTGTTCCCTTTTAGGCCAATTAGTCTTTTCATTTTATTTTTTACTTTAATGATGAAGTTGCTCTAAATGAACAATGCTTTAAGAGAATGAACTTATTCAATTCATCAAATGTTTACTGAGGACCTACTAAATGCATCCTATTTTGCTGAGTAGTTCAGGGAGATACAAAGACAAATAAATTTCCTGCACATAAAGTTAGAATTTAGTTATACATTTAAGTGTAAAAATTGGAAGAAAAACAAAAAAGGGGAAATGAGGGTGATAGAGAGGCTTTAAAAGCATGCCTCTAGGGGAAAAAAAAGCTTTAGGGCATCAGGGAAAGCTTGAAGAGGTAGCATTTGATTTGGTATCAAATGGAGGGATAGATAAGATTTCAGCAGGCAGAGGTTGTTGAGGAAGGTATTTCAAATTTAGGGAAATTATTTTGAATAGAGTGGAGACTCCTGTTTAGTTTTAGCATAGCATATAGGAAAGGGGTAAAAGAGATAAGACTGGAAAGAAAGGTTGGAACCAGATGGCTGAGATCCTCAAATGCTAAACTAACACATTTAGACTTTAAGGGAACTATTGAAAGTTTGTGAGCAAGATAGTGAAATAATTAAACCCTTGCCAAGATTTATATGTTAGTAAATCTCAGATTATTTCTGGCCTTGGCTATCCCTTCACAGAATAAGGTAAGGGAATATTTAGCCTGGAGAAGAGGACTTGGGAGGAGGGACATGATAGTTGTCTTCAGGCATCTGAAGAACTTTCAAGTGGAAGAAGGATTAGACTAGCTCTGTTTGGTCCTAGAACCAAAAGCACTGAGAAGAATTTGCAAAGAGGCAAATTTAGGCTGGGTGGCTTGGAAAACTTTCTAATGATTGGAAGTATCCCCTAGCAGAATGGGCTGCCTCCAGAAGCACCTATTTCTCCTCCCTAAGAGGGAATCCTTTTGTATGTGTGCTAGGATAGATGGCAAATGAGGCCATCACCAACTTTCAAATTCTGTGATTTTGTGACTGATCAACCAGTCCTGGGATGGCACCCCCCTACTTCCTGAACTTTAATTTCTGTACAACTACTCCTGTCACATTTATGTCTGCCCTTGCTCTTTTTTTTTAAACCCTTATCTTCCGTCTTGGAATCAATACTAAGTTTTGGTTCCACTGCAGAAGAGTGGCAGGCTAGGCAATTGGTGTTAAATGACTTGTCCAATTTTACACAACTAGAAAGTGTCTCCTTACTCTTTCCTGTTACCTCAATAAAATTTGGTAGTCCAAGGAGTAGGTTTGGGAAAGAGCAGATGGAGTGAGACTTGCTACATCTTAAAGGCTATTTTAGTATAGAGGAAAACTGTATATGTTAATAGGCAGAAAGTAAGGCATCAATAAGGGAACAAATTTACTATTTAAAGGGGTGGGGGTGCTAGATTCTGTAAATAAAAGAAGGTAGTAAATAAAAGGATCACAACAGTTTAGAACTGGGGAAGACTTTAGCAAACATCTGTTTCAACCTATCTCCTCCCCTCACTGCCCTGCAAAAAGTCCTTTTATAATATACTGAATAAGTGTTCATCTTGTTTTCTATAAGACCTCCAAGGAAGGGAAACCCATTATTTTACTATTAGATAGTCCATTCTTTGTTTCTATAACTCTAATTGTTGGGAAGTTTTTCCTTTTTTCAAACCTAAATTTTTATCTGTGTAACTCATATTCATTGATCTTAGTTCTTTCTGGAGTTAAACAGTATGAGTATAATTCCTTTTCCATGTGACAATCTTCAAACAGTTAAGAGAAGGAAGAAACCATGAGCATTTATAGTGTCTACTATGAGATAGGCATTGTGCTAATAGTCTGGCTTTTTTTTTAAACACAAATTTTATCTCATTTGATCCTCATAACAACTCTTTTGAGAGGTAGATACTGTAATTATTGCCATTTTACTGTTTGAAGAAGAAGAAGAAGAAGAATCACCAAGGGTCACACAGTAAGTGTCTAATCAGATTTGAACCTAGATCTTCCAGATTCCTAGCCCATGGTTCTTTCCACTGTACTACTAGGTGCTTCTAGAGAGCCCTTCTGAATCTTTCCTTCTAGGCGAAAGATCTATTGTTTTTTTTCAACCATTCTTCTTGTGTCTAAAAGGCTCTTCCCGGTGCCACTTAATTGGCTTAGAATGTTCTTCCATATACTAATATTCTTTTTAAAAAATAACTAAACATAGTAGCCCAGATATGGTTGGATAGGGCACAGTATTGTGGAACTACCAGCTCCTATTCTTGAGTTTTATACTGATCATGACGTATCTTAATATTATATTAGCTTTGTTGGCTGTTCTGTTATGCTGTTTGCTTATATAGCAGGTTTATGGAGTTCGGAGTCAACCAGATTAATTCTTGGTCAACTACTTCACTTATTTCCAAATTTATTTTCCTTATCTCAAGCCCTAGAGTAATCCAGGATTATGTTTGAAGATTTCTTCACTAACTAGCAAAATTCCCATGCCTTTTTCAATCAACTTGGAGCTCCCACCCCACTTAATCAAATACTATTTCTTTAATAAACTATAGAAACCTATATTCTGATGTTTCTTTATAACTGTCACCATGCCTCTCTATAAAATCTCTAATCTCCTAGGGCCAGCAGATATCAAAGATATTAAATGTATAATTCATTAATAATCAAATGTGTAATAACAAAGATATGATTACTTATAACATTTTAGCTCTAAGAAAGTTGACAGAGCCATCTCAAACCCTCACTGAGTCTCCACATGACCAGAGAACAGAGTCCCACTCAGGATGACAAATAGAGTCTCTTCTCAAGAATACTCTTCTTCCTCTTTGTGAGGTAAAGATTATAATTCTTTCATGAGGAAAGATGATGTTTCAATCTTTTTTCTCTGTATCTCTTCTAATTTCTCTATGTCTATGATGGGAAAATGATCTCTTTGCCTTTTCTAAAGCCATCACTGTTTCTTTCCTTCTTTCATTTTACTGATAAAATTCTCTTTATAGTATTTATTCAAAAAGAATTTAGACAGTTCTAACAAGAAAGATCTTCCTCACTTTCTTTTACTCCAACTACTTTGTAGTTCATCTCAAAGATTCAAATTAAACTCAGACCTAAACTGTCTGACTAAAAAGGTGGGAGAGTCTCTAGAGTGATAATTCTAATTGTAACTTCTAGCTCCTCTGTTCTTAAAGGGAGGATAGTAAAAGTTTCTATCCCCTCTGAAGAGACACTTTGGAAACAAAAGGTTATCTTCTTTAGAGGCTTGTGGTTCATGAAAACCCTTAGATCCTGTCAGGTGAATTGCTCTCAATGAGTCCTCTGCCTGGAATTTTAATCTATAAACATTTATGAAGTGCCTACTATGTGCCAAGCACGATGCTGAGTACTGGATAAACTACCTGTGATTTAATTTCATCTTATTGGATTTGGCACAGCATTTTCGTCTGTTCAAGTTCCTTTCAAATCTTCTATTCTGCCATCCAGTGTATTAGGTATCCCTTCCCACTTTGCATCATTTAAAAATTTGATAATCATGTCATCTATGACTGTATCTGCCATTCACAAAAATATTAAGCAATAAGGGCCCAAATGTTGATCCTTACAGAACTCTACTCAGTTGATATCCATCAGTATTAATATCAAGCCACGAATGACTACTCTTTGAGTGCAGCTATTCAATTAATTGTAATCTACATCTACAGTCATCTACACCACATCCTTCCATCATGTCCATAAGAATAACATGAGTCACAACAATAACACTGTCAAATGCTTTTAGGTCATCTATGCCTGCAGAATTGTCCTTGGCGTGTTAGTTTAGTGATTTTATCAGAAAGGGAAATGAGGTTAGTTTGGCCTAATTTGTTTTTAGTGAAGCTATGGTTGCTCTTTGTGAGTCCTTCTTCTCTTTCTAGATGTTTACCTACCATCCTTTTTAATAATACATGTAGCTACAATATTCAATTTAGACATATATAGTTAAAGAATGACTTTCTCAGATTTATCTTTTAATTTGATCTATTAATCAAAGGACCAAAATTTTAGTTCCTGTTTCAGTTTGTCATATATCAGCAAATGAATAGTATAGTCATTTATGAAAGGAAAAACTAAGAAATTCTGATTTAATAATATTTTCTTATGGCAAATTCTATGTTTTCTCAATGTAGCTTTAAAAAAATTAAAATTAAAAAATGCCCAGCATATGCCTGATTTGACATTGAAACTGAAAATGACTAGCAATTGTTTTTACAAATTCTACAAATTACATGTGTTTTCATACATTTTGTATCCAGTAAATGATGGAGGTTTTTCCTAGCCTTCAATTCATGTATACATATACTTAAAATGTGAATTAAGCAACTAATGTATTTAACATATTTTATCATTTTATTGGATTTTGAAATATCAAGGCTACATTTTAATAGTTGTCCAATTGTTGGTACCAATGATTAATTATTTTCCCCATGAAAAATTAAATCACTAGTTTCTTGGAGGGCTTCATATAGTTTACTTATATATAATAATATTGTTTGTCTTCATAATGTTACCAGAAGTTAGATGATATATCCAATATTACAAAGTAGGTCTAGGGCTGACCTGGAACAAGATATAAATATAGTTATTATATTTACAGTATTCTTTCCACTAGGTAGCACTGGTATCAGAGTCAGGAAAACCTGAGTTCATTTCCAGCTTCAGACATTTGTTATCTGTGTGACCTTGGGCATGACACTTAAACTTCTGTTTACCTCAGTTTCCTCAACTGTGAAATGGGGATAATAATTAGAATTTATCTGCTAGGATCAAATGAGATGATATTTGTAAAGCACTTAACACAGTGCTTATCACATAGTAGGTGCTACAAAATGCTAGCTATTGTTATTTTAATTATTATAATGAAAAATTATATAGTCTATAAGATTTGGGAGGACCTGGACTTAAATCTGGCTTCAGACACTTCCTAGCTGTGAGTCCTTGAACTTTTGTCTTAGAGTTGTTTCTAAGACAAAAAGTAAGGGTTTTTAAAAAAAATAAAGACTTGGAAATAAATTATATTCTGATGGCCTCTGGGAAAATCTTAAGTTGTAACATGAAATTTTTTAAAAAGAGTGATTGTGAGATAGCTACAGATTGAATTTAGTCTGTGCAAATCTAGAGATTTCAATTTTTTTGTTATCATCTTTGAACACTAGTTTATTGTTTAAAAGCACTTGTTTTTGGTTAGAAAATAACTTTTGGTATAAAGATGCATTTTATTTGATTTTCTTAGCATTTTACTTAAGTCCTCTGATTATTTCCAAGTCAAGCAAAGAAAAGGCTTCCATTTTCTTTATTAATTTAATTTAATTTATTATTTTAATTTAATTAAATTAATTTAAGAGTTCGGTCCACGATAGTGATGGTGTTTGTTAGTCAGATATAGTTTGAAGTTTTCCTACAATAACAGTTCTTTTAGTTTATCTGAACAATCTCCTAGCAACACTTGAATTCTCAAAATTCCTTACTTACCTGTTTTTTCAGAAACTGTTTTTCCATCCAAAGAAGGCAGTCAGCTAGCATTTATTGAGCACTGATTACTATGTGATAGGACCTATAATAATCATGGAAGATACAAAGAAAGGTAAAAGACTCCTTTTCCTCTTCTTAAGGAGCTCACAATCTAATGGTGGAGACAACATAGAAACAATTATGTACAAATAAAATATGCCTAGGATAAGTTGAAGATAACAAGGGGAAGTTACTATGGTAAGGGGGATCAGGAAAAGACTTCTCCAGATTTTATCCAGACTAAATATTTAAAACCAACTTTTAAAATTCTACAATAGAATTCTAAACTAGCTCATAACTATTATAGATTGAGTTGTGTACAAATAAGAACAGCAGATTGGATTTGTGGCTAGTAGTTTGACATGGGATAAAACCTGCTACACCCTTCAGACTTTTGTATTTATTTTACCCAGAAGCATTTGTAATTAGTTAAAAATGTCAGCAATTCTTTCTTTCTAAATGAGCTCTTGGGAGGTTTAATTTCCTTCTCTGGCTGTGAAAAACAAATGGGCTATTTCCAAACCATTGTTCTTATATTATTGCCAGATTGGCCATTTCATGCAGTGTCTGATATCTAAGCTTCTCTAAACTTGTGTCACTTTGGGTAAGACGGTATCTCCAGGGTTATCTTTGATGTCAGTTTGTGTACATGTGTGGCACCATAACTGCCACTTTTTACTGGAGATTTGGGGATTATACAGAATCTATCTTTCTGGTGTGTATGTCTTCAAGAAATCCCCCAGTCTTGAAATGCTAAGTGAATTATGGCTAAAAAATTATATCTATATATGTACATATATATACATACACATATACATATTTATATATACATACACACATATACATATATATACACACATAAACATATATATATATATATTTCCATATATATATATAAATTTACTAAGGGAGGGTGGCTCAAAGCAACTTCTAATTGAACCACTACCTAAATAATCCCCTTAGCAACATATTTAAGGCTAATTTTAAGAGGGTGAGAACATGAGAGTAGGTTGCTGTAGAGCAGTGCCAAAGATGGCACTCAGAGTGCTCTCCGTGGGCACTTGGCCACCCTCTCTCCCCCCCTCACCCCTAGAGTTCATTACTAGAAAGGCAGAGCTGCTTCCTTCCCCCTCTCAGTTGTGCCTGATGACATTTTTTCACATCCCTCCACCCCTCTGCCCAGCAGCCCAATGGGAGCACCTCCTCCCTTCCTTATGTGGGGTAAGGGGGGACAGGCATTGTAGGCAGTCTCTGTGGGGGAATGGGCATGGCACTTGGTGGGGGGGTAAGTTGGGGGGTGGGACCTGACACTCCCCCACTAAAAGGTTTGCCATTACTGCTATAAAGCATATTTCAGACTAGATGAGGTTGGAAGAGAAAGGAAGACTGAAAAAAATATGCTTGTCTGCCAAAAAGTAGAAGTCACATTAGTTTCTGCCTACAGTGGTACTAGTAACTACACAATACAGTTAAAAATAATAATTTGTAAATTTATGTTACTGAAATTTTTGACTTACAAAAAATTATGTGAGACCATATTTCTGAATTAACTCTCCACCCCAAACAATTTTATTTATAGTCTGCAGAACATTTTATGAAGTTATGTTTAAACATCACTCTAGAGGGCATGTTTATGGACTCAGTTTCCCAAAATTTGGGGGGGGGCAAGAAAACTTTGCTCATTACAGGAAGTCTTTTGACTTAGATTTTGTAGAAGACTGTTTGAACCCACAGCATGGTGATAGTACCAGGTGAGAGCTCTGATTAGGTGAAGAGTCTGTCGTGCAAGGGTTTGAAAGGCATGAGTGAGAGAATCATGGGAATTATAAGAAGAGAACTGTGATTGGGAAGATGGTGATTACAGAGATGGCAGCCATGATATCATGAATCTTACATCTGGACCATAAGGATGACAGCTGAGCCAAGAAAAGTTTTAGTTGATTTTCAGTCTGACCCAAGGATAAGATTTCAGGAAACAGACCACTGCACGTACCATACAGCCATTCCTCTGACTTCTTTCTCTGTGGATTAAAGGGATTGAAGAGGAATTAGAATATAATTCCCTCAGAAGGCAAACAAGACCATGTGTGAATATGGAGAATGTTCCACTAGTTCATTCCTTCATTTATTTTGCTTAATATTTTATTTTTTTCCTATTTAATTTATATGCTTACTAAGAGAGAAACATATCAGGTTTGGGTGTGGGCTAAGTTTTGAATACTTCTCTTCCCAAAATAATATGCTGATATTGGATGTAGCATCAGACCTATGTAAAATTCTACATAGCTAAAGAGCCCCATGCTCTTTCCTCTCATTGCTGGAAGCTGTGAACCATAGGAAGCTGAATATTTTAATCATTTCTTTGTCCAGTATAAAGCTGCTGCTGAATATTTGGAGATCAACGTGTGTCCTATGAAGACATTGTACTAGATACATTTTGAAGGCAGCAGTTACAGGGGAATTCATTGATTGTTTTCCTATCAACAACAGCAAAAATAGCTTCTAGAGTCAAACTATTTGTGAATGTGCTCTACTTCTCTCCCCACCACTTCTGCTGCTAGAAAGAGTGAGACAAAATGAAGTTCTATGTTGAAGAAGAGAGAAACATTTGCTTCCTAAAGGAAATGGAAATATTAACAATTGATGCTGTTTGTTGGAACTACAAAGTTAAAAACGACAGCCCCTTGTGTACTTTCCAAGTTGGGAATGAATGAAGCTCATAAGGTTAGAACAGTGATGGTGTACCTTTAAGAGACTGAATGCCATGCCTCACCTCACCTGGAGTGCCAGGCTTACCCACCCCCCCTTGCCCTACTCCCATGGGGCTGCTAGACAGAAGGATGAGTGAAGTGAGGAATGTCCTCAGCTAGTGTAGAGAGGGGAAGAGGAATGGCTCAAATGCTCTGCTCCCCTCCAGCTCTGCTGCCTGTGAGCTACCAACTTAACCCCCTGTGTGCTCCCATTGACTGCTAGATAGAGGGATGGGGGATGTGAAAAAATGTTATCAGGCATTGTGGAGATGGGGAGGGAAGCAGCTCCACCTGAGTCCCTCTGCTTTTTTAGGAATGAACTCTGGGGGGTGGAAGTGGGGTAGAGGGGGAGGGTGGTACATGTGCCCGCAGAGAGTGCTCTTTGGAACCTATGCCATAGGCTCACTATCACTGGGTTATAGGATCAAAGAATGCATGAATTTAGAGCTGACAGACTCCCAAGACATCATGTAGTCCAATCTCTTTCTTTTACAATTGAAAAAACTGAGGTAAAGTGACTTTCCCAAAGTCATGGCAATTATAAGTAGCACATGTAGGATTTGAACTCCAGTGATAGCCAAACCAGTACCATTCCTACTGTACCATGATACTTTTAGGTTTGCATTGGTGGAGTTAAGTGGACTCCTCTTTTTGCAAGTATAACAGATTAGCATTACATAGTGGTTATAATGGTCCCATTTTACCTGAAATTGTTCTTTGGGACACTCAAGTATTCTCAAAGCAGAGCTCAACCACCATTGTTTGATCCAGCACTGGAAACAATAACAACAACAACAAAAACAGAAAGTAGGTTTTTAGTTGTTAGTGTTACTTTAAATACTTTTGGTTTGCATATTCTTTTCCCAGCTGTTAATTAAATTAAATTGCTAAGTACAATTGAATCACCAGTTGAATTCTTCTTCTTTTTTTTTTTTTACCTATTCACTGCCAGATAATGAATAAGGAAGCATATCCCTGGTTCATATGCATGTGGTGCATGTGACTTTCCAAGTAGACTTTTCTCAAGTAACAACTTGAACCTAGAAATGGGAGAGTAGGTGGTTAGTTATTTATAGGACATTTCCTCATCCATGTGAGTATTTTCAAAATCAGGAATCAATAAAATAATGATAGCTTTCACAGGCTCTTAGGAGACAACAAATATTTACTCTGTGTTCATGGTTATGAATTCTGAAAGAAGTCATGTTAACTAGTGTTCTTTTAAAGAAGAAAAAATAATTAAGACCTTAGAAATCTGCACAGCTAGCTTTTTTGATCACTTCTATAAAACGGGGTAACTGCTCTTAACTTCTGTTTTAGAATTGATAATGAGTATCAGTTCCAAGGCAGAAGAGTGGTAAGGGCCAGGCACTTGGGGTTAAGTGACCCAGGGTCACATACCTTGGAAGTATCTGAGATCACATTTAAACCTAGGACATCCTCTCTCCAGATCTGGCACTCTAGACTGGGCCACCTAGCTGCACCCACAATGAGCTTTGAAAAAGATACATTTCTGATTTCTTTTTTTTAAGATGATACTTTAAATATGTTATGGAATTTTCAGACATGGAGTGAAGTGGACATTTAATTGAATATGCTTTTAAAAATTCTGATAAATGTCAGAATTGGTAAAACCTCTTCTATAAGCATGAATAGAGGGTGTGTCCAGGCAAATTGATGTCTCTAAAAATTGTTAACTTTTTTTTGTTTGTCTTCTTAAGTAAAGTTTAGTTTCTAATTGTAAAAATAAATTTGGTTAAGTTTTAGGTTTTTAGTTAGTAGGATAAAAATAATTCCCTTTTAGGATTAGGTATCCAGTTGTCCTCCCAATGAACTATGTATGCCCTACACTCCCATACTTTCTCTCTCTTTTCAATTTATTTTTGTTCATATCTTTTGTATTTATTTCAAAGGCCATTGAATTGAAAGGAGGCTGAAACATTTCTAGCCAATAAACCTAAATCTAAAGAAGCTATGGGCAATATGTAGATGGGAAGAAAAAAAAAGCAGGCTTTACTATTGTGTTATGTTTCTGCTGTTGATTCTAACTTTTAATGCTTTTTCTATTTATCCCTTCTTCTTTATTGTCATTAACTACCATAGGGTACAGCCCTCCTAGACAGCTGTCATAACTTCTTGAGTTTAGGGTTTCCAGCTTCTAATGTTCCCTGACCCTCTATTTTTAAATGTTTATGCTAAATTAATATTATTTGTCATTTAGTCATTTTTCAGTTGTATCTGACTCTTCATGACCCTATTTAGGTTATTGGTTTTTTGTTTGTTTGTTTGTTTGTTTTTTGGCAAAGATAATGGAGCAGTTTGCCATTTCCTTCTCCTGCTCATTTTATAGATGAAGAAATTGAGGCAAACAGTGACTTGCTCAGGATCAGTAAAAGGCTGGTTTTGAACTCAGGTCCTTTTGACTACAGGTCTATTACTCTATCTACTACACTGCCTAGCTGCCCAGATTAATCTTCCTTATGCCTAGATTAGGTCATGTTACTACTCTGCTCAAAACTCTTCAATAGCTTCCTCTTTCTTACTCAGTAAAGCTCAAACTCTTGATAGTTGAGTCAGTCTACAATCTGGAACCACCTTACTATTCAAACCTCATTTTAAATTGCTCCCTTCCATGTATTCAGTATTCTAGAGAAACTGGAACACTCATCCTCTAGTCATATATGTCCTATTCCTTGCCACCATTTTTCCTTATCCTAAGAATGCCACCTATTCCCCTTCCTCTCTTGCTGAAATTCCTTTCATACTTGAAAGCTTAGTTTATTTAGATGGCACTTCTTTCCAGAAGTCTACCCACAAATCTCTCCAGTCAATAAGCCTCTTCTTCTCATACACTATCATCATCTTATTAATAACCACCATAATAGTAACAACTTACTTAGAAGATATTATGAGATATATTGGGGGTAAGGGCCAACAAGATAGCTCATGTAAAAGGACAAAAAGGAGGCCTTCTTAACCTGAAATCCATACATTAAAAAAAATGATAAATAGACACTATCCTGAGAAAGGCTCTGTATCACAAAGAAGATTAAGTATCCTTGACCTAGAGGAAGGTCTTTCTATTGGCTAGAACCTCTGAGGAGGATCTTTGGAAAAATATGAACATGAGCCACAAAGGATGAAAAGGTCTAGATAAGCTGGATACATTTTCATTGTAGGAAGGAGTACTCACTAATCCATTGAAGTATTTACTGTTCACCAAGTACTTTGAGAACAATTTCTCATTTAATTCTAAGCATAACAGCTAGTCTTTATATTTACTTTTTAGGCTTGAAAAGCACTTTATAAATATCTAATTTTATCTTTACAACAATTTGGGATACAATTATTATCTGTATTTTACAGATGAGGAAACTGAGGCAGCCAGCAGTCTTCCCTATGGACACACAATATTATCTATCAATAGATAACATTTGAATCTCGATTCTCTTGTCTATAGTACTTGCATGGCCCCAAGTCAGGCTCTATGTTGTCTTAGAGACATCTTGTTTGTAACTTGCTTATAATTTAAAAAAAAGGCATTTCACTTCCGACATTTACTGAGTGCCTTGTTAGTTGCTAGACAAAGCACTCTGCTAAGTATTAGACATACAAAAAAGAAATGACACCAATAATTGGATCTCTATTTATTTGTATGATGGGTTCTCTCTTTAGTAGGTCTAATTAGATGAACTGGTTTCTTCTGTTTATAGATTAAGTTATTTGCCAGCAGACAGTACAATCTAATGGAATGCAATGCAACACACCACAACACAGTATAACTCCAGCAATTCAGTGTAAACTCTTTACGTGTCTACAATGCTCCGAGAGATACAAATGAGAAAAAGAAAGGCCCACAAGGAGCTTAGGATCTAAAGGAAGCTGAAAAGTGGGGAGATGGAGATTGCTGTGCCCAGAAAGGGTGGGGGGAGTAGAAAGGCGGGGAGGGGGGGGAAGTCGTGCTGTCCTAATTCAGCAAAAGGTAGGAAGCCATCCATAAATAAAGTCTTGTTCTAGAGATCTCAATGACAGAGCATGCAAAATGAGGACCAGTTATGGCAAAGAAGCAGTGTGCCAGATCAGTTAGCCACAAACATAGCGAAGAGAGGGACCCTCCCCCACCCAAGTCAAAGGATCTTTAGTTGTCTTTGTTTTCTTTCCAATCAAAAGTTGGGGAGGAGGAAAAATTTTGCCATGATTTGCTTAAAGGGATGATTTCTGTTTCTGTTAATAACAAGCCACACCCTGGTGTTGCTCAAAGGTCTCTGCCCTGGAGGAGAGAAGTGAAAGTGATGGTAGTGGAGTCCATTTCTATTCCCCAGGGCTTCAGGGGGAAGGAAAGGTCCTTTGAAACAATAGTGAAAGTATTTCAAGGAGGAATCCAAAAAAGAAACGAACCTGGGTGAGTAGGTTAAAGGGAGCGCTAAAGAATGGAATAAAGAGAAAGAAAGGAAGGACCATTCAACTATGGACCTAAGTTTTTAGCTCCCTTCTCTGAATGCTTTAAAAAGATGCATAAGATGGGGGCAGCCAGGTAGCTCAGTGGATTGAGAGCCAGACCCAGAGGTCCTGGGTTCAAATATGACCTCAGACACTTCCCTACTGTGTGACCCTGGACAAGTCACTTAGCTCCCATTGCCTAGCCCTTACCACTCTTCTGCCTTGGAACCAATACCCAGTATTGATCCTAAGACGGAAGAGGTGTTTTTTAAAAACGCATAAGACAAATATATAGATTATAAAGAACACCAATTATATTGAAGTACAGCTACCAAACAACCCATTTTTAGGTTCATGGACTCCATGTTAAGAACGTTGAACGCAATATCAGTACGAGTCAAAAATGTTACACGGCAGTAAAATGCCTACTCATTACCATAGGCTGCATTGAGAGTATAGGGGGATTTTCCAACCCAGAGGACCTAAAATTCTTCCAATTTCTCCGTTTGAGGCAAAACTAAAAGATAAAAAGTTTAATTGGTTTCAGCCGATGGGCATTTGCCATGTGACTAGCAAGTCCCAGGAACAAATACACACCTGTAACGTTTTACACAGCCTTAAGGCGGTATTATTGGTGGCTGAACAAGTCTATCGAGGAGCCGAAGTTACCGGAACTACCTTGGAGAATGTGAAGGTGGGGGATAGTACCGTGTGGTTTATTTAAGGCGAATCTCACTGAAAGCCGTCCTTCTTAGGACATAGCTCGCCATTGCTCGTATGTCATTATTGAAACTTCCGTCTTTTGTCAGGAAGAGCGAATCAGCTGACTTTTCTAAGTTTCAGTGATCAGATCCATAAAATGAAAATAATAATGCCAGGACCTTTGGTGCCTGCCCAGAGTGATTTCAGGAGCCTCAAACGAGAAATGAGGTGTCAAATTTAAACAGAAAGGAGGCCACTAAAACACACACAAGCATCTCAGGGGCCACATTTGACTTCAAAACCCACGTATTAACATTATTTATGTTCTAATATGTTTATTTATTTTGCTAAATGTTTCCCAAATACATTTCTCTAATAAAGAAATAGACAGCTTAGTATAGCAGATATAAGATGGGGCTAAGAATCTGGAAGACCTGAGTTCAAATTGGCCTCTGATACATATTGATTATGAGACCTTAGGAAAGTCACTTAAACTCTTAATGCCCCAGTTAATTCTCTAAGGTTTTTAATTGCAGAATAATTGTTATTCTTCGTGGATAAAAGGAATTTCCTCAATAGGAGCTTCCTACATTGAGGAAATAACAGGTATTTACCAGGGCATAAGTACACATATGTTTTGTTGTTCAGTTGTTTTTCAGAAGTGTCTGACTCTTTGTGACCCCATTTAGGATTTTCTTGGCAAATAGGAGGTAGTGTTTTGTCATTTCCCTTTCCAGCTCATTTTATAGATGCAGAAACTGAGGCAAACAGGGTTAAGTGACATGCTCAGGTTCACATCACTAGTATCTAAAGCTAGTATCTAAAGCTATATTTGAACTCGGGTCTTCCTGATTCTGTGCCCATTGTTCTACCCACTCCATTACCTTGCTGCCCATATATACACATATGCATATTCATGTAAATAAATAAACAAATATAAATATACATTGTTCCAAACTTGTGGTTTATATAGTGAAGGGAGCTCCCACATACATAATCACCAGCTTATACATAGTACCTATATCCTGGTGATTTTTTACCTGCTTTTTTATAGTTTGTGTTCAACTTCTTTGATGGAGTTATTTATTATTTGAAGAATTTTTAGCATTTTGTATATAAATCATCATATCATCTGCTAAGAGACCTATATTTTCTACCTCTTTGCCCATGTTTATTCCCTCTTTTCCCCCTCCCCTTTTTGCTATAGCTCCTTTTTCTAGCATTGTATTTACATAATAATGATGATGACAGTGAGCATCCTTGTTCTGTTCCTGGTCTTATTAGGAAAGCTTCTAGTATTTCTTCACTACAGAAATGTAGTTTTAAATAGATCTTCAAAATCATAGGAAGGGTCAGTTCATTCCCATGTTTTTAGTGGTTTTTAAAAAATACAGATGAATATCATATTTGAGAGGAAACAGTAGAATGGATAGGACACTGGATGTAAAGTCGGGAACATGTGAGTTTTAATCCTGTCACAAATATTTACTATGTGACTGGGCAAAGTTATTTACCTCCTTTGCCCTCAGTCTCCCCATCTATAAATTGAGGGAATTGAACTCAATGACTTCTATCTTTCCCTCCAGCTCTAAATAAATTATTCTATTATTTTGTTATGAATTTTATTGGATGTTGGTGCTGTTGTCTAGTATGTTACTTTTTTCTGCCATCTTGTGTTATTTTCCATTTTGATAACTGCCATCTATGAGTTTTGTTTTTTTTGAGACATTGATAAAAATGGAACAGAACCAAGCATGGAGATCTCAGGCACCCACTAAAGACACCCTGCCAAGCTGACTTTGAACTGTTAATGATTATTCTTTGAATATCAGGGCAGTGAGGGATGCTAGGGGTCTCATCTATTTCCTTCATTTTACAGATGAGGAAACAGCTCTAGAGAGGTGGGACTAGCAAATGGAATCCACATCTCCTGACTCCTAAACCAAAGTGTTTTCTTTTATGCTACATTAAAAAAACCCCCAACAACAAACCTTTATTTTCTCTTTGAGTAACAACTCTTTAGGCAGAAGGGCAGGGGCCAAGCAAATAGTACCAAGTGACCTGCCCAGGGTCACACAGCTAGGAGGTGTCTGAGGTCAGACTTGAACTTGGGTCTTCCTGACTCCAGGTCTGGCACCCTATCCACTGTGCCACTTGGCTGCCTCTTCTTATGCTATGTTACCCCTCTATTCTCTCAGAATATTTTTTCTGCAGCTTATTATGGAACACAGATAGCTATATAATGGGGCAAGGAGTAACCTTAATCATCTCTGTGATGCAATTTCATTTTGGCTGTGTAAGATGGACCCAAGGAATGGGCATTTGATGGTGAAAATACTGGGGCCAAAAAAGTCACTTATGGAAACCAGTTAATTTTGAAATTAGGTAGCCAAGTGATACTTAAAATGTGATTTCCCCCAACTACTTGGGTTACTTTTATTTTCTTAAATTACTCTTTTTTTCATTGGTTAAACATTTGGTTTTTTCCCCCCTGTGGAATTCTTCATGGTTCATTGTTAGAGCAGATATGGGAGGAGCAGGGTTGCACTTTTTCCTTCTGCTTGACTGTGTTGGCTTGATCTCTCAGGTTCATTTTCTTTTAAAATAATATTGGTTAATGAGGAAGTTGGGCAGGGTGATCTCTAAGTTGAGTGCTATGGATTTATTGTGTTTTTAAAAATTGCAACATCAGAGCACAAAACCTTTTGACTATAGGTAGGAATTTGAGAAAATTATTTAGCATTGACTAGTCTTATTACTTTAAAAAATGTGTTACAGATTGCCTTTTCAAAGTGTGCCCTATGAACCGATATTCTGCACAGAAACAATACTGGAAGGCCAAGCAAGCCAAACAAGGAAACCACACAGAAGCAGCCTTGCTTAAGAAATTACAGGTAAGGTCTGTTATTGGTTGTTATTTGTGAATCCTTGGGTTGGAGTTAGTTTAAGAGGGGAACACTTCCCTATTGGTTTCTGAAACTCTCCACTTTTAATCAGTTTGTAAATATCTGAAATAACAAAAAAAAATTAAAACTGGATAAGAATTTTAAATCACAGGGTGTGCCCATTTAACATTTCCTGGCATACAAGGGAGTGAAGGCAGTGGAGAGTTTGAGAAGAAAATGCAACCAAAAACCCACTAAAGAGAAACTCAGGGAGCCCAGCTGGAGGAACACTTTTGTAAGCTGGAGTAAGGAATGGAATAAAACCTTAGCTGGAGTTTGTCTCTCTTACTTCTGGGATAAAAAAAAAGGGGGGGGGATCTTTAGCCTGGCATTTAAAGCCCTCCACAATCGTGCTCCAATCTATATTTTAGGTTTAACTTTATATTACTTTTTTTCCCCATACTCTATACTAACTCTGATCTGTGGGCTGTTTCATTATTCCCTCCATGGCTTTCTCATGTGAGATATCAGTTCAAGAACCAGTCTACAGGCTGACCAAAATTTTCTATTTGCCTCTATTTCCTTTCTTTTAAAAATTTTATTAATTATTTTTAAACTCTTACTTTCTGTCCTAGTAACAAACTCTAAGACAGAAGGGCAAAGGCTAGGCAGATGGGATTAAGTAACTTGCTCAGAGTGACGCAGATAAAAAGTATCTGAGGCTAAATTTGAACTTGGCTCTCCTGACTCTAAGCCTGGCTCTCTAGTCACTAAGTCCCCTAACTGCCCCCTTATATTTCCTTTCTTGCTCTCTTAACTCAATAATTGGCTTCTAAACTCTCTTCGCAGTTATTAATGATCTCTTAATTGCCAAATTTAATGATCTTTTCTCATCCATCTTCATCCTTCTTGAACTCTCTATAGCCCTTGACATGGATGACATCCTTGGATGCCATCTTTCCTCTAGAATTTTATGACCCTGCTCTCTCTTGGCTCTCTTACCTTTTTTGACCACTCATATTCCTCTAGGATGCCAGGTGGCACTATGGATATGGATAGTGTTGGGATTAGTCTGGAAGATTCATCTTCCTGAGTTCAAATTTGGCTTCAGATACTTAACAAATAACTAACTTAGATAACTTAACTGTGTGGTTTTGGGCAAGTTCTTTAGCCCCATTTGCCTCTATTTTATAATCTTTTCCCCCTCCTGTCTCTCAGAATCCCTGCTTTCCTTCAAGGCTAAGCTTTGGCACTCCCTTCTATCTGATGTTTTTTTTTTTTTTTAATATCTCAGACTACTAGTGTCATTCCTCTCACCTCCTAAATAATTTTGTTTCTATTTTTAATTTAGTTTGCACATATCTATTTATCTCCTTGAAGGCAGATACTGTTTTTGCTTTTGTCTTTTTATCCCTAACATGGTGCCCACCACATAGTAGGCATTTAAAAATGTTTGCTTATCTAATTTTAATGATCAGTTTTTGAGCTAGTTGTGAGGCTCAAATGAAATACTTTAGGTTCAGTTCTTCACAACTTAATCTGTATGTAAATAGCAGAAATTATTATCATTTTAGGGCCTTGCTATACCAGAAATTAGTAGACTGAACAACAACAAATTTTTTTGTTGAAGAAACCAAATATAGAGAAGATTCAGGTTGATCTTGAATTCATAAGTAGGGGTGAAGGTGGCCCGAACTTTCTTGAAAGGATTCCATGCCCTGGGCGATTCAGAGGATCATAGGAGCCACAAATGCCCTTTCACATTGCCAATTTTCATGTCAAAAAACTTTCTTGTGAGGTACTAAACCCTAGATGCTATGTTTTCCTACTGATTATCTGATAATTATTTTGCAGCATGCTGCAGAACTGGAGCAAAAGCAGAATGAATCAGAGAACAGGAAGCTGTTGGGAGAAATTGTTAAATATAGTAATGTGATACAAGTAAGTATCTATATTATTTATTTTTCTTCTAAAAAACTTTAAGGTTTTCATGGTAATTTGGGGAGTGAAGAGATAAATTTTCCTAGAAATTCTAACAGAATGTGAAAATTTTGAAGCATTAAAATCAATGTCCTCAGGTATAAATTAATATGGCAAAGTTTTGTTTTTTCAGCTAAGGCGTATCAATTTTGTTTGTTTGGAGTTGTGCCTATATCAAATAGTTTTGCACAGGTACATGTAGTTGAACCCAGGTATTATGTAATTTTAAAGTATATAGTGAAACAACTTGATTAAAAAGCTTAAAAAAGTCCAGTCTCTATCTTATGCAAAATACATGAAAATAGTAGTCCTTCATCATTTTCAACTTGAAGATTAAATTTATTCCATCTTCCTATAAAGTGTCACAGAGATGATGATTTTCAAAAACATCTAGATGATACTCCTTATAATGTGAATAACAGCTTGTTTTAATGATTGGTTGATCTGTATGCATACTATATGACTGATCCCAACTTATTTTTTTTCCATTTTATATACAACTTTTCAAGGATTCCTTGGCTTATGATAAATAGCAGGACAACACTATTATTTAGATTTCTTTTATTTCTTTTTTACTTGTTATATTCTATTTTTCTTTTACATGCAGAGCTGAAAAAATTAATTCCAATTTGATCGACTTTAATTCTGTAGTTTTGAGTGGTTAAAATATTTTTGAAATTTCCTTTAAAAAAATCAGGTTTCCATTTTAGATTGTAGGGGTCTTTTGAGAGAGGTATAATTGGGGAAAATAGATCATTTGAGGTTATAGACAACACAAAGAAAAATTCTGTTTTATCTTTGTTTCCAAAGGACATAGAAAGTGCCTTGGACATAGTAGCGGTTTAAAAATGTTTTTTGAATTAAACCAGATGTATGAAGGGGTTTCTTCCTTCCATACCTGCTTCCAAGGATTTTTGGATAGCTATGTGATACAAGTATAGAACATTATCAAATGGATATGCAAGAAACTGAGAGATTATTTGTTTTTCTAATAGCTACTGCACATAAAAAGCAACAAATACCTGACAGTCAACAAGCGCCTCCCTGCCTTACTGGAGAAGAATGCCATGCGTGTGTCCTTGGATGTGGCAGGAAATGAAGGGTCTTGGTTTTATATTCATCCCTTTTGGAAACTGAGGAGTGAAGGTGACAATGTATGTAAACATAAACTAAGAAGGGAAAATATGGGTTTGTAAAGAGAATTATAATTCTTAATAATCTGTAGAATGAGGGAGGTGTAATATAGGAACAGATTACTTGGGGGCTTCTACCTATTCTTTCTTTTTTTTTTTAACCCTTCCTTTTCATCTTAGTATCAATACTGTGTATTGGTTCTAAGGCAGAAGAGTGGTAAGGGAAAGATAATAGGGGTCAAGTGACTTGCCCAGGGTTATACATCCAGATTTGAACCTAGGACCTCCTATCTCCAGGGCTGGCTCTCTATCCACTGAGTTACTTAGCTGCCTTCTCTATTTTTTGCATGCATTAAAATGACTTATTTATAATAAATATAAGTAAAACCTAACAAAATAAATTCAGATTAGTCCGTAAGCTAATTTCCAGCTTGGTTTGGTGAGGGATTATATAATTAATTGCATTTACATAAAATAAAATTGTGGTTTGGCTATATTTGTTCAGTGTACATTGTGTAAAAATAATCTTTCTGAATATTTTGGAAGCTTTTTTAGGTTAGGTGACTTTGAATAAATAACACAAGTAACTTAATAGTTCAGTGATGACATCACTTTCTTAAGAAATGACTTAAAAATAGTGGGTTTGTGATGAACAGGAAGCTTTCAGGACAGGTTATAAACTAAGCATTTATATATATTTATATGTATTTGGATTAATGCAATAAAGCTGATATAATGTCTTATCATTTTTGATGAATACTTTTTATATATTATTTAAAATTCATGGCAATCTGAATCTTTTTCTAGTTGAACTGTACTTTTAGTGAATTTTGAAGTACTAATTCAATTCCACAGGACACAAGCTTGATGGTTAAATTTGGTTAACGAATTACTGATGTTAATCTCTCTAGGTAAGGTCGAGTGATGCATGGCATGCAGGAATGTAATGCACTTAAAATTTTATTTTCTTGAGTTCTTTTTAAAAAATCTTAGAGCCCCCTTTACTTATTTATTTGTTTTTGCATCCAGTAAGTACTTTATGTGTGTTTTTGAGCATGGTACTGTGTTGTTGATTACAATCAACTCTCAAATATTCAGGGACTGATTATTTAGGTTGTGGGCTATCTGTGTCCTTAGCTAATTCCTTTTGTCCATTTAATTGCTAAATAGAATTTCTATCTGCAGGTCAACAAAGCATAAAGCACTAAAGCTCTGAAGATCCATGAGAATAGTTTAAAATTATTGAGTGAAATTTGGAATTGGTTTTGTCTTTCTGTTTCATTTATTTTTACAAATTTTATTTTACATTTTAGGTGAAGTGTTACAAATTTCACCTCCCCTTCTTGCCCCCAAACATCCAGAGAGTTGAATGTAATGAACCTTGTAATAATGTATTTTTACTGAAAAAGATAAGCTAAGACCAAAGTAAAACACGTGGATTTTCTTAATATGCGAGATGCAATAATAACATATAGCAGAGAAGTCATCTTCATATAGATGTAATCCAAAAGGCATGGCTGAGACAATCCTCCACACTGCTTTTGGCTATGAACTTCTCACTTTTTTGTTGTTGTTGCTAGTCACAGATCATGGTTAGCATTTGTATGTGTATGAGGTTGCTGTGAAAATATAAAGCACATCCTAGTCATTATGTATGTCATATTACTAATCAAATGATTGTACTTTTCTTTTTAAGTATGTTTTCCATTCTTTTAAAATAGAAACACTTTATAATTTGTTGAAGATATTTTTTTAATTAATGGTATTTTGTAGTTGAATAAACAGCTGCTCAGGTTGTGCTAATGTCAAGAAAAAAAACAGGGGAATGTAAGAGTCAAAATACTTGTAAATGATGTCAGCATGGGTTACTTTTTAGTCATTGTATCAGGTGGCATTCAGGTTGATTATAATCAGCCAGTAGGTTCATCAGGACCCAGGAAAAATGAATGGGTAGATTTGCTCAATTCTTACAAAATTTGCAGGGACTCTTGGGGGTTGTTAACAATAATTATTAACAATAGAAGAGGTTGAATGTGTCATAGAGATTTGTGGGATGCTGATATCCACATGAAAAAAAAAACATCCTCATGGGTCAGAAAACCATTATTCTACAATTTTCAACATGTTAGAAAACCCTTCTTCAGCTATAGTTATTGTGAAAGCTATTAAGGGAACCACATGAAAAATTATTGTGCCTGACATGCTTTATTTTGAGAAATAAAACACAATTACTCAGCTGGAATACTTTATTTTTGTTATTATTTTATTTTTCACACTGAACTGATCCCCCCAAGACACTGTTTCATTTCCTTGATGGTGGATTACAAATAATAAAGTAAGGTCAACTTTGATGGTCCTTTATTTCTTGTTGAATGGAGACAATAGAAATAGAAATCTTGAATTATTAAGGGAAAGCTTGAGGGAAAGCTTTAATGTTGTGGTACAGCATAAAGAACATAAGTTTGATTGTAAGAGAACATGAGTTCATATCCTAGCTTTGATATTTGTTTTTTATGTGACCTTGATCAAAGAAATTGTGGTGGCTCAATGAATAGAACTCTGGGCACGGAGTCAGGAAGACCTGAGTTCAAATGTGACCACAGACAGTTCCTAGCTGTGTGACTGTGGGCAAGTCACTTAACCCTGTTTGCCTGAGTACCCTCATCTGTAAAATGAACTGGAGAAAGGTAAGGCAAATCCCTCCAGTATCTTTGCCGAGAAAAACTCAAATCACTTTACCTTTTCCATACCTCAGTTTCCTAATCTTTAAAATGATGGGTTTGGACTCAGATGACTCCTGAAGCCACCCTCAGCTGCAGATATGTTATCCTATGAGTTTTTCATTTGGGAAAATTGCCTGGCCTTCTAGTGGGAAACATTATTGGACAGGTCATCAATGTAATTTCCAACTTAAGAATTATAAATTTTTAGAGATAGATTGGGCTTTAGCCATGATTTAGTCCAACCCTATAATTTTACAGATGAACAATCAGCTGTTGAGAAAAGAATTCCCTTGCCTGATGTCTGGAGAGCCAGGATTAAAACCAAGGTCTCCTCTCATTCACACCGTCATGGCAGAACTTCAAGAAGAAAGGCAAGAAATGGAATGTGACAACCATTCTGGGCCAAATGGTGTTTCCTGAGGGGTCTCCAGACCACAGTGTCATCTAAAATGCATTTCTGGAATTGCCCAGAGCTGTTTTCTACTCAGAAAAGAGGATGTCACCTTTCATGACAGAAATATGAAGACGAGAATATACCAAAGCCTCTATAATTTTCCTTAAAAAGGCACCGGATCTTTTGTAGGTCAACCTCTGGCAGCTAATAAGCAAAGTAGACTTTTCTGCGAAGTCCATCAAATTCAATGATTCTCTAAATAGATTTGCAGGTTCCATAACGTCAGGGACTGACTGAGCTTGCATTTGTTTGTATCTTTCCCCTTCCTCTTAGCATCTGGCATCTAGCATGTGGTAAGGGCTCAACCAATATGTACTGACACATCTTGTTTGTTTGACAGCATCTCATCTAACTCATTCATTACCTTCTCCTGTCAGATGCAATTGTAGGCAATAGATTGAGTTCATCCAGCTGTGATTAATGACACGACAGATTTGGTTTAAGTCAGCAGGTTTTTAAAGGTGTCAGCTACATGCTGGGTGTGCCAAACACTGAAGTTATAAAAGTAAGAATGTGTTGATCCCTGCCCTTGTGGAGCTTATATTTTAATGGAGAACATAGCATGTACAAGTCTAAGTCAATGCAAGGTAATTTAAGGAGTGAGGTAGCACTAATAATAGGGGTAAATCGAGAAAGGCTTCATAGGGGAGATGACATCCCAGCTGATTCTTGAAGGAAGATACTGAATCTGAGGGGCAGAATTGATTGGAGGATGCTAGCATTCTAGGCTCAGAGGGGTGGAAAAAGGAGGGCATCATCTGGATAAAGGGGGGAGGGTAGGTGATGGAATGTTGAGTTTGGGGAACAACTCGAAGTCTGTTTTTCCTGAAATATGGAATTTTGAAGGGAGAGCAATGTGAAATGAGACTATGTTTCAAAGATGCCCCTTATGATGTTTAGCCTTTGCAGGTTGTCCCCATGCCTAAAATGCCCTCCCTTCTCTTAGAATCTGCACCTCCCTTCAAGGTTAGTTTAAGTGCTCCCTCATTCAAGATGCCTTCAGTTGTTAGTGCTTCCTTCCTCTCTACCACCATTCAAATATTTTTTCTTTTTTTGCTATACAACCTGAATTAATAAATGAATGTGTCTTCCTCTTGTAGAATGTAAGTCCCTTAGGGTCTAGTAGATGGTTCAGTGAATTGAGAGCCAGGCATAGAGATGGGAAGTCCTGGGTTCAAATCTGACCTCAGACATTTCCTAGCTATGTGATTGTGGGCAAGTCACTTAATTCCCATTTTTTAGTCCTTACTACTCTTCTGCCTTGGAATAAGTCCACAGTATGGAGTCTAGGATGGGTTCAAAATAAAAAAGAATGTAAGCCCCAGAAGGACAGCAATTCTCTTTTATATTTATAATTTTTATATATTTATATATAATATACTATATATTTATATGTGTGACTGGCACAGTACCTGCCACAGAGTATATCAAATGATTAAATATTTGTTGATTTATGAAATACTGGGCAATTATAAATTCAGTAGTTTTGATTGCCAAAAGCCTTGTAGCAATTACCAAAGAAGATTAATAGATGATACCTTTAGATATGTAAATACAAAGCTGGGAGGCTTTACAAAGTAAACTCAGTATTATGACCTTGAAGACAATCCACTTTCAGGCATCACGACTTACATGTAAAAGCCAATTAGTTTATAAACATTTATTAAATATCTACTTTGTGCTAGGTACTATGCTAAGTTCTTGGATACAAAGGTAGGTCGTCTCTGCTCTCAAGAAGCTCATGGTCTTCTGTGGAGACAACGTGCAAAGAGCTCTGTACAACAAGACATATTCACAATAAATTGGAACTAGTCAACTGAAGAAAGGCATGGGAATTAAGAGGGATCAAGACAGGCTTTTTTTAGAAGGTGAGGTTTTAGGTGGGACTCAAAGGAAGCCAGGGAACCCAGGAGATAGAGATGAGGAGGCATTCCAGACATGGGAGACAGCCAGGGAAAATGCCCAGTCAGGAGATTTGGACTATCTCCTTTGAGGAAGAGCAATGATCCAGTGTTACTGTAACACAGTGTACGTGGAAGGAAGATTGTAAGGTATAAGAAGTACCCTGGGAAAGGAAATAGAGACCTGGTTATGAAGGAATCTGAATGCCAAACAAAGGATTTTATCTTTGATGCTAGAAGTGATAGGAAGCCACTGATGGAGCGGGTGTGGGGAATGAGATGCTTTAGGAATATCTCTTTGGCTGCTGAGTGGAGGATGAAGTGGATGTGGGGAGGGGCTTGTGGCAGGGAGACCAATGAGCAGGGTATTACTGTAGTCCAGGAGTGAGGGAATGGAGTCCTAGACCAGGGTTGTCATTGCCAGAGGAGAGAAAGGGACAAATGTGAGATGCTACAATGCCAGGGAAGCTTATAGTTCTGTAAGTCATCAGTCAGTTCAGCCACACCTCAAAGAAGATTGTTCAATAATGTTGATAGAAAAGAAATTAGAAAAGTAATTTAGGAGGCATCTGATTTGGGATGTTAGCAAGAAGGGTGAAGTGGCATTAAGTTCTCTAACAAATCAATGATTTATAGAGTGATTGAAATAATTGATCTTTGTGGCTTTGAAACTTCGTCTAATGTATCACTGTAAGATTTTCAGCAATTTTTATTTTTATTTATTTTATTATTCTTAGTTTCAAGTTAACACTGAATAGCAAAACCAGAGTTTTCCTGGAATGCAGTTAACATTGAAATCAGATGGGCACATATTGATAAATGCCCATATAGCTATCGTATTTACAGTGAGATGAATGAAGTGTGTTAATTATAAGTTGACAGCATCAGACTTGTTTTAAGGACATACTGAAGTGTGACTTTAGAGGAATATAGGAATGGATGTTTGGGAATCATAGTGGCTAAAAAACCAATTTTGTGTCTACTAGGATAGCTCATTTTGAGTTACAAAATTACTCACCTGCTACTTAGTTGAAAAAGTAAAGTGATTAACCTCAACAATCCTGCAAAAATCAGTTACTGCCACAAACCATAGAACAATCTTCTCCTCAGTCATCTCACTGGTCCTTATTTCGATCCAAGACAGCAACAGCTATTAGCTAAAATGTTTATTCATTTGTTCATGGAATGATTCATTTGGCAAACGTTTACCCAGTGCCAGTTATACAGAGAAGTGTGGTAGTTTGGGTATAAAGCTTGATTTGGATCTAGGCTAAGGAACTCTGTTCTGCTAGGGCTTAAATCAACTTATAAATTCTTGAAAAGACCATGCCATTGCTTTTAGTTAGGAGGATTCCTTAAATTTTAAGACTGACTGAGTCATTATCTATTGTTATCTGATTTATTGTTTACTTGCTGTTTCAGAACACATTCATTAAATATCCATTATGTTCATTGCACTGCGGAAGAGAGGATAAATGAGATATCATTCCTGCTTTTAAGGAGCTTATAATATATATAGTAAAGGATGAATTATGTTCACTAAAAGTGAATACAACAGGATACAAATAGGTGAGAAGTACAATGGAGGTACTATTTGACTTTATAAAAGGATGAGTGCTTCTAGCATGGCAAATCAGGAGAGACTTCACAGAAAGTATCATTTGAACTGAACTTTGAAGAATGCATAGAATTTTTAAAAGATAGAAGTCAAGTGGAGGTAAGGTATTTTGAAGGAGAGGGAACAATGTGAGAAAAGGTATGCAATGGGAACAGTTAAAGACCAAATTTGGAGAGTTAGGAAGTGTTGTTTGTCTATACTGTGGAGAATATGAAGAGAACTATGAAATAAGTCTGGGAAACTGAATCAGAGCCAGATTGTGGAGGATCTTAAATGTCTACCTAAGGAATTTGAACTTCATTAAATAGGCCACAGAGTTCTATGGAAAGTTTTAGAGTAGGAGAGAGGTTGTGTGAGTGAAATGATCAGAACTATGAAATTTGGTTGTATTGGTGGAAGGAAGAACTGGAGGCAGGATTCACTTTACATTGGGCTGGTCAGGACCACTAAAATAGAAAAAGAGTAGGATTTTATTTTCTTTACTGGTGTGTTAATGAGTAAGTATCATATGACAAGGTACTTAAGTGCTGCAACAGGAACGGTACTCCTGTGCTTCATGTTAGAGTCACAGGGGAGCAAAGCTAGATAAAGAAATAGACAAATATAGAGGAGTATGCATTTATTAAAAAGGAAGAATTGCTAGGATACTCATTCATGGCATGGGGGGGGACATAAGTTTTAGTTCTTATTGCTGTAATTTCTGAAGATGAGAAAATGAAACTTATAGAAATGATAGACAATATCAGCAAGTTTAACAAGACTAAATTGTCTTGGGCTTGGACCTTCAATGCAGTTTCCTTTAAAAAATGTTTTCCCCAAATACATGTAAAAATAATTCATCATATTTATTTAAAATTTTTTTTTGAGTTCCAAATTCTCTCTTTCACTCTCTTCCTCTCTCATTGAGAAGGCAAGCAATTTGATGTGTTAGATATTTGAAGTCCTTCAGTTGTGAAAGAAAATACAGGAAAAGAGACACAAAAAAATAGTCAAAAATAGGATGCTTGGATAGTGGATCTGGAGAGCATTTTTCATTATAAGTCCTTTGAATCTTTGTATTCAATAGAGGTTTCCTACAATTAATTTGAGTCCTATGCAAAGGTGTGCTGAAATATGTTTAGCAACCAGCTCTCTAGGGAAGGAAAATGTAAGCACAACACATTTTAAAATTTAATCCAAATTATTAGCATTTTATTCATCACTTTATTAAGTCTAGACAAGCAACAAAACAATAAACCAAGTCCCAATTTATAGTGTGGGCTGATTTCAAAGATATGAATGTTTACTCTGAAAATTTTAAAATTGAGCCAATACATGGCCAGCTCCAACATATCCCATGATTCCAGGCATTTTTAAAATGAACTTTCTCTGGGGAATCAGATCTTCTAGGAGAATTTCAGGTAAACTTGAACCCAAATACATAAAGACCAAGCTTCTGCATTACAGAGTCTCCCAAAAGTCTTTACATATTAGTAGCTTAAAACCACATGCACACTTTTGGAATGGCCTCATATGTTTAACTAATCTTTTTTTCCCTAGGGGAGCAGTTTTCAAACTTTTTTGCTCCAGAACCACTTTACACTTTTAAAAAATGTTGAGAACCCCAGAGAACTTTTACTTATGTGAGTTATGTCTATTGGTATTTACCATGTGAGAAATTAAAACATGAAAAAACAATGAGGGGTCTAGTCTCTAGACCACACTTTGAGAACTTCTGTCCCAAGGCATAGCTGCTGTTTCATTCTTAGCAAGTGATATTAAAATATATAATACAAGTTTCTTTTTTTTTAAAACCCTTACCTTCCGTCTTGGAATCAATACTCTGTATTGGCTCCAAGGCAGAAGAGTGGTAAGGGCTAGGCAATGGGGGTCAAGTGACTTGCCCAGGGTCACACAGCTGAGAAGTGTCTGAGGTCAGATTTGAACCTACGGCCTCCCATTTCTAGGCCTGGCTCTCAATCCACTGAGCTCCCCAGCTGCCCCTATAATACAAGTTTTTTAGATCATAAAGAGGAGCCAGTTGACTAAATTATTCATTTCATGCATTATGTAATACTTCTGATTTTTGCTCTTTTAAAAGTGAAATGCTTTGTGTATGTTTCAGAATTATTAAAAATTATGCTAACATTACATTTGTCTGACAAATCTATTTTGTTTCACTGTAATACAACCAGCAGCAGACTTGGCGTAGAGGGTCTGGGAACAACTTCTTTACTTTAAATCGGTATGAAAGAACATTACATTTGAAGTTAGAAAAGCTGAGGTTCAGATCCTGGCTCTGCCATTTAGTAGGCATGGGGTGTTCAGGGCAGGCTAGCACCTGTAGGGGGAAGGTTTGCTGAGCCCTTTTCAGGGCTGCTCATCCACCTTCAGTGTCTGCCTCTCACCCAACTCTCACCTGTGGCTCCCAGAAGCTGTAGCATTGCAGTAGCTGCACCCCGTAAAACTGTCCTAGCAGGGAGGCTAAAACAGATTGTGGGTAATCAATGGCCCACAAGCCCATCAGTGAGTTAGGGGGTGTCTACCCCAAGCATATAAAAGCTTCCTCTGGCAGGATGAGCAGATGAGAACAATTTGCTCTAATGAAAGAGGTTGAAGCCTTAGAATGCTTAGAAATTGGTGAGACATTGAAGATGCCAGAGTTATCCACTGCAGCCCAAGCCATCACCAGTTATCCTGACTTTGGTCTTGCCTCTGGACATCAATGACCTTAGAAGACAGAATGAGGCCCGAAGACTTTTTGCAACTCCTCCAATTCATGCTAGAGTCAAGACACCTTGTGATGTCATTGGATCTCTTTGAAAAGAAGGATAAACAACAGAATAAACATAATCCTAGGCATGTCACTTGGACTTTTATTTTTCTCATCTGTAAAATAGATATAGTTGCATTTGCAATAGCTAATATCATATTGTGCTCCTAGGTTTGGAAAGCACTTTACATATACATCTTATTTGTATTCTCTTATTCAACCCTTATCACAGTCCTGTGAGTTAGATTCCATTTTTATTCCCATTTTACAGCTAACAAAACTAAATTGAGCAGTTGTGATCTGCTAAAGATCATAGAGCTAGTAAATGTCTGGGATGGGATTTGAACTCAGTTCTTCTTGACTCTATGCATTAAGCAACCAGAGCTCTATCCACCACTACTTAGCCTACCTCACAAAATCAGTGTAAGGATCAAATGAGATAATAGACAGGAAAGTGCTTTGTAAAGGTAAGCTGTGATTACTACCATCATTAGCAATTGAAAGGTTTTGTTAGGTATTTGTATCCAGATGGCTATCCAATGTGAAATAGTTATGTGATGTGTATTCAGAGATGATAAAGATAGAAGAGGGGATGGGAACCACTTTGACCTAAAAAGTGGTATTTACAATAATTTAGCGTGGTGTCCAGTTAATTATGAAGTCTATCTTTGGAGTCATTTTTAGCTTCTAAACTGAGCCCTAAAGAGCTAATGTTAATGTAGTCTAGTGTGCTTCAATTTCCATTTATTTTTGATTCCTAGATTGTGGTAGGAGATAAAGTTGTGTTGATGCCAGTCAATGCTGGACAGCCACTACATGCAAGTAACATAGAGCTTCTAGACAACCCAGGATGTAAAGAGGTAAGATCAGGAAAGCGACTGAATGTGCATATTTGTACAGTTTTTGTTTTAACATACATTTAACATCATTTCTTTTATTGCTGACTTCCTGAAAAATTAATCAGCACCATACATGACTAAGCTTAACAAAAGAGAAAAGAAAGCTCAATCACTGCTTTTTAACCTTGCCAGGTGCTACTAAAGAATCCTGCCTCCTCCCTCCTAAGACTGTTAGTTTGTTATAGGCAGGACAGAATAGACAGAGTGCTTGAGAGGTAGCCCAGTCCTCACTGCTGAGGAGGGTGACCAGTTAGCAATCTTACATGGATAAGATATTGTTGAAGAAACTTTCCTCACCACAGAAACTGCTGCCCTTCCTCTGTTAGCCCTGGTTCCTCCAGGCTCTGTCTATGGTTTAAAATCATTCACATAAAGTATTTCATAAATTTCTCACAAATTTGGCTCATTTTGTCCCCACCCAGGACTCTGGGGAAATGTCCAGAAAATATAGCTCATGTTTCATTTCCATTAAGATTCTTATCTCTGTTCTCACTTTGCATGACCCAAAAGGAAATCTGCTTTCACATTATGGATAGATTAGAATATCTTCACTGCAAGAAATTAGAATTTAAAGACACAACAATGAAATATCCAAAGACTATGGCCAAGGTAAAGGGTCAGCCATTTCCATTCTCAACAGTAGCAGATATCCCTTTATTTAAGAAAAAAGTATTCATAACTTTACTTTCTCCAAGGGAACTGAACCCCTTCCTTCCCTGCATCTATGTCTTCGATACCTGAAATTGAGAGACATCAAATGCTTTTCTAGCAAGATCTTCTTGTTTGCTTTAGCCAAAATCTCAAGGAGAAAGGGAAGAATTCATGCCATCAACATCCATTTCAGCTAGTGAACTCTGGCTACAAGCAAACAGTCCCCCTGCATCTTGGGGAGAATGTGCTCTATCCTGGCACAGTAGCCTTTCTGAGAGAGTTCCTACATTGCTAGTCTTGAATTCTACAGATAGTCATCAGTCAGTGAGAGAGGGAACGTGGGGAGGATTCCTCTTTTACTGTGCAGTCTGCCTTTGCCCCATCACTCCCTTCATATGACTCCCTGACCCAACTTTCTTATGTGGTGCTACATGGGGTAACGTGGCAAGGTATCCCTCAGCAGTTGATTTTTTAAAGCTCTATCAGTCACAACAATGACTGCTTTCCCATCAAATCCTTATATCAGTTCTCTGGAATGAACATCTGGGTAGAAATAAAGGTAAAGTGAAGAGAGCAAAACTAGGACCTAAATTGCAATTTTTGTAATGACCTTATGGCATTCAATTCAATAGACATTTTTAAAGTACTTTCTATGTGTAAGGCATTGTGGTAGGGAATAGGGAAATGGAAAAAGTAAGATAGTCCCTGTCCTCAAGGAGCCTGCATTCTAATGGGGGAAACAATATACAAAAGGAAGCTGAAAAGGGTGATGGACACCAGGAGGTACCAGCCCAGGGGCATGATGTTTCCTGGAGCCAAAGCCAGAGCCACAGAAATGGAGAGACCATTATGGAAGACCATTGTACTGGGATACATACTCCATTGACTAAAGTCACTTTTTAATTCCTCAATTACATGAAAATAAAACCTCAGTATATTATTGAACATGATTAGGGATTTTATAATGGTCACACATTTTTTTCTTTCATAGGTTAATGCTGTTAATTGTAACACTAGCTGGAAAATCACTTTGTTCATGAAATACAGTTGCTACCGTGAAGATGTTCTCAAAGGGGTATGTAGTTTGGGAAAATGCAGGTTTTCTTATTGAGTTAATTATATGTGCACTTCATCATTGAATAAAACAATTTAATATTAATTGTTACCAACCTTAATTCTTATTCTTTGACCCAAGTGATCCTTACTAATTGTGGGTCAGTTACATAACACTCCAAGCTTTTGTACCTTGGGCATACATATCTATAAATTGGAGGTAATATTTGCCATAATTCCTGAAGGTTAAAATCTTTATAGTGTCATGCAGATGTGGGGCATATTAATGATATTGTTTACTATAATCATTTTATGAGGGTGATGGTATATTATCTAGTCATTTAAAGTAAACAGTCCAGAGGAAGCCTGTTTTCTTTTTTTGTTCATTAAATTTAGTTTTTATGTTTCTGTGAGCAAGGTTGGGTAGAGCCAGAGCAAAAATCAAAGGAGAAAAATGATTGACTGGGACACCCTCCAGGAAGAATAGAAGGAGTACCTGAAGGGAACAAAGAAAGCAAAAATGTCTGGTTTCTATCACTGTCACTGAAAGTGGCTATACTTCAAGAGTTATTAGACATTCTACTTTTTCCTGAGAGTCTTCTTCTCTGCCTCTGGATGATAAACCACTTAATGCAACTCCTTGAATCCATTCAAGAACTTTCAACGTGGGATCTGAAGTAGACAATCCAATTGCCAAATATTTCAGTTAATCCTCACCAGAGTGTCTTGAGTGAATAAAGGATTGTATTGTAGTCTTTACTGAACAGGCACAATAAGTGGTTATTTTTGTCATATTCCCAAATCAAATAGATTTATATACTTTCTTTTCACTGGCTTCCTTTGTTAATTGAAAACATCTACTTAATCTTTTGTTTGGAAATAAGGATTTCACTTGTTTATTTTTCTAGGGTGATGTTGTTAGATTGTTTCATGCAGAACAAGAAAAGTTTCTGACCTGTGATGAATATGAGAAAATACAATATATTTTTCTTCGTACAACTTTGCGTCAATCAGCTACATCTGCCACAAGTTCTAAAGCACTCTGGGAAATTGAGGTATGTAAATTTATTTTCCTTTTAAATAATTTATAAAAAAAAGACATGCATCATGAACTAGATATTTTGTTACATCTGTTGTTCATGAATGGTGAATTGATAAACATTTATTAATTGCTTACTATATTCTATGGAGTGTGACAATAATGGAAATAGAAAGAAAAGCAAAGATTTGGCCTCTGTCCTCAAGGATATCTCAGTCTAATGAGGGAGATGACATAGAAACAACTGTGTATCTACAAAATACAACCATGTCATTATTGTTATTGTTGTTGAGTTGTTTCAGTCATATCTGACTCTTTGTGACCCCATTTGGGGTTTTCTGAGCAAAGATACTGGAATGGTTTGCTATTTCCTTTCCCAGCTCATTTTACAGAGAAAAGGAATTGAGGCAAGCAGGGTTAAGTGACTTGCCCATGGAGTCATACAAGAGTAATTTCCCAAGACTTGATGAAATCAGGAAGATCCTGATTCCAAGCCTGGTACTCTATCTGCCATGTTACCAACACATACCTATAACCCCGAGTCATTAGCATTTTATAAATAAAGTTTTCTATAACTCTTATAACTACATCTACATTTTGAGGGATATAATTTTCTTTACCTGTCTTTGCAGGACCAAGAGAGTTAATGTTCACAGTTTTTTTTTTTTTTGTTTGTTTGTTTGTTTTGTTTTTGCAAGCAAGAAAAGATTTTATTTTGGAGTGGTAGGAAAAGAGAAAGCTACAAAAGATGGGATGTGAGCATCTGCAGTTAATGAAAATGTGTTTGTGTTTTTTAAAATAATGATCATCTAATGAGGGGCATTATGAAAATGTTGTAGTGAAGATCATTAGAGATTTGGGGTCATGTGTTTTAAATGTGAATCCAAGCTGGCAGCAGGTGGGATAAACATTAATAATGGTGGTAAAAATGTGACATCCAAACATTTTTTTTGGAGAATAATTCACATTTTCTAGCACATGGCTTTATATCTAAAGAGGAATTTCTCAGGATCAAAAATTGAGTGAAAACAGAGTGTAGCTTCTTCCCAATTGCTTTAGCCTTCAGCTGGCCTTTTCTGCTTTCTAGGCTTGCTCAGACCAGTAATAAAACCTTAGTTCAGTGTTATGCAGGATATCCACACTTTGGACTGATATGACATTATCCTCAAATACCCCAAGTCAGAAATGTTTTGTGACTATGGTAATACTAAGGAGGATTCTCCAGATTATATTAGCACTAGAAATTAAAACCAAATTGCATAAGAACCATTACCATTACTTGTATGAATGAATGAATGAATGAATGAATGAATGAAGCATTGATTGAATGCTTACTAAGTGATAAGCACTATTTTAAATAGTGGGAATACAAATAGAAAAAGAAGAAAGAGGGAAGCTAGGTGGTTTAGTGCATAGAAAGCCAAGCCTGGAGATGAGAGGTCCTAGGTTCAAATGTGACCTCAGATACTTCCTAGCTGTGTGACCCTGGGCAAGTCCTCATTGCCTAGCCCTTACCACTCTTTTGCCCTGAGAACTATATTTAGGATTGATTGTAAGACTGAAGTAAGAGGGGAGACAGACAGACAGACAGAGAAACAAAGTGGGAGAGAGATAGAGAGGGAGAGAGAGAGACAGAGAGACAGAGAGGGAGAGGGAATGACAATGAGGGAGACAGAGAGAGGGAGAGAGAAGAAAAAGAAAAAGAAAAAGAAGAAAGTCCCTGCTCTCAAGAAGTTCATAGAAGGTCATGCCATAGGGCCATTGGAATGGCTCATATATGCTAAAAATGCAACACCAGGCTGAATAGAAAGCTGCACTGCAGATGCCTGGAGAAAAAAAAATATTTGTCTGAACCATTATGGGATTTACCATATGGTGGATCAGATGGTAGCTACTTCAGGTCTGTGTCACCATCCCAAGTAGACTATGAGTCCCTAGAAGGCAGAGGTCATGGTTTATATTTCTTTGTATTCTCTATAGATTCTAGCATAGTGCTTCTGCATCCATTATGGATAAATATATGAATAAATAAAGTAGGAACCATGCGCCATCTGACCTTGCTCACATTCCTGGGCCAATGATCCACTGCTACTTTGTCTAGATATGTGGTTATGACTCTAGCCTTTACCACTTTCTCAAGACTACACAGTCAAGCCTTGATATGTAGCATTTACGGATTTCTGAAGTGTAAGTGCTTTCTTTGGAAATTTAACAATTGGCTCTCATGATCTGGTTCAATTTGATTCCAGCCAAACAGGCTTTATTTTAAAATACAAATCATGACTAATGAGACATGTGGCTAGTTAAGCATTTTTTTATGATGTACCTTTCAATTACAGAGCATTTTTTATAATGTGTTCATTTTCTATTTTCTTATTAGAAATGGATAGCTTTAAATGTATTAGGACAAGCAAATCTAATCTCGCTAGATGAGAATTTAATATTGTAAGTAATTCACCAGGAATATTAACACTAATTTGCTGTGGTTGTCACTGTCTTGACCTGTAGGTGGTGCACCATGATCCATGCCGTGGGGGAGCAGGACAGTGGAACAGCTTATTCCGATTCAAACATCTGGCAACTGGAAATTATTTAGCTGCAGAGGTAAGAAGAATATTTGCCTCAGTGATACTCAGGCTGTTTCTATGTGCTCAAAGTAGAGAATATAATTCCCAAGTGAGTTGGGTTCTCTGCACCACTTTGCATGTGAGTAAATAGTCATTCTCTGAAAGTTGCTTTTCAGGGAGGAGAGTGACAAATTCAGACCTGTGTTGTGGGAATATCATTTGTTAAGTCATGTGGAGGATAGGTTGGAGGAAGGAGAGGCGGTTTGAGACAGGGTGTCCAGCTAGGGTGCTATTACAGCATTGCAGGCAAATATTTTGGCCTGAACTATGATGGTGGTAGAATTTGTTATCATGTTTCTGTGAACTAGCATCTCCCTATCTCAACATGGAAAATTACTTTTTCTTTTATATTTCTTACCATCCATTCTTTGTCTGTTGGGTGTGTGGTTAAATGATTTGGTGGGAGTATGAAGGAAGAGAAATGCAAGATCTGACTGTGCCATAATCATCATTCTCCCAGTTGTGTCTTCAGTCTTCTTGGGGTTCTGTGGTTGTATGATGAGTGGGAGAACATTTCAGGGTTTCTTCAACATATGATGAACAAGAGGGGGATTTCTTTTGCTGTAATCAGCATCTCACTATCAAATTACACCGGGGAACCAAACACAAGCTTGGACGCTTTAGTTTTTCCCACTCTGAATAATCTGAGATCAACCTTACTCAGGTGGAAGGTTGAAACTAAAAGAAGCAGTAAAGTCAGTTAATCTAAATTAGTTGGAAATTATTGGAAAAACCAGAAACAACTAGAAAACAATAGCAGCTAATCTTTAGATAGTATTTACTCCATGTATCAGGCACTGTGCTAAGTGCTTTACGATTGTTATCTCCTGTGATACTCACAATAACCCTGAGAAGTAGGTGATGTTATTTTCCCAATTGAGGAAACTAAGAGTGACTTGCCCAGGTTTACATAGCTAGGAAGTCTGAGGCTACATTTGAACTCAGATCTTTTTGACTCCAGATCCAGTATTCTATCCACTATGCCCCTTGGCTATTGCAGTTAGATGTCCCCTGAAGGTTAAAGAGTGAAGACTTAAATATTTTTTAGAATTTCAGGCTTTGTTGTTCTTAAAATTTTAAAAGGAGTATGGCTAAACTAATGCTGAAGAAGAAAGGTAGGTGTTGTTACTGTTCACTAATAAAACTGTAGAAAGCAATTGATATGATATGATAATAGCAGTCACATGATATGAAGGACTAAAGGGGTTTATCTGAGATCTTTTCTTAAGGGGATTGTTTGAAATAAAGGGTTATATTAATTTTATTTGACATGAATGACCAATATATAAATGAGAACTTATTAATTAATAATGTTAAAAACTTATTAACAAATAAATCCTTCTTTATTAATATATACTAAGCCTAATATAAAACCTAAACATGGACTATTGAGAAGAATTTTCAAGAAAAAGAAAGTCCTTGAAAGTCAGTAACAGTTGACAGAATGTCAGGTCTGGCGTCAGGAAAATCTGGGTTCAAATTTGGCTTCAGATTCTTGCTGGCTGTGCTACCTTGAGCAAGTCACTTAACCCCAATCACCTAGCTCTTGCCACTCTTCTGTCTTAGAACTAATATTAAGATGGAAGGCAAAGGCTTTAAAAAAAAAAAGAATCAGCACCACAGGTTTATTTTAAATGTAAGTATTGGTTCATTTGGGATGGAATTTTCTTTTCTTTTTCTTATTTTAAAATAAATCTATTTAATTAATTAATTTAGAATATTTTTCCATGGTTCCATGATTCATGTTCTTTCCCTCCCCTCCCCTTTTCCCCCTCCTGGAGCCAACAAGCAATCCCACTGGGTTTTACATGTATCATTGATCTCCATATTATTACTATTAGTAATAGATGAAATTGTCTTAAGAGTTTAGTGGACTCTTTGTAACCCCATTTGGTATTTTCTTGGCAAAGATACTAGAGTGGTATACCATTTCCTTCTCTAATTCATTTTGCACATGAGGAAGCTGAGAGAGGCAGGGTTGAGGAACTTGCCCAGCATCATGCTGCTGATTGATGTCTGAGGCCAGATTTGAACTCATGAGGATGAGTTTTCATGCCTGGGGTCAGGCACTCTGTGTATTGTTCCACTTAACTGCTCTAGAGCAAGTTAATTAATCACATTGTTTTATCACACTACAACTATTATTATTATATTAAAATTAATTTTATTATTAATTAATGTAATTATTATTAACAATACATGAATAAACTAAAATCTATTCCTTTTTCCTTCTGCCCCCATGATTTTCCTTGAATCTAATTCTTTTGTATTGAGTCCAAAATGAATTTAGTTTATCTCTGTAGTAGCCTCTTATTACTTTGATTGGCAGAATAATAAATTTGGAAATTTGTTTTTTTAAAAGAGTTTAGTGGATGGTGATGATGTCTTTGTACTGACAGAACATTTTGGGTGTGTATATGTATGTGAATAAAACATGATGGGTCTTGTGCTCAAATACCAATGATGAAAGAAATCTAGTTAGGATTCTCTTTTCTATCTTGCTCAGATCTAAAAGAACAACTGACTATTATATTAAATTTTGGTGTTGAAAATCCTATAGAATTCGTAATTGATGTTTCTTTATGAAAATACATTGTAAAATTTGTTGTGGGTCAGATTGGGTAAAAAGGGATTATGGACTGATGACATCCCTCAAGCTCTTGACCCAAATGGAGCAGATGAGGTGGTAGGAACCTAACATGATTCAACACAGTTCTAGAGATGATCATTGTGCTGCCTTGATTTTGTCCTGAATGGGTTTTCACTTCCTTCACTTGTGAAAGTTTTTCTTGTTATCCTAGAATTTATTTCAACTCAAACATCTGACAACTGGAAATTATTTAGCTGCAGAGGCAAGATCAAAATAAAAGAAAATACAATGCCAAAGCCAGTTGGGTTTCCAGCATCACTTTGCATGTGAATAGAGAGTCATTAGTTGAAAGGGGGTCATTGGAGCTTTCTGAATGGGAGAGTGACAAAGCCAGAACTGTGTTCCAGAATGTCATTTGTTAGTGGCATGGAGGATGAGTTGGAGGGAGGAGAGGCTTGGCTGGATCCTGGTGGCCATAGGATTATAGGAGAGTGGTTTCTGTACTCTGTGGAACTGAGACATCTTAGCTCTGTTAGACTACATTTTATCCTTCTGCCCCCAAGTTAAAATGTTTCCTTTTCAGAGAATTTCTATACACTCTTTTGAAATAGCTAAAGATGCACAGAGATGCCTGGGGGTGGGAAGGGGGTATCCAATTCCAAACCAATCTTGGATTATGGCATATATAATGCTCCATGAAAATTTTTTGGGACCTATAATTTCATTGTTATAAAAAACTCACTCTCCCATTGACTTTGCCTTGCCATTCATAGTCTTGCTGCCTGAGAGCCCGAGAGGTTAAGTGATTTGCCCCATACCATTGAGAGGGACTGACTCGAACCCAGGACTTACCAGACTCTAAGACTTCCTGACTGTACTGGGCACACACTGGTTAGGCTTTCATAAAATAAATACTGACATGTTAAGTGAAAGTTTTAAAATATTTATTATATAGTAATTCACTAAATGAATTATTTCTAAATGAATTCTGCATTCAGCAAAGACTTACTAAGGGGCCCGGCAGTTCTGACATTGTATGACCAACTCTGGGGAAGGCAAAGGAAGTAGAAAACAGTCTTCCAACTTTAAAAGTACGTACTCGGTCTTTCTTCTAACAAGTGGAAAAGTATTGAAGTAGCAGTGCAGACTCAGTAAGCTGTGATCACTCTTTCATACAATCGCACTGAATGTTTTTCGCTATTACACATTGTGGGGAATTCCGTTAGGATCATGATGGAGTTTTGAATGATGTATGAAAATACAAATTGTTGTGTGGAAGAAAGAGGGACCCACTGCCCGCCCAGACATACACAACCTGGCCACAGGGATCATTCAGCTTAGAAGGCAACTTCAGAATGTAAGAAACAACAAGAAAAGATTAGCAGATAAAAGCTGATGTAGCATCAACTATGCGTACGTGTTGAGGGATGTAAAGTAAAGGTGAGTCAACGAAGGCTTTTTGACTTAGCTAATGAAAATGGATTTTCAGAGAAGATCCGGCCCGACATTGCAGGCATGAACTGCAGAGCAAAAAGTATAGAAGCAAAAGGCTATGGGATATTACTGTGGTATTGGAGGGCAGCTGGGTGGCTCAGAGCATTGAGAATCAGCTAGAGAGGGGAGGTCCTGAGTTCAAATATGACCTCAGATACTTCCTAACTGTGTGATCCTGGGCAAGTGACTTAACCCCCATTGCCTAACCCTTATCTTCTCTCCTGCCAGGAAACCAATCCATGGTACTGAGTCTAAGACAGAAGGTTAAGATTAAAAAAAAAAAGTTTTTTTTAATTGTTGGATTTGTGTCCAGAGGATTTTCATCCCAAACCTGGTGCGTCAAATCTGTGTCACCGTTGAAAAGCAACTTCCCTTCTTGAGGTCTCCAGCGGTCCTCTGTAAAAAGGAGATGCTGGCCTCCATAGCCTCTAGGGTCTCTTCAAGCTCTGAATCTATGTAGGAGGACAATGATGGGTGTGTATTCACTTATGTATAACTATATAGACCTCTAACATGAACTATATCTAAATATCTTTATGTATGGAGAGAAGAGTAAAGAGAGGCTTCACTAGGATGGAGCTGTTGTGTCAAGAAGTACTAAGAGATGGGGAAGTGGATGGGGAGTTCCTTTGATGGGGGCTCAGAGGCATAGCCTGGGGATTTCCTGGATCTGAATAGGACACCCACTATGGATATCTAAATGGGAAAGTGACCGGATGAAGGCAGATTTGAATAAGATTAACCTTGTAATGTGTGAAGATTTAGTCATAGTAGAATATTCCCTCCCCTCCTCTCTAAAGAAAGCCATGCCATGCACATACACTGAGAGTAGTGTCTAGTGTTACTTGACTGTGTCCCAGGACTCTCTGGGAAACTGGATGATGCTATGCTTGACACTTCCAAAGAGTTTTTGGTATGGATAGTGTGTGAGAATTCAGGCTGAAAAATATTCAGAAGTGGCATGTGATAACCTGTCAATAGTCTCTATAGGAGGGGAAAAAACACTTTGGGGTAAAGTATGTGCATGGAAAGTTATGTTGCTTTGACACATCAATCTTGCTTCATGATTGTATTAAAGATAACCCTCCCTTAAACCCAACGAATTGCTTCTGTACACTTTACCTATCGAGCATAGCACATGCTTCAGTGATATATATAATGAGCTAGTTGATATTCCCTGTGGATGAAGTTACTCTTTGTTTTTGGAAAATTTTATTTAGTCAATGTAGAACATTATTCCTTGGCTACAAGAATCATATTCTTCCCTCCCTCCCCTCCCTCCACCCCCCTCCCATAGCCAACATGCAGTTCCACTGGGTATTACTTGTGTCCTTGATCAGAACCCATTTCCATGTTGGTGGTGTTTGCATTAGGATGTTTATTTAGGGTCTACATCCCCAACCATATCCCTTCGATCCATGTGATCAAGCAGTTGTTTTTCTTCTGTGTTTCTACTCCCACAGTTTTTCCTCTGAATGTGGATAGTGTTCTTTCTCATAAATCCCTCTGAGTTGTTCTGGCTTGTTACATTGCTACTAGTAGAAAGGTCCATTACATTCGATTGTACCACAGTCTCTATGTACAATGTTCTCCTGTTTTTTTTTTTTTTTAAGAAAGTCATTATTGGGGGGGGCATCTGAGTAGCTCAATGGATTGAGAGCCAGGCCTAGAGATGGGAGGTCCTGGGCTCAAATCTGACCTCAGACACTTCCTAGCCAGGTGACCCTGGGCAAGTCACTTGACCCCCACTGCCTAGCCCTTACCACTCTTCTGCCTTAGAACCAATATGCAGAATTGATTCGAAGATGGAAGGTAAGGGTTTTTTTTTTAATGCCATCATTTATTTTTTCCATATTATTCATTTTTGTGATCTTTCAAAACCCTGAATTCTATACCCATATAAATAAGTGATAAATCATATGTTTTCTTCTGAATTTCTACTCTCTCAATTTTTTTCTTTCATTGTGGATAGTGTTCTTTCTCATAAGTTCCTCAAAATTGTCCTGGATCATTGCATTGCTGCTGGTAGCAAAATCAATTACATTTGATCATCCTGTGATGTTTCAGTTACTGTGTATATAATGTTCTTCTGGTTCTGCTTATTTCACTCCCCATCAGTTCATATAGGTCTTTCCAGTTCTTATAGATATCAACTGATTCATCATTCTTGATAGCACAAAAGTATTCTATCATCATCACCTACCGCAATTTGTTTAGCCATTCCCCAATTGGAGGGCATCCCCTCATTTTCTATTTTTTTCCCCCACCACAAAAAGAAAAGCTTTAAATATTTTTGTATAAGCAGATCCTTTCCCATTTTTTCCCCTTTCTTTGGGATACAAACCTACTAGTGGTGTGACTGGATCATTCTTTTAAAGCCCTTTGGGCATAATTCCAAATTGACTTCCAGAATGGTTGATCAATTCACAACTCTACCAGCAATGCATTAGTTTCTGAATTTTGCCACTTCCCCTACAACATTTATTACTTTCCTTTGTTGTCATACTAGTCACTCTGCTAGGTGTGAGGTGGTGCCTTTGAGTTACTTTGATTTGCATTTCTCTAATCAGGAGGGATTTAGAACACTTTTTATATGATTATTGATAGTTTTGATTTCTTCATCTGAACACTGCCCATTCATATCCCTTGACCATTTGTCAATTGGGGAATGATTTGATATCTCATAAATTTGACTTAGTTCTTTGTGTATTTGAGAAATTAGACCTTTGTCAGAGAAATTTGTTATAATTTTTCCCTCAGTTTGTTGCTTCCTTTCTAATCTTGGTTGTATTAAATTTTTACAAAAAGTTTTAAATTTAATATAATAAAAACTATTCATTTTATATTTTATAATGTTATCTATCTCTTGCTTGGCATTAAATTCTTTCCTTTTCCATAGATCTGTCAGGCATATTACTCTTTTTGTTTAAGTCATCTACCCATTTTGAACTTATCTTGGAATAGGGTATGAGATATTGATCTAAACCTAATTTTTGCCATACTGTTTTCTAATATTCCTAGCAGTTTTTGTCAAATGGTAAGTTCTTAGCCTAAAAGCTGGGATCTTTAGGTTTTTGAACACTAGATTGCTGAGGTCATTTACCCCAATCTATTCCATTGATCCTGGGTGAGGTAACTGGATTGGATAAAGCTTACAGAATGTTTATCTATAGTTCCAGAAAGATTATCAGTGCCCTGGGTTATTTTACAACAACAATTTATATACCTTGATTATCTTTTCTAAGTCATTTTGATAAAATGTTCTGGAACAAAAATAAAGACTGTTTTTGGATAAGAAAGTAATTTTTTATTGTCTAAATGTAAATGTTAAGTTTACCTTAAGCTATTTCATTATATTTTAACTTTACTATTCTTATATTTTATTATTAAAATTTATTTAGTATTTTAAATATCGAACTTCGAGGTAGCAGCTAATGTCCAAATCTCACTTTCTTCATCTGTAAAATGAAGGTGTTGGGTTAAATAATCTCTAACATTTGAGCTTTAGGTCCTCTGATTTATTAGCACTGTTGTTAATCTCAAAACTCTAGTCATATAAGTGAAAAAAATCTGTTTACAGATGAGGAAAATGAACTGTATATAGGTCAAATAATTTTTAAGATCCCATTTTAAGCCACTGTGAGACTGGAAATTCTTCAGGAAATTCTCTAGCACAACTTTCACTCTACATATACTTATGAGAAAACCAGAATAGACTGTGAATCATAATTCTCAAGTTATTTAAATTGTCTATAAGAAGACATGTCATTACAAATCTCTAGGAAAGACTTTGATAAAATTTACCTTAAATATAAAGAATTATAACTCCAAAGTCCAACATAGATGAGAAAAACTAATGAAAAATCTTGGAGCTCTTATATTGCTTAGAGTTTCCTCATATTACATTTCAATATCTGCTTATTGAAGTCTACTGTTTTCAGAGGGTTCCACTATACCTCAATGGGTTATTTAAAAGGAAATAATGGTCATAATAGTGAATGACAATTATGTGACATCTTAAGGTTTGCAAAACACTCTACAAAGGTCATCTGATTTGATCTTATCTGGGTGGAGATAAGATGCTCTCCAACTTGAGAAGTTTATAGTCCAAGTACCAGGATAAAATATTCGTGCATTAAGATGTAAGGACGATATAAAAAAAAATGTGCTAGTGAATACAGCATATTCTAATCCTTCTCTTTTATTCAGTTTGTTCTTTATCATGTGCTCTAGGGCAGCTAGGAATTATAGAATTATGAAATCTATTATGCAAATTAAAAGAAGCATAGTAGTCAGATCTCTCATTGCTCTAAAGCCTCCTCCAAACTGTTGAGCACTGTTGGGAATGGAGTAAATACCCATGGAACCCTGTAAGAGATAGGTGATTCATTACTTTCAAAACTGTCATGTCTTCTCTTGAGGAAAAAAAAATCACAGTTAGGGGTAGTCATAGTGGCGGTGGCTATCGATGGTGATACTTCAAAGATCATTCTGGTGTGTTCAAATGACTTAAGGAAAGTAGACTCATCCAGCTTAAGCAGCTTATCTGAGCTCATTTGACTCATTCATGGCAAAGCCAGGACTAGAACCCTACATAACAATTTAATTCACTTATCTATGTAACATGTGTCAATGTGGAAATCTAGACATCCTGAGTTTATTTAGTTGGGAGGTAGAAACCCCAGCGTTTGACCTTGTCACAGGAGAGTTTCTCCCCTGAGGGAAGGTCCCACTTCACCAGGCAATAGACATCCACTCCAGATGGGAGGTAGACCCCATCCGAAGTCGAATGACTCTGGCGCTACAGGCAGGGTGTCAGTCTTGCAAGCTGAAGGGAAGAAGGGTGTGATGTACTGGGAAAAGGCTTCTGGAGACGAAGAGTCACTCGACCCTCAGGGGGAAAACTCTCCTGTGACAAGTTCAAAACCTGGGGTTTCTACTTCCCTACTAAATAAACTGGGGAATACATGTAAAAACTCTTTGATATGTTCTATTTCTCTCCTTCGAATTTACTGTCTTGCCTTATACATTAAAGTATGACCAAACTCTGCTTACATTAAACCTATTCTAGATTTATTCCTAGGGTTTGTGGCTGTAGCCACTTTTTTCAAGATTGCATTCATTCACCAGAAGCTTCTTCCTTTCTCCCTCCTCAAAAAGTAAAAAAATCCACCTTATTTTTGTTCGCTGCAAACAGGCAAAGCCTGTTAAGATGCTGCTTCCCATGATTACAAGATCCTAGGGTCTTTTGGTGCCTGTTGTTTCATTTATTTCCTCTCTTCTTCCCCATCTTCCTTACCAGATCCCCGTTTTATATCCAGCTCTTCTTCACAGAATCTACCTCTTCTGAGGACCATTTAGCACATTGTGAAATGTGCTCAGGGATATTTGCGGGAGGCAGTGATTATAGGATAAAGACACTATTTTGTTAAAATTCTGCCCCCTAGGAGGGAGGGAAGGAAGGAGAGAATCTGATAATCTAAAAAAGCCATTATTTTGTTAACTATGCCCTGCTCTGTATGTCAGTCACTCTTTAAAAACCTTTGTTTATTTGTAAATAGACAGAATAACCACCAGATGGCACTAAACACTCACCTCTTGGTTGTTGGACCAGAATTAATCAATTTCTTTAAAACTGACTCTTCTCTGTAGTGGTGCTTGAGGATCCCGGAGATAGTTCAAAGCCTCTTGTTCATTAGGACCATAGTTTTAAATAGCCTTGTCGGGAAGCAATATAGTGTTATGATATAGTCACGGATCTCCAGTTGGAAGGGATCTTAGAGGTCACCTAGTCTCATTACCTCATTGCATGGATGAGGAAATTGCAGTCCAGAGAGGATGTGATTTGCTTAAGGCAACACAGATAATATAAGTAGCAGAACCTGAACTGAAACTCAGGTCTCTTGATTCTAAACATCCCATGATTCTCCACTGTGGGGCTGGCTATCATATTTAGTAATAGAAGCCTATATCTCAAGCAGGAAGGAACCTAGGAGGACATTTAGTCCACTCCCTTCATTTTATATATGGGGAAACTCAAGTCAAGAAAAATTAAATGTTTCTCGCCAAAGACAGATAATTTTCACCAGAAGTGAAATTTGAATCCTGTACTTCTGACTCCAGAGTTTGTTATCTTTCCATTATACTTTATATATTCTCTATATTCTCAATATTATATATATGTATATATACATATATACTCAATATATGTTGAGATAAAAGGAAGCAGGACCTAGCATGCCAGCCCTTTGAAAGGAGAAACATAATTTATTTAAGATGAACAAGGGAATATGTATTATATGATAATATCTATACAATTTATAATCTGCCTTCTTGGGGAGGAGAGAGCAGTGGAAGTGAGGGAGAGAACATAGATTGTAAAATGTCAGAAAACAAATGTTAAAATTCTATTGACATGCAATCTGGAAAAAAAACCTTTAAAATAAAAAATAAGTTTTTATTTCCCATATAGGGCATTTATGTATGAGTACATGGAGCTAAATAAGCAGTTCACTAGGAAAAAGACAGTGTTATATTCTATAAGGAAAATGAAAAAAATATGATGACATCAAAAGCCACAAATCTATTTATTTTGTTTTGCCTTGATTCTATCATGTTAATTGAGTTATTACAGCAGTTTTTCATTTAATCTTATTTTTAAGATGCATTGGAAATTTCAGGGTTAAATTATGAACTCTGAGATGATTTGGTTGCAAAGAAGTCTGTATGGGAACAGTCATTTTTAGGTGTTTAACACAGTATGCATCCCAAGGGGGTCTTATCCATCAATATTTCACAGTGGAGTTGGTGGCAAATCAGGGCAAATCAGATGGAGCCAGCAGATTGTGTGTGTGTTGCTTAAATATGTTTTTCTCTTCTTAAGAAAGATGCTACTTCTGTAAGAGGTTTCTGAATCTGCACATACAATAACAGAACACCAGCATAAGCAAAGAAAGCCTTAATTTGGCTGGCAGCTGACATTCTACTGTGGGAAAAGTTGGGGGGTTGCTGCTACTGGCCCTGCAGGAGGTGCTGCTGACTTATTAGCATTTGTCAAACTGAAGGTCATACAAATGTGGGTTCAGCATTAGAAGTTACCAAAATTCATTCATTCTTCATTTCTTCCTTCGTTTCTTTCTTTCTTTCTTTCTTTCTTTCTTTCTTTCTTTCTTTCTTTCTTTCTTTCTTTCTTTCTTTCTTTCTTTCTTTCTTTCTTTCTTTCTTTCTTTCTTTCTTTCTTTCTCTCTCTCTCTCTCTCTCTCTCTCTCTTTCTTTTTCTCTTTCTTTTCTTTCTTTCTTTCTTTCTTTCTTTCTTTCTTTCTTTCTTTCTTTCTTTCTTTCTTTCTCTCTCTCTCTCTCTCTTTCTTTCTTTCTTTCTTTCTTTCTTTCTTTCTTTCTCTCTCTCTCTCTCTCTCTTCTTCTTTCTTTCTTTCTTTCTTTCTTTCTTTTCTTTCTTTCTTTCTTTCTTTCTTTCTTCTCTCTCTCTCTCTCTCTCTCTCTTTCTTTCTTTCTTTCTTTCTTTCTTTCTTTCTTTCTTTCTTTCTTTCTTTCTTTCTTTCTTTCTTTCTTCTTTCTTTCTTCTTTTTCTTTCTTTTTCTCTTCCTTCCTTCCTTCCTTCCTTCCTTCCTTCCTTCCTTCCTTCCTTCCTTCCTTCCTTCCTTCCTTCCTTCCTTCCTTCCTTCCTTCCTTCCTTCCTTCCTTCCTTCCTTCCTTCCTTCCTTCCTTCCTTCCTTCCTTCCTTCCTTCCTTCCTTCCTTCCTTCCTCTATCAATGTTTCAAGCCCTTTCCCATGTTGGTTACCTGAATTTGAGGGCAACTGGGTTGAATTTAGATTAGATTAGAGATTGGCTCTCTGGAACTAATGTATGGACAAAAAGTTGGTGGTCCATCCATTCAGTTGGGTTGTATCAACAGCAAAGGTGATACTGATGGCAGAGAATCTGAAAGTATTTAATACACTATTCAGACAGACCAGAGTTAAATAAATTAATTCACAAGCTAAGTTGACTTTTGGTAGTATTTGCTAAATGTTGTTGCTTTAGAATATCTTCTTATTTTTTGCTTATTATCCTTTTATCCTTCACACAAAGCATGGCTAGAGTTAGCAGCTCTAGAGAAATCTCTCTGTTATTCCTAGGTACATTCTTCACTTTGCATCTCTCTTTGATGAAAACAAAATAAAAATTATATTCATGAACCTCAAATCCAAATTTTTAACAACCGTTGTCCTTGATTTGTTGGTTTGGTGTTAAACACAGTTGAAATTCTTTTCAGCTAAACCTAACAATGCTTGCCATGATGAAGCATATTTATTGTTGCATTGAGTTATCATACAAAAATATGACTTGGCCCATGACAGATTCTTGCTCTCTTATTTCAACGGAGCCCTCACTGCTGTTCAGCCATGTGTTTTACCTCTCTATTCCTTGATACACATTCTCCCACAATGATCATTCCAGACCATTTCTCCTCCCTTCTTGCTCTCAGTTCCTAATGCTCTCAGCAAATGATGGTGTCTCCTTATTTAATAAGAAGATATGCCAGGATGGCAGAGAAGATAAAGGGACCTATCTGATTTCTACTAAATTACTCTCCAAAAAACAATGCTATATTGACCCAAAACAAGGTCTGGAGCAGCAAAACCTACAGAAAGGCAAGATGAAGTAATTTTCTCAGCTCAGAATAACTTAGAAGGCTGGATTGAGGAATCTAGTGCTCCAGGGTAGAGGTGGAGCACAGGTGGAAGGGCAGGCATTACTAAGGCAACTGGCTTTTGGTGCAACCAAAGCAACAGCCGAGGCTTCTGGAACTATCAGCCACAGATGATAAGGGGGGCAGATCGGACAACTGCTCAGAAGATTATAAGGGTTCCTTTGCTGGCTCTCACACACCAATATTTACAGCCACAGAGGAACAAGGGATTCCGGTCATAGTTCCAAGGGGTAGAAGAGTGCTTGGGATTACTCACAGATCAACGTATAGGACCTAAATGTATTAAACATGCCTCTCCTTACACCATAATCCCTTGGAAAAACTGAAAGCAGAAGATCCCCAGTGCCAGCTCTGAAGAGAGCTGCACAATGAACCAGAAGTTTAGAACAGTGCTCCCTTCACCACAGTTGCAGAGTATATATAAAAACTATAACAGTTTTTTAAATTAAAAGAAAAAAGGCAGGAAAATAAGCAAACAACAACAACAACAAAAAGAAGCTCAACATAGAAAGTTATTTTGGTAGTTTGGTATTTGAGTAGATTTAAACTCAGGAGAAGACAACAAAGTTAGTAATGCTGCATCCAAGCCTCCAAGAAAAATATAAATTAGTCTCAAGCCCCAGAAGAATCAATGGGGAAGCTTAAAAAGTACTTTTAAAAATCAAATAAGAGAGGTAGAAGAAAAATAGGAAAATAAATGAGAGCGATTTAGGAAAATAATGAAAAAAAAAGAGCCAACAGTTTGGTAAAGGAGACATAAAAAATACTGAAGAAATTAATACCTTAAAAAAACCAGAATAGGCCAATTGGTAAAAGAGGCATAAAAATTCAAAGAAGAGAAGAACTTTCTAGAAAGCCAAATTGGTCAAATGCAAAAAGATATTGTAAAAATGCATTAAAGAGAGAGGGTTCAAATCTGACCTCAAACGTTTCCTAGCTGTGTGACCCTGGGCAAGTCACTTAGTCCTCTTTGCCTAGCTCTGATCACTCTTTTGTATTGGAACCAATACACAATATTAATTATAAGAGGGAGATATATATATGTAAACATATACTTAAAGAAGGAAGGAATAGAAAGAAGTATTTATTAAATGTTGGCTTGTGATAAGCATTGTCTTTATAAATGCATTCTAAAATGTGATAAAGTATCTAGAAGAAGTTTTCCTTGTGCCTTGTACATAGTAGGTGCTTAATAAGTATTTATTGATTGATTAAATGATAGATTACTTCAAATTTGAAGAATTGGAAAATTTTATGTGAAGTTTAATAATTTGGAGAAAAAGAGGTAGAAATATAGGCTGAAGTTAGAAGGCAACAGGGATTTGGGGCTTTATTTGGTAGGCAATAGAGATTTATTGAAGTGCCTTACACGCTATAATAACAACTGATCAGCAATATGTATTGAGATTAAGAAGGATTGTATGGAATGCATTGAAATAGGGAGAAATTGCAGAAAAGAAGACCAACTGGGAAACTACTACCACAGTAAGTCAGTGTATAATATGGGCCTGAAGTAGGGTAATATTTTGAATGGAAAGGAAGGGATGCCAAGAGCAGAATCAATAGGACTTGGCAAATGAATGAATGTGATTAAAGGATGAAAGATATCTTTTAAGATTTTAAGCCTATATGACTGGGAGAATAGTGATGTCATTTACTGAAAGAAATATGTTTGACATTTGGACAATATGTGTTCTGGATGTAGTGAGCTTGAGATGTTAGTCTGATACCCAAAGAAAGATGTTCAGCCAGTAGTTGGATATATGAGACTTGGCATTCAGTGTGTATATCAAGGCCGTGGTTCTAGTTTGGGGAGTGACTCATATAATAACTGAAGCTTTGGGGATAACTGAAATAATTAGAGGAGAGAATATTAAGAGAAAGGAAAGCAAAGGTCAGTCTTAAGTAGTTCCTATGTAGGAAGAAGAAATGATCCTTTTTTTTCTAAATTCTAAGCCCTATATTTCTGACATCTATACTCTTCTATCTTCTGAATTCTATCCTCTACTGTCTTCTCTGGGATCCTGTTCTCTTAATTATCCTTCCTCTTTCTTACAGCTTTAGTGTCCCCAACTTGCCTGATATATTTTTATATTATTATTATATCTTCATTTTTTACGTTTATATATGATAGATATAAATATACAAGATAAATAATCAGGTTGTATATATATTTATACATTCAGGTTCTTCATGTATATCTATATATGTTCCCAAAGCACAGATCTGACCATCATAATCCCCATGAATGACTTTTCAATGATTCCCTATTGCCTTTAGAATCAAACACAGATTTCTTTATCATTTCAAGTTCATCACAGCCTAGCACTGGTTAATGCTTCCAAACTTATTTCATAATGTTTTCCTTAACACAATCTATATTCCAACCAAACTCTCCTCCTTCTGATTCCCCCAACCTGCACTTGTGTTTTCACACAGTCTCTATTCCTTGCTTGTATATTGCATTCCTTCCTCCTGTAAGGGTTAAAATTGGGGTTTTGACAAAATAAGAGAGTAGCTTTTAATAACTTAAGTTTTAATAACAATATAGTAGAGTTGTAAATTGATATTATCCCTTTCAGCCAGAAAAAGAAAGCTTCCAGCAGCTTTTAACAATTAACAATTTAGTTTTATTAAAAGAAATAGTAAAAGAATATAGTAAAATGATTATAGTAAAGGAGGGAAATATAGGAAAGAGGTAGAGAAAGAAATTTTCCTAATGTCTATACTAGTTATCCTATATATATATATATATAACTGCCTATAATTACTACCTATATCTACTGCTAATAACAACCACCCCACAAAGTTTCCACCCACTCCACCCAATCAAAACCAACCCAATCAATGTTTAATCCAAACCAAAAGCCAAAAACCTAAAAGGCTAAAAGCCCTCTAAAGGCTAAATTAATGCTTCCAAACTTATTTCATAATGTTTTCCTTAACACAATCTATATTCCAACCAAACTCTCCTCCTTCTGATTCCCCCAACCTGCACTTGTGTTTTCACACAGTCTCTATTCCTTGCTTGTATATTGCATTCCTTCCTCCTGTAAGGGTTAAAATTGGGGTTTTGACAAAATAAGAGAGTAGCTTTTAATAACTTAAGTTTTAATAACAATATAGTAGAGTTGTAAATTGATATTATCCCTTTCAGCCAGAAAAAGAAAGCTTCCAGCAGCTTTTAACAATTAACAATTTAGTTTTATTAAAAGAAATAGTAAAAGAATATAGTAAAATGATTATAGTAAAGGAGGGAAATATAGGAAAGAGGTAGAGAAAGAAATTTTCCTAATGTCTATACTAGTTATCCTATATATATATATATATAACTGCCTATAATTACTACCTATATCTACTGCTAATAACAACCACCCCACAAAATTTCCACCCACTCCACCCAATCAAAACCAACCCAATCAATGTTTAATCCAAACCAAAAGCCAAAAACCTAAAAGGCTAAAAGCCCTCTAAAGGCTAAAGCCAAAAGCTGCCTCAGTAGGCACAGGCCTGCCTTTATATTCCAGCAATTAAATGCCAACAACCAACTAATCACTAACCCACAGGGCCACCAGCAACCAACCCCCAACAACCAACTCATACCCAGCAGCCAACTCCTGCAACTGTCAGTCCTAACTGTCAGCAACTGACAGACCTCAACTGTCAGCAACTAAAAGGCCAACTAATACATGATGGGTCCCTTTTATAACCTTCTCTTACCTCACTTCCTATCTCTATGGTTTCTTTTTGCTGTTTTTATGGTTTCTCCTTCCTGTTGCTATGGTTTCTACTTCCTGTCACTGTGGGCTGGTTAATCCCTACACATCTCTATGGTAAAAGGACTATCAGGTTCCCCCTTTAAATTAAACAAAGGGATTAAGAATTTCCTATTACACGCCCCTCTTAAAATCCTTTATTTTCTTCACAGCCTCCTTCTGAAAGCCTTTCCTGATCTCTCCCAGTTGTTAGTTTTTTTTCTGCCTTCTTACACTGAATTTTATTTAGTTAGCAGTTGTATCAAGTATGGTAGAAGCTCCTGAACAGCTTGAACTTTATTTGTTTTGTCTTTGCATTCCTAACCCAGTGCCTTCCTTCCTCATAGCAGGCTTTTAACTAAATATTTGTTGATTTCAATTGAATTCTTTCAGTACCCCCAGGATGCTGCAATGACTTAAAATCATCATATGTTGTCAGTTGCTCTCTCATTATCTTCCTACTTATCTTGGATTTCAACTCCCTATTAGCTATTTTTGTGCCATCCTTTCCCATCCAAAAATATTCTCCTTGGCAGAGAAAAAAAGAAGTGGAAATAAAAACTGAGCAGCTCTAACTTTCTCCCTGTCGTCTTTTGTCCTCACTCCATCTACCCTGCATGGTGGTCCTCTTCTCCATTGTTTGATCTTCCTCTTCCCCTAGTTTGTCTAAAAACTGTACCACTTTTTTGTTGTCCTTAGCTCTCTCCTTGCCAGCCTCAAGCCATCCTGAGTTTTAGCATTCTTGACGCTATTATTTCAGTACCTTTTTGCGCTTTTATATTTGTCCTCCTACCTGTGTCTGCTTCATCTTTAGATGTCTTATAAAAATCTAGTGTGCTAGTGGTTTCCTAGTGTTTCTACACCAATTTCTTTAAACAATTCTCTCTTTACCCCTTCAGCAGAATTTTTTAAAGAGATTTTCTCATTTCTCCTGGGCTGACTTTTAGTGTATAGGATGTTATTAAAAAAAAAAACAATCCACCACTGAAACATTTTCCAAAAATCTTGGGTATACATCATATCGTAACTTGTTTTCCTCTTCTTTATCTAAAATGAAAAATGAAATTCTTTCTTTTCTTTTCTTCCAAGGTTCCTATCATTTTAATTTCATCAATCAATTCTTTCTTTGGGGTCAGAATCAAGACCAGAATAGCAATTCTCTTTATTGGGTTCTCTGTCTTTTGGAGGATGGAATTATCATTAAGGAAGTTATCTTCTGCTTTGCTTTTGGTAGACAGACTCTTACATATGTATGGATTTTTACTGAAATCCTATTTTACTATAATCTCACCTCTCTGCCTCGCTTATGATCTATTTCCTAAACTCCTCATCTTTTTTCCTTTCTATATTTGAGACATCTGGAGCATACTCAGATGCTAGTAGTCCTGGTTTTCCTTTTAGATCTCATTAATTTAATTCGCTATATAGCTAGGGAGAGGCATACTAGGCAGTAGAGTATCATAATAGAGTAGAAAAAGTTCTGGACCTGGAGTGAAGAAATCAAGATCTGAATTCAAACACAGCCTCAAAAATTTACCACCCATGTGACCCTGGTCAGCTCACCTAGCCAATGTCTGCCTCAGTTTCCTCATCTATAAAATGTGGGCAAAAATAACATTTACCTCTCAGGATTGTTGTGATAAAATGAGATTTTGGAAAGCACTTTGTAAATCTTGAAGTACTATATAAATGCTAGCTATTGTTATTAGTGTTTTTTAGTGCTATTCCCTCTGTCTTACCACCTCTTTCCAACCTGTTCCTTTTGAGTAAGATCTACTCTCTAGAGTCATATTCAAATCCTGTGTTCCTTACTATCAACGCTTAGTGATGTACATAAGGTCAACTATTCCTCCTTGCCATAGGCTGTCTAGTTCACTTTGTTTAATACCTCTATTTTGCGTATTTTGTTTTGTGTCTGACGCCATGCATTTTTATTTCAAATGCCTTCTTGGATATTTCCTCCTATGAATTACTGGGTATTCATATTTTCTCTTCCTACAATGGAGGTTATACACAAGTTTTTTCTTCTTTTTTCAGTTTAAAGTCTTTTTGATTTTGTCAGACTTTAGGCAAATAGTTTTTATCACTCTTTCTGTTTGTTGTACTCCATCACTTGTAGGAGTTGAACATTTTCACTTTTTAAGCTCTGGTCCTGAAATCCATATTGCTTTGTTTGGACACCATCTTCTCGACCAAATGTTCACTTCCCAAACATTTCTTTCTTTTTTTAATCCTTTGCCTTCAATTGGCAGCAACAGCAAAGTATTCCCTGTGTTCCTATAGTTTTGACATTATACAGAAGAAGTAACAGAATTAGAGAAGTCAATTGAGTTGTGCATGTTCACATAGCTAGGAAGTTTTATAGCCAGAACTTGAACCTAGGTCTACTAACTTCTGGAATAGCAACTTTTTTTCTATGTATGCTGAAAAACACATATTACACAGATAGCAATATGTATCTAGAGCAACAGTCCACTGAGTTAGTTTATAGGGAAAGCTAGGTGACATGGTTGATAGAACACTAGACTTGGAATCAGGAAGAATAGAGTTCTTATTCAGCCTCTGACACTTACTGTGTGGCCCTGGGAAAGTCATATAACCTTTAATGCCTCAGTTTCCTCATCTGCAAAATGTGAATTATAATAATGTCTCCCTCTAAGGAATGTTATGAAGATCAAATAAAGTATTTGTCTAAGGATTAGACAGTGCCTAGTACATAGCCAACATTCAATAAATCCTTATTTCTTTCTATTGCTTCCTTCTATATGTTTATATATATATATATATATGTCTCTGTGTGAATGTGTATGTGTGTAAATTATATGTTTGTGTGTTTCTATATATGTTCAAGCATATACAAGCAAAACAAGTATACAGCATTGAGGTGAAGGATGAGATCGGACTCTATCCCAAACTGGTCAATGCCTCTGTAGTCTGTATCTTTGACAGCAGGATCTCTCAATGATGAAATAGAGCCGTGAGTCATCTTGGCGAACCCAAATCACAATAATACATGGGCAATGGGAAGTCATGTGCTGTGTGTCAATAACCTATACCATATTACCAATATTGAACTTTGCATGTGAGAAATAGTATCAAATATAGCATTAGAGGCATGTCTGACTAGAAGAAGGGAATGCATTGTTTATGAACAGAAAATAAGACAACAGATGGGCTGCCCATGAATTGCGTGCTATTGATATTAAAGAGCTTGACTTCAGGAACTCCAAGCAGTATTTTTGGCAGCTGAAATAATCTAGCAAAATTGTATGCTGCTTTGATAAGCTGTGGTGTCTAGGACTAGGGAGACAATCCTCTTGGTCAGATCATATCTTGACTTATTTTTTTAATTTCAGGAGGCTCCATGTTAGGAAGGATTACAAGCTGGAGAGTGTTTAGAGGAATATGACCAGGATGGAGAAAGAACATGGGGGCATTTAGGTAGCATAATGGATATGTCAAACTTGAAGGTGGGAGGTCCTGGGTTCAAGTTTGGCCTCAAACACTTCCTAGTTGTATTATTCTAGGCAAGTCACTTAACCCCCTCAATGCCCACTCCTTGCCACTCTTTCTGTCTTAGGAAAGAGATAGACAGACAGACACACACACACACACACACAGAGACAGAGAGAGAAACAAGACAGAGAGAGAGACAGAGAGAGGGAGGGAGGGAGACAGAGACAGAGAGTCAGATAGAAGTCAGAGATAGATAGAGACAGAGAGACAGAGACCGTTAGCCTAAAGAAGAAAATGTTTGAGGGGAGTAGAAGGTGGAGCATGATGGCTATCTTTTAACATATGAAGGGTTGATATGTGAAAAAGGGTAAATTTATTCTACTTGTCCCCAGAAGGGAGAACTGGAAGTGGTAGTTATCATTTGCAAAAAGGGCAGATTTGAGTTTTCTGTTTTTATCTAAGAGTCATGGATGCAAATGGTGGAGATTTAAGTTTCATGTAAGGATAAACTTCCTAAGAATTAATACTGTGGAATCAGTTGAAAGCTGTAAGAACAATTGTGATTGTAATAACTCTCCATGATTCCAGAGGAATGGTGATGAAATTTTCTATCTACCTTCTAAGAGAAAGTTGATGAATTGATGGGTTCGGGGCTCAGTATGAGATATAAATACATATATACATACCCAAAATAGTAATAGCTAACATTTATTTATTTTTTGTTTTATTTATTAATTTTAATTCAGCCCCTCCATTGCCTTCCCAAATCATAGAAGGCAGCATCTGGAAAACATATATATATATATATGTATATATATATATATACACATATATATGTATATATACTATATCTTTTGTGTTTGTACTTCTTAGTTCATTTCTCTTGAGGTGAGCATTCACAAGTTATTCTTCAAATATTAACTCTCTAGCTATATATAATATTATCTTGGTTCTAACTCATTTCACTTTTCATTACCTCCTGTAATTCTTTCCAAGTTTTTAAAAAATTAATTTGCTCATCATTTCTTATGGTACAGTAGTATTCCATCACAATCATATGCCACAGTTTGTTCAGTCATTCCCCATTTGATGGACATCCCCTCAATCTCCAGCTCTTTGTCACCACAAAGAGAACTACTGTAACTATTTTGGAACATAGAGGGTTTTTTCCCCTTTCCTTGATCTCCTTGGGAAATAGACCCAGCAATACAATTGTATATTGTTAGGTCTAAGGATATACATAGTTTTATAGCTCTTTGGGTATAATTCCAAATTGCTCTCCAATATGATAGGATCAGTTCACAATTCTACCAACAGTGTATTAGTAATAGCTAACATTTATATAGTGCTTAGGGGGTAGATAGGGATAAGATATCTTTTGGAAAGTGGCAGATTTAATTTAGTGCAAGAAGATGAGAAGTATGAAAACAAGAGACTGAGGATAAAGAGAAATTTTTATCAAAAATCTAATTGAGCATGTGGACCAGGAGAAGTGATAAAGTAACATATTTCCCTCCTTTTTGTTAGAGAGATAGGGGATTATGGGCAATGGAGTGTTGGTGTCTGTTGTGTTTTATTTGATTGTGTTTGATTTTTTTTTTCAAAGAAAGGCTTTCTGGGCCAGGAATGGTGGAATGCATTCAGATATTGTGATTGAAAAACAGAGTACTAATAAAGCTGGGGGGGTGGGGTGTAGCAGGGGAACCCAATCATCAATCTAGAGAGAGGCCCAAGATGAAAGTAGGAATCTTAGGGGTATGAGAATAATGGGAGAGTACAGAAGATGGAGGTTTTCTCCCTAGGAGATGGATTTTCTGACCTCTAGGATTCTGGGAGCAATAGGTGCAAATTTAACAGCCAAAGCTACCAGTAAGTTGAGTTTTGTGGCAATGGAGGTCAATAAACGGGAAAGCATTTACTTGTTTACTAAAGCACTGTGTTAATTGCTTAAGACAAAAGTATAAAAATATATTATTTAGCAGTATGACCAATCCTTGTCTCACTATCCTAACACCCCCAACCCCATCCCTTCACCCCCAATCTAACAAAAATTAAGTACTGAATAAAATGCATATTGCTCATTTAATGTCTAGGGAGAGAGGTGGTGTATTGGTTTGAGAAGTCACTGGTTTATGGTGTTTAGAAAATTAGATTTGACAGTCACACCCTTTATAGGAAAAAATGTAGATACACGTAGGGTGGGGAGTTTGGGGTATAGCACCCTCCCCCATCTGGAAAATCCATGTAAAAGTTTTGGACATTCTCTTCATACCAAAGAAATATGATTTATGGGATGTTCACAGTACCTTGTAAAATTTGGGTTGAGTATTTGGTCATGGGTTTTATATATATATATATATATATATATATATATATATATATATATATATATATATGTAAAGTCATTGTTAAGATCTCTCTACATTTCTACATTTCTAGCCTAGGTGTGTCATCTGTTGCCTTTTGTACTTTTATATTCTTTTTGCAAACTTTAACATTTTACTTAACTTTAAAAAAGAATTTGTGTATATTTATGGTATTGGAAGATAAACCATGTTGAGATTATATAATACATATATTTATGCATTTCTGAGTTTCTAAACTTTTCCTGTGTCATCTGCTGGTCTTCTTGTATCACCCATGACTTCCACAAAACTCCCCCCAAATTCTCATTTAATTTTTTATGCTGATCTGTGATATATCAAAACCATAATGGGGAAAGTTGTGGTGTGGAAAGGATACCAGTATTTGGCTATGTGTTGAGGTGAGGGGAGTACACAACCAACTACAAGGCCAGAAGTTGTCCAGTGTAGAATTTGGAGCATGATAGAGGTCAGCTAGATTTTTGAGTCAGGATAGTGTGCCTGCCCCTCCTTCCCACTATCCTTCACTTAAGCTTCCAAGCCCAGACCACATTGCTTAGAGTTTTCTTTCCACATGATGGAGTAATAGGAATGGTGGTTGAAGGTGAGGTGGGAATGGTAATTCAGGGCAGAAGTGTGGGGTCCCAAGGATTGGATAATATTCTCACATGGCACCATTTTAGTAATACCATCCCAAGATGGCCCAAGATGAATGATGAGATGCATTCAGAAGCTTTTACATTTGTAAAATTCAGAGTTGACTCTGACAGGTTTGGTGGCCAACCCTAGGTGTGACAGCACTGATGCTTTGCTTGAAGTACCAGGAATTCTGGCTCCAGACATGGACTCTGAGGAGGATGAAAGACTAAGGAAGTTGGGATTACTGATAATAATTCCCTTGGATTTAGTTACTTAGAAAGTCATATTCAATGGATAGCCAACGGTTTTAAGTATTCTCAATTTACGGCTCTTAGGATGCTAAGACCTATAGGAACTGGCTTGATCTTCAAAAAAATGATAGTTGACTTTATCTTGAAGGCTAGTTTAGGGGCAGTTAGGTAGCTCAGTGGATAGAGAGCCAGCCCTGGAAAAGGAGTCCTGGGTTCAAATATGACCTCAGACAATTCTTAGCTGTGTGACACTGAGCAAGTCACTTAATCCCCATTACCTAGCCCTTACTGCTCTTCTGCTTTGGAACCAATACACAATGTTGATTCTAAGACAGAAGGTAAGTATTAAAAAACAAACAAACAGGTAGTTAAAAAGAAGAATGTCCCAACTGTAAACAGATTACTATTTCAAAATAACTACTTATCAACTGTTTTCAATTTTTTTATTTCAAAGCAGTTTTATTGAATAGTCCTAGACCTACTTTGAATTTCTGTGGGTTTTATTTAGGGACTTTTGTTTTGGTATGTTCTAAGGTTAGTAAAGAGATTAGTAAAATATTGCTTTAGCTACAAATAGGAACATTTGTAGACCTTCTTATAAACAGAGAAACCATTGTTTGTCTCATGGAAGAATAACTCTGATAAATGATTTTAAGCCTAATTTAAAAATCTAAATAAGTTATTTTTGGTTTGTTTTTGCAGCTCAATCCTGATTATCGAGATGCCAATAATGAAGGAAAAGTGGTGGTAAGTAGGTTTTTAAAAACATAAAGAAGGGGCAGCTAAGTGACTCAGTGGATAGATAACTAGGCCTGGAGATGAAGATGGTATGGGTTCAAATGTGACCTCAGATGCTTCCTAGCTGTGTGACCCTGGGGAAGTCACTTAACCCCAATTGCCTTATCTTTACCACTCTTCTACCTGGGAGCTGATACTTACTATTAATTCTCAGATGGAAAGTAAAGGTTTAAAAAAAACAAAGGAAGCATATAATTTAATTTTTTTTTACATTTGAAAATATTAATCTTTAAACAATAAGCAGAAAAATGGAAGTCTTGACTACTTGGCAGAACAGGAGTAAGGTATATTTATGTGGGTGGAAAGGATTAGGATATGATTCAGATCTATGGGAAGATTTTCAGTAACTAGGAAGATTTTGGCAGCTGGGAGTTTGATTTATGAATAGCTATAACAGAAAGTTGGAGGCAACCAAAGTTGGCTTAATTCAGGAGTGTATAGGATTTGGGAGTGAAAAGAAAATGATTACGGTCATATGGCATGGCATGTTTTTAGTATAGGAAGACAAGGCCAGATGTTTGGGCAGTCAATTGCCTTCAGTACTTTTTCTTTGTGGTGAGAAACTGAGGCACCAACAGTTACTGATGGCCCTGATTTTCCACAATGTTGAAATATTCCAGTGGCTTAAAGATGACCATGAATAATTTCTGATTTTGAAGACATTTATTGAACAGCCAACATCTAAGAACTATTAATTAAATGAGTAATAGGTGCCAGTCAAAATAATCATCCTACAGTGAAGCCTTGTAAAAGGGAGTATTGACCCTGGTTATTGATCAGTGCTAATAGCTGTCACTAGTTGTTGACCATTGAGGGAGCCAACTGTATTAGCTATTGAGGAAATTGCTAGAGACTAGTTATAAACAAGTTATTTCTATTTATTGAACTATTCAAAGTAAAGTCAAGTAGTAGTACTGAGTTGATGTATTTATAAATTACCCTAATCTAAGAAGTTCTATCCATAAACTTGTTCTCAAACTATCTCGCAAGAGATTTCTTCTCCCTTGGTAAACCAAGGCTGACCTCTCTCCCTTCCTTATCTATCAAAATAAATCTACCTTACTAATCTATTCTAAAATATATCTTAGAAATATAGTTTCCTTACATAATAAACTTCTCCAGCAATCTTTCCTCTATTTGTAAAGTGAAAGGTTTTTCCTTCTCTCACAGCAGGGAGTCCACTCAGCAGGGGACAAGTACCTCTGAACTTGAAGCTCCTGCTGTGTGCTTCTCTCTCTACCTGCAAACTCTCATGAACAAACTTTCTTCTCTTCAAGCTGTTAACTTTCCAGATCTAGTTTCCAGACTTTTCCCAGAGGGATCATAGGGAAAATCACACTCCTCCTCTCTGAGCGTCCACCTCCCAGAGAGAAGTGTCAGAGAGACCAAGAGCAACTGCTCTTTCCTTAGAGGTTCTCTGGGAATTCCATCCCTCTGACTTCCTAAGAACTCTTCATTCCCTTAAAGGCTCCTCAGCTCCCTTTCTAACTTCCTATGCTGGAACCTTACTTTTGACTAGCAATCTATTCTTAACTAACCAGATTACTTAATTAGCTCTTAATTAACTATTTCAGCCTTGACTTCGTCTAGAGAGGATTCTGGTTTTCAAAGATTATGTCAGTGTTAGAACCCAGCCGCTGTCAGAATCTTCTGTGTTGGAGAAGTTTCAAATAGGGTCCAAATAGGTGCATTTCCTTTTGTGAGCCAGACTTGCTAAATACAGAGGCTTACCATCAGAAATAGGGTTATTATAGAATGAATTCTTTGGCCATGGCAACCCAATGATGAAGGGGAAAAAATTATTACAATAACAATGAAAGTATGAATTCTTCCATACTTGGAGTCAAAGGATATCAAGAATCACCAATTTAGACTATGTATAAATGTTCTTGGTACTCTAAAGATGAAATCCTTGTCCAATGAGTACTGACCAGTAAATGGGAATATTGCTGGAACTAAATCATGCCAATATTGACATCTTTGCTAAAATTAAACCAGAAGGTAAAAGGGATTTACAGATAAATGGAAATATCAGTTAATTATTCAATAATAATTTAGTAATCATCTACTATGTGCCAGGCAGGCACTACAATAATGCTAGAAATACAACTTCAAAGTTTGAAAAAAAAAAACTGCTTTTATTGAACTTACATTTCCTACCTTTCTACACTCCTTTGGGATTTCTCAGACTTATGTATCAAATCCCAGAAAATTTCATCATTGGGAACAGTTATCATCTTGCAAGATTGAATCACTCTTGGTATTTGTTCCTCCTTGCTAACCTTTGCCCTTCTGATTAGAGGGCAGAGCCATGAACTCCAAAACCTCCATTTTATTTTATTAAAAAAAATTATTTGTTTGTTTGAGCTCAGGAGATATAACTCCTTATTTCTCACTGGTCATCCTACTTTGGGATTTATCTGATTTCTCCATCACAGGTACTTGATTTGGTACTTCCCCCTCTGCCTTTTAGATTTCTTTTTGTGTGTTGTCTTTTCTTATTATACTCTTAGTCCATTAATGACAAAGACTTTTTTATTCTTTTCATTTTTTCCCAGTGCTTAGCACACACAGTGCCTGGGAGATAGCAGGAACTTAGTAAATGTTTATTGACCAACATTTTAATTGAGACAAGTACATAAAAATATACTCAGATAGTGAATGCATGTGTGTGTGTATTACAAATATACAATATAATTCATAATGCAGTACAAGATTGTTTGGAATTATAGGGCACTGTTTGGGGAGATCCTGCAGAAAATGGTGTTTCAAGAAACAAAGTGAGGGGAAGTTCAGCAGATAGAAAGCCAGCTCTGAAGATGGGATATTCTGGGTTCAAATGTGACATCAGACACTTCCTAGCTGGTGACCCTAAGCAATTCATTTTACCTCAGTTGCCTTACCCTTATGGAGCTTCTGCCTTGGAGTTGATTCTTAGTATCAATTCTAAGACAAGGGTTTTAAAAAAAAGAAACAAAGTAGTTGGCAGAGTTGGTTTTATCATACTTCTAAAGTATCAGGGTTAAATTAAAGAATTTGACAAAGTGAGGAGAGCAATTTAACAGAAATTTTGTTTAATTTAAGAAAGTACAGGTTGAAAGATAGAAAAGAGGAAAGAGATTATTAATCTTATGCCCTATAAATATACCTAATACTACCTAAAATTTCCTAAACCTATCTCTGACTTCTGAGGACAGTTTCTTCTGCCTGGCATGCCAGGCCTATCTTAACCTACACTATCTATAAATGATTCACTAACTACCTAACTCCCTAAAATAATAGACAGCTACCACTCACTCACTACTTCAATCAGTTTTCTGTAGCCGACTGTCAGTAGCCAAATGCCAGCAGATCCTTGCCTCAGAGACAGACCTCTTGTCCTCTCGAGATCCCAGAGGCAAAAGACCCTCAAACTGTCAGTGGCTGCTTCCTTTCTCTCCTCACTGACCAACTGTCCCCCCTTACTTCCTGTCAGAGGGTGGCTACTTCCTCTCCACAGTCTTGGTCTCCCTGGTAATGGAATCTTTAGCTCTGGCTTACTGACGCCTGTCAGTTCTGATCTACTTAGAAATCCTGCTCTCTAGCCTCTTAAGGAGACAGAGGGAGAGATGAAGAAAAATCCCTTTAACAAAAGGCAAAAAGAAAGACGATTTCATGGGATATTTAACCACTTCATATTTTAGTGCTTATAATAGATATTTTCTTTTTAAAATGTTTTATTCCTTTTGATTAAATTTTATTTTTAAGTAATGATCAGCCTTGTCTGCCTCCTTCAACCACCCTACCCACCCCTGCCACTGAGAAAGCAAGAAAAAGAAAATTTACATTACAAGCTTTCATTGTCAAGCAAAATAATTTTTTTCACTAGCCATATCTAAAAAAGTATGTTTCGGTCTGTTTTCTGCAGGTACCACCTCTATCAGGAGGTGGGCAGAATGTTTAATCCTAAATTCTCAGGAATTTTTGACTGGTTCTTTATGTATACATTATTCACATATATATTATGTGTACTTATATACACACTCATATACACATACATACACATATAAATGGGGGCTAGTTGGCATAATGGATAGAGTGCTAGACTTGGGAGTCAGGAAGTCCTGAGTTCAAATCCAGCCTCGGACATTTAACAACTGTGTGAACCTGGGCCAATCACTTATTGCTGTTTGCTTCCATTTCCTCATTAAAAAAAAAATGATCTGGACAAAGAAATTCCAGGATTTTTGCCAAAACCAAAACCAAACCCAAATAGGGCCATGAATATCAGACTTGACCAAAAAAAGACCGAAAAACCCCCCATATAAATATAATTTTGTTTTTATTAGTCAAGATCTACCTTCTCACTCACCCCTTTGATCAATTCAATGACCTACCACCATTCCAAAAGACTCTTGTTACTATCCAACTCTAGAGAGAAAACTGAGAGAGTTGGAGTGAAGACTGAAGTATATTTTCTTTTCTTCTTTCCTTTTTTTGGTTGGAGGAGGGAGTTATGGTTCATGAAAATTAGTTTTACATGACTACACATTTGTAATGGATTTTGTTTTTCATGCTTTCTTGCCTTTTTATTCAGTAGAAGAGTAAGGGAGAATCTTTGGAACTGAAAATAAAGTAAAAATTGACTTAAAAAATTGATGAGGTGGGAGGGCACAGAACAAGAATTGAGAAGAAGTGAGTCCTTGTTCTTGGAATGTGGTTTATGAATGGGAACAATATGAAAGAAATCAAATCAACAACAAAAAAGACCCCGTGAAAATAATTGCAGCATATGAGGAGGTAGAAAAATGCTATGAAGATATTGATGACACTCATATTGAACGAACAAATAGGTTTGTCAAATCAATAAGTCAACAAGCATTTCTTCATTGTCTACTATTTGCCAGGTATGCTAAGTACCAGGGATCCAGAGAAAGGCATAAACACTGTCTTTGACCTCAGGAAGTTTGCATGATAATGGGGAGACAACATGCAAATGATTATGTACATATAAGATTTACCCAAGATAAATTGGAGATAAACCTGGGAGGTAGGCACTAGCTTTAAGGGAGATTGGAGGGGGAAAAAATTTATTGTGAGAGGTCAGATTTTGGCTGGGATCTGAAGGTAGCTGGGAAAGTCAGGAGATAGAAATGATGAAGGAGAAAATTCCAGGCATGGGGAGGGCCATTAAAATAAATGCTAGGGGCAGCTAGCTGCCTGAGTGGATAGAGTGCCAGCTCTACGAATAGGATATCCTGGGTTCAAATTTGGCCTCAGACACTTGCTAGTTGTATGACATTGGGCAAGTCACAACTCCAGTGGCCACTTACCACTCTTCCACTTACTTCTACCACTACCCTTACCACTCTTCTGCCTTGGAAACAACACTTGGTATAAATTCTAAGACAGAAGGTTAGGCTGTTTTTTGTTTGTTTGTCTGTTTGTTTGTTTAGAAGAAAGAAAATGAGTGCAGTTAGGAAATGAAATATCATGTGTGAAGAACAATAAGGAGACTAGAGTCACTTTAATACTCAGTGACTTCTGTAAAGTTTGGGCATAAGGAAGAATGGTAAATATGATTTAGGATCAACACGCAAAAGAAACCCAAGGGTGGTAGCCTATGAAGAGGCTTTCAAAGAGAGAGTTAGGAGATACTAAACACGGTGAGTTTTCAATAATGTCACAAAAAATGAACTGTTTATATTCTAATGTCAACCTAAAAAAAAAAATAGAACCACCAAAGCAGTTTCAAAAGGACACATCTTTAAACAGGGCAAGGGAGACCACCCAGAGCCACCCAGTTCTGAGGATCTGGGAACACTGTCTCTGGGAAAAATACCAGGAATGGGAATTTCCACTGAACTGTAGAACTCAGGGCCTTAATTTAGGGAGTACATGAAAGGAAGGACAACTGATTGGCTTACACAGAGGCTAAGGAAAGAGAACACAGTAAGAGGCTAGCCTTCCTGGGAGGCGCTGCCTAGATACAGTAAGAGAATTAAAGACAGCCATTGGAGTTTGTCCCTTAGTAAGTGTATTCTGGGGCAGCTACACCACTCAGTAGTTAGAGAGCCAGGCCCAGAGTGAGGAGGTCCTGGGTTCAAGTGCGGCATCAGATTCTTCTTAACTACGTGGTCCTGGGCAAACCACTTAACCTCAATGACCTAGTCCTTACTGCTATTCTATCTTGGAACCAACTCTTAGTAGCAATTCCAAAACAGAAGCTAAGGGTTTTTTAAAAAAAAAAGTAAATATATCTTGGACATCTTGGACTGATACTACAGACTAACACTTACCCTGGAATTGAATAAGAAATGGATAGAACTGGATTGCTTCTGAGAAAATACACAATGTTTTTAATCACTCCTAACAAAAGAATTAAATATATGTAATATATTTACATATAATATATTTATATATAAACATATACTATATGTTATTACATATTATGTATAATAATATATTATATGTTATTACATATTAGATATAATATGTAATGACATATTATAATATATGTTTACATATAAACACATTGTTTTTATATTATATTATATGTATATTATGATATATTTATATTTCTCGATATATCTTTATTCTCCTGGCAAAGCTTGACTATGAATGACATAATTTTTATATATAAAATAATTTATATTTATAATATAATTTTTATATTATGTATAAATATAATTTTTAATACAAACAGAATTAAAGTTGTGATTTACACCAAGGGCAATGGAGAGGCATGTGGAGGAAATGAATAGATTCAGTTTTGCCAGTAGTAAATAGCATGTACAAAGCATCATAAGATAAATCATTAAAGAGATTTGCCGTTGGTAAAATAGGATGGCCAGATAGCAAGGATCAGACAATAATGTATGGACAGTCTACATGCTACCTTGGGAGGTGGTGATATCAAGATATTTAAGGGAAAGTTCCCAGGATGTTGCGGGGACTTGTTGTGATAGATGGATGGCAAAATAAAGACAAGAATCATGCAGGTTTAAAAGATGTTGATGGGCTGCAATCTGCCCTTGTGGAGGGAGACATGAATTAAATCACGGATCTATGCAAGAATAGGAACAAAGTATCATGCTCATTACTGGGAATCCGGAGATGAAAAGTGACTCATTATTTGATGGTCCACAAGGAGTTTATAATCCTACAGAGAGGTAATGAAGATAAGGCAAGTACATAAATATGAGATAAGGTCTTTAGTTCTAAAAAACTGAGAATGAAAATCTGCAGGCTTTGTAAAAGATATGAACCCTTCTAGTAGGTTCTGGTGGATATATGGAAGAGGCAGTGCTTCATCCAAATCTGAATTGACCAATACCTCCCAACTGGCCAGACTATTAGCCTCTTACTGCTCTGGTCCCCAGGATGGCATTCAATAATCCCCCTTATAAAGCCCACAAAGGTGTGGAACTTTCTTCTGCCAAATGCCATGAGAAATTAGAGGGGAAATAAAGCTTTTGTCCAGGGATGGGGCATGTAAGGGAATTTCTTGTGGAAAAATAACATCTGAGAGAGAACTTTAAGTGAAAGAAAGTATTGGGTTATGGCTATAGATGAATTGGAGTAAGATTGTGGAGAGCCTTAAATAATAGGGTCAAGAGTTTCAACTTCATTCAGTAGACAATGGGGAGCCACTTACATATTTTTTTTTAGAACAGAACTGGAGTATATGTATTTATATACACGTGTTTTATTTTTATTCTTTTTCTTTTTTTTTCTTTTTCCTTTCAAATATGCATTAGTTATATAGTGCTTTAAGGTTGGTATTTAAGGTTTGGTCCTTACCACATCCCTGGATGTTACTGTTGTTGTTCAGTCATTTCTGACTCTTTTTGACCCCGTTTGGAATTTTCTTGGCAAGGATACTGGAATGATTTGCCATTTCCTTCTTCAGCTCATTTTACAAATGAGGAAACGGAGGCAAACAGGGTCAAGTGACTCGCCCAGGGTCACATAGCTAGTAAGTATCTGAGGCTGGATTTGTATTCAGGCTTGCCTGACGCCAGACATGAGGCTCTATCCATTGTGCCATCTAGTTGCCTCAAATGTTACCATCCCCATTTTAATGACAAGAAAACTCAATCAGGTAGAAGTTAATGATTTTTCCATTGTCACACAGCTTGTTTAGCTCAGTGTCTAGCACACAGTAGGTACTTAATGAATATTAATTGACTGACTGACTCCAGGTCCAGCATTTTATCCACTGTAAACCTAGCTGCCTCTATTAGAAATATATACCTTTAATTTTTCTCTTCTGATTACTGGGAAATTAATTTTAATTGAAGCATCATTTGTTAGTTTCAAAGAAAAATGTTAATCTTACATTGCATAGAACATGTTTTATTTAATTCAAGGCTAATCTAATATCCAAACCATTTCTAGCTTATAGGAAATGTCTAGGGGGCAGCTGGGTGGCTCAATGAATTGAGAGCCAGGCTTAGTGAAGGGAGGTTCTGGGTTTAAATTTGACCTCAGATACTTCTTAGCTGTGTGATCCTGGACAAGTCACTTAACCCCCGTTGCCTAGCCCTTACCATTCTTCTTTCTTGAAACCAATACACAACATTGATTCCAAGATAGAAGGTAAAAAAAAAATGTCTAATGTGGCATATATTCTTCCATGCCCTTTTTTATACCTCTATCCTCAAAAGGATTTGAGGTAACATTTATGGAAATCTTGAACAAGGAAAAGATCATAATAAATTAAAGTATTAATTTGGGGATCAACATTCTAATACAAAAGTTTTTTCTTTGTTCTTTAGTTGAAAAAAATTGTCCATGTTCTCCTAGAATAAACAAAAAGATTTCCTCTCAATCATCAATATCTCAATTCTTTCCCTATGAAGAGGGGCAAACATTTCAGCCAAATGCTTCAGGGCATAAATGTAGAGAAGACTGATCTTGGAACAGCTGGGTGGTGTAGTAAATAGAGTACAAGACTCATCTTCCTGAGTTCAAATATGGTCTCAAATACTTACTAGCACTGTGACCTTGGGAAAAATCACTTCACCCTGTTTGTCTCAGTTTCCTCATTTGTAAAAAGTGAGCTGGAGAAGAAAATGGCAAATCATTCCAGTATTTTTTCCAAGAAGACCCCACACACAAGTGGGGTCATGAAAAGTCAGACAGGACTGAAAAGACTGCTCCTAGATGGATCTAATCAGTTCTGGTGGATAGGGAAGGCAGCTGATCTAAAAGAAACTAGTTGTTCTTTTTTCCATGATTTAGATAAATACCCTTAATCCAATTCCCTATGAAAGGCCTTTTGTCTTGTCAAATTCCCTAAAGGGAAAAGCCTGTAAAGGACTTTGTTAGATCAGAGAAATATAATTTCTTAATATTTCCAGAGAAACTAAAAAAGTTTTTTTTCCTAAAAAAAAAAGATTTCACATTGGATATGCCTAAATGATGCCAAAATATCAGTCAGATTGACTTCCTATATTGATGTGATAGAGACAATCTATTTCATTTTTGCACCTAGGAAAACAAAATAGGAACTTCTATGTTGAATATGTAAGTGAAAATTCTTTTTGAGAAATTCCTTTTTTGGAATTGGCAAGGACTGCTCTAAAACTCCTACCCAGAATCCTATTCCCTAATAGAAAGAGTCAGAATGTCAATGAAAAAAATGACTATCATGTTTTAGAATATAGTTTCATATCTGTGAATCCCACAAAGTACCTAGCACAGTAAGTTCTCAATAAATATTTAATGAAGAAAAGATTGAATAATTTATGGTTACAGTGATATGGGACTAGTGAATGAAATTAGAACTTTTGGTTTCATCTCTTTAGTAAAGTTGGCCCCCTATCTGTATTTTTTAAAATTTTAATTAAATCCAAACATTTATTAACCAGCTACTGTGCATAGAGTCCTTGCTGTTAGGTATTAGCAAAGACAGAGAGTTTAGATAATACATAGATTTTAATTTCATGGAGATTATAGTCTAATAGAGAAATAATCTAAGTAATCAATTTATGATATTCATGGAAATGGACTCTGTGCAGACAGAAAAGGCCAATAGGACAGGCTTGGAACTTTTATTTTCAAATTCGATCTTATTATTCCAAGTCTATCTAAACTGTTTGTTCTTCTTTTTGAAACTATGGCTCCAAGTTTAGGGGTCCCATTTCACATCTAGCTTGCACTGACAAGTGAGAGCCATTTGTTCTGCTTATGGGAGAGTCTGAAGTAGGAAGCTTCAATGAATGTAGAGAATGAGATAAATCAGTTTTGGTGGGCGACACAAGATTATTCATTTTAGATTTATTCTGATCATTACATTTTTGTCCTCAACAGGGAATTGTACTTGACATGAATCACTTTGGGAAAGTCACATCACAGACCTTCCCTAGTTCTCAGCCTCCCTGTCTGTCAAGTGAGAGTGATGAGGTCCATTCTGTTGAACTGAGGACATAGTTTGAGGATAAAATGAGATCATAGAAAACACATTGCAAAAAAGTTAAATGTCATTTATAAATATACTGTATTGCTTTAATGTAATAATATTTATGTATTAATTTCCTTCTGTCTTAGAATTGATCTATTGCTTTCATAGCAGAAAAATAGTAATAGTAGTAGTAACAATAGTAGTAGTAGTAACAGCAGTAATAATACTAACAGCAGTAGTAGTGATAGTAACAGCAGTAGTAGTGATAGTAGCAGCAGCAGTAGTAGTAACAGAAGCAATAGTAGTAGTAGTAACAGTAGTAGTAGTAACAGTAATAGCAGTAGTAGTAACAGTAATAGTAGAAACAATAGCAGTAACAGCAGCAGTAGTAGTAGTAATAGTAACAGTAACAGTAGTAGTAGTAACAGCAGTAGGAGAAACAGTAACAGTAGTAGTAGTAGCAGTAGTAGTAGTTGTTGTTGTTGTTGTAGTAGTAGTAGTAGTTTGTTGTATTATCTTGGCTTCAGATCCTATAATTTCTCTGTTACCCTAGTCTGCCTGTCTCATTTTTTCTGTTTTAACACCAATAAGGGATGCTGCTGATGTTCTGGTCCAGAAAATTCAGGAGGTATAGAGAGATGGATTCTATGATGATAGTACAGCCAAAAGATTATAAATAAATAAAGCACAGGGAAAGCCCACTCCTTTTTGTTCATCTGACTTTTCAGTGAAGGGTGGTAGGGTTTTTTTTTCCCTCCCCTCATAATATAAACGTTTTATTCCTTTAAAAGGTTTTTATTTATACATATACACGTTTGTGTTTGTATCTGTTTACATATATGTTTTTTTTTAATCCTTACCTTTTTCTGTCTTAGAATCAATAAGAATATTGTAGGGGGAGGGGAAAGAGGGAGGGGAAAATCAATTCAGCAAAATGAAGTGGGGTATCAATCCATCAATCAGGCAACAAACTTACTAAGTACTAGGTGTCAGTCAATGCTAAGCAAGTCTTTCCGTGTATTCAGGAGGACTCAATCAATAAACTTCTAGTGAGGGACATAAAAAGAAGCACAAGACAGTCCCAGGCCTCCAGGAGCTCACAATCTAAGGAACGTTTTTAACATCCGTCTGGATGGCCCGTTCCACATCTGTATTGGCCCAGCTCTGCCTGAAGGGAGGGAGGGAGGGAGGCATATTCCCATCTACCTTCCCTAGAATGATTCGGAGGACGGTTTTTAATTTCAGTGTTCTTTCCATTTTTATTGTTGTCATTGTTGTGTACGTTTGTATTCCTGTCATTCACTTTTGAGGGCTGAGAACGAAAAATGGAGGGGAGGGAGCCATCGCTGGGCGGAGAGGTGCAGCCCTTCAGCGCTCTCCCCCAGCTAGAATCTGCCTTCTGGCTCTCCCCGCAGACAAAGGCACAGCTGGCCACTACTCATTTCCCTCCCTCTAAAATCCCTGGCTTCAATGGAAGCAGGTCTTGGAATGGGAAACCATAAAACAAACGCGATGGGTTTTTATTCTGTAGAGCATTTGCCACCTACCAATAATTGTCTAGTGGGGGAAAAAAAGCAATGGAGCGTTCACAGGTTTATTTTTCCCCCCAGTCAGTGAAATAGGAATCCATTTCCTAACTGGGAATATAGAAATCTCAGGTCTCAGTTCCAGGAACGTTGGGTTCCCTGTGAATATGCAAATATTTTCTTAAGTACTTTCCCCTCTTCCATCCCTCAAAAACCTAGTTAAGGTTTTCCAGTAAATCTGAAACCTTGACCAAATGCTTCCTTCCATGTCTGAAGATTTAAAGGCATCAAAAATGGAGCACTGTGCGTCAGAGCGTCTATTAACTCCCAACTGGCGTATTTATGTTGCAAAAGAGTCTATTATTTCCAATTTCGAAAATGTACAGCATCCACAGGGACCCTATAAACATGGGCAAGCACAGCTGGGAACCTGTCATTCATTCATTCCTTTCTGAAAGATTCCATCTTTCAGGATGAGGTAGCTAGGTTGCACATTGGAGAGAATACTGGACCTAGAGCCAGGAAGACTTGAGTTCAAATTCAGCCTCAGTAAGCAAGCCATTTGAACTCTGTCTTTTTCTGTTTCATCATCACTGGTAAAATGGGAATGAAAATAACACTTCCTGTCCAGGATGGTTGTGAGGATAGTATGAGATAATCTTAAGTGCTTTGCAAGTCTTAAAAGAGCTATATCAATACCAACTATTATTATTATCCTTTCAAATTGTGCCCCAAGTCTCACTGAAGTGATTTTTTGCTGAGCATTGCCAAATTCTTGGATAAACTGATGATTTTTTCTTGAGGTAAATTTGCATGTCTAAATAGGAATTTAATTCAAAATTATGCACACAGAGACACTTCGCCATCATATAGAAACATAATTGAAAATCTCATTCTTCCTTGCTTACTTTTTAGGTATCAGAGGATGAAATTCGATGAAACAAAAACCAAATCAAAAATTTCCTTAGTTGACAATTTAGCCAAAGTGGTTCCAGGGAAAAGGATTTGGGAAAAGGACTGGATTAGAACTGACCTTGACAATAACTATTTAATTGAAAAAATAAAAGCCTGGGTTGAGGAAAAAAACACATTGAAGTGTTTATGTAAAATGTCATTGTCTTTGGTTACATAAATTCTTCAGTGAGACCACTTGGGAGGAGGTTTTGTAGTGACTGAGACAGATGCTGGCCCATTATTATTCTGCTGCTGCACTCAGGTCTGAATCAGCTCTGAAAACACAGATATTGTTTCTTACAGAATGTCTCTTTGGCTCCTCATGGCAGAAATGTAATGTGATGTCTCTGCTAAAAAGGTGATGACTCACAAGTGAGTCAACAGTGGAGGTGTTATGAAACACTCACTGCTTTGCTGCCTGGTACCCTTTGGTGACACGCAGAAGCCAAGATAGCCTGAATTTACTCCTCTAGCTTTTCATAGACTATTTTCAACTTGTAGAATCTGTGGAGTTCATCAGAACTCCATGAAAATCCTGATCTTTTGAGAACCCAAATAGGTTAACAGACCAAAGTCTTGCCTAAGAGCAGCTTGGTGGCTCAGTGGATAGTTGGGCAGACCAGGTTTCTAATCTGGCCTCAGACACTTCTTAGCTGTGTGACCCTGGGCAAACCACTCAACCCCAATTGCATTGCCTTTACTGTTCTTCTGTCTTGTAATTGATACTTAGTATGGATCATAAGCCAAAAGACAAGGGAAGGAAGGAAGGAAGGAAGGAAGGAAGGAAGGAAGGAAGGAAGAAAGAAAGAAAGAAAGAAAGAAAGAAAGAAAGAAAGAAAGAAAGAAAGAAAGAAAGAAAGAAAGAAAGAAAGAAAGAAAGAAAGAAAGAAAGAAAGAAAGAAAGAAAAGAAAGAAGGAAAGAAAGAAGGAAAGAAGGAAAGGAAAGAAAGAAAAAGAAAGAAAGAAAGAAAGAAAGAAGGAAGGAAGGAAAGAAAGAAAGAAAGAGAGAGAGAGAAAGAAAGAAGGAAGGAAAGAAAGAAAGAAAGAAAGAAAGAAAGAAAGAAAGAAAGAAAGAAAGAAAGAAAGAAAGAAAGAAAGAAAGGAAGGAAGGAAGAAAGAAAGAAAGAAAGAAAGAAAGAAAGAAAGAAAGAAAGAAAGAAAGAAAGAAAGAAAGAAAGAAAGAAAGAAAGAAAGGAAGGAAGGAAGGAAGAAAGAAAGAAAGAAAGAAAGGAAGAAAGAAAGAAAGAAAGAAAGAAAGAAAGAAAGGAAGGAAGGAAGGAAGGAAGGAAGGAAGGAAGGAAGGAAGGAAGGAAGAGAAAGGAAGGAAGGAAGGAAAGAAAGAAAGAAGGAAGGAAAGAAAGAAAAAGAAAGGAAGGAAGAGAAAAAAGTAGAAAAAGAAAGAGAAAAAGAAAGAAAAGAAAAAAGAAATCCTGCCCAAATTTCTGCTATGTTAGTTAAATGTCTTTCTCTCTTTTTAAAAAAAAAAACTCCAGCTGATATTCTATCTAGGCTGCTAGGTGACAGGATATAAAGTGCCAAGTCTAGAGTCAGGAAGGCTCATCTTCCTGAGTTCAAATGTGGCCTCAGACACTTTCTAGCTTTGTGACTCTGGACAAGTCACTTAACCCTGTTTAACTCAGTTTCTCATCTATAAAATAAACTGGAGAATGAAATGGTCAACCACTCTGGTACCTTTGCCAAGAAAGCTCCAAATGGGGTCATGAAGAGTCAGACATAAATAAAATGCCTGAGCGACAGGATGATATTAAATCCAAAACTTTGTTTCAGTCATAAAAGGAATTGCCTTTTAGGTACTGGGCACAAAGGAGGGGAGGTAGTATGTCAAATTCAGAAACTTGGCTGGAGTAGAATAGTATGAAATGTTTTTAAAAATCTATGAAAGAAGAGCCGATTGAGGAAATTTAGACTAGAACCAGTTCTAAGAATAGTTTAGGATAATATTATTTTAAAGCACCTCAACACAATTTAGAAATATCTACCAACCTATAAACAATTGATGTACAATTTATAAATGATATCACTTACCCCCAAGAAATTTTACTTAGGCATCCTATTATTGGAAAGCAATTTCATTATATATACTTTACCATTGTAAAACTATTATTATCTAAACATTCATTAATTCAGATTTCTAAAGAATTCTGATAAGTCACATTAATTCATACAAATTAGTGATTTTTCAATTATATTTGAAAAGATTCATATCATATTGAAGCCTCTTTTTCATAGTTTTAATGGCATTGAATTTTTCTACTCTAATTTATATTCACTTAAGTGATGTCTTTCATAGAATTTTCCTGTGATTAAACCTTTGCATGTATTAATTTCCTTGATTACATATGCCTCTAGATACTTATTTTTTTCTCTTTCCATAATCAAAACTACTATTATATTACACATAGTACCATATGTAATTATCATTTAATGAAGTGTAAACATAATAAAAAGACTTGACACAATCTATGACAAGCAGAGATCCCAAAGACTTGGGGGGGAACTTTTAGCATCAGCATCTTGATGTGATAGCTTAATTTGCTCCTGGGGTCAGAGCAGAGTAGACTTTCCTTCTTTGAAAATAAAGTACTGTGTGAGATAAGGAACATTGTGTCAGGGAACAGAGGAGGCCTCATGGAGCAGTTGGTTTTTGAAATGGTTTTTGAAGGGTTGCATAAGAATTCATTGAGTGGAGAGGAGCATGAGAGAAAAGAAGGGATGCCAGGCAACCCTGAGAAAAGGTGGAAGAGGGAATGGCCATATTGGGGCAATGGAGTATATACAGGGAATTATGTGAGCTAAAGGGTGGTACCACATTTTTGAGTCCTTGAATGTCAGGCAAAAAGTTTCATTTCTGTGACCACTGGCAACCCTTTGGTAACCTTATAAATGAAGTAGGTACTCTCTGGCTTCCCTATTAATCGCCCCCCCCCGCCCCAGTTACTATCAAAGATTGAGCTTGTACAGTCTTGCTTTCTGTGGATGGTATAATCGGATTGGCAGAGAATATAAACTTCTTGAAGATAGTGACTAGTTTTTCATTTTTTCTTTGTTAATCCCAGCTCTAGGTAATGCTTTACATCTAGAATTCACTCCACTATCAGGCATTGCTTGGGAATGGTTAAAGATTTCACTTCCTAAAAGTGCTTTCATTTTGAACACTAAATCCTTATCTTCTGTCTTAGAATTGATATCCAAAGTATCAACTCAAGACAGACGGGCAAAGGCTAGGCAAATGGGGTTAAGTGACTTTTCCAGGGTCCCACAGCTAGCTAATGTCTCGGATCAGATTTGAACCCAGGTCCTTCCACTCCAAGCCTGGTGTTCTATCCACTATGTTCCCTAGCTGCCCCTTGTTTATATATTCTGAAGGAAATCTTGAAAACCTAAAAGCCTTCCAGACCTAAAGGAATGAATCAGTACTAGTAGTGTTTCAGCATGAGAGACCAATAAGGGAGTTATTTGGGGGGCAGTAGACCTTTTACACACCCCTGAACTCCCAACACATAGGTAGCAACTCCCATTACTCATAAGGTACCAGTTTTCCCTTCTAGGAGAAAAGTTTCTCCCCCTGCTCCTGCCCCCCATAAATACTCTCAAAGCCAGCAAGTCAAGTCTTAACTTTATTTCTCAGTCATAGTCAATGGATGCAGAGTCCTGAGATCAAGAGTTGTGCTTTGGGCTTTCTCAGAGTCTTCCCTGCCTCTGGGAAAGTCCATGACCATGAGCTCATGTCTGCCTTTAGAAGGTCAGATGATTAGAGCCTCTTCACACCATTTACATGCTCTAGCTCATTAATTTTGGTTAGCTTGGCTGTCACTTCTGCCTCAAAGCTGGGTGATGGACTACTTTCATAAGAACCAATTTTTTTGAATTTGATGGTGTACAACTGGGATACTTATCAAGTTTTCGGAGCACTTTCTAGGACTCTCTTTGAAATTTCTTTTCAGATTTCTGGCTTTGGGAATAAACTAATGAATAATGAGATGAGCAGAACTAAGAACAATTTATATAGTAATGACACTGTGAAAATAACTATGAAAACTCTTAAGAATTGCAATCAATACAGTGAGCATTCTTGGTACCAGAAAATTGATGAAAAATATGTTATCCCTCACAGAGGAGAGTAACTGGTTTGTGGTGTAGAATGGATACACACACACACACACACACACACACACACACACACACACACACAAGCATCTGTGTATATTTGTTTTGCTCCATGAGGCATATTTGTTATAAGAAACTGAATTTCTTTTTCTTTTTCTAGTGAGGTGAGGGTTGAGAGGGGAAGAAACTAAATTTCTGTTGATTAAAATTTTATTTTTAAGTTTAAAAAAGAAATGATATTATAGAGGTATTGTAAGGGTATTAACTGGTCATATGAAGCAGGACAGATTGGAATTTTGACCAAGAGACTTTGGCCTGAAATGATAAGTCATGGCCTTTTCCTCTTGCCCCTACTTAAGGGAAAGAACCCAAAGGATAGAAGTGGGTTTTAGAGTATAGGAGAGAAGGAAGAGTTGTACAGGAGAAAAGATGACCTGGACAGAAGAGAGGAATAGGTTATTCCAAGAAAAAGAAGAAAGGGGGGGAGGGAGAATGGGCAAGTGAATTCTAGGTAACTCTTCTCCTCAGGCTATGGCTTAATTTTGACTTTTGCTTCATACCTCACTGTTCCCTGCAGATTCTCCACCCTCATTTTCTCTCTTTGATGAAAAATATTCTTGGATCTTTCCCATCCTTAAAAAAGGATGACTCCCCAAAATAATAATAGCTAATATATTATAATGCTTAGTATGTAGCAGGCACTTTGTTAAGTGATTTATAGTAATTATTTCAATTTTATCCTCAAAACAACCCCAGAAAGAAGATACTATTATTATCCCCATTTTACAGATGAGGAAACTAAGACAAACAGAGATTAAGTGACTTACTGCTTCTTATTCTTTAACTTCTTGAAAATGTAGACTTTTATTTCCAGTCTGTACTTCCTGACAACCTACTCACTCCTCATTCTACTTTAATCTGTTTTCTGTCACCACCAGTCTACTGGAACTGTTTTGTCCAAGATTACTAATGACTTCTGAATTAATTGTCAAATACTGGTAGGTGGCACGATGGATAGAGAGCTGGGCCTGGCATCAAGGAAGACCTGATTTAAAATCTGAGTTCAAAGACCTTAGAGACTAGCTATGTGACCTTGGGCAAGTTGTTTAACTGCTATCTGCCTTAGTTTCCTCAACTTTAAAATGAGGATTATAATAGTATTTATGTTACAGAAGTATTATAAGGATCAAATAAGGCAACATATGTAAAAGCTTTGCAAATCTTTAAGTGCTACATAATATAAGCTACTATTATTATTGTGTGAATTTAAACAGCTGGGTTATTGCCTCCTTTTTTTCTTTCTTCTTTCCTACATTTTTGCAGGGCTTTATGATGTGTGGTAGGAAATAGTATCTGATGAAAAACATATCCAGAAAAACATAGTTTCCTTCTTTATTTTTCTAAATGTAGCTTCCTCTCACCCATGGGCACTTAGAGTTATTCCAGTTTTGAGGTATACTGTTTCTCATTTAATAATAATGGCTAATAATGCATTTATTTTTACTGGCTAATGAGAAAAGACATTATTTCAAAGAAAATGATATTTAATCAAATAGTATAATAAATTAAGAAACAAGAAAAGATTCTCCACCCTCCCACCCAACCTACAAGGGTACATTCTCAGGTTATCACACCACCAATGGCAAGTTTACATTTGGAGAGAATGTGAAGGACTAAGGAAAAGGAATAGATTATCAGTGCCCATGTGTGTGGTGAGAGCACATTTATTTTGGGGCAACTGCAATGGATAGGATTGACTCTGTGATGGAATTATGTATGTGGCTCACTTCAAGGCATTCTGCTGGTGGGCATTCTGTTCTGTCCATCTAGTCATCTAATCTGTTCACTGAACTGCTCTCACCTTGAACAGAAATGCCACTCATCTGCTGGGCTTCATAGCTAGTCTGCTGTCACTCTTTGCTGCCCTCTCTGGGAGGTAGCTGCTGGGAAGCCTCTCCCTTGCAAAGAAGGTTAAGCTGTTTTAGCTCACAGTTCTAGAGCACTTGTTTAAGTAGTCAGAAAAAGCTAGTTTGAGATGGGGATTAAGCCTGGCTTGTTTTTGCATTTTGAGTTCTTTGGTGGCTACTTTAAGTTTGTGGCACCCACCAACCATCTAATTTGAACTAGAGAGTTTCTGAGAACACCTTTTAGATTCACAATTTTCAGCATATAGCCTTTCAAAAGACCATTTTAGTGACTAGTCAATAAAACTACCAAGAAATTGTATGGGGCTGGGTTGAAGACATTCTCCCAGTCCCCATAAAACTCCAGTTGCCATCAGCTCCTGGGACAAGAAAAACTTAGATCAGAGGCTCTTAATCATTTTGTTTTTGTGGCAATTTGGTAAAGCCTATGGGCTCCTTTGTAGTGTCATGTTATTAAGTGCATAAAATAAAATATATAAATTTACAAAGGAAGCCAATTATATTGGAATGCATATGTATTTCATATATACATGTGCATAGATATATAGTAGGCAAGTATGTGTGTATATATATATATATATACACATATATATATACATGTCTTTCCCTCTGTCTCTCTCCTTTCTCCCTTCCTCTCTCCCTCTCTCTCCCCCTCCCTCTTTTTCTGTCTCCTTCTCTCTCTCTCCCTCCTTCTCCCCCTGTCTCTCTCTCCTTCTCTCTCTCCCTTCCTCTCTCCCTTTCTTTCTCCCCCTCTCCCTCTTTCTCTCTCTCCCTCCCTTCTCTTTTTCTCCCTCTCTTTCTCTCTCCCTTCCTACCTCTCCCTCCTTTTCTCTCTCTCTCCATCCTTCTCTCTCTCTGTGTGTCTGTTTCTTCTTCCCTTGCATCTCAAGTTAAGAACCCTTGATTCAGATTTAGGCAGTGGAGCTATCTACCTCCTCTTTAGAACTTTTGACTCCAATTCTTGCCTTTATTATGAAAAAAAAAAAAAACACCTTGTCAGGAGCAACATATGAGATCTGTGATTAGCATTTTTACCAGTGGTAAACTTCTCTGGCCTCCCTATGTAAATAATAAACTAATTCTACATTATGAATTAGAAACAAATAATTTAGTGATCAAGGTAAGCTTGATGCTCAGGTCTGTGTGATATTTGGTAATTGAATCCATAATTCCTGTGGCCTTTCTGTAGGATAAATATGTCAAAAACAATTAATACTATCAGGTTGTGCTGTTCTAACTAAACTTAGCAGATGATAGCTCTGTCCCAACAAGATCATTACTTTTCTTTTCATGCTCACCTCACAGTGAGGGTATCAGCTTGCTCCTCTAATTTCAAGAACCACAAAATCTTTAAAATTAAAAGCTTCCATAATTCATTGAAAAAGGAAAACTAACCTGGAAAAAAAATAAGGCAGTGAGGGGTGTTTAGATGGAGGCAGCTAGGTGAGGCAGTGGATAGACACTGGACCCAAATTCAAGAAGACAACTTGCAATCTGACCTCAGACACTCACTGGCCATGTGACCCTGAACAAGTCATTTAACCTAGTGTGCCTCAGTTTTCTCATAAGTGACCCAGGGATAATAATAGCAGTTACTTCCCAGAGTTCTTGTGAGAAAAATAATTAGCTAATATTTATAAATCACTTTATAAACCTTCAAGTGCTGTACAAATGCTAGCTATTCGTATCTCACCATTATAGCCATTAATGCCTTGTAGTCACAGCGTAATTGCTCAGTAACTGTTTGATTGCTTGATTCTCCTCATATTTGTCCCTTGTAAACACCCTTTCCAACTCACCTTTGTTGATAGAGCCATGTTGTTTGATTTTCTCCAAATTTCTACTTCTTTATATTGCCTCTAATTCTATAAATGATGACCCTTTAAGCCCAACTTGTGATGGTTAAGACAAATAATAATTAGACTGGTGTGGAATACATAGGGAATGATGCATAGGCATTGTATGAACCTGAATTTAATTTTTAACAGCTGTGTAAACTGGATTAATCTCATTTTAAATATCTGATGTCTGATTTTTCTTTTTTTTTCCTTGCCTTTGCCTCTTTAATGCCATCTTCTTCCCCCAACCCCCTTCCTATGATTATGTTCCAAGGAGCTGATGGATTTAAGTATGCCCTATTTTAGAACTTTAATAGCATTGATTTGTTTTTTCTTCAAACCTTCAACTTTTGGTTCTTATGGGCCAAATGAAGCAGAGATGCTGATCCCCCTCCTTTTAATGTGGATGTCATGATGATGACCAGTCCTGGGGGATAGGAGCAAACTCTTGAAAACCATCTCTGCCTGCTCTTTAAAGTTTGGAAAACCTATTTACTAAGTTATATGATAGAATGATCAAGATTGCTATGTAATTAGATATAATGGAAGGGAAGTGACCCCAACTATAGCATGTTGTTGTGATTGCTGTTGCCTTCATAATGTATCTGTATCAAACCACCTCTCAAAAGCTTATGACCTACTATTGTTGATAATGGTTGTCTCAAAGGCAGTGTGTTAGGGCCCAGGAACAATTTTTTTCTGGATGATGTGAGAGCATTATTCTACAACAGGCACCTTTGTACTCATATGTGACATAATCTGTGGATTACTTGCTTCCTTCCAAGTTAATTGGAGGTTTACAATGAAGCTTGATAAAAGCAAATAACCCCTCTGCTTTATCAACAGAGAGATGGTGACCTTCCTACTTCAAAGAAGAAACGCCAAGCAGGGGAGAAGATTATGTATACTTTGGTCTCTGTACCACATGGAAATGACATTGCATCACTCTTTGAATTAGATGCTACCACTCTTCAGAGAGCTGATTGCCTAGTGCCAAGGTAAAAAAATAGATAAAGGGAGGTAGAGGGGTGAGGATAAAGACATATTTTTTAAACAGTACACCATTGAGGAAAAGAAGTCAAATAAAAAGTTGTATTGAATTAAAATTAGGAAGAAATTATAAATAAAAAAATTGTATATAAAGAGTGACCTTGTTGCTGTAAACACTTATTCACTTAAAATAAATTGAGATATATTTAATACTTGAAGGGTAGAAAGAATACTGTCTGATTAATGTATCATATTGCTCTTATTAATATTGTTTTTTAAAAAACTCTTACCTTATGTCTTAATTTTTGTTCAAATTTTTTGTCCAGATTTTTTACTTTTTTTTTGGTGAATTATAATTTCATTACCCATCCCTTAACATTGAAATGTTACATAAAGTGCCAGTTAGTAATAATTTCCGACAGATCATATGCTATACCTCCATTGTCTTTCTTATTTTTAAAACAAATATATTAAGAGGGCAACTCTGATTCTTCTATATTTATGCAATATTTGCTAAAACTTTATTAATTTGAAAACAATGCTTTCTGTAATGCCTTCCACCTGACAAAATGATGAACCCAATGGAGACCACTCTGATCATCTCTTATATTATAGGCCCTGCAGAGCTTATTCATTCATTCATTTATTTATTTATCTATTTATTTATCTATTTTATGGTTTATTGTTTTTTATTTTATTTTTTAAAATTTAATTATTTAAGAATATTTTCCCATGGCTACAGGATTCATTTAAATTTATTTATTTAATGAATTAATTTAGAATATTTTTCCAAGGTTACATGATCCATGTAGAGCTTATTTAGATGATATCATCTTGCTAAAAAACAAACAAACCCAAGTGTAAATTAGAATTTTTCATACTGACTAGAAACCATCATGTTTTATACTAAGTATCAGTTTCAAGTGAGGCAATTTGGGTTAAATGACTTGCCCACACAACTAAGCAGTGTCTGAGGTCCCATTTGAACCCAAATCCTCCCACTTTGAAGCCTGGGGCTCTTATCTGCTGGGCTATATAGCTGCTGCTTCTTTCATGTTGTTGTTATCCTTCTCTTTCCAGGGGAGAGGGGACACTTCCAATTGAAAGCAACAGAAGGGTATTTTGTGGGGCAGAGGTTCCCATTGGTCCTAGCTTACCTCCCTTTCCATGACTTATCTGATTCTAATTCCATCACCCTTCTAGGGGTGAACCTGCTCAATCGAATAATGAGGGCCTCCCCTGCTGCTAAAAGATTATAGAAAGGAAAAATAAAAATCTCTTCCCATTCATTTGACTAGTCTGACTGTAGAATACAGGCTGCAACCCTGACTCAGAGGGCTCTATTCTCCCATGCTCCATCCCTTTCCCACATCCCACATTCCACATGCCCAACTCCAACACCAACCTTGTTTGCTAAAGAAGCTATGAATAACTGCAGAGTTTGCCCCTCTGTTAGAGGAGATGATTCACTTTTTAAATGATCAATGTTTGTTTAGGAGAAAAAACAGAAACTTTTAAATGGACTTTCAAACACTTTAGATGTCTCTGTTTTTCTAGAACCAGTGGGGATGCTACCTACCTTCATTATCTATTAGCCAAGCAGCTCTCTTAAGGGCAAAGCTATTTTAATAAAAGGGTTTTTGTTAACCCTAGTGTTATAGTAATATGAATTATTATTATGATTAAGAATGTCTATTCATATATGACTATCAAGATGTGAATGTTGGCCTGTTCCTATCTAATCTTTTCACCAATTAATAAATATGGATTAAAAAAAAGAATGTGTATTCAACAACAATTTTATATGAATCTTAAGGTAAGAGAGGTAGCTTGGTATAGTCATAATGGATGAAACAGATGGCATCAAAGCTAGGAAAATTGGAAATCAAGTTCCTCTTGTGGCATATACTGACTGATCCTGGGCAAATCACTTAAAAATCTCCTTGTTCTAGGAAACTATAAGATTTCTGTTGGCAGAGAAGGTACTATTGCTAGAATCTCCTTACTTGGGAATTAGTTCCCTATATCAGTGAAATCACAGGTGCATTTCCTTTCTTTATCTTTATTTTAAGATAAAGGAACTACTTTTATTTAAGATTATTCTATCATTGGGGTAACTCAGTGCATCAGTGGATGGAGCTCCAGATCTGGAGGAAAGAAGTCCTAGTTTCAGATCTGGTCTCAGAAACTTCCTAGCTGTGTGATACTGGGCAAGTCACTTAACTCCAATTGCCTAGACATTACCTCTATTTTGCCTTGGAACTGATACTCAGTATTCATTTTTTTTTGGGGGGGGGGACTTTTATTTTTAATTTCAAACATTGCTCTTTGGTTACAAAAATCATTTTCTTTTCCTCCCTCCCCTTCCCCCATCCTTCCCATAGCTGACTCACAGTTTGAATGGGTATCACCTGTATTCTTGATCAGACCCTCTTTCCATGTTGTTGGTATTTGCAATAGGATGTTAATTTAGAGTCTATTTCCCCATTCATATCCCCTCAACCCATGTCATTAAGAAGTAGTTTTCTTTAGTGTTTTTACTCCCACAGTTTTCCCTCTGGATGTGGGTAGTGTTTTTTCTCCTGTAACCCTCTGGGTTGTTCAGGATTGATGCATTACCACCAATGGAGGAGTCCATTACATTCAATTGTACCACAGTGTATCAGTCTCTGTGTACAATGTTCTCCTGGTTCTGCTCCTTTCTCTCTGCATCACTTCCTGGAGGTTGTTCCAGTCTCCATGGAATTCCTCCACTTTATTATTCCTTTTAGCACAATAGTATTCCATCACCAACATATATCACAATTTGTTCAGCCATTCCCCAATTGAAGGACATCCCCTCATTTTCCAATTTTTTGTCACCACAAAGAGCATAGCTATGAATATTCTTGTACAAGTCTTTTTCCTTATTATCTCTTTGGGATACAGACCCAGCAGTACTATGGCTGGATCAAAGGGCAGGCTTTCTTTTATTGCCCTTTGGGCATAGTTCCAAGTTGCCCTCCAGAATGGTTGGATCAATTCACAACTCCACCAGCAATGAATTAATGTCCCCACTTTGCCACCTCCCCTCCAGCATTCATTACTTTCCTTTGCTGTCATGTTAGCCAATCTGCTAGGTGTGAGGTGATATCTCAGAGTTGTTTTGATTTGCATCTCTCGGATTATAAGAGTTTCAGAGCACTTTTTCATGTGCTTATTAATAGTTTTGATTTCTTTGACTGAAAATTGCCTGTTCATGTCCCTTGCCCATTTATCAATTGGAGAATGGCTTGATTTTTTGTGCAATTGGTTTAGCTCTTTATAAATATTAGTAATTAGACCTTTGTCAGAGTTTTTTGTTATGAAGATTGTTTCCCAGTTTGTTATTTCCCTTCTGATTTTGGTTACATTGGTTTTGCATATACAGAAACTTTTTAATTTGATTTAGTAAGCATTATTTATTTTACATTTTGTGACTCTTTCTAAGTCTTGCTTAATTTTGAAATCTTTCCCTTCCCAAAGATCTGATGTGTATCTTATCTTTTTAAAATTTCTTTGTTCACCTAATTTACTTATAGCTTCCTTCTTTATCTTCAGGTCATTCACCCATTCTGAGTTTATCTTGGTGTAGGGTGTGAGGTGTTGGTCCAAGCCTAATCTCTCCCACACTGTCTTCCAATTTTCCCAGCAGTTTTTATTAAATAGTGGATTTTTGTCCCCAAAGGTAGGATCTTTGGGTTTGTCATAGACTGTCTTGCTGAGGTCACTTACCCCAAGTCTATTTCACTGATCCTCCTTTCTGTCTCTTAGCCAGTACCAAATTGTTCTGATGACCACTGCTTTATAGTATAGTTTGAGATCTGGGATTGTAAGGCCACCTTCCTTCACATTTTTTTTCATGATTTCCCTGTATATCCTTGATCTTTTGTTCTTCCAAATGAACTTTGTTATGTTTTTTTTCTAATTCTGTAAAAGAATTTTTTGGAAGTTCAATGGGTATGGCACTAAATAAATAGATAAGTTTGGGTAGGATTGCCATTTTTATTATGTTAGCTCATCCTACCCATGAGCAGTTAATGTTTTTCCAATTGCTCAGATCTAGTTTTAGTTGTGTGGAAAGTGTTTTGTAGTTGTGTTCATATAGTTCCTGTGTTTGTCTCAGGAGATAGGTTCCTAAGTATTTTATTTTGTCTAAGGTAATTTTGAATGGGATTTCTCTTTCTAGTTCTTGCTGCTGAGCTGTGTTGGAATTATATAGAAATGCTGATGACTTATGTGGGTTTATTTTGTATCCTGCAACTTTGCTAAAGTTGTTGATTATTTCCACTAGCTTTTTAGTTGATTCTCTAGGATTTTTAAAGTAGACCATCATATCATCTGCAAAGAGTGATAGCTTGGTCTCCTCATTTCCAATTTTAATACCTTCAACTTCCTTTTCTTCTCTAATTGCTACTGCTAGTGTTTCTAGTACAATGTTAAATAATAGAGGTGATAATGGGCATCCTTGTTTCGCTCCTGATCTTATTGGGCATGCATCTAGTTTATTTCCATCGCAGATAATGTTGGCTGATGGTTTTTAGATAGATACTGTTTATTATTTTTAGGAATGACCCTTCTATTCCTATGCTTTCTAGTGTTTTTAATAGGAATGGGTGTTGTATTTTATCAAAGGCTTTTTCTGTGTCTATTGAGATAATCATGTGATTTTTGTTGGTTTGCATGTTGATATGGTCAATTATGTGGATGATTTTCCTAATATTGAACCATCCTTGTATTCCTGGTATAAATCCTACTTGATCATAGTGAATGACCCTCCTTATCACTTGCTGGAGTCTTTTTGCTAGTATCCTGTTTAAGATTTTTGCATCTATGTTCAATAGGGAGATTGGTCTGTAGTTTTCTTTCTCTGTTTTTTGACCTGCCTGGTTTTGGAATCAGTACCATATTTGTGTCATAAAAGGAATTTGGTAGAACTCCTTCTTTGCTTATCATGTCAAATAGTTTGTTTAGCATTGGGATTAGCTGTTTGATAGAATCCACTTGTGAATCCATCAGGCCATGGGGATTTTTTTTAGGGAGTTCTTTGTTGGCCTGTTGGATTTCTTTTTCTGATCTTTGATTATTTAAGAATTTTATTTCTTCTTCTGTTAGTCTAGGCAATTTATATTTTTGTAGATATTCATCCATACCACCTAGATTGGCATATTTATTGCCATATAATTGGGCAAAGTAGTTTTTAATGATTGCCTTAATTTCCTCTTCATTGGAGGTGAGGTCCCCCTATTCATCTATGATACTGTTAATTTGCTTTTCTTTTTTCCTTTTTTTAAATTAGATTGACCAGTACTTTGTCTATTTTGTTTGTTTTTTCAAAGTACCAGCTTCTAGTCTTATTTATTAAATAAGTTCAATAGTTCTATCACTTTTGATTTTATTAATTTCTGCCTTAATTTTTAGGATTTCTAATTTGGTTTTCTTCTGGGGGTTTTTGATTTGTTCGCTTTCAAGTTTTTTGATTTGTATGTCCAATTCATTGATCTCTGCCCTCCCTAATTTGTTAATATATGCACTCAAGGACTCAGTATTCATTCTTAAAACAGAAGGTAAGAGTTTTTAAAAAAAATAATTCTATAACTAAAATTATTTTTATTTAAGACACTAGGTCATCCATGTCCCAATTAAAATGAGCTGCTGAGATTTTATTAGAATATATAATGTCTCAATAGTCTTAATGCAACCACAGAAAAATATTCTAAATTAATTAATTAAAGAAAAAATGGAAAAATGGGGAAAAAAGCCTTAGTGCAGTTTCAATCAGTTAAAGCTTTAAACTGCACAAATACTTTTGGGATAAATGTCTGTATATCTGCAGGGTAAATTACTTGTAAATAGTGTTATGTTAGCTAGTAAATACTGTTATGTTTAGTTATGGTAGTTGGGATATTTAAACAATTTAAACATTTTCTTGGACATTATGTTTTACATTGTTTTGATTTTAGGAATTCATATGTTCGGTTGAGACATTTGTGCACTAATACATGGGTAACCAGCACGAGTATCCCTATAGACACGGATGAAGAGAGACCTGTAATGCTGAAGGTAAGGAATCCTGCTGTTCTTCCCATTTTCATCCAGGAACTGGATCAAGGGGTGGTCAGTTTGTTCATTACAACCCATCCTCACCCTCACTAATGATCACTGAAACTCAAATACACGACCAAGCACGAGTCCTCTCTTAAATGGTTGAAACAAATGGACGTGCTATCCGATAAGGAGGTCCCCAAACTCTCCAAAGGTTCCTTGTTCCTAAAGAACTGGCAGTTTTTTTACCAAAAAAATGGAAGGAGGAGAAAGAAGAAAGGGGAAAAAGTCATGTTGAATTCGATTCTTAAAATTCTAGCTCTCTTTCCATAAGGGAGAGGAGAATAATAGTCATGGCAAAAGTAATATTTGTATAGTACTTAGCAGTTTCTAGATCACTTTCATATACCCAATCTTATTTAATCCTCCTAATAACACTGTGAGGTAGACAGTAGAGGTTTATAAGTCTCATTTTACTGATGAGGAAAACTGTGGTTCACAGAGGTGATTACCATGGAAGAGCTCCTAGAGCTCTAGTGAAAAGTATCAGTAGAGTGTGGAGAAGGGGATTACTGTTCTAAATACTGTATTGGTCAGAAGGCAGGAAGAGTGGCCATGGAAAGAATATAGAAAGACCCTTGACTGTTCTCTGTGGGTGACTTGTATTGGGATTATCCATCACTGTTGTTTATGATTGAAAAATGAATTTTAATTTGGAAAAAAATGGTAGATATTAAAAGAAACTGATCTTAACAAGGACAAAATAAATTTACAGATTGGAACTTGCCAAACAAAAGAAGATAAAGAAGCTTTTGCCATTGTGTCAGTTCCTCTCTCAGAAGTTCGGGATTTAGATTTTGCCAATGATGCAAACAAAGTCTTAGCATCCACAGTGAAAAAAATGGAGCATGGAGCAATAACTCAGAATGAAAGAAGGTTAGTGAGTCTTTTACTTATTTTATTTTATTAAAAAAAATCTTAATGTTCTGTCTTCCAAGGCAGAAGAGTAGTAAGGGCTAGGCAACTGGAATTAAGTGACTTGTCCAGGTCACACAGCTAGGATCAGTGAGTCTTTTATCTGCTGCATCCCTAGACTTCAGGCATTTTCACTGCTTGCCCTTTATCCCTAGAATTCTCTCCTTCCTCATGTCTGCCTCTTGGCTTCCAAAGCTTCTTTCATGTCTCAGCTAACGTCTCACCTTCTGCAAAAAGTCTCTCCTATTCTTCCTTAATGCTAGTGCCTGCCCTTTGAGATTATTTCCAGTTTTTCATGTATATATCTTGTTTGTACACACGTTTACCTGCTGTCTTCCTATTAGATTGTGAGTTCAATTTTTTTTCCCCAACTCTTAGCATAGTACCTGGCACAGAGTAGTAAATGCTTCTCCACTTCATTTACCATTTAAGTAATGGATAATTAGTTGTTGTCTCTTATGCAAATCTCAAGTAAGTAAAATGATGAAGAGAGAATTGAGGTTAGGCTCAGGGTCACCACATCTCTGTCTCTATGAAAAGAAAAAAAAAACCCCAACATGACTACTTTGAATTCATTCTTTCAATATTTTAAAAATTCTCATTTGAGTTTATTTTTTCAATAAATTAAAATGAAAATCTTATATGGAACACTTTTCACATTTTCCACTAAATTGAGGAACAGTTCCTTTTTTTTTGTCTCTGGTTTTTTGAGTTAAATGCTTAGTTTAGCACCAGGAAAATGGGATGATTGAAAAAAGAAAGCTTATTTTAGAACTGGAATTTGCCTCCTGGAATACCTTTGAAAATAAGAGATTTGCAATAATTCATTCCTGTAAGTTAGCAAATAGGCATAATCTCAGCTCACTTCACAGCAAAAAGCCTATTTGATAGATTGCCCAGTCTTCCTGCCATAGACTTTGGATCATTGCATCTTGGACTGAGGATAAGGATTTTTTGCCTCTTCCCATTTTGCAGTATTCTAATATGAAGTTCCAAAAACTTAAGAATTCAATATACATATTACATGAAAAATAATTTTATTTCAAAAGAAATCACATACCCCAAAATTATACACCTACTATATATATGTATATATATGTAACAAGGAAAAGAAAACTTTGAAATAAATCTTACATAATCATAATCATGTGGGTAGGCAGGTAGTGCAGAAGATGGAATCTTGTGCATGGAGTCAGGATGACCTGAGTTCAAATCTAGCCTCAGATACTTCCTAGCTATGTGACCCTGGGCAAGTCATTTAAGCCTGTTTGCCTCAGTTTCCTGATCTGTCAAAAGAGCTAGGAAAAGAAATGGCACTCTGCCAGTATCTCTGACAAGAAAACTTCAAAAGGGGGTCACAAAGAGACTAACACAATTAAATTGACTGAACAGATGATATATATGCACACACATCTGTGACAAAAAAGCAAAAATAAATCATTACCTAATATATACACATATGTATGCATATATAAATAATATATTTATAAACAAAGATATGCATACCTATTATATATACTTATAAATACATATATTACATGGGAAATATAATTTTTCTTTAAAATAAATCTTTGAGAATGCCATTTACTATTTACAGTGAAAGCATTTTTAGGTTTCTCAGGTCAAGAAGCTTATTTCCCCTCTTTTCCCTTTTTGATGTAGACTTGTGATTACCCTGGAAAGGGGAACTCCTTGTTGGGGAACTTCTTTCAATAATGCCTATCATCAACTCATTTGGTTTGCCAAATAGCCTTGGGCAAGTCATTCAAGTTTTCTTGTCTGATGACCCCCTTACACATGTTTTATCTACAGAATTTCAGAGTACAGGGGGCAGCTGGGTGGTTCAATGGATTGAGAGCCAGGCTTAGAGACGGGAGGTCCTAGGTTCAAATCTGGCCTCAGACACTTCCCAGCTGTGTGACCCTGGGCAAGTCACTTAACCCCCATTGCCTAGCCCTTACCACTCTTCTGCCTTGGAGTCAATATTGACTCCAAGATGGAAGGTAAGGGTTTAAAAAATTTTTTTTTCAGAGTTCAAAGTCTTATGAAAGACTGAAAAAGTTTGTTATAAATGGTTACAGAAGGGCAGTGCCATGGCTGGAGCCCCCAGAGGAGCTTTAGTTCCTGGTTAATTTATTCAGGAGGAAGGGGCAGTATTCAAGGGAAAGATTGTTGGTTCTGGAGTCAAAGGATCAAAAACCATCTTTTACATTTACTAGCTATGTGAATAGCATGTTATGGTGAATCATATAGAAGCATTTCTTCTAACATAAACATATCATTTCAATTGTCATTTGTGAACCAAAGATTTTTACTTAACCTGTTTGCCCTAATCCACTGGAGAAGGAAATGGAAAACCATTCTAGTGTCATTGCCAAGAAAACCCTTTGTGTGGGAAGCCATCCCCCCTGCTGTCTGACAGAGTCACAGTCTGGGGGAAATGGAGTATGCAAGGCAGCCCCCAGAAAATGAGGCCTCCACTGATCCCCTTCTGTGACTTCTCTCTCCTTAACTTCCATCACTAATGTATGATTATTGTTCTCTCTCCGATAAAAAAGAAATGATATAAGAGCAAAGACTTATAGAATAAATATATATCCCATCTGAATCCCCCCAGATTATTACCCTAAACGATTACATTCACAGAATTAAAACCTAATTACCCATTACCCCCCTCCTTTCCCTCCCCACAGAGTTACATTCACTCCCATTACAAGCCAGGAAGTCCAAAAACATCAATCACCTTTAAGACACACTCCACTGCAGACAGAAATCAGGCAACATTGCCAGGTGCTTTAAAGTAACACAAGAAAAATAGAACTTGTAAATTGAGGAAAACCCCAAATCTGGTCTGTCTCAAATTACCTTCTAACTCTGTATTTAGATATGAAATGTTTTGTTATCCATCTCCTAAGTAATTATGATTGATTGTGAAAGCTGACCAAAAGTAACAATGATTCTCCTTACGTCAAGAGGAACCAACCTCCAAATCACCCTACTTATGTCATTCATCTATTTCTGTAATAGCAACAATGTTTCATTGACTATCTCCTTAAGCTTCTGTTGTTAGATTCTATGGAAACATGTATGTAGAAAATTATGTGCCAGAAAAGCAAGTACTCACTGAACCTATAAAATAAAGCAACCTTGTGCCATGGCAGAACACTATGTGAACCAATGCATGTGGGACTGAACACATAGTGCTTCTCACCCCATTATTCAATTGAAATCACCACAGCTGGACAGAGTAAGCTCGGACCCTCAGAGGGGATCTCAAAACCCATGTAGAGTCATGAAGAGTTGGACATGATTGAATGACTGAACAACAACATTTTGTACATTGGGTGATGCTAAATATTCAAATAATATTCAAATAATAGTGTAAAATAAGTAAAAGTAAATAATAATAAAATAAAAAATAAGAGACCTGATCTCAAGGTGCTCATATTTTAACAGTGGCATGGGTTCAAGAGAAAGGAGTTTTGGTCTGAGAAGTCCAGGATTGGTGATCTATAGGGCCCTTTCCAGAAGCAATGGTTGCATTGATTTACTTATTGTGCTTAGTGGAAGAGGCAGAAGAGTGCGTGGGCAAGGTCAATAGCAGTTGGCCAGAATGGATGGCTAGGGGACAGGGGAAACATGGCGTGGAGGGGAGCTTGCTAAATATAGTAAGCTAATTAAGTGAGTTTGTACTCATTGCTGATGAATGCTCATGGAATGTCATCTAGGGAAACTTCCATAGATTAGGTTGAACTATGGCAGTGGCTTCTTCAATTATTTATTTAGTCATGGATCACTTCCTATGTGACTATATTATTGAAGCCTGATTTTTTTATTATCTATTTTTCATATATTTTTTTCCAACAAAAAAATATCCACATTGGCTCTAAGATCTTCCCATTTTCTTTTATATTCTCTTCTTAGAAATGAATGTAGTTCTCTCTTTAGAATTTCTTTTTCCTCATTCTGGCTGATCACCTCCATATTTATACTTGTCTCTGATGTCAGTTTTAGTGGGTACAAATAGATGATTATATAGTTGGGAACGTCTAATTCTTAAGACCTTTTTATGAGCCAGAGAGAACTTCAGCTATTCCTATCTACCATGTTTGGAAATACTGACATGAGACAATGTTCTGTCTGTGTTAGTATTGGCAAGATTACAAAGATCATTTATTTCAAAGATTTTTTTTTACATTTCCATTGCTCACTGGTTGTAGATATTTGGCTGTGTATTTAGGCTTTGGTTTTAGTTTTCCAGGGATTCATTTGCCGTAATTTTTCTCTGTAATGAAATCCAGTGGCAACACCTTGGTAAATTAGAGTCAGCAGAGTCCATTGGAAAGGATATTGACTCTAGAATCAAAGAATTTGGGTTTATTTCCTACTTTTGATGCTTGTGTGACCTTGAGTAAGTCATAACCATCCTGGACCTCTGTTTCTCTTACTGATAAATTGATCACTTGGACTAGATCAATAAGGGGCTGCTAAGGCCCCTTACTGCTCTGCCTTAATCCTCTGATCCATGATATGTGAACTGTAATTGTTTTTAATGTGACAATTCATAGCCCTTCAGAAGTCAATGTGGTCTGGTGGAAGGAAACTAGAGGGACTAGGTTCCAATTCTTAGGTGACTGGGGGACAACTCAATCTCCCTGGGCTTCAATTTTATCATCTTCAAAATAAGGGGTTTGGACAAGATGGTCTTGGAGGTTCCTTCCAACTCTGGAGCTATGGTCCTCTGGATATTTTTCCTGGACATGAGAAATTATCTTTTAAATAAGCAACATTTTCTGTTACTTTTACTTGAACACCTTTCATTCAAAGCATGTTCATCACAAACATTCTTAGAAAGCCTTTGAATAATTCCGTTCCTGTGTTATTTTAGATTTACAAGTAGTTCAGAGGCATTGATCAGCTGTCTACCATGTTTCTTAGTTTAAGTTAATTGTCATTTCTCTATTTTGTCCATTGAAGGGGAGGATGAAGAGATAATGCTATATAAATCAGTGGCAGAACTGTAATTTATTCTCAAAGTTGCTGGAAAAAGAACCATGCCTGCCTTAAGCAAAGTCATGGTGCTTTACTAGACAGACTTCACCCAAAACATCTGGCTGGTCTTAGTTCCTTTGGCAACGGAAGTGGTCTAAGAGGTTTGCAGGGACTTTTGTGTTTCAGTTATGTGTGTGTGTGTGTTGTTTCTGGCTAGGGAAGAGTAATGGTGAGCCCTGAATTATTGCTGTGTTTCTTTTTAATTACCCCTGTAGAAGATTTCCCCTTTTGCTGACTCAAGAATTTTCATATTGGTATTTTTTACTCACCTCGGGTTTACATTGATTTGGTTTCTTGGGCATCATTGTTTCCCCTGCAAACTTATTTCCCTAAGTTAGGCCTGCTGTACAATAATATTTCTCAATTTTTTTCTATAGATTTGTAACAAAGTTATTGGAAGATCTCATTTTCTTTGTTGCTGATGTTCCTAATAATGGACAAGATGTTCTGGATGTGGTAATCACCAAGCCAAATCGGGAAAGGCAAAAATTAATGAGGGAGCAGAACATATTGGCACAAGTGAGTTGTTTTCTATGCAGGGATCATTTATCTTTGTGACTCAGCATCAAGGTCAAATATTCTCCATGATGCTGACTAGGTCATTTTCTAGGTAGTCTACTAGACAATGTCCAGGTGTGTGAGGACACTTAAAAAAATCTTTACCTTCTGTCCTAGAATAAATATTAGATATCAGTTCCAAGGCAGCCTAGGGTTCAGGGCTACGTAACTGAGATTAAATGATTTACTCAGGGTCACATAGCTGGGAATTATCTGAGGCCAGATCTAATCCTAAAACCTCTCATCTCTGCCCCTGACTTCCTATCCACTGAGTCACCTACTGGCCCTGAGGACACTTTTAGATTCCTAACTCTTCTTCCTCATTCCTTCAGCTCCTGGATGCATCTAATAGAAATGTATGCCCAAGGAAATCAAGATTTTATTCAGTCTTTCCTCACCTAATTGCTATTCACTAATAAAATGTGTTCCTTTATCATTTATCATGTTCCGCATATAAGAACTTAAGGAAATTATTTAAAAGTGAAGATAATTACTAGTTCAGGCACTTAAAAAAATTCTTAACCTTCCAACTTAAAATCAATCCTAAGTACTGGTTCCAAAATCGAAGAGAAGTCCAGGTCAGGAAAAAAGGAAATAACAACAAAACAACAAAAAAAACCCGTTTTTAAAATAAAAAAAATTCTATGTTAGAACATCACTTCTTGGGATGGAACCAAGATGGCAGAGTAAAGGAAAACAGCTCCAGTTTCCATGAGAATCCTCTCCAACCAATATTTAAATATTGCCACAAAACAAATATAGGAGTGAAAGAACCAACAAAGGGACAGAGTGAAACAACTTTCAAGAAAAGAAAAAAAAATTTAAAAAGAAGGGGCTGAGCAATTGGGGCTAAATGATTTGACCAGGGTCACAAGTTAGTAAGTGTCTGAGGGCACATTTGAACCCAGAACGTCCTGTCTCTGGGCCTGGCTCTCAATCCACTGAGCTACCTAGCTCTCGTTCATGCACTTTTGAAGAAAGTTTACATATTGCTATCTGGTAAAACTATTTTCTAGTAGGTTTTTACAGATATGACTGTAACTTAGGAATTATAGTTAAAAATCAGAAGAGAAGTTAAAGCTCCAATCCAAAAGACCATTTTTATGTGATGCTGGGCAAAACTGTTAAAATTCTCAGTTCATACCTATGTAATGGGGATTGTTTTTAGTTGTGCTATCTTTTTATATATATTCTTTCATAAACATATGTGGGTAATTGACAGATTAAACATAGGACTTTTATATTACTTCATAGGTGGAACAGGGAAAAATTACAAATATGTTTTTTTTTAATAGCTTGTGAGATGAAAAATCTTTTCTTAGTTGTATATATCTTTGTATATTACAGGATCACAGGAACACGAGTATTTCGTGTGTGTGTGCGTGTTTTGTAAAAGGCCATTTTCTTATATGCTCATTTGGAACAAAATACATATTGGACATCTATGAAAATAATAGTTTTTGTTATTTTGCCCCTGAAAATTTTGTAGGAGGAGTATAAATGAGCTCAACTTTTGCCATAAGAAAGTTCTTCTAATGAAACTTAGTGTGGTAACAGCTAGCTGGCTAAAAATGTATAACATAGCTTTTCTAAATTACTAATTTTTATTCCTTATAGGTGTTTGGAATTCTTAAAGCTCCTTTTAAGGACAGAGGGGGAGAAGGATCAATGCTGAGACTTGAAGATCTGGGGGACCAGAGATACGCTCCTTATAAGTACATGTTGAGGCTCTGTTATCGAGTTCTTAGACATTCCCAGCAGGACTATCGGAAAAACCAGGTTAGATTTCTAGATAATTTCTCCACAAATCTTTACTTTTTAAAAGAAATCTAAAATGACCCATGCTTCTATTGTATAACACAAATTAATCAGAAGAAGTAATTTAACATTGAATTTAAATATTTCTGAAAAATCCAAATATCTCAGAAGTGTTCTTAGGTGCAAATTTTGAAGTCAAAGAGCTTGGGTTCAAACCCTACCCAACTATTTAGCACCTTTGGCCTTGGACAAGTTAAGTAAAATCTTTGGGTCTTAGTGAAAACAAAAACAAAAACAAAAACAAAAACTAAGAAGTTGGCTAAATGACATCTAATAGCTCTGCTAGCTCTAAATTCTTTGATAATAACTAGTTGTGACATTATGTTAAATATATCAAAATAAATGTTATGTTCTACATTAAGTGAAGAGGAATATTAGTAACATTATAGACCATAAAGGAGGGAAAAATGAAAGTAACAATAAATGCATTATAGTAATGCTGTGGACTTGTAACAGAATTTTCCCACTAAAACTCAAAGCACTTTCAATGAAATTGCTTCCTATAATCTTCTGCAATTCCTTTAGATGAAAAAAAAAAGCAGGTAAGAGGATCCTTTTTACAAGAAGAACTGAGGCAGAGAATTTAAGGGGCTTTCATGAAGTAACAAAGACTGAGTATCAATGGTGGTTAAAGAGTTGTCATTTACTCTTCTCACCCCAGGTTCAGTGCTTTAATTTTACCTAGGTGATGGGTGAAATCCTCCATAACGTCTTCCTGTGATTCCTCACTATGGGGTTCCTTTATCATGTTCTGCATGGGGTGTCAGAAGGGAGAGTAGGTTTTAAGGTTAGACCAGCCAAGGGCATATTCTACCATGTAGCCTAGTAGAGAGTCTAGAGTACACTCACTTCTAGGTTGGGACCTTTTTGACCATGACCATTTGATGGTTTTTGCCTGTACTGAGAGAGGACCAAAATAACATCATTATGCCAGGATCATTGTAAAATGTGCCCAACTATGACTGATCAGACCAATATGATCTTGGAAGTCTCTTCCACAGGTTGGGCACAAAGAGCCCATATAAACATTTGGGATGGAAATGTCTTTAAATTTCTGCAACTCACTTTACTTTTGAGCTACTGCAATTCTGCTTTGCTCATAGAGTACGGTGCCTTTTTTGATGTGGGCATGCCCTGAAGGATGGTCCTGTTGCCAATGTCTTCCATGTGTCCCAATCAATATGAAAGTTCTTCAGAGATTCTGTATCACTTCTGACCTCCACATGAGCTCTTGCCTTTTGTGAGTTCTCTGTAAAGTCATCTTTTAGGCAAATGTACGTTTGGCATTTGAAAAATGTGGTCAGCCCATTGGAAGTTGTGTCTGAATGTTTGGCAGTTTGGCTCAAGAAAGGAACTCAATATCTGATACTGTATTGCCGGGTGGTCTACAGTATCTTCTTAAGAGATGACCATGCCAAATCATTAACTGAAGAAAAATCACATTGGTTCTTGGTTCCATATAGAAGTTCCTCCTATTTCTGGTAGCAAATGGTAGAAAGGGGAAGAGGGCTTAGGAACCACACAGTTTACAGACTATCTTTAGACATTAAGTTAATTATTGGTTCTCTAATTGTATAACTCACAACCAGTGTCTAGTGAGTAATTATAAGAAGAAAGGAATCCTATCAATCTTGAAACACTCACTATAAATGAAACCAGGAAATAAGAGGACATGGCAGCTCAATGGGAATACAGCTCACTGTTTCTCCTTGGAGAAGTAAATCAAGGACTTGGGGGAGTTGGTTCAATCATTTCTAAAAGCAACAAAAAGCATCATTTCATGAAATACAGGTTATCTTATATTGTAGTATCCAAGGTAAGCCCTTGCAAAATGATTATCATGAAGATAATTTCAGTTTGTTCACAATAATCTGTTGCAAAGGATGAAGTAAATAAATTCTATGAAGGACTTGATCAGACTCTCAAAATTAAATCAGCATCTGTTGATACTGACTTCAGTGTGTAGGAGGGGGAGATGAAAATATGCTGGAAATCATGGTTTAGAATTAAGAAAGGAGGACTTCCGGTTAAGATGGCGGCTTAGAGAAAGCTGAAGTTCAGATCTCCGGAAAACCCTTCCCGACCGATCTCAAACTAGAAGCTCCTAAGGCGCCGAAATTCAAAACGATCAACAGCACAGACCCTGGGAACCCTCCTCCTGGACCTGGACCCGGTTCAAAAGGTACGGCTCCCCTTAAAAGCCAGAACCCGAGATCCCTCGGACCTCAGGGGTAGGAGCGCAGAGTCCAAGGCTCCCGGAAGCGGCAGCCGCGCCGGGCTCAGAGAGCAGGGTCTGAGGAACAACAACCCTCAGGGTCTTCTACCCAAGTCCCAGTCCGGGTGAAAGTTACTGCCTGGGGCTTCCGCTGCAGAGAGCCGGTAGGTCCGGGTGAAAGTTACTGCCTGGGGCCTCCGCTGCAAAGAGCTGGTCGGTCCGGGTGAAAGTTACTGCCTGGGGCCTCCGCTGCAGAGAGCTGGTCGAAACAACAGCAACCCTCAGGGCGGGCAAGACAGCCTCACGAGCTGGATCCTGCTATCCAAGTCTCAGTGAAAGTCTGTGCTCTCAGAGCTTGGGGAAGCGGCAGCCCATCCCCCCCGCAGGCCGACGAAACAGCCTCACGGCCAGGGATTCTGAAGGCAACTTCCGGAAATCGAGCCAGGGGGAGAGTGTGGCCTCGTGGTCTGACCCTTCCATTCCAGTTCCAGTGAGGCATATTCAGTTTAACCCAGGGAACGCTCATAGAACCAACATCTGCCCAGGACTAAAGCCACTGATCACCAGACAAAGACAAGAAAAGCCAATCCTCCACGTTCAGAGATGACAAATTCCACAGAAGCACAGAAGCCCCAAAATACCAAGAAAAATAAGAAGAAAGGGGCGACTCTGGACACATTCTATGGAGCCAAAATACAAAATACAGAGCAGATAGAAGAAGATATACAAGAAAATTCTCCAAAATCTTCCAAAGGAAATAGAAACTCTCCACAAACCCATGAAGAATTTGAATCAGAAAGGACCAAAAAGATGGAAGCCCTCTGGGAGGAAAAGTGGGAAATGATGCAAAAGAAATTCATGCATCTACAAAACCAGTTTGACCAAACTGTAAAAGAAAACCAGGCTTTAAAGCAAGAACTAATAAAGCAAAGCCAAAACACCAAGAAATTAGAAGAGAACATAAAATATCTCACCGACAAGGTGATAGATCTGGAAAACAGGGGGAGAAGAGAAAATTTAAGAATAATTGGACTCCCAGAAAAGCCAGAAATAAACACCAAACTGGACATGGTGATACAAGATATAATCAAAGAAAATTGCCCAGAGATTCTAGAACAAGGGGGCAATACAGCCACTGACAGAGCTCACAGAACACCTTCTACACTAAACCCCCAAAAGACAACTCCCAGGAATGTAATTGCCAAATTCCAAAGCTTTCAAACAAAAGAAAAAATCCTACAGGAAGCCAGAAAAAGACAATTTAGATATAAAGGAATGCCAATCAGGATCACACAAGACCTTGCAAGTTCTACGCTGAATGATCGTAAGGCATGGAACATGATCTTCAGAAAGGCAAGAGAGCTGGGTCTCCAACCAAGAATCAGCTACCCAGCAAAACTGACTATATACTTCCAAGGGAGAGTATGGGCATTCAACAAAATAGAAGACTTCCAACTTTTTGCAAAGAAAAGACCAGAGCTCTGTGGAAAGTTTGATACCGAAAATCAAAGAGCAAGGAATACCTGAAAAGGTAAATATTAAGGAAAGGGGAAAAATGTTATCTTCTTTTACTCAAACTCTCTTCTATAAGGACTACATTTATATCAACCTATGTATACTAATATGTGGGGAAAATGTAATGTATAAATAGGGGGTAAAGAAAGACCAAATAGAATAATGGTTCTCACACAAAGATTCACAGGGGAAGGGGAGGGGAAGAAAACTCCTATAAGAAGGAGAGGAAGAGAGGGGGGGGTACTTAAACCTCAATCTCAGGGAAATCAACTCTGAGAGGGAAAAACATCCAGATCCATTGGGATCTTGAATTCTATCTTACCCAACAAGGGTAAGGAGAAGGGAAAACCAAGGGGGGGAGGGGGAGAGGGAGAACAAAAAGGGAGGGAAAGAGAGGGGGGAGGGGGAGGGAACAAAAAGGGAGGGACTAAAAAGGGAAACATCAAGGGAGGGGACAAGGGGGACTGATTCAAAGTAAATCACTGGACTAAAAGGTAGAGCCGAAGAAGAAAAGGTTAGAATTAGGGAAGGCAATCAAAATGCCAGGGAGTCCACAAATGACAATCATAACTTTGAACGTGAATGGGATGAACTCACCCATAAAACGTAGACGAATAGCTGAATGGATTAGAATCCAAAACCCTACCATATGTTGTCTTCAAGAAACACACATGAGGCGGGTTGACACCCACAAGGTCAGAATTAAAGGATGGAGTAAGACCTTCTGGGCCTCAACTGATAGAAAGAAGGCAGGAGTGGTAATCATGATATCTGATAAAGCCAATGCAAAAATAGACCTGATCAAAAGGGATAGGGAAGGTAATTATATTTTGTTAAAAGGGACTCTAGACAATGAGGAAATATCATTAATCAACATGTATGCACCAAATAATATAGCACCCAAATTTCTAATGGAGAAACTAGGAGAATTGAAGGAAGAAATAGACAATAAAACCATACTAGTGGGAGACTTAAACCAACCATTATCAAATTTAGATAAATCAAATCAAAAAATAAATAAGAAAGAGGTAAAAGAAGTGAATGAAATCTTAGAAAAATTAGAATTAATAGACATATGGAGAAAAATAAATAGGGATAAAAAGGAATACACCTTCTTCTCAGCACCACATGGCACATTCACAAAAATTGACCATACATTAGGTCACAGAAACATAGCACACAAATGCAAAAAAGCAGAAATAATGAATGCAGCCTTCTCAGATCACAAGGCAATAAAAATAATGATTAGTAATGGTACATGGAAAACCAAATCTAAAACCAATTGGAAATTAAACAATATGATACTCCAAAACCGTTTAGCTAAAGAAGAAATCATAGAAACAATTAATAATTTCATCAAGGAAAATGACAATGGCGAAACATCCTTTCAAACCTTTTGGGATGCAGCCAAAGCGGTAATCAGAGGCAAATTCATATCCCTGAAAGCTCATATTAACAAACAAGGGAGAGCAGAGATCAATCAATTGGAAATGCAATTGAAAAAACTCGAAAGCGATCAAATTAAAAACCCCCAGCAGAAAACCAAATTAGAAATCCTAAAAATTAAGGGAGAAATTAATAAAATCGAAAGTGATAGAACTATTGATTTAATAAATAAGACAAGAAGCTGGTACTTTGAAAAAACAAACAAAATAGACAAAGTACTGGTCAATCTAATTAAAAAAAGGAAGGAAGAAAAGCAAATTCACAGCATTAAAGATGAAAAGGGGGACAGCACCTCCAATGAGGAGGAAATTAAGGCAATCATTAGAAATTACTTTGCCCAATTATATGGCAATAAATACACCAATTTAGGAGAAATGGATGAATATATACAAAAATACAAACTGCCTAGACTAACAGAAGAGGAAATAGAATTCTTAAATAATCCCATATCAGAAATTGAAATCCATCAAGCCATCAAAGAACTTCCTAAGAAAAAATCCCCAGGGCCTGATGGATTCACCTGTGAATTCTATCAAACATTCAGAGAACAGTTAACCCCAATACTATACAAACTATTTGACATAATAAGCAAAGAGGGAGTTCTACCAAACTCCTTTTACGACACAAACATGGTACTGATTCCAAAACCAGGCAGGTCAAAAACAGAGAAAGAAAACTATAGACCAATCTCCCTAATGAATATAGATGCAAAAATTTTAAATAGGATACTAGCAAAAAGACTCCAGCAAGTGATCAGAAGGATCATTCACCATGATCAAGTAGGATTCATACCAGGGATGCAGGGCTGGTTCAACATTAGGAAAACCATCCACATAATTGACCACATCAACAAGCAAACTAGCAAGAACCACATGATTATTTCAATAGATGCAGAAAAAGCCTTTGATAAAATACAACACCCATTCCTATTAAAAACACTAGAAAGCATAGGAATAGAAGGGTCATTCCTAAAAATAATAAACAGTATATATCTAAAACCAACAGCTAATATCATCTGCAATGGGGATAAACTAGATGCATTCCCAATAAGATCAGGAGTGAAACAAGGATGCCCATTATCACCTCTACTATTTGACATTGTACTAGAAACACTAGCAGTAGCAATTAGAGAAGATAAAGAAATTGAAGGCATCAGAATAGGCAAGGAGGAGACCAAGTTATCACTCTTTGCGGATGACATGATGGTCTACTTAAAGAATCCTAGAGATTCAACCAAAAAGCTAATTGAAATAATCAACAACTTTAGCAAAGTTGCAGGATACAAAATAAACCCACATAAATCATCAGCTTTTCTATATATCTCCAACACAGCTCAGCAGCAAGAACTAGAAAGAGAAATCCCATTCAAAATCACCTTAGACAAAATAAAATACCTAGGAATCTATCTCCCAAGACAAACACAGGAACTATATGAACACAACTACAAAACACTCGCCACACAACTAAAACTAGACTTGAACAATTGGAAAAACATTAACTGCTCATGGATAGGACGAGCCAATATAATAAAAATGACCATCCTACCCAAACTTATTTATCTATTTAGTGCCATACCCATTGAACTACCAAAATACTTCTTCACTGATTTAGAAAAAACCATAACAAAGTTCATTTGGAAGAACAAAAGATCAAGGATATCCAGGGAAATAATGAAAAAAAACACATATGATGGGGGCCTTGCAGTCCCAGACCTCAAACTATATTACAAAGCAGCAGTCATCAAAACAATTTGGTACTGGCTAAGAAACAGAAAGGAAGATCAGTGGAATAGACTGGGGGAAAACGACCTCAGCAAGACAGTATACGATAAACCCAAAGATCCCAGCTTTTGGGACAAAAATCCACTATTCGATAAAAACTGCTGGGAAAATTGGAAGACAGTGTGGGAGAGACTAGGAATAGATCAACACCTCACACCCTACACCAAGATAAATTCAAAATGGGTGAGTGACTTAAACATAAAGAAGGAAACCATAAGTAAATTGGGTAAACACAGAATAGTATACATGTCAGACCTTTGGGAGGGGAAAGGCTTTAAAACCAAGCAAGATATAGAAAGAATCACAAAATGTAAAATAAATAATTTTGACTACATCAAACTAAAAAGCTTTTGTACAAACAAAACCAATATAACTAAAATCAGAAGGGAAACAACAAATTGGGAAAAAATCTTCATAGAAACCTCTGACAAAGGTTTAATTACTCATATTTATAATGAGCTAAATCAATTGTACAAAAAATCAAGCCATTCTCCAATTGATAAATGGGCAAGGGAAATGGATAGGCAGTTCTCAGATAAAGAAATCAAAACTATTAACAAGCACATGAAGAAGTGTTCCACATCTCTTATAATCAGAGAGATGCAAATCAAAACAACTCTGAGGTATCACCTCACACCTAGCAGATTGGCTAACATAACAGCAGAGGAAAGTAATGAATGCTGGAGGGGATGTGGCAAAGTAGGGACATTAATTCATTGCTGGTGGAGTTGTGAACTGATCCAACCATTCTGGAGGGCAATTTGGAACTATGCCCAAAGGGCGACAAAAGAATATCTACCCTTTGACCCAGCCATAGCACTGCTGGGTCTGTACCCCAAAGAGATAATGGACACAAAGACTTGTACAAAAATATTCATAGCTGCGCTCTTTGTGGTGGCCCAAAACTGGAAAACGAGGGGATGCCCATCAATTGGGGAATGGCTGAACAAACTGTGGTATATGTTGGTGATGGAATACTATTGTGCTCAAAGGAATAATAAAGTGGAGAAGTTCCATGGAGACTGGAACAACCTCCAGGAAGTGATGCAGAGCGAGAGGAGCAGAACCAGGAGAACATTGTACACAGAGACTAATACACTGTGGTATAATCGAACGTAATGGACTTCTCCATTAGGGGCGGTGTAATGTCCCTGAACAACTTTCAGGGATCCAGGAGAAAAAAAAAAACACCATTCATAAGCAAAGGATAAACTATGGGAGTGGAAACACCGAGAAAAAGCAACTGCCTGAATACAGAGGTTGAGGGGACATGACAGAGGATAGACTTTAAATGAACACTCTAATGCAAATACTATCAACAAAGCAATGGGTTCAAATCAAGAAAACATCTAATGCCCAGTGGACTTACGCGTCGGCTATGGGGGTTGGGGGGGAGGAAAAGAAAATGATCTATGTCTTTAACGAATAATGCTTGGAAATGATCAAATAAAATATATTTAAAAAAAAAAAAAAAGAATTAAGAAAGGAGAGAGACCAAAGGCTTGTAGATTATTCTGAAGTTTCATGCCTATATAGAATAACTACTTTTAAGAAAAGTTTTGGGAGGTAAGCCACCGGACATGGAGAGCACCAAACCATATTACACACCTTCCCCCTGCATTCCCCAATTATATTTTGAGAGATAAGAAACAACTAGTTACCAGCACAGGAGTTTTTTTTTTCTTTTTAACCCTTACTTAATAACAACCCTAAGATATAAGGACAAGGGCTAGACAAATGGGGTTAAGTGACTTGTCCAGGGTTACATAGCTAGGAAGTGTCTGCAGGAGATCTGAACCCCCATATTTCCAATTCCAGGTCTGGTGCTCTATCCACTTTGACACCTATATGCCCCACCAGGAGTTATTTTTTAATCATTTTGCTAGAGGAAACATCAGATTGGGAGACACTTTAAAAAAGTTATAATAATCAATTAAGGATCCTCCATACAGATTTATTTTAAAAAGCTGTTAATGTTGAAAAGTGAGAATGGGGAAAAGAACAAACATCAATAAATGAGCATTTAAGCCCTTTATATGGAAGATGCATTATGCTAAAAATGTGGAATATTCAAAGGAAAAGTGAAAACATTCTCTGCTTTTCAAAATGCTTTTAATAGGACAAGATACCTACCTACCTACCTACCTACCTACCTCCCTATCTATCTATCTATCATTGGGTTTATGGGTTTATGTACACAGTGTACACTGAGTACCGGGAAGATAATTTGGCAAAAGGTGCTAGCAGCCAAGGGAAATGGAGATGTGCTTCTGTTGAAGATGGCATTTGAGCTATTGAAGCCAGAGATTCTAAGCTGGAGATGAGGAAGGGGGTTATTCCAAACAAGGGAACAAGGGCAGCTAGGGGGTTGTGCTAGACCTGGAGGCAGGAGAATCTGAGTTCAAATCCGACCTCATACACTTATTAGCTATGGACCCTAGACAAGTCACTTAGCCCAACCCCCACTCTGCCTCAATTTCCTCATTTATAAAATGAACAGGAGAAGGAAATTGAAAACCACTCTAGTATTTCTGCCAAGAAAGCTCCAAACGGGGTCCCTAAAATGACTGGACAATAGCAACAACAAATTAATTGTGAAATGGTTCCAAACATGGTGACATCCAGAGCAAAGGCACAGTGGTGGGGCAGAGATGTGTGAGGAATGGCAAGTAGGTCAGAATGGTCAGACCATTGATCTGATGGAGAAGAGCAAATGTGGAAAACGACTGATAAGACAGGGTAAGTCCAGATTGTAAAGAGCTTTACATGAAAGAGGGAAGCATTGGAGTTTATTGACTAAGAGAATGCTACAGTCAGAATTGTATTTTTTGGAAAATTACTTTGACAGATGAATAGAAGATAGATTGGAATGGGGAAAGACCTGAAGAAGAGGGACCAATTAGAAAGTTCTTTAGCTTGACAGATTTGGAATTGGAGGTTCTGGGTTCAAATTTGGCCTCAGACACTTAGTAGCTGTATGACCCTGGACAAGATACTTAACCTCATTTGCCTAGCCCTTATGCTTTTCTGTCTTAGAATTGATACTAAGACAGAAAGTAAGGGTTAAAAAAAAGAAAGAAAACTCTTGAAATAATGTAGGAGAGAGCTTATGAAGTTCTGAACTTGGTGTTGGCTGTGTGAGTGGTGAAGAGGGGATGAAGAAGAGATATTCTGAAGATAGACGTGGTAAGACGGGATTACTTACTGTATAGATCAGGAGAGTGAAGGGGTGACACTGAGGTTACAAACCTGGGTGACTTGAAAAGACAGCAATAGGAAAGAAGTAGAGTGGGTTTTGGAGGAAAGATATTGAGTTCAGCTTTGACCAGTTGTGGATGTAGGACTGTAGCTTATGAGAGAGTCTAGGGCTCGACATATAAATCTGGAATTCATTATCATAGAGATAATAATTTAACCTATAGGGTAACTGATTAGCTAGGCAAGTGAGAGAATATAAAGCTGATGATAATCATCATCACATTTATATGATGTTTTAAGGTTTTCAAAGTATCCTACAAATATTATCTTATTTGATCCTTTCAGCAACTCTGGGAGGTAGGTGCTACTGTTATATCCATTTTATAGATGAGAAAACTGAGGCAAACAGAGGTTAATTGGCTTTTTTTTAGAGTCACACAGCTAGTACACATTTGATAAAGTTTTCAAACTCCCTTCTTCCTGGCTCTTAAATCCAGTATTCCATCTCACTGCTTCAAATTTCAGCAAAGGACTCTGAGAAGAGATTGGATAGGTAGAAATAGAACCAAGAGCATTGTCACAAAAACCCTGAAAGAAGAGAGTAACAAGGAAAAGTGAGTGTCTGCAGAGATCAAGAAGGATGAAGACTGAGAAAAAGCCATTAGATTGAGCAGTTAAGAGCTCATGGATAACTTGGAGAGAGTAATTTCCGTTCAATGATGGACAAGAGAGTGAGAAGAAAGGAAGTTGAGTCACAGAGTCTAGTCACAACAAGGAGAAAAGATACAGGATGTTAACCAGGCATGGATGGATCAGGGAGGGCCTTTTGAGGATGAAGGAAGATGTAGGCATGTTTGTAGGCAACTGAAAAGCAGCCAGGATTCATGGAAAACGGAGGATTGTTGAGAGAGTATGGAGGATGGAAGGAAGCAACCTACTAGAGAAGACAGGATGGAATGATATCCTTTGTGCACATAGAAGAGTTTGTCTTGAAAGAAGAGCTATCTCATCATGCAAGAAAGGAATGAAGGAGATAATGAGGGAAGCTTTAGTGATAAGATGTGGAAGAGGGAAGTAGGAGCTCTCAGCAAATGTTTCCCATTTCCCAACACCAGAATTTCCACTGGCTGCCTCTCATGCCTGGAATGTTCTTCTTCACCTCTACTCCTTGAGATCCCTCTAGATCCTCTGCAAGTCCCAGCTAAAATCTCATCTTCTATAAAGACTTTTTCAATCCCTTAAAACAAGTCCCTTTTTTTTTCTGTTATCTCCAAGTTATCAAATAAATATAGTTTATTTGTACATGGTTTTTCCCTATTGTCTCCCCCATTAGATTATGAGTTTCCTCTAGAGCAGGGACTCTCTTTTGCCTTTATTCACATCCCCAGGGCTTTGCGCAGTACTTATATACTTATTGACTGGTTGGCTGTGAGTGATGCAGTTAGGACTAGAATAGAAGTCTCCTCACTTTATGATTCAGTGGACCTGTACTGAGTTGATTCACCATAGATTGATCTGAAAACTCTTGATGAAGAAGATGTTCATATCATGGGCTTGTTCTCATGCTGGATCTATGCACAGAAATGAACATTTATACCTCTTTAATTACTATAGCAATAATAGGAATAGTATTAATAATGAAAGTTGATATTTTTATAGCACTTTAGTAATAGTAACCCTTAGCATTTATGTAGTTCTTTAAGGTTTGTAGAGTAGTGTGTTATTTCATCTGAGACAAAAATTTTAAAACAGCTTTACCCACATGATCTCATTTGATCAATACTTTTTTAAGTTGAAAAATTGTTAATTCATTAATTAATTTAGAATATTTTTCCATGGTTACCTGATTCATGTTCATTTCCTCCTTTCCTCCCTCAGCCCTCCCCTCCCCCCACCCATAGCCAACAGCAACTGCACTGGGTTTTACATTTGTCGATCAATACTTTCTTGATTCTGAAATCTGTCAGAACTGTTAAGTCCTCATGAATTACCTCCTCTCAGAAAGTGCCCCAATACTGTAATTTAGTGAGTCAATTAGAATGATTTCCCTCTTTGGACTGGTATTTACTAGGTTTTTCTTATTCTTCTGTTTGGATACAGGTCTTTCTCTTGTGACACTGCCTTTTGTGCAAAAATCTGCAATTGTTAAGCATATAAAAAGGTCATTATTTACACTACAAAAGGATTCTTTGCTTTATAAAGAATTCACTACACATTCCTTTAAAGTATGGGTTCTCTTAGTGGAGCAAAAATAGGGGTTGACTTATAAAAATCAATTTGCATTAAATTTTTCAGGAATTTATCTAATAAGTAAGCTAAAGTCATATTTATTGTGTTGGGCACCATATCATATCACTTCCATTGACTGTCATGTTCCAACATATATTACCTATAATTTTCTTAAATTTGAAGCTTCAGATTATGAAACACTAAGTATAGTAATTTCCTACTTTCCAAATTCTATTAATTACAAATACTATGGGATATATTTGTTTATAAGAAATAATGCTTACACATTTGGACAGTGAAAATTTTTTTTTGTACTAGAATGTCTTTTCCTAGATAATAATATCTCAATAATTAGAATGTGACAAATAAAAGTTGTTGAATTTGGGTACAGTTTGCCTAGACTTGAAGCTGAAGAGGAGTTAAATAGGATTGTATATGGGAAGAAGTAAGAAATAAAGATTATGAAAAAAGGACATATGATTAAGAAGGAAACAATAAATATTTAAGATTTCCAAGGTATCTTACAAATATTATCTTATTTGATCCTTTCAGCAACTCTGAGAGGTAGGTGCTACGATTATATACATTTTATTCAATATTACTTTTTTTAAAACTTGAGAAGACATTGTCAAATCCAACTATTCCCTTCTTAACTGATTGTGCCTTTCATAGGATGTCATTACCACAAGGAATAGAAAACAAAACAAAACAAACCACAAAACATCCAAATCCATCTAAGATCTTGTATCTCACAGTTTATACATACCTAAATGTTAGAAACAAAGACCTTGTGTATTCATTAACCATTTTCACCCCTTTAATTATGCAAAATAATTGATTCATAGCAATATTACCACTTAAGGCAGAAATAACAAAAGACTAACTTTTGGATCTCCCATGAAAAACAATAAAATAATAAATGGAATCAGCAATTGGATTTCACATCAGTTAAGTGCCTCATTATAAAACTTAATTATAACTAGGTTGTTTCTCACTGACAAGCATTTAGTAATAATAAAATTCTTGAACATCTTTTATGAGACTTTTCTTTCAGCTCTATTAATAATGTTTTGCTTTCTCTATTAAGCAATTAAGCTTTACTATGCTGTTCTCTTTAAAGACATTTTAAGATGATTTTTATTCAGTTTGAATGAATTAATCAATCATAATTCTCAATTATATCTTGGCCCCATTTTCTACCATTTAATGTTGACTCCTATCCTAGTAACTTGCTCCTAGTAGGTGGTTTAATAATTTTGTTGTTGTTGTTGAATTGAATTGCATTAACAGATTATTCTGGGCCCTTTCTTTTCTTTCCTTTTTTTTGGCAGGAATATATTGCTAAGAACTTCTGTGTCATGCAATCCCAGATTGGTTATGATATTTTGGCAGAAGATACTATCACAGCTTTGTTGCACAACAACAGAAAACTACTAGAAAAACATATCACAGCTAAAGAAATTGAAACATTTGTTAATTTACTCCGGAGGAACCGGGAGCCAAGGTTTGAAACAGCTCATATTCTATATATTTCCTAAAAGTTTATTTATTTAATTAATTTAGAATATTTTTCCATGGTTACATGATTCGTGTTCTTTCCCTCCACTACTCCCACCCATCTCCCATAGCCAAGGAGCAATCCCACTGTCTATATTATTTTCTTACAATGGCTTTTTGTTTTTTTTTAAAAACTTTTATTATTTAGGGGTTTTCTCCATTGTCACATGATTTCTCTTTATTGTTTTGGAGGAAAAAAGTATGTTTATAATAATTCTACCACTAATAGTAATCCTAATAATAATTGCAATATTAAAGAATGCATATGTTGGTTGTATGAACCTTAGCAAGTACTTAAACTCTCAGTGTTTTAGGCAGTCTTCTAAGACTTGGATGGTGCAGAGAAGATGCAGATCTACATTGTAGAATAAGAAAAAATTTCCTCGTCTAGGGCACCCTTTCACTAATGAAATTACACGTCCATTCCTTACTTGGGTCTTCTTAAAAAATGGTCTGTCAGGGGTGCTTAAAACTCTTTACAGTTGTGTGACTTCCTTACAGTGTTCATGAGTAGCAGAGTGACACTAGATGTTGGTAATGATGAATTCTATTTGTAGCCTGCTTTAGTTTTTCAGATCACTTTTATATACATTATCTCATTTGATTCTCATTATCATCTTGAGAAAACGGGACAGATGTCATTATCTTTATTAGAAAAAAAGACGAGTAAACTGAGGCTGAGAGAAGTTATACATACTTGTTCCAGACCTTGTACAGTGAGCAAAAGGTTGACAGGACCCTAATGGGTCGAGCATTCTACCTCTAAGATAGGTGGTCTTTCAGTTGAACTACAATAACTTATCATGAAACATTTTTAATACACAGGATAATTGAATTGTTGGAAAAGTTCATTGAATCTCTTAAAATTACTACACTGTTCATTATAGAAATCAGTTGTTGAGAATGAGACTAGGTCTTTGGACTCTGTGAGGCTAACATTCCTCTCCTGAGGTGAATACAAATCTTTTTTGTAAGATGTTGTCTCAGCAGCTTTGGACTTTGATTTTTACCTTCTAGTCCAGGATTGAGATATTTTGGGATAGGCAAGCCATATCCTAAGCAGAGGTAGTCCCAGTACAGGAAAGAGACTAGCACTAGATGAGGAATTAATAAGGAATTGATAACATAAATAAAATCATATAACAATTAAATAACAAAAGGAATCAATATTTTTTATTCTTCTGATTCAGGTGATATAAAGTGCAACAATATAATTCTTCATTCTAAAAAGATCAGTTCACTGAGACAAAATTGGTCAGAAATAAAATGACAAAAATAGGCTCAAATCTTCAAAGGGGACTGTGAACTTATCAACATGGACTCTGAGTGATAAAGACTCGACTCATTCATGCCTGCCATGACTATTCTCCCTGTTTCCCCATCAGTTGGCCACAGGGAATCCAACCAATGTGCTGGAGGACTTTCTTGCTTTTTTTCTGGGAGCAAACTGAGTATATTTATTGATTTTTTTTAACCCTTACCTTCCATTTTAGAATTAATGCTGTGTATTGGCTCCAAGGCAGAAGAGTAGGAAGGGCTAGGCAATGGGGGTTAAGTGACTTGCATAAGAGTTCACACAGCTAGGAAGTGTCTGAGCTCAGATCAGAACCCAGGACCTCCTCTCTCCAGCCCTTCCTTTGAACCACCTAGCTGCCCTAATCCCTGTTGATATTTGTCTTCACCACATGACCAACTCATTTTCTTTTTTCTTCTATTTATTTCCTTGTTGACATCTTTTACTCCTTTCCAATCTTCAAAATTTATCATGAGTAATATGTTGCAACCTGCTCCTGTGTACCATGTGCCTCTCCATTGCTCTGTTATTAGTTTTTAAATCTTTGGAAGCATTCCATATCTCACTGATAGAGGGTACAATTCTGAAATTTTAAAAAGGGGCCTTTGTCTCCATTGGAAACCTCTTAGTTGAATGTCCATTTATCTTCTCCATCCTAGGTAGATGTACTATCGATAAGCCAATATTGGTACATGAACTGCAATTATTTTCATGGATGCTTTCTGTAAGTTCTTATCATCAGTAGAGCATTTTGAGATGACTAGATATCCCATGTAATAATGAGTCTTGGTGCCTTTGTATAATTAAAAACAACTCTGCCAATTTATTTCTTTGCCTGTCCCAGGGAGTACCCATGACTCTACTTTTTATTTAGCTGAAATTCCCTTCTTCTGGTTTCCTTTGTAGTGAGAATGCAAGACAATATGATTCTGCTCTTCTGTCAGTATGTTTACTCACTGGTCATTGGGCAAATATATTTACAGTACAAACACTAAAAAACAAACAAAAACTTCTCATCCAAATCTTATGAGTCCTAAGACTAATCCTCTGTTCTCCTTTCTGCCACTTTGCCATTGTTCCTGTAGAAGCAGAAGATGGCAAAGAACTAAGAACGACTTTGTGCCTTTCTTTGTTTCTTGAGTTGCCATACCAAAATTTCTGTCACTGATGGCCAGCTTACTGGACGTGAGCTCTCTCTGTTTGTGGCTGAATAGTTCCTAGAAATCTGTCTCTCTCATTTAGTGGGACCAAACTCCAAGCCTTTCTAGAGTGGCACAATCCAGTAGAGTTTATAATCTGTGAGAATAGCCTTTGAAAACCCAGGGTCACTTTTCTACTCCCATAATGTAATAAAATAGGGCCCAGGGACAGTACAAAAGTAATATTAACAGTTAAGGATTACAAAAGCACACAGATGTAAAAATGAATTTGCATGATCCACATTTCATTAATACAGTTCTTTGTTCAACATTATCTGCTTCTTCAATCAGATTTTTGGATTATTTATCAGACTTGTGTGTATCTAATACCACTGCCATACCAGTGACTCAAGAACTCATCTGTAAATTTATGCTGAGCCCAGGAAATGCTGACATCCTCATTCAAACCAAGTAAGCATCTCTAGTAGAGACATTCTTTTCAATTTATTATTCAGCTCCCTAAAGGCCCTTATCATAGCTGTCACCTGAGTTTATTAATAGTTTTAGTATGTGTTGTGTATTTGAAGGTTGGTTTCCATGCAAATAGACAATCCTTTGGAGTGCTCCATCCTGTCAGATGATATTGATGATGAAGAAGTTTGGCTCTACTGGATTGACAGCAACAAGGAACCCCATGGCAAAGCTATCCGGCATCTTGCACAAGAGGCTAAAGAAGGCACAAAGGCTGATTTAGAAGTCCTCACCTATTACAGGTCAAGTATTGTATAATTCATGATCTCCAGTGTTTATTGGTAACTTAATCAAACTTATGCTTTTAAAAAAAGGATATTTAAGAAAAAATTCTGAAAAAAGTTAGAGTTCAAGGTACATGGAATATTTTAAAACTTTCAAAACAAAAAATCCTTCAATTTTACATTTTTTTTATCATTTATAAGTTTTGAATTATTGTGCAAACACAAATTTTTTTTTATGTGACTATAGATTGCTTTCAGTCTCACTGTACTTGCAATGCTTGAGGATATCAGGAACTTATAACCATGGTACTTTAAATGCCCCAAATGTTGAAGTAATAAGGCAGGGAACATGAAATCAAAAGGATATAGGAATAACTTTTCCTGCTTTATTTTACTTTACTCTCCCAGTCTATGGTACCTGACCTTGAGTATTTGAAGGACTTCAAAATTTTATCTCTACCTTCCATACATTCACAAAATAACAACAGCTAAAGTTTATACAAAGTAGAAATTTTCATATTTTATTTTTTCTAATTATATGTAATTTTAAAAATTGTGCTTTAGAATTTGGGGTTCCATATTCTTCCCTCCTTCTTTTCCCTCTCCTTGAGAAGGCAAGCAATTTTATATAGATTATACATGTGCAACTCTTTAAAATTTTCAAAGCACTTTCTATGTAATTACATTTAAGACTTATGACAAATCTATGAGGTAGAAACTATAGGATTTATCTGTATTTTACAGATGAGGAAATTAGTTTGCTCACTCATTCCACAAACATCTATTAAGCATCTTTGATTTGCAATGCTGGGTTCTGGATATGTAAAGAGTTAGGGTCAGATTTATCCTTTAGGAAAATTATGTAGGTATTTGTGTAGATGATAGATTGGAAAGGGAGGGACTCTAGGCAGGGAAACCAGGGTGTGCAAGAGAGGGACAGCCACACAAGGGGACAGAAGGGTGCCAAGGAAAGAGACATGTGAGCAGATTCTGCTAGATTTGGCAAATTAATTAAAATAGGAAGGTTGGGAAAGGAGTCAGGGAGATGCTGTAGCTGTAAACCTCGGTAACTAAAAGGAAAACAGTGTCCTTGGCAGAAATAGTAAAGTTAGGAAATGGGGTAGATGCCTGAAGAAAGGTAAAAAGAGTTCTATTTTAACACGAAGTTTCAAATCCATTTGGAATTATCTAATTGGCAGTTGGAAATACAGAGGAGAAATGCTAACATATATTTAAGGAAATCTTTTATGATTAATCAAAAAATGTAATGGTTAATATTCTTAAGGTACCAATTGAACCTCTTTGCAAGGATGTGTTTGGATCGTCAATATCTGGCCATAAACCAGATTTCTACCCAGCTTTCAGTCGATTTGATCTTACGCTGTATGTCAGATGAAAGCCTGCCATATGACCTGCGAGCCTCTTTTTGCCGCCTTATGCTTCACATGCATGTGGACAGAGATCCCCAAGAATCAGTGGTCCCTGTTCGCTATGCAAGGCTTTGGACAGAAATACCTACCAAGATCACAATATACGAGTAAGTCTAATAAAGCTCACTGAAGTCTCAACACCTGCAACTCTAATAACATAAGTAAGGCCTTTCATTCTTTTTGATTCAGATGATCAACCTTCCATATTCCAACATGTCACTATTTTAGGTCAAAATCATTATATATTTTTGTATTGATATATTTTAATATCATTTATATTTCTCAATGAATCCATTCTCTCTTTCTTCCTCTAGAGAATCATCTCATAATAAAGAATACATTCAGATCAAAAAAGAGAGTTTATCAAACCTAACAAACATATCCAAAAAGTCTTACAGTTTTAAAGTGTTCCAACCTATAGTTTCCTGCCTCTGAAAAAAAAAGCAGGGATAGGTTCCTTTTTATCTCTTCTTTGGGGCCAAGCTTGGTCATGATAATTTCATTACATTTTGTTTTGATTGTTTTCTTCTTTTTATTTACAATGTTGTAATCACTGTGCATATTGTTTTCCTTTTTATTTCTCTTACTTTGTAGCAGTTCATAGAAGTCTTCCCATGTTTTTCTGTTTTCATAGTTTCTTATAACATAGCAATATTTTATTACATTCATATGTTATAACTCATTTAGCCAAACCCATAAGCACTGTTTCCAGTTCTTTGCTACTACTGAAAATGCTATTGTGAATATTTTGGTGTATATCAGACCTTTCCTTTTGTCACTGACTTCCTTGGGATGTATGCCTGCCTGTGGATTATTAGGGTCAAAGATTATATGTAGACAGGTCAGTAATTTTTGGCAAAGATCACTTTTAATAAGCACTTCCATTAAAACAGGGAGTAGAAGGAAAAGAAATGGAAGAGATTGCCTAAAAATAATAAATTGAAAAAATTCCATTTTATTTAAAACAGAAACTATGCAAAGGCTAGTTTATACTTAGGCTTTTACCTAAAACAACAGACAAAGTTAAGTATATGTTTATGACTTAAAAACCCATCTACAGTCAATATTGGGAACAATTTCATTTTGATTCCCTTTGTCGATCTTTGCAGATATGATTCTATTACAGACTCTTCGAGAAATGATATGAAGAGGAAATTTGCACTGACAATGGAATTTGTTGAAGAATACTTGAAAGAGGTTGTAAACCAGCCATTTCCTTTTGGCGATAAAGAGAAAAACAAGCTTACATTTGAGGTACTTTACACCAATCCATTAACAAATGTTAAATTTTTCAACTTAAAAAAGAAAGCAATAAAGGCCTATTTGTTAGGTGAGAGACTTGAAAAGGTGATAAAAAAATATGATTTCAGTCTTCCATCTGTTTTTGATTAAAATTCATATTTACAGCGACTACTAATTTCCTTAATTTTTTAATTTCATTCTTAAATTTTGATGGTTTATGGTCATCACAACCATTTAATTATTCCCATTAGATATTTTTTTGCATTGATGGACACTCATTTATGCATACAGTTCTCTGTGAACTCAGAGTTTTCTATATAGGTATAGCCATAGCTTCTTTTCACAGTGAATTAGAATTTTTTTAATATTTTTTATATATTTTAATATATATATATATTTATATATTTTTTATTTATTTATATATTATTTATATATTTAATATATATATTTATATATTTTAATACTTTGCCATATTACATAACATCTTTAGGAAAAAGTCAGAGAGATTTTTAGTTCACTGGATTCTTGCTCCATTATGCTTTATCTGCTTGAAAACAATGCAGCAGAGGATATAACATTTTTCTGGCCAAAAATAATAGACCATATTTCTTCTTAGTGAAAATCTTTGGGGGGGTATCTATTTATTTTGTTGATATAGTAATATACTAAAAATGGACACAAATGGGTTATTGCACCTTAAAATGCAAATAAGTACCATTTAAATTTATCCAGTTACTCTGAATTTGCCTGTTTTCTAAATTTAACAGTAAATTGATTTCATTTTGACAAGTCTAGATTTGGAGGAAATTAGAATCTATTTCAGCTTTTGTATGGAATATTTTTCCTAGTTTTCAAAGAATAAGAAATATGTAAAAATAATGAATATGCTTAGTATTTCCATGTTTTTTATATTGTTTTTTTTGTCTCCTTTAAAAGGTGGTGCACTTGGCTCGAAATCTTATTTACTTTGGATTTTATAGTTTTAGTGAGTTGCTAAGACTGACAAGAACACTTCTGGCTATTCTGGATATTGTACAGGGACCCATGTCATCATACCTTGAAAGATTAAGCAAATTTCAAGATGGAGGTGAGACATTTGGAGAAAACAATAAGTATGCTAAAAAAACTTTTTTTGATGATTGTCAGTGATTTTTCTTATTGGCTTCTTGGGGCTGAATAATTAAAATCTTTTAAGGCATGATCATATTTTGTAGCTATGAATATAACACATATTTCATAATATTTTATAATTTAATTATAAGTACAGAGATGTATTATATTTATATATTATGAGTAGATTATGTTTACATATTTAAAATATATTTTCTATATTATATAAAATATGTTGCATTTATTTGCATATTATACATAAATATATTATATTATATTTATGGATACATTATATAGGAATATATTATATTTATCCATAATATATGAATACATTATGTTTATATATTCTTTATGTATATATTATGTATATTTTATTTATATTATATATAGATATAATGTAAATAAATTATATATATAAAATTATACTTTACAATGCTTTATAATTTAAAGTCACTTTTCTTATAATACTCTTTGGAGGTGACTATCATAAATTTTATTATTAGCATTTTGCAGAAGATGCTGAAGCTCAGAATTGTTACATGATGCATCTGAGGTTAGAAAAGCAACTAAATGGTAAAGGCGGGATTCAGATTCAGATCGACTCAATGATCACTCAGATGCTTCCCAACTCTCAGAATTCTGTGATTCTGTGATTTCTTTGGCTCCAGGCTTCTCTAGATGTCTGACTGGTGGCCTGAGGCAAAGGGAGAGGAGTCTGGTAGAGAATCTCTAGCCCCTGAGGACATAAGAAAATGAACCCTGGGTGCAGTACCTAATTGGGACTGTGGTTGCCCGCCTTCTCTACCCACTCACTGGCAATAGAAATGGACAAATTTCTATTAGAGACATCTGCTATGTAAATATTACATAAGTGTTTCTGAGATGGACCCCTTTCCATACTATCCAATGGCAGCCCCACAAACTATTGTCATCTATCTCTTCCTCCTTGCTCAGCCAGTTCCTCTAAAGGGTCTTCTTACCCTCATTGCCTTAATTTTCTTTTTTACCTTCCACTGCCTTATTAGCCAGTCCCTTTCCATGACTTCTCACCCCACTGCTGAACAGCTTCCTACCAGCTTACCAAGTGATTCTTAAATGGATCAATTTCTCCTTCCAGTACTCCTTCCACTTGAATGGCTTCTAAGATAAACTCCTCCCCCTTTCCTGTCTACTTCTTCTCAGTCTTCTTTCCCAGCCATTGTGGGTATCCTTCAGGGCTCTGCTCTCCAGGGATGGCTTTCCTTTGTTTGATTCTCTCTTGAATTTTGCTGGATCACTTTGAGATGATCCTCTCCTTGCCTGCTGGGATGCCTACTATTTACCATTCCTGATGCTTTACTTCTATTTACCCAAAGCCATACTTTCCTTCTTTCTTTAAAACAAACAAAGCTTGCCCTCCATCTTAGAATCTACATCAATGACTGCTTCCAAGGCAGAAGAGGGATAAGAACTAGGTGATTGGGGTTTAGTGCTAGATTTGGCTTTCATCTCTAGGACTCTCTATCCACTAAGCCACCTGGCTGCTCCCACTTTCTGGAGATTCACATACTTAGATATAGTAGATATATCCTCCTAGTGTCCACTTCTGGAACTTCTACTCATCGCCTGTCTTCTCATGTCTTGTGGGGATGTCTAGACTCTTGGTTTCAGTCATCCTAGTTTGACCCACCAAACCTCTGAGTTGATTTTTATTATTCTGGTTCTGTGTCTGACTAGCTTTTTTCTTTTTTTTTTCATTGTTGTTGTTTTTAAACCAGGGCTTTAATTAGCCTTTGCACAAACTTTGCTCATACTAATTCTATTCCAGCACAGTAGGGGTACAGCTTTCAGAGAAAAATTGCTTTCCCCCCCCTCCTTGATGAAATGGCAGGTCAGATGCAGTGGGATGCATAAAGAGACATGACTGGAAGGAAAAGACCCACAATTCCTGGGGTTCTGCTTTGTTTTGACCTCAAAGGTGGCAACTTTAAATAGGATGTGTACAGACAGTATTCAGGAGATTTTATGGCCAATGCAGTAGGTTTAAATGTTAGTAATTAGAGTTTGTTGCAATAAGGGAAGAATAGCTCAGGAAACTGGCAATTACAGAAGTTTTTTTCCTTCTCTTCTGGGTCATTGGTTAATATTCTGCTCATACCCCATGGATAAGGGTGGAAGTTGCCATCATCTAAGCGCTGGTTGGTGGTCTCAGTCTAATTTCTAGTGTATGACTGTTCACCATCACAGTTATTATTAATTGTTGGTCTCCACAGAAACTACTGGGCTCTGAGCCTGATCCATTGTTTGTGCCCCAGAGGTGGTCCATTCAGAAAACTGCTGAAGCACAATAATAGGGGAACACGGGGAGTGAATGCTGCCTCTGCCTGTTCTGCAGGAAAACAGAAGATGCTAATCTGTGCAAATATGAAGCAAGCACCTCTCATGGCCACAATATTCATTTGAGAATAAAAATATTGTTTTTCCAAATAAGTGTGCTCACTCACAGCATGCTATGTTGTTGAGTCAATTTGCTTTTCCTAATCCCTATCATTTACCCTTGCAGTAGATTTAAAATGAACAGGCATCTCTCATTGGGCAGTTGTAATATATCAAACAGCGCCTCTCTTTGTCGCTGATAAAAGTTGAAAGCCAATGCAGACACTAGCAGAGAGAATGCATATTTATGACGACAATGCTTTGTGAGCATTCCCTTTACAAAAATCCTAAGTAACTTAGCAAGGTAACACCCAGGGAGAGGGCACTTCAGAATATTATTGCAGCAGGGGTAAGTCTGATTCTTGATGTCAGAATAAAAAGGCACAAGCCAGAGAAGGCAAAGTGAATCCCACCTGAATAAGCCTAGTGAATAACAGAATCTGGCAAACCCAATTTCAGAATCCAGGTTTCCTCAGGCTAAATGGACAGCACTTGTCCCCAATTCTTACACCAAAGTTTAACAGACGTCTGAACTTAAATTTGGCCAGAGTAGAGTACTTGGCATGATGTTTTGGCTTAAAAAAATCAAAACTATGCTTGAATATTAAGGTATAGGTTAGACCATCATAACCCTTGCCTTCTGAGAAATCAAAAGGTATGGAGAACTTTTCCACATTTTATAATTCTTGTCTTAGGCAGCAATCACATCCTAGAGATTTCTAGAAGACATTTCTGAGATCCTTGGAGCTGGCTGTGTCCTCTCTTACCTATTCAGTCCTTGTTCTTCCTCTTTCTTCCCCTCCACATCCTTTCTACTCCAGTTAGAATAAGCTAGCTGCTATTCCCAAATCTTTGCATCTTTATTCCTGTTATTCCTTTTGTCTAAGATGCTTTCTTCCTTTTTCTTTCTCCCCACCAAAATAGGCAGCTGGGCAACAGAGACAGTGTAAGACATAGAGTCAGAAAGACCTGAATTCAAATTCTGCTTCTCACACTTCCTAGCTGTTTACCTTCAGCAAGTCTTTTAACCTCTGTGCCTCAGTTTCCCCATTTGTGACATGGGACTAATAATAATACCTACCTTTCTGGGTTGTGAAGATCAAATGAGTTAATACACAAAGTACTTTATAAAATTTGAAGCGCTATATAAATGCTATTATTATTATTACTATTAATATCTATCCATCAAGTCTATCCATATATCCATCAAGATTTAGCTAAAATGCCACTTCTTCCTTGAACCTTCTTTATTCATATTAACTGGAAGTGAACTTTTTTTCCTATACTTCCTGTCACTTGCAATGCCTTTTATGGGCTTTACTTTACTGATAGCCTTGTTTCTTCTATTACATGATAAGCTTCTTGAGCTCTCTTATAAACTTGGCTCTGGGACACATAGCAACCTGTTCCTCCATAGTGTTTTGCAACTTGTATGTTGCACTAAAAAAAAAAAATTGTTCTTCGTGGAATAAATTCTCTTTTCAGTCTTATTGTTCAACTTGTTGCTGGAGAGATTAGAAAAGGAGCAGTGGGACGGGAGCTTATAATATTTCTCTATTTTCAGGGTTAAAAGCTAAATTATTAGACTTAAAGGTCATGGAAGCTGAGAAATATTGTTTCTGTTTGGGGAATCTTTTGGTCCCAAGTGTCCTGACTGCCTGATGCCACTTCTAAGAATAGAATAAGCCTCTTCTACAAAGAAGCTACTAGTTTTCTCCTCTTTGTTCTCAGGGCTAGAGGCCTGTATCTCTATAATGGTTCCCTGCTCATCTTACAAAATTGGAGAAACTCAGGGTATCAAAGATTATGAGCAAAGGATTAAAAGAGAATTTATTTTGTTGCTGTTTATTTTATGTTTTAGTATTTAGGGTCTAAATACCTCTCTAGTTATACTTTTGACCATTTTTGTGAGTCTCCCATTCAGGAGCTACAATGAAAATGTGCCTTTTCATAGATACTGATGGGCTTTCTCCTAAGTTCTATATTTATTATAGATGATTACTTATAAAGAACCCAGCCCTTCTGCATACATAAAATGGCATTTACTTTTTCAGCAAGTTCTGGTGATGGTTAATTAATAAATGATGACTATAATTTAAATGCATGTAGTGAGTGAGTGGGCAGGTGGGTGAAGGACTGGGACCTGAAAAGAGATGGTTTTAAGGCTTAAAAAAATGTTCAAATTCCTTAAACCCACTTGCCCAAAGAGATGGTTGATTTTAGTCAATTTATGTACTCAAAATTGCACTCATCTTTTGTTTGTACTGAAGAGTCTCTTAAGTTGCTTTTTCAATATTTTAAGATTCTTATATAAAATCTCACTTTAAAGCTGAAAGATCCAAAGATTTATCAGTGTAGTTATCAAGGAGGATATTTTTAAATATGAAAGGTTAGCTGCTACTCAATAGGATGAAATTATGATCTGAAGAGGCTACCTTAGGATAAAAGAAATATAAATTATAGCAGTTAACATCCATATTTTTTTCGGTGTTCCTGTGGCCCAAGGATGAGGTATAATTCAATGTATTTCTCTGTCTCTATTTTATTGATGTGTTTAGTTTCTACATTACAGACATTTACAGATTATTCTCTTTTGAGTCTTTTGCCACAATGCAAAATAACTAAGTTAAACTAAAAATATAGTGACTTCCCCTGAAAGTGCCTACTTGTACATATATGGTATTCAAGCAAAATTAATTCCCTTAATGGTAAAGGGAATGTATATGGCTCATTCTGCACCCCAAATCAATAATCTCTCTATAATGGAACATGTTTCACTGGAATGGAATTGTGAATGGGCATTGTATTGATCATAGTTCTTACAGCTTTTGAAGTTGTTTTTGCAATTTTATTATTTTATTTTTCATCAGTTTATTAAAATTGGTCAATGTTAGAGTATAAATTGTTCGGATTCTGCTTACTTCACTCTATATCAGTGTCTTTCCATGTCTCTTGGAATCATCTATAATCTTTATGTAGTTGTTTTAGCCTATTTGATATTTTATTAAAACACTTTAAAATCTGTTCTTCTCTCAGGTCTTGGGGTATTCTCTCTATCAAGTAATGTTCTGATGTTCCATGCTCCTAGTAGGAGTTTCTTTGTATTATGTTTTCTTTGGTTTCGACTGCTTAAAGGGATGACCCGCCAGACTCGGTGTGCTGACCGGGTGTTTGTATGTTTACCATGGATATTGGTTGTTTTCATTATTCCTGGTTTATATATCAGGACCTTATGTCATATATGTATCAGGACCTTTATGTCATATAAAAAATTTGATAGGGTCCTTTCTTTGGTTATTTTCATACATAATTTACTTAATACTAGAATTAATTGTTCTTTAAGAGCTTGCTAGAGTTCAATTTCATTCAGTTCTTTTGGTCCTGGAATTTTTCCTTTGAAAATTCATGGCTTGCATAATTTCTTCCTTTGTAATTAGGCTGTTAAAACAATCTAGTTCTTGTTCTATTAATTTGGCTATTTTGCCATTTTTTTGGTAAATTTTCACTTATTTCCTTTAAGTTGTTGATTTTGTGGGCATATAATTGGGCAAAACAGTTTCTAATTCTCGTTCAAGAGATGTCAATAGTTCTCCTTTATTAGACAATCTTGGATCTTTGGAGGAATAATTACTTGAATAATTTCTCTCCTTTTCTAGTTGCCTTTTTTCTTTTAGCCTTTATACTTTTTTTCTTTTTGACTTGAGAATAGTATGGAATTAGTGGTTGCTGCTCAGCAGAGGAATGTGCAAATACAGAAATAATTTGTTTATGGTGCATTCTGTACATCTTATGAGAAGTTCTGCAGGAAGACTGAAAACTCAAAACACAGGAAGTTTATGTTTCTTACAAAGAACGTTAAGCAATAAGGAATTTAAGTAAAATGTATATTTTTAGGCGCTGTAGTGCTTAATCTTTCATAAATGAGAGGGGCATCCTGTATTAAAGAAATCAAGCAACATAAAATTGTTCAAGGTTAAGACCAAGCAAAAATGAAGTTATAGACCACATAAAAGGTTTAAATCCTATGTAATATGACTCCATCAAAAGAAAACAAATGGTTATAATGAATTGGATAGGCTTATGGAAATTCCACTCCAGGGTTAATTGCTAGCATTTATATAATGCTAGAAATTCTGCAAAATGCTTTAGTCAAAAACAGGATCCCCATGGACTACATATTGACTCAGAACACAGCAAATGAATATTATCTATATTGTATTGCATTTTTCTTTATTTTGTTAAACATTTTCCAATTTTATTAAAAAAAAAAAACAATAAACCTTACCTTCTATCCTTATAGAAATACTAAGGCAGAAACATGGCAAAGGCCAGGCAACTGTGGTGACCACAGCTAGGAAGTGTATTTGAACTCAGGACCTCCCAATTCCAGACTTCACTCTCTATACACTGAGCCACGTGGCTGCCTCTCCCAATTACATTTTAATTTGATTTGACCTGTACTAGGGAGTTTTGACACCTGTTTTACATATTATTTCATTTGATTCTCAACAAAACCCATGTGAGATCATTGCTATTAATAGCCTTATATTACACAGGAGGAAACTGAGGCTGAAAGAGGTCAAGTGAATTGCCCAGAATCACACAGAAAGTGTCAGAGGCAGGACTTGAACCCAATTTTCCCTGCACAATATCTAGCTGCCTATGAGAGCTATATAGAGAAGGGGTATCCCCTCTCAGGTACACAGTTCTACTGTGTTTGGTTGGAATGAATAACTTCCTTTATTTCATGTTTACAAAGCCATTTTCTCACAAGCTCCAATAGCATCCGTAGTAGAAATAATAGTATCCTTATTTTATAGATGAGAAAAAAAGACGAGAGATTTAAGTGTTCCTCGCTTTAAGCCTAGTACTCATCCACTTTAACACAATGCACTGACTATTGTGAGATTATATATTTCCCAGAATGGGGCAAAGTTAAAAAAAAATTCTTCCTCTGGGATGATTAATGAATGTATTGCCTGAAATCAGGTTTCTTCACAAATCTTATTAACTTATCAGGATGAGGAGGTATCTGTCTTTTTCTTTGGGATTGAGGAGTTTAAGCAATTTAGGTTTAAGAGGAAAAGAATGAGGCAGCTGCTGTAGCCTCAGATTGTGCTCTGTGTTCTCACATAGCCTTGAAGGTGTCCTATTTAACTCACAGCCTGTGACGCTCAGGTGAGGGGAGGAAGGAGACATAAAGAGGAAGGAGGAGAAAGGCAGGAGTGCTGACTAATTCTGCTCTCCTATGACCCGTCAGTGGCAAGCAGCCAGTCAATTCTTTCATTTTAACTTCTCTGCTATGACAGACAAAATATGTTCTGCCTAGAGAAGCCTAGTCAGGCCATTTAATAGCTGTTTAAAAGCAGAAATAACAATGTATGTGTGGAAATTATGGGAGAAAAATTACATATTTTCTTTAGGCGATTGGGGGGAGATAGGGTTTTCTCCTGAAAAAAATTCTCATTTTTTTTATGGCGTTTAAAAGAAAACTCTTATCTTCTATCTTGGAATTAATACTGTGTATTGGTTCCCAGGCAGAAGGGAGGTAAGGGCTAGGCAATGGGGTTCAAGTTACTTGCCCAAGGTCATACAGCTAGGAAGTGAATGAAGTCAGTTTTGACTTTAGGACCTCCCATCTCTGGGGCTAGATCTTAATCCACTGAACCACCCAGCTGCCCCCATCTTTTATTTTTATATAAATTTCCAAGAATGTCTTCCCCCTGCCCTTTCTCTAGCAAGCAATCCTCCTTTAGCAAAGATTTCAAGAGGAAAAAAAGTGGAACAGCAAAATGCTGTAATTCTGTCTGACTATATACATAATATTTCACACTCAAAAGTCCTCAAGCTCTGCTAAGGTGAGAGGAAGAAGATACATTGTCTAAACTCTTCTCTTCCTCATATGTGATTACTGAATAAAGAACAAAATGTTAGTAGCAGTCAGGACTGTGACTCAGGCTTCTAAATTGCAGTGGTTCAGTGAAGTAGCTTCTTGCTGCATGTGGCTGAAATAGCTGTGAAGGGAAAACAAGGTACTGCTAAGCTGAATCAGTAGGTGACTGTTTCATACTATGAACACCAGGGAATGGTCATTTAGCAAATTAGTTTTGAGGGTAGCATGGTGTAATGGGAAGTGCTAGGATGGACTTGGGGGTTAAGTTTTACATTCAGCTGTCACTCATTCCCTGTAGGACCTTGGATAGGTCATGGTCTCTCTGGGCCTTGGTTACCGCTAAAGTGAGGGTGTTCAACTTACTAACAATCTTTTTCATGTAAAAACTAATAAGGCTTTAATCTGTAATCATCTGGGAGCATAAATTTAGATTTGATTCATCAGGAGTAAATCTTGCTTCCAAGTTTGACATTTGGCAGTTACTCATCTTCTACTTCTATTTCAGCTATTATTGACAAATTAATTGTAGGTCTGTTGATATACTGACTTCTCTGTTTATTTTGCATGCTTAAATGCCCTCTTGCAGCATAAACAGTTATTTGTCAGGAGGGAAAATTGTTTCATGGAAGGTTTGGAAGAGACAACTTTGCTCTAGTCTAAAAGAAGGTTCTGTTTCCACCAAGCCATGGATTTATAAAAATGGATGTACATGCAAGATGGGGAAAACAAGAAAGCCCCCCCATGTACTTTCATTACTAGGTACTCTAAGATCACAGGTTCAGAACCTCTGAGGGCATCTAACTCAATCCGCTCAATTTACCAATGAAAACTGCAGCTCAGAGGGAAGTCAATTGCCTCTCTAGTTACCAAGGCCACAGTAAGTTAGCAGATTTAGGATCTATCTCCAAATGCTATGATGGCATGATGCAGAAGAATGTATGCTGGATATGGAGTCAAAGGACATGAATTCAAATTTTAGCTCTGACACTAATTATACACCCAATTTATTAACTAAAAGGAGGGGCCTGGACCAAATGACTGGTGAGGTTCTTTGGTGAATTTATTCAGATTATCTGAGTCACAGGTCCTTTTCTTCTATAAAAAGGGATGTTTAGACTAGGTGATCTTAAAGGTACCTTATGACTGACCTTAGATGCCTCATACCAGTAAATCATCAAGTATTTACTGTCTCCCATCAGTCTGTGGGGATAAAAGGAGTGCTGGGGCTATAAGAATGAAACAACTCCTAGTCTCAAAAAACTCACACTCTAATATGGGAGACAAGTACAAAGAAAAAACATTTACAGCACTAAAAATTATTAACTATATATACAAAGTACTTACCAAGTAAGTACATTTACAAAGTAAATACAAAGTAGCCTGGGAGAAGGAGTTGGAGCTATGGAAGTTTGAAAGGGCTTCAGGCAGAAGTGGCTGCCTGACCTGGAATTTAGAGAAAGAAGACTCTAAAGTGAAGCTAAGGAGAGTGCATTCCCAGGCACAGAGCACAGCCAATCCAAAACAGAAATGAGAGTTGGAATATTATGAATGAGAAAACAGAAAGGACTGTTTGGTGGAGAGAAGGAGCTGAAGTTCAATGAGGAGGGGACATAGGACAGGCAAGAGTGGGAAGACATTTGAGGGAGGCAGCTGTGTGAACGCTGAGAAAGATGACTATGAGAGATGTGAGGGTAGAGAGTACAAGATTTAGAAACTGACTGGCATTGAAGGAGAATGAGGAGTCAAGGATAATGCTGAGATTGTGATCCTGAGACACTGGAAAAATGGGAGACGAGTTTTGACAGAAATAGGGAAGTAATCAATATTTTTGCTTCCTTTCCTTTAGTGGCATTGATAGTTCATAAGTTATTGTGCAAAGAAAAATGACAGTTGCCAAAGGGCTTGTACAAAGATCTCTCCTACTAATTCAAAATATTAACTCATTAAATAAAATTACAAGATCATAAATGAAGAATCTAATGAAGCTACAGAAATTTTATTTTTAACCTGGAGTTTAATGAATTATGCATCTCAAAAGATGGAATATTTTTACACATCTCATATACTAAATTTACTTTCTAAAAAACTAGAGTTGATACTGCTTTTAAATTGTTTTTATTGCAAATATAATTACTATTAAGAAAAAAATAAAACACATCTGCTAAATGAGCAATAAAACATTACATAAAGCCTTTAGCATTTCACAGTATATAACCATGTGAATTAACAACAAATAGTTTTTAAAATGCTTTTGTTCTTCCCCCCACCCTCCCCAAGTCTAAGGTTCTGCTTCTTTTGGCTCACCTTTCCCTCCTTTTGGAATAATTAACTAAAAAAAACACCCAAATCATCCTCTCTTCTGGTCAAATTAAAGTTTATGAAATCAAGCTCATTGCTAGGCAGTCAGTAAATAATAAAATTTTTATTCAGAGTAATGATAAAATAGTTTCTTGTAATATGTTGAGATTGTGATCTGCATCTGTGGAAAGAATTATCCATACCAATAGTTTCAAATTCAAATTTGCAGGCAGCATATTGACTCAGAAAAAACACAATTTAATATTTTCTAGGTTGTACTGTATTTTTATTTTGTTAAATATCTCCCAATTACATTTTAATTAGGTTTGGGTCATAGTAGGGAATTTTGTGGCTAGAGAATAAAACTTTTTGTCTACATTAATGGAAGTTCAAGATATTAATTTTTTGTAGGCTTAAAAAAATTTTTTTTAAAGTGTGACCTACAAAAAATATCTACTTGCTCAAAAATGGAAGGCAACTGTATACAATTGTTTTTCTTGCTTATCTTTACCTTTTTTTAAAAAAATAAATTAGTTTATTGGTATTTTAAAAAACTTTAGAATACCTTCATTCCCAATATATCCTTGGCATATACCAAACAGTATGATCTTTGGGTTGAAGGGTATGGGCATTTTAGTCATTTTTTTTAAAAAAAGCATAATACTAAATTAACTTTCCCAGATGGTTGGATCTGTTCACATCTCCACTAGCTCCCTAGACCTGGACTATTTCCCTCTTTATATCTTTGCCAATTTACTAGATGTAATGTAAAAGTTGGTTTTTATGTCATTATTGGGGAATTGGAGCATTTTTTCATATAGTACATATGTAATAGTTCCTCATTTGAGATATTTTTTATAACCTTTGACTACTTCGTATGTATATTCATATATATTTATATCCATAGACATCTTATAATTCACAATACATAAACTCTTTGATGTAAACACTCTCCCACCTGCCCATCAATGTTTTCTTACAGAGATCATGGGTCATACAAAAGCTTTTCAAATTAATGTAAATGATACTATTTTTTCTTTTACAGTCACTTCTATGCATTATTCTTCCCTGTGAGGGATATTTGATTTCATTGCCTTCTTTTTTAAGGGATGTTCTTTTATATCCATTTTTGAGCTTATTGTGTCACACACATATAAGGTGTTTGATGGACTAAGACTAATTTTTGCCAAACTGCCTTTCAATTTTCCCAGCCCTCTGTCAACAGAGATATTTCTCAATTTGTACCCTCGGACTCATTCCATACTGGGTTATTTCTGATTCTTCATCTAGTCTGTTTCACAAAACTTCTACTGCTCTATAATATAATGTGAGGTATGGAAATGATACTCACCCTTCATGTCTACTTTTCTCCCACATTTCCTTCAAATTCTACATATTCTGCTCTTCCAAATGAATTTTGTCATTCTTTATTTTTTCAGTGTTGTAATTCCCTTTAAAGTCTGAGGTGTTTTTATATAGTAGATACTCCCAGGTTATTTTGAATGGAATTTCTGTATGTAAAAATCCTCCTGGATCATGAAATTTTGGTTTTCTTTGATTTTTTAAACCTTTTCTTATGCTCACAGACCTAGAGCAGGAAAGGACCCCTAATGTCACAAAGTCTATGCTCTTCCTTTTACAATTGAGGAAACTTTGACCCAAAGAGATTAAAGAACTATCAAAATGTTTACGTGGATATTAAAGAAGTCTTCCTATGCCAAATTCTGAACTGCTTATATTGTTCTTTTTTCTCTAGCCATTGCTTACCTTTTTTATCTTTTTGTTTTCATCTTATTTCCATAAATTTAAATTTGCTGCTGAGTTAGTAGACACAGCAAAATATCTTTTATGAGGATTACAGCCTTTCTGTTATTTGTATTTATAAATGATGTTGAAGGTGGCTTTTCCATTTTGAGTTTTTCTGGCCTACTTTTTGTTATACAATTGAAAAATATAATGAAATCCCACCCTTTTGTGGTATCTAGGTTTGTGACATTTAATAAGGAGTAATAAAAATTACTAGGAGTGGAAAAGAACCAATGGCAGACTATTAAACCTATGATTCACATGACTTTTTTTTTTGGTTGTAATAATCTACTCTTTAAGCAACTCATAATTACAGTTTTACTATTTACAAATTTGTTTCATAGGATCATAAAAAACATCATGACAACATATGAGAATATATAGGGAACCCCAAAAGTATTAGTGAAGCTTTGAGCTTGAATAGCTAAGAACTGTTCTCAGTAGTTCTGGGACACCCTAATATTATTCCCATTTTACCCACTAGAAAATTTAGAACTTGTGTCTCAGTGCTCCTTTTATTATACCACATTGCTTTTCATCACCACCAACAAAGGCTTTCTTATGAGCAATAATTCTTTTAATTCTGCTGATAACATATACTACATAATTATTTTAGTTCTAGACTCTAAATAAAAACTGGGGAGTTTAGACAACATCTATTCTTTTTGGAAAATGAGTTGTCTGGGATAATTTTCTGGGGAATATAATTTTGATTGAGCCCATATACACTGCCCACAGCCACATGTCACTGGGAATTTCCCACCTTTCTAAAACAGATCTAAAACTTATTTTTATTATGGACCCTTTTGGCAGGCTGGTGAAGCCTATGGACCCCATCCTACATTTCTGTTTTAAAATGTGTAAAATACGTAGAAATAAAATACAAAGAAAGCCAATTATATTGAAATACATTTATCAAAATATTTAAAAAAACACACATAAGTTCACAGATACCAGATTAAGAACCTCTATTCTAAAAGAAAAATTCCCAACTATTTCAAGGTAGAACATAATTCTTAGAACCCACTGAGGTTAGGACTGGAGAGGAGTAACAAGGCTAACTTCCCCCTATCCCAGTGCTGAGATGCAAACCCCCTCCCCCCCTCCCCCATACAGCTTTGTTTTCTTAAATGGTAATAAGACCATGATTCTGTATAATAGGATGGATATCCTGTATCTCACAGGCCTGCAACATGATTATTTAACAAATTGGACAATTAGGATAATTAATCCTGGTCTACAGCTCTGAGGTACCACCCTATTTCCCTAGGCCAAACTACTGCTCATTGGGGTTGGGGTTGGCATCTGGGTATTTGGTAAGGTCAAATGTCAGTACCTTGCTGATAACACAGTCCCCTTGCTCAGGATAGACACCAATCAGACTCTCGGCCTTCGTATAAAATTCTTCCTTCAGTGAAATGACAATAGCTTGAAAGTTGCAAGTTGACTGTTCTTTTATATAGTTGGCAACCTTGCCAATATTGGTGTTATCTAATGCAGCATCAATCTCGTCTAGGACAAAGAAAGGAGCTGGTTTGTAGCTATGGATGGCAAAAAGCAAAGCAAGAGCTGCTACAGTCTTTTCCCCACCAGACAGGTTGTCCATGGGTCGGAAGCGTTTGCCAGGGGCTACACAGTTGTAATTGATCCCATCTAGGTAGGGTTCCTCTGGGTTCTCAGGCCCCAAGAAGGCCTGAGCACTGCTGTTTCGGGACAGGGCTTTGTAGATCTCATCAATGTTGGTAGCCACAGACTCAAAACAGGCATTGAAGCGATCAAAGCGTTCCTTTTTAATCTGCTCAAAGGCATGCTTAGCTTTTTTGGCCCGCTTTCGAGCTGCCTCAAACTCATCTGATGTCTCCTGAAACTTGTCCCGCACACTCTCCAGTTTTTCCATGGCTTTCATGTTAGGTGCTGCAATGCGCTGCAGCACACTCTGCTGTTCAGTCAGTTTTTGCTGCAATGTGTTCATCTCCTGTTTAATCTCCTCTTCAGCCTGAGCATCTTTGAGGTCCTCACAGAGGTCACTGTAGTCAATCTCAATCAAGGCCTCACGGGCATAGATATTGGAGGTTCGTTGAGAGCCACTCCCAGACTCCTCCCCTTGGGAGCTCCCCTCTTCTTGACTAATGTCATCCATGGTGCCTTTGGCCAGGGGCAGCTTGATGTCCTGCATCTTGCAGGCCTGCAACAGATTGTGCCGGTCACTCCGCTTCTGCTCTAACTTTGTCTCAATAGCGGTTACCTCCTTTTGTAAGTGGGTCATTTCTTTGTTGGCCCCACCCAACTTTTTTCGGATCTCCTCCATCTCATGGTTTTTGTCATTGACTTCAGATTTCTTTGCCAGATGCTGGTTCTTAAGGTCCTGTAGCTGGGCCATGGTTTCATCGATTATTTTCATGTGTCTCTGCTCCTCCTTTTTGAGCTTTTCAATTTCATTCTCATCCTTCTTTACTGTCTGCTCCCACATATGAACCTTATCCTGGTCCTCTTTTAGCTGGTTTTTCTCAAAATCTAGCTGAATACCCAGGCGAGTCTTCTGGTTCTCAAACTCAAGCCGTTTCTTGGCTATTTCATTTTGCCGCTTCACTTTCTCTTCCTCAAATTCACGAATATTGCGAACTCCAATTTCTCGGCAGAACTCCTCAAATACCTCATCTTCTACCTGGTTCATCTTTTCCTTCAAATCTTTCATCTCTCGTTCCCGGCCCTGGATGATCCTTTTGATGTCATTGATACGGGGTCCAAAATTAGCTAGCTCACTCTCTAGCTTGGACTTTTCCTGTAGGTTAAGTGCAAGGTGCCGGGTCTTTGTCTGTTCCAGGTCACTCTGGGAGTACTTGAGCCTCATTTGTAAGCCATGAGCCTGAGACTGTACCTGCCTCAGCTCAGCCTCCTTCCTCTTAGCTTTCATCTGTTCCTTCAGCTCCTCCGTGAGGCGCTCTTTCTTCTCCTTCAGTTTGTCAACTGCTTTCTCATCCCATCGGCGGGCCTTGGCTTTGAGGTCACTTGCTCCCCCAGAGATGACACCAGACTTTTGGAAGAGTGTCCCATCTAGTGCAACTGTCTTATGTCTCTGGTGGCCACCAAAAGCAATGCGGCGGGCATCTTCAACATTGTCACATACCAGAGCATTGCCACAGGCATACTGTAGAGCCTTCTTGATGTGTGGTGGCTCATAGCGAATAACATCAATTACCAGCTTGGCCCCCTTCAGTTCCCTAAGCTTCTCATCTGTTGGTTTCACCTCTAGGTAGTCAAGTGGTAAGAAGGTCTCAGGCTCCCCACGCTGTTCCTTGATGTATTGAATACAGTCCCGGCCAGTTTTCTCAGAGTCCACAATGATGGCATCCATATTTTTGCCCAGCACCTTAGTTACAGCAATCTGGTACTTCTTCTGTGTTGGCTGGCATAGATCAATGAGACGGCCATAAACAGAACCAGGGTAGAGGCGTTTGATACTCTCCATTATCTCTGCCTTTCTTTGCTGTCTGCTGCTCTCCTGTCGGTCTATTCTGGCATCACCAAGTTGCTCCATCACTTGATTCAGCTCCTTGTTGATTTCATCAATGCGCTGTTTAGCCAGCTTAACCTCCTCAGTTAGTTCTCCCTCTAGTTTTTTCTGTTCCTCCAGAGACTGCTTGCTGGTGGTGATGTATTCTTCCAGTTTCTCAATTCGCTTTTGATTCTCTTCAATTTCCCTCAGTTTCTGTTTGATCTTGGCCTCAGTCTCAACTTTCTTTCGCTCCTCTAAGTCCAGTCGGTCTTGGTCAGCCTTCTGGTCACGATTGAATTTTTCTAGCTCCTGGGCCAAGGTGGCTGCTCTTTTACTGGCTTCCTCCTTCAGCCTGTGGTACTTCTTTACTTGGTTTTCCTCCAGAGTCAGGTCCCGCCCCTGGCTCTGGCTCTCTTCCTCCATTCGATCTTCAAATTCTTGTCTTGCCTTCTCTACTGATACCATTTCTTTTTCAAGTTCATCCATATCTCCTTTTCGCTTCTTATACTGTTTCTGGGCATTCTGTAGAGACTTTTTGGCAGCTTCCAGTTTCTTAATTTTGTGTGAAGTATTTTCCTTGGCTTTAATGTATTGGGGCCGCTTCTGGTTAAGCTCTGAGTCTTTCTCCTTTATCTCCTTCTCAATTTGCTGCTGCTCCCGCATCATCTTGCCCAGCTCTTTCTTCTTTTCCTTTAGCTCTTCTTCCACTTTGTCCATCCGCTTCTTTTCCTTGTCAATCTCTTTGTTCTTGGAAGTGAGTTCCTTGTTTAGTTTCTCAATCTCCATTTCATTGTGATACAGTTTGAACAGTTGCAGCTGCACCTGTGCACGAACAACCTCATCTTTCAGCCTCTGGTATCGGTCAGCCTCCTCTTTCTCTTGCTTGGCTTCTTTACGCTCAGCTGCAATATTCTTCTTTCGGTGGTAATTAAACTGGGTATCTTCTTCAGCCTTTACCATCTCCTTCTTCCGCTTATCATATTCCTGGGCCAGTTCCCCTGAGCGGCTAATCTCCTCAAACAAGGCTGTCCGCTCCTTGGGGTTCTTCATAGCGATAGACTCTACAGCACCCTGGAACACCAGGAAGTTTCGGGCTTTGATGAGGATACCCAGTTTCTCCAGCTCCTGGCTGTATTCAAGTAGCTGGACTACCTTGTTATTGATTTTGTATTCTGAAGAGCCCCCCACAATTATCCGGGCAAAAGTGCGGTCTTCACCACTGTCCTCAGAATACACCATGCTGACTGCTGCACGATTGGCGGCAGGCTTGCCCACGGGGGCCCCATGGATCAGATCCCTCAAGGTCTTTACACGCAAATTGCTTGTCTTTTCACCCAGCACGAAACTGATAGCGTCCATAAGATTCGACTTCCCTGAGCCGTTAGGCCCGATAATGGCTGTGAACCTCTGAAAAGGCCCGATGATCTGCTTACCCTTGTACGATTTGAAATTCTCGATTTCGATCAATTTTAGAAAGCCCATGGTGATGCAATGGGAGGCAACGCGGGGCTGCAACACCAGGAGAACGCGGGGGCGGAGGGAGGCAGGCGCGCGGCAGCAAAGAGGGTCCGCAGCAAACACAACCACCCAGATCCCGGGCGCGAATCAAATCTCGCGAGACGAGCCGTGCGCGTCTCCGTGAGTCCCAGCCAGCGCGCGCGCGCTTATCGGAAAAGACAAGCGGGCTCCAATTAAACCCCCAGATTCCAGTACTCGCCTGCCTCCTGGTGTGCACTGATGAGCAGGGTGAAGCCAATTCTCTTTCTCTCTCTCCTGATTTTTCTCGGCTTGGTGCTCTTCTGAGCTCGTAAACCCAGGAAGGGACGGGGGAGATAACCCCGCCCGCTCCCAGCGTCCTCAGTACTTGCTCGCCTTCTGCGCTTGCGCCAATGAGTTGGGCGAAGCTCTAGGGACTGTCCCTTTACGTCACCCAGTCTTCTGTCGTGCCCGCCCAATGTGTCCCGTGCGCATGTGCAGACTGACAAGGAGGGGGAGGAGGAAGCAGGAGTGGTTCTTTGCTACTTCTCCTTGGTTTAGCACTTCTCCAGACTTCTGTTCCTATTTCCTTTACCCGCCTCTTCTCAACAGACAGGCAGCTGTTTATCTCTCGGGACCCGGGCTCCTTCTTCCTCTCCATCTCACCACTCCCTACTTCCTTCCTACTCTTCCCCTCCCCCCCAGACTGTCTCGCTGTTTCTGTTTCTCTGTCTCTATCTCTTTCGCGCTCTTTTTTCACTTTCCTCCTCCCCTGCCACCCCCACCCAGTCCTTTCTCTCTTGCCAAACCTTTCTCTTACAGTGTCTATTTGTATTTGTCAGTCTCTTTGGAGCTCCCCTCCCCTCCTCCCTTTCCCCTGTGAAACCAGTAGATTCGGGGGAAAAAAATTGGAAAGATTTCACTGTTTGTGTGCTAGAAACAGTGAGGTATTGTGTGGGTGGATTTTTCTGATGGAAGATTTTCCAATCTCCAGCTCCTTTAGCAAAATCTCTACCAAACTCTTTGTTCCCACACTCTCTTTTGTGGTTTAATCTCTTGGGGTTATATCACATGTGCCAGGGCTGTCAAAATGATCACCTAAGATGCCTGAAGCATACTACTCTGAAAAGAATAGCTTATTAAATAGTCTTTGAAATATTTGTTTGGAACTCCACCCTTCTGCATACACAACATTTCTCTTAAATATATATAGTGCCATGTGTTAATTTTAAAAACTTACGTTTTCGTAGTATGGTGGCCTCTGAATTTTCAGTTTTGAAATCCATGGTAATTAAGAGCCTGGAAAAAAAAGGTTCACTTACTCCTAAAATTATTTTCATTCTCTTTATTTTTTCCATCTCTGCCCTTTTTTTTTATTGCTTTGAAAAGAGTGTTTCATTCTGTCCTGAAATATTTCCATTTCCTTCTTGGTTTATTCCCCTGTTTATTTAGGCAAAAAATAATTCATCAAAGTAGGAACCCTTTATGCCCTTGCCCAAAGTCCAGCTCCTTGAGCATACATGTAACTTCAGCAAAGAAAAGATTATTTCAATCAAACTTGCTTATCTCATGGACTTAGTGAAGTACAGATGAATTGAATGAATTGAATGAACCATGGGCAACTCAGTGGTGGAATTTTTGTCATTTTACTAACAAATATACCAGTGTGGAACTATACACAGGAAAAGAAGTAGATGGGAAGTGAGCTTTGTTGAATATGATCATATTTGTCACTAATTTGTTCAGCAGTTATTCTGGATTGCTTTTGTGTGACTTTTGCATAGTAGTTTTCAATACAAATTGTATAATTTCCTAACAACCAAGTGTTTTTGAAACAGCCAATGCTTAATGTAATTTTTTATTTTTTATTTATTTAAAAAAAAAGCAAATGAGGCCCTTTGCCTACGGATAGAATCAAGAATCATAATTTTCCAGACTATGGGTAAAGCTTGTTCTATTTTGATGTAGGCAGAGCTACTTATGACAGCCTCATTGTTCTATTTGAAAATGCTTTTTTTAAAAAAAATAACATTTGCTAATAAAATACCTGGAATTCTGGATTTTTGGAATATCTATTTTTGACAGCATATATGTATATGCGTATACTTACATGGTATACATTTTTGTTGTTTTAGTCATGTCAGACTCTTTGTGACCCTATTTGGGATTTTCATGGCAAAGATACCGGAGCAGTTTGCCATTTCCTTCTCTAGCTCATTTTGCAGATGAGGAAACCTAGGCAAACCGGGTTAATTGACTTGCCTAAGGCCACACAAAAAGTATTTGAATCTAGATCAATCCTAGGTGTTCTATATAATATACATCCACACATTTATAAAATATGATGTTATTGTTTTATTTAATGGCATTTCATATTCTCCTAGCAATCCTTTCAAATGTATATTTTACCTGATAGATTTTACAACTTTCTGTGGACTCTGTGCTTGCTTACTGTGTTTTTCTTCTCCAAGGGAATAATGTAATGCGAACTATCCATGGTGTTGGAGAGATGATGACCCAAATGGTACTCAGTAGGGGATCTATCTTTCCCATGTCTGTGCCTGATGTACAGCCCAATACTCATGCAATCAAACAAGCAAGTACTATTGATAATGAAGATGTAACTGTTATGGACACAAAACTAAAGATAATTGAAATTTTGCAGGTAAATAATTTGATGAAACAAGAACAGCTACCTAATGACATAGATTTGGCTGATGATCATATCAAACAGAGAAGGAAACCATTGTAAATTGTAAAATGTTATGTGTAGAGATTATGAGAGCTCATCTCATTACTCTGATCTTTCTCCCTCATCTTTGCCCTAACCTTGCCACCTGCTACATGTAAGCTCATATAAAGAATGTGAATATGTTTTAGATTATTTTATTTGTTATGTTATATCTCATAATGGAGTTTATTCAATATTATATGTTACTTTTTATTTGTTATAACATACAACTTAATTTTTTTTTAATTCCAGAGATATTTGATAGCAAGAAAAGTCCATAAGAATTCAATGTCTATACTAATTTAGGTCTGATCACATTTGATCTTATTTTTTGACGTAGATAAAGCAAAACTGGGAGGGATAGCTAACACACTTTCTAGCCTCAGTGGACATTACTCCCCCTACTGCATTCCTCAACACAGCCAACTGGTCTTCTCTTTTTCCTTACACCTGAAACTCTTATCTCCTGTCTTCATGCCTTTATACTAGCTGGTATGTACTGTCTTATTACTTCTGCTTCACAGAATCCTATTCTTCTCTTAAGACACTGTTCAAACACTTTTGTAAGAAGCCTTTCCTGATCCCTCCAACTATTGTTATCCTTACTCTCAAACTGTTCTATTTAAGTACTTTGTATAGATTTGCATTTATTGAGTTTAGATTTATACTCTATAAATGAATACATGATGAATGAATAAGTATTTATTAAGAGCTACTATGTACAAAGCCCTGAAGATACAAGAAGAAAGAGAGATAGTTTCTGCCCTTAAGTACTTTCTAATGGGGGCACATTACATATGGGAGATTTCTGTTGCAAATCAAATGGAAAAGTTTCCATGGTCCTTAGGAGGCAGCAGCAAAGCAGATAATAGTGCATCTTCTTATGTAATCATTAATGCTTACAATAATTACATTTGTTTCTGAAATCAAAGTGTTGGACTGTACCACAGATTTCTTTAATAGATCTTCAGTAGATGTGGCCTTTCAAGGAGGCTGTGGGGGCACCTGCAGAAACATCTTTATAGAAGTTACTTTCAAGAATTGTAACAGTTGCAGCCAAGGTTGCAGTAGGACCCTTGGCTCTGTATGTAGTTTTTTACATGGACTTCTTGTATCCCTCTTTAGTATATAAGGTCTTTTTGTGCAGGAGTTGTTTCATTCTTTGAACTTGAATTTGTGATTAGAACAATATCTAGCACATTAGTTAATGATTAATTGACATCTATTCATTCCTTGAATCGGGGAATCCTTGTAAGTAGTGTTCTAGCCCTAACTCTGGCTGGAAAACCCCCAATCCAAAGTTCTGTTAGGTAGAGCACAGAAAAATGGCATGCAATTTTTCCATGGTTCCCAAACAGTTCTTTGATTTATAATTTATAGATATCACTAGAGAACTGGTGGGGACCTTAGAGGTCATCTAATCTAACTCCCTCATTTTACAGATGAAGAAACTGAAGTTGAGTGACTTACTCAAACAAATAGAGGCAGCTACATCCTTTAAAACCTTGAAATCATCATTTATATGGGAACTGATGAATAACAATGCCTTGCAGCCCCCCTGCCTTCAGATGCTTGTCCCTTTAATGTATGTACTCCAGGACCTTTATGTGTCTCTCCTTAAGCCCCTGTACCCAAGGCACTGCTTTTCTCTTCAGGTTGCTATTATCTGTGTTTTCCACACACATATTCATTTTTATTTCTCCTTTCAGTAAATAAAATGTATATACCTGTGGAGCCAGACCCTTATATTTTTATTCCTAGCATTTAGCACAATGCTTAACTATACAGCACACACTAAATCAATGCTTTTATTCATTCATTGGCAATATTAATTAATTTTGGTGTTAGTTATCTTCATTTTGCCTACTAACTTTTTTTCTTCCTTCTCTTGATCATGATCTTATTGAAAGGGGTGAGAGAGCAGCCCTTCTTAATCATTGCTGGGAAAACTTTACTCTTACATGTTTCTCTCCTTTTTAGGCAAAAAGGGAGAGGTGCTTAATCATACACATAACAATAATAATTTCCTATTATTTCCACATCACATATCTTTGGTCTAGTCATCTCCTTAGGGGCTACCCACACTTTTTTTTTGTCTTCATACTTTTGGACCATGCTGTTTCCTCTTATCGAAATGCCTCTCAACTGCCTTTTAGCCAATTCAAATTTTAATAATACTCCAGGACATCTTTTCCATGAACCTTTGTTTGACTACTCGAGGCCCTACAGATCTTTTCCTTGTCTGAACTACTATTATCTTTATAGCAAGATCTGTCCAGTACAGTTCAGCACTAAATTATCTTGTTTATTGTATGTTAGATCAGGAATCTTTAGTTTGAAAGCTCCTTTGTAAAATGGCAGCTAGGTGACATAGTGCTTCACTTAGAGATAGGAGGGGTTCCAATCCTAACTGAGACACCAGCTCTGTGTCCTTGGGCAAGTCACTTAACTTCTCTAGGGCTTAGTTTTTCACTTTCCTCATCTATAAAATGGGGACAATAATAGCACCTACCATACAAGATTGTCCTGAGAATAAAATGGGTTAATATATGTAAGTACCTTGTAAATCTTTAAGTGCTATTATAAATTTTACCTGTTGTTTTTTTTATAGTGAGGGAATCTTTTATACTTCCATAGTATCTAACAAATAAGCACATAGTATATAAGGAAATAGTATGGTTCAGTGGAAAGAAAGCTTGTAGCCAGTGGAGCTGGGTTCAAATCCTACCTCGATCACATCTGTGTGATCTTGGACAAATCTTTTAATTTTTTTCATGGTCCTCAGTTTCCTCATCTGTAAAATGTCCTCAATGTCCTCTTTCCAACTCTAACAGATGATCACATTATCCTTAATAAATACTTGTTGATTGATATCTACAGTCAATAGATGAGTTATACACTAAAGTAGATAAATGACAAATCCTAGTTGCATTCATCAATCTTGTTCTGATCCTGGACATTTTTAATGGTGTGTGACATGTACCTGACAACAAAATTCTCCATTTGGACTATGAACCTAGACTTTGACTCTCAGGTTGAGTTATAGATGCCAGATACCTAGCATCAAAACCTGGGAGGACATGCAGATCTTTTCATAGCTTTTATAGCTGAAAGACATAGCTTTCAGTGCATTAACAAGGGATTTGATTCCCATCATCCTTTCTTAAGGATAAAAGAAATCTACCAGTTATTCAGTTACAATATATATCACTACTACTTCAAACAGATTAACTCAGAATCTTCATCTGGAGAGTTTCACCAAACAGTTGTACTTTGATACTATAGTAGAAGATACTTGGAAAGTCATTTAATACAATTATTCTCATTTCCCAGAAAAAAGCATTTAATTTTTAATGACTAATCAATGTGATCTTTTTGGAATTTGTGTAAATAAAAGTATCTTGAATCTTAATATTAATGGCATTGACTAGAATGTTAGTTCATTTAGCATTCTGATACTTTATGCTGTTAGTCTTCTGAAATGAACTAAATAATCATAAGTCATTAAATAAAGTGCTGAGTAATATAAAAGAAATTTATGCTGTTTTTAATCTATTTCTTATAGTTTATTCTGAGTGTTAGACTAGACTATAGGATCTCATATATGCTGTCTATCTACAAGAAAGAATTTGGAGACAATAATGAAAATCCTGAAAACTCTACTACTACTCCCCCTGACACACCACTTTCATCAGGTATTGTTTCTTATATAGATTATTCCTAATCTTTAATTTTTAAGAAAAATTTTAAAGTCCCTGACATTCAAAATGATAAAGAATACCAAGAGTGTGTGAAATTGAGTTTTGGTTTTACAAAAGATGATTTGCAGGAACAGCTAGATGGCTTAGTGGATTGAGAGTCAGGCCTAGAGATGGGAGGTTTTGGTTTCAAATCTGGCCTCAGACACTTCCCAGCTGTGTGACCCTGGGCAAATCACTTAACCTTCACTGCCTAGCCCTTCCCACTCTTATGCCTTGGAACCAATACATAGTATTGATTCTAAGACTGAAGGTAAGAGTTTTTTTGTTTTCTTTTTAAGGTGATTTGCTATTAAAACCAGGGAAAATTATTCAAAATTCCTAAGTCTCAGTTTTTACATTGAAAAGCTAAGAGTAGAAAAAGCAGTCTGTCTCTTGGGGATCTTCAGGGAGACAGAACAAAAAAGATGGGCATACCAGTAATTGTAAATTACCTTACAAATACAGAAAGCTACATAAATAAAAATATAAGAATACTGCTTTTTACCTTGTGGAATATATGGCATCTATAGACAACTGGTAACAATTTAATTGAAGAATTGATCAGTTAATACAGGCCCTATACAGGAACTGAGGTTTGTAGCATTTATATGAATCCTATATCCATCTTTTAACCATAGTCACGTCTTGAACCTTGGTCTGCCTCTTCCAAAGTAAAGTCAAGAATGCAAGGAAGAAGAGGAGAAGGAAATGTAAACAACCAGTTTAGAAAAGTGAGAACAATGAATATTAAAGCAAATGCTATTAGAGGCTCCACTCTAAGCTTTTCTAAGCTAAGTTATTTCTATGGCAGGGCATATATTCTATAGAATTTGCTTTTATATTTTCCCAAAGCACTGAACTGTAAAGAAACAATATTTCAAGAATAACATGTCAACATCAGCAATTGACTGACAGTTGCAAGAACACTGATATAACTATTGTTGGATACCAGACTGAGCTTCTGTGAAAGGTTTTGCAACACCTATGTTCTTTTTTTGCTTCCTCACCTCTAGGAAAGTTGATTTGTCTATTGATTTTTCTTTTATTAGAATAGATTTAATTTATGTGGAATAAATTGTTTTGTTACTTTCTTTATTCTTTTTCTCCTTTTTAGAAATTCATAACCTGAAATTAAGGAAAATGTGTATATTTAAAGTCTAATCACCTTATCATAAATATATATATATATACATATATATATATTTACCAATGTGGGGTGGGAGAGATGTTTATGGTAATTGGTTTCTATTTTTAAAAGTAATGGATAAATTCTAGTAAGAGATCCTGTTGTTTGTAGGCAGAATATAAAATATTATGCTTTATCTTTTTAAAGAGTAAGAATCCTATCTTTTTGCACATTTGCACCACTAGCAACTGTCATATAATAATACTTTCAGATAGATATTTTAGATAAAAATTCATAAAAATTGTAATTCAGTTTAAAATTTTGTCATCTACAAATCTTTAATGTTTATGTTGTGTCTCCTCTTTATATACAATTTAACGATTCTATAGGCACAGGGAAATTTTAAAAATAGAAAATATTAGTAGGCAGCTTAATAATATTAAAAACAGGTTATGACTCTTGATTAGAATAAATTTTCTACCCTTCATCTTTGTAGCTATTGTTCCTGATATAGATGAAATTGCAGCCCAGGCAGAGACCATGTTTGCTGGGAGGTAAAGTTAATGCTTGCTTTTTTATAATTTAATAATAAAGAGATCTTTTTATTTAGATTGATAGTGATACTTAACACTAGTATGTTATTTTCAGGTACTTTCATTCCTTCCTTCTTTCTAGACCATCTGTTATATCCACACAATACAATTTCATTTAGAAAAGAAGCTGCAAATTTCATATAGAGAGAAAAAGTTGAGGTTTTTTTTTCTGTCAGATGAAGAAAGAATTAGATGAGATCCGAGTATTCCCCCTAAATTCTTTATCTACATTTTCTCAAACAGCTACAATATAAGAAACCACTATTAAGTTCTATTGCTGCAAAATTTGTCCAACTGAGAAAATGTTATTTTACTATATCTTTGAAATTTGAAGTTAGAAATTGGTTTCTTATACCATTATTTCTATTTGATATGTGATATTTACATATTTATATATTTATTTATCTCTTTTCTGCCATTTGGATTACATAGGTGTAATTCCAGAAGTATAGTGCCTTCAGTTCATTCTACTATTTTAAGTTCTTTTTTTAGAATTAAAATTCTAATGTAGTTAAAGAATTAGTATGTTTGGGTATCATATTAATATGTTTCTTATACATATATTTCCATTTTTTTTAGATGAGATCTTTTCAGTTTCATTACACTAATTTTTCTATAGAAAATTATCTGGTTATTAGAGAGAAAAGATTATCTGGGGCCTGCATTTCCAGTGTAGGGAATTTGATTTCTAATAGGCATTTGATCTTATTTTGTTTTTTATAATATATTATATTGTTTGGGACCGCATTGGTGTTTTCACATTAAAGAAATTTTTTTATTCATGTGAAGTTGGCATCATCTTAATATTAGAATATTATTTCCTAGCCCAGTATCTTACACAAAATGGATGCTCAGTCAATATCTGATGATTGATTAATTTCCTGACATCAGTGTTAATTTATACCAAGAAACAATGTTCCTCTTCTCATCTTAGTTTTCTTATCTGTGAAATGAGGGATAATAAATGCCTGTTCACCTTCTAAGTTGAGAAATGAAGTAACATCTATGAAGAAGTTTAAGCTCTTCAGAAATGTAAATAGGATCCTAAAAATTATGTTTAACTTTATAGAAAAGAAAAAAATCCAGTACAACTTGATGATGAAGGAGGAAGGACATTTTTACGAGTTCTTATTCATCTAATTATGCACGATTACCCTCCTTTGCTATCAGGAGCCCTGCAGTTGCTATTTAAGCACTTCAGTCAAAGAGCAGAAGTTTTACAAGCTTTTAAACAGGTAAGATGAATAAAACACCAGCAAATCCATTAGAAGAATCCGCATATATTTGTTCATACTACAACATAGATTTAGAGGTAGAGGGGGTCATAAGGGCTTTTGAACTCAACTTCTTCATTTTATGAATGAAGAAACTGAGACACAGTGGATATTGCCCAAAGTCACAGAACTAAATGTCTAAGGCAGAATTTAAACCTAGTTTTTCCTCACTTCAGGCCCACTGCTCTAAACATTACCTCATGCTGTTTGCAGGGGAACTAAGGATTTATTTGCCCTTCCTAGAGTCTCATTCTACCCTTTAAGGACAGAGAGAGTTTTGCTTCTCTTCAAGATGTAGCATATCAAGGGGGCAGCTGGGTAGCACAGTGGATTGAGAACCAGTCCTAGAGACGGGAGGTCCTAGGTTAAAATCTGGCTTCAGCCACTTCCCAGCTGTGTGACCCTGGGCAAGTCACTTGACCCCCATTGCCTAGCCCTTACCACTCTTCTGCCTTGGAGCCAATACACAGTATTGACTCCAAGACGGAAGGTAAGGGTTTAAAAAAAAAAAAAAGATGTAGCATATCACAATAAAGTTGTCTTGAAAATTAATTTTAATTGATATCTTAAATACAGGTTAGCAGTATTTAATATAGTTCCAAGACTTTGCAAGAACATTTTCTCCTAATAAGACAGTGTTGCATAGTGGAAGATCTAGTTCAAGTCTCTTCACACACACACACACACACACACACACACACAGAGTCATTTGACCTTGGCTACCCCAGGAAACTGGATAAGGAAATAAGTTTAAGAGCAGGTTCTGATCTGCTTTGGTTGGGAACTTCCTCAAAAGGAATTCCATATGCCGATAAAATCAGAGGTTTCAGTCCAGAAAACAGGGATCTATGAAAGCATACTCATATTTGAGTAATGAAGAATATTCTATTCAAGTAAATATTTTGAAACACCACCTAAAGATATTTTTTAAGGAGTATGTTGATCTGATAAGTTAGAGATACCTTTGAGTAGCCAGTATTTTTATCTATAGATTTGCTTGGTGTTGCTGGCAAATGCACAAGGAATATTTTTATAAAGAAAGAGTAAAGAGTTGTGGAAGCCTTGTTAGGTTTCCAGATATTCTCAAACAATGAATAAATGAGAAAGTAGAAAGTATTTATTAAACACTTGCCATGTGCCAAGAACTTTGCTAAGTTCTGGAACTACACATGGAAAAAGAAAGACAGCCTTTGGTCACAGGAACTTATTGGGGAAAAATACATGAAGAAATTAATAAATTAAATTGTTATATTTTTAGGTACAGTTATTAGTATCTAATCAAGATGTAGACAACTACAAACAAATCAAAGCTGACCTAGATCAACTACGACTGACTGTGGAAAAATCTGAGCTGTGGGTTGAGAAGAGTAGCAGCTATGAAAATGGAGAAATGAGTGAAAGTCAAGTAAAAGGGGGAGAAGAGCCAAATGAGGTTTGTTTTAAATTTTTAGTTCATTGATAGTGTTTATTTTAGAGTAAGTTATATAATTTTTGTGAGATAACTCTATGACAGTCTGGAAAGTATTAACTTAATGTTAACTGGTTAAAATATGCCCTATTTTTCACTTATTCTATAATTCCCACAAATTCTAATGCAGAGATAATTTGGATAAAATATGTATTTTAATTAGCTTGAGCTTTATCCTCGATACAGTAAGAAAAACTTCTAAGATCATCGGAGCTCAATTATAGCTGCTTTTTGGCACATCAGTACAAGGAATACAATCCCCCCTCCCAAGTTTTTAATTGGGATTAATTAAATTTGCAAAGAAATAGTGAAACAATCTCAGACAGTTCTATAGGGATCAGGTTTTCACCCCCTGAGTAGTAGTGATAGAGAAACAAATTCCAATAAAACCCACATTACAGGATGAAGAGGGCATTGCAAAGACCTTGACACATACCCATGGTAAAGATTGGGAGAATTCATTCTTTCAGTGTTTGCCATTTGACTTTTTCAGTCATAGCAGAAAAAGTCTTTTTGAAGACATCTGGTTTTTATAGTCAGCCCAAAAGCTGAGTTGTCCCTGGGAAATCAGGAATCCCTACTCAAAAGACTCCATTCCACAACTTTGAGCAATTTCAAATCAGTTCTGTACTCTTAATAGTTCATGAATTTCTCTTATTGTTCTCAGAAATACACCAAGATGACTAGGCTCCTGTAGAGTGCTATTTTGAGGTTAATATACATGACTTCTTAGGTTCTCTTTTTTTCTTTTTCCATTTTAAGAATTGTCATTTCATCCCCATGACGAAATATTCACTTAACCCAGATATGCCTCCTCAAACTTTCCAAAGTATCCCATCCTTTCATCACCTCAGCTGAGAACCTTGTTTCATATTCCACTGAAAAACAATTGAGGTTTTTTTCTGCAAACTCCTGTTTATCTCTTCCTCCTCATCTGAAATTACTCAGATGTCTTGTCCTAGTATCTCCTTCTTCACTCCTGTCTCACGTGAAGAGATAGTTCTTGCTAAGGCAAAAATCCCTTTATATGCACAAATGATCTCATTCTATCCTATTTTCCCCAACAATTATTTTATTTTTTCTGGCTCCCTCACTGATCTTCCCTTTCTCCCTGTTCCCTGACTGCTTCTTGTTGCCTACAAACGGCATTTTTAGCCTCTATATTATTGTTGATTACCCAGCTTTGAAATCTAGAATTCATTCTTGACGCCTCACTCTTTCCTACCTCCCATATCTTTTGCTAAGTCTTATTGTGATTTGTTATGTTCCCATATCCTCGTACCAGCATTTATGGATTCAGTAAATATATCTCAAACTCAGAAGTATTCTGTGACAAAATTAGTTTGTGAAATATTGCAATAAAATATGAAAAATCTGCATAAACTAAATCCACAAACTTCCTGAATCAATATTTTGTGATGAGTAGATAATAGATGTCAGAAGGGCAGGGTTCAATATAATAAATTTTCTTAATAATTAGAGGTGTACAAAAGTTGAACAGGATGTGAGTTTCTTTTCACTGAAGATCTTCACAAATCATCTGGGTGACTACTTTTTAAGAATGTTTTAAATGACATATATGATACTCTGTGCCTTAGACTCTTTAGATGACATTTTAGATTTCTTCAATGAGATTCTGATTACCTAATCTATTTTCTCTTTCTTTCCCCTTGCTACTGTATATATAGCCCTTAGATAGTGGTCTTGGATAGTAAGAGAGATAGAGTTGAGCAGTGACCAAGCTTGAACCCTTTAACATAGAATAGACAGATTTTGAATTTCACTATTTTGTCTTAATGTCTCTTTTCTCTATCTTCTCATCACATCAGTTATTGTTGATGAATAGGAAGGAATGAGACAGTGGTAGATGGAAAGCTAAGAACTCAGGAGTTCCTAGGAACCAGTTGAGTAGTAACAGTTCCATGCCTACCTTCCAGCCATCTTTACTGGTTAATATATATGAATTAAACAATGTGTAATCATAAAGACAATATAGTAAATAATTAATAGAACTAAAATTCATTCATCCGAATGGTTGAAGACCTTGTATTACAGCTATGTTTCTTGCCATTAGTTACCAGATTAATTGGTTATTACTTTGAGTCTTCAGTGGAAACACATTAGAATTTTATTATTTCTTAAAAAGTATTTCAGAATTCATAAATAGATCGATATCTCAAATTCAGGTTTCTAGCTGACAAATCAAAAAGAAGATTTTTGCTAAAATAATATTTAATGAATTAAGGAATATATAAGTAAATTAGAACAGAGAACATATTACTTATCAGATTTATGGATAGGAGAAGAATTTATGAATAAACAAGAGATAGAAATGACTATGAGATGTAAAATGGATAATTTTGACTACATTAAATTAAAAAAGCTTAGTACAAATAAAATGAATGTCGTCAAAATGAAATAGAAGGTAGTAAGTCGTGGAAAAAAATTTATAGAGAGTTTCTTGGATAAAGGTCTTATATTTAAAATACATAGAGAAATTTGTAAAGGAGGGAGTTAAATTTGTATTTTAATGTCACAAACAAATTAATTTTTCTAAAAGAAAGGTAAGCAGAAAAAAGATAAAGAAATAATAAACATAAACAACTTTAAAAAAGAAAAAAATTTTGAAATTCTTGTTTGGGGAAATTAATTCATGTATCATTTATGATTTTTTAATGATGTTCTCCTTTGTTCTTTAACTATTTTTTTTATTTCCTCAAATCATTTATTGCCTATATTAGAGAAGCCTCTTCGCAGGTCTGTCTCAGTTTTCTCATCTATAAAATAGAATTGGTAATAACCCCTCCTCTCCCAGGGTTGTTATGAGAATAGCATGAGATAATATTTGTAAAGTAATTTGCAAAGGTTAAAGCACTATGTAAATGCTAGCTATCATCATCATAATCATCATTGTCTCCATCAAGTTTTCTGAAAGAAAATAAAGAATTTGTTGTATCAGAGTTTGACTGTCACAACTATTGTTTCTTCACCAAAAATTGTTATGAGAATCTAAAGAAGATTGCAATTTCAAATGATGAATGTGCATTTGGAATAGATATTCACCTAAGGGCTAATGTGATCTTATTTTCATATAAATTTCTTATGACTAATAAGGAAAACACAAAAATGCCTTCAAGGAACAGCTTCACAATAGAATGATTGTCTAAGCTCTCATGTAACATATAAAGCTATTTTAAAGAGTATTTCTCAACCAATTTTTAATAGTAATCCATTTAATATATTTTGGTGTAGCAAAGCCTTGCAGAGACAGGGTTTCTCTGATTTAAAACCCATCTGTGAAAAAAAGAATTTTCTTTATAGGTTTTCTTGTTCTATTGAAATGAATTTAAAATAATTCATTTTCTTTGTTATTTTTGTGTATACTTTATTTCCTTGCCATTTTAAATAAACTCTTTTCTTAAGAAAGCTCAGTGGCATATAACATGAAGAAGAATTGAAGCCTTTTAAGGATCCCTGTTGGGGAAACTTGAGACTCACAAATGCTGTTAAATCTCTTTTAACTTGCTTTCTTTATTTTGTTTTTATTCATTTACCTGTCTTTCCTCTCTACACAAGCTGGAGCAAGAGCACTGGACATTAATCAATCAATCAATATACATTAAGTGCCTACTGTATACCAGGTACTATGTTAAGTGTTAGAGATACAAAAAGAGGTAATGTGTTCAAGGAGCTTAAAATCTAATGGCGAAGACAAGCAAACAATTTTTTTTACAGAGCATATACACAGGATAAGTAGGAAATTTATTACAATTATAGTTTAGTTTGATATTTTATACTTGGAATTTGAATATTATAACAAAATTTTATATTACTACATAAAAAGCTTTGTTAAGTCCTTTATAGATAGTAACTCATTTGATTTTTACAACATCAACTCTAGTAAAATATTTATCTCCATTTTGCAAAGGAGGAGTCAGCCAGAGTAGAAGAAAAGTTTTGTAGTTGAGGATCGAAGTTCATATCCTCACTCTTATTAAAATCTCTACCTTTGTGATCATATCCTCTTTGACCCTCTTGTTTCTTCTTCTGTATGGGCTGGATGTCCTCTAAATCATAATACCTATTGATAGTCTAGGAAAAGAATTTATATAACTTTGATTTTTTATTTTTTGATAAAAGAGTATACATACATTCTATCTATCAATGTCAACAGGCAATGTAAGGTTTTGTAACCCAATTGTATCAACTTTTTAAGATACTTAGATCTAAAAATAATAAGTTTTAGGCCATGTAAGCATAAAATCAGAATATTGCTACTTAAAAAACCATGTGTTCTTAGGTTAAAATAATACTTATAAATTAAAGAAAACATTCCAAAGACCTGAAAAATGTTATACAGCTAGAGTAACAAATTTATAGGCTGTCATGGGGTTGATCACCATTTAGTCTCCAAACAAGTTTTCAATTTAATCAATGAAATTTTTTTCATTAAAATTAATATACTTTTGGTTTCAAAATGGAAATTTATGGGGAAATACTATTCACTTAGTTCATTCAAGAACACATATGAAATACCTATTATGTGTTCTATAATATTAGACACTAGGGAAGACAAAGAAATTTATGCAATCTTTGTCTTCAATGAACTGCCAGTCTAATAAAAGAACTTTATTAATTCATACAAATTTAATTAAGTGATCATTTATTAAATGCAAGACACTGTGGTAGGTGTTGGGAAATGAGGACAGACATAAACCGACCTGCTTTTCAAGCAGGAATGAGTGGTAGAAATACATATTTCTACCACTCATTCCTGCTTGAAATATATATATACAAATAATCATGATACAAAGGAAAATGTGGAATCGACCATTTCTGAGCTTTAGAGAGCTTTTCCCATAAAGTGATGTCTAGTGGAATAAGCTAAATAGGTCTGTATGCACCATTCTAGTGGAAAGTCAGTTATGTCTTTGTGGATATAATGAATATAAAAAGGGATTCCTTCAAGAGAATACAAAATCATGTTCTACTTCTAGCAAATAGGAGATGGGTGACCTTGGCTAAGTCATTTGACCTCTTAGTATTTTAAATAACCCTCTAGGACTGTAATTTGCTGGCCTGCATGGGTGGGGGGAATTTTCTCATTTGAAGTTATAACAATAAAACATCAGCAATAAAATTACAGGTCTAATTATTGTTTTGCCTTTATTTGATGATGGAGATGCTTCATGACCTATTAATGTTGCATGTTAGAATATGGAAATGGATTTTTATTTCAGAAACTTTTTTATTAGACATATTTTATAAGATTAAGATGATAGTAATTGATATTGTTTCTGTCTCAGTTTCAATCCTTACATACAGAGCATTACTGAATCTCAAGAAAAATGTAGTCTGCTTTTTGTATAAGTTTGTGCCACCAAACAAGACAGCTGATATCCAGTAAATAACATAATTCTCCATCTTCAGTATGATTTCATTGCCCCTGCAGAAAAGTCCTGATAGATGGTATCTGTCATGAAGGTATAACTAGGCATGATATGTATCCAGGTGTCTCCAGGCTTCCAGTAGTTTGATTATTTCAGTAAAACCACTTCCCTGGAATTCTTATGGGTTCAATAAACATTTACAAAATTTATTTTTTAAATATAATAAAGGTCATCTTCTTTATAGATTATCCCTCTCAGATTAATAAATATTTCATATGGTTTATCCATGAGAGGCAGCATGTCATAGTGACTAGAAAGTCAGGAAGTTGCTAGTCAGTCATTTTTCAGTTATATTCTACACCTTGTGACCCATTTTGGGGATAATATATGATTTTCCATGTCCTTCTCTAGCTTATTTAACAAATAAGAAAATTGAGGCAAATAGGATTAAGTGAGTTGCCCAGGATCACAGAGCTAGTGTCTGCTGCTAGATTTGGACTCTGGAAGGCCAAGCTTTAAGCCTTGCTCTAATACACTGGCTGTTTGACCCTGAGTTAATCATGTAAATTCTCAATGCCCCGGGCAAATCCTTAAGAATATAAATTGTAGAGGAAGTTCTGACTTCCCTCAGTGAAGAAAGTTGCTTTATCTGAGGAAGGGACTGGGGTCTCTATATCAGTGAAATCATAAGTACAGTCCCTTTTCCCTGTGGATTTGCTGTATCATACTGAGACAGTTAAAATAACACTTCCTCTATCCCTTTCTTGACTTATCCTTAGACCCCTTGATCCCCTCAAATTTTCCTAGATCATTTTGGTCTCCCACTACTTGAAAGGTAAGCAACTCCCTAGCCAACTGAGTTTTTTTTTCCTTCTATAACAATTTAAACTTCTTGAAGTCAGAGACTTTTTTTGATCTTGTGTCACAAAAGCCTGCCATGATATATATGATTAATATAATATACTTTGCCATGTTATAGATGCTTAATTAATATTTGTCAAATTAGTGAATTACAAACTTATTTTGAGAGGTGATTCATGTTTATATATAATACATTAAGGTTTAAAACTGCTCTTTAACTTATTTGGTTCATATTAATATAAACAGGCAGCATTATGCTAGGTTTTATGGTGAATAAAAACATTAAGACATGCACCTTGTTCTGAGGACCTTATTCTGAAGTTCTTATTCAATAGCATATTGAATGAGATAGAACTAATCTACAACAAGATTAAATTTGAACCCAGGTCCTCCTGACTTCAGGTGTGTCACTCTATCCCCTGATCAACCTAGCTGCTTCTTAATATACTTTTAATGAAACATAGAATTCGTCCAACCATCTGTCAACTTGGAAAAACACAGAATTACCAATGTAGTCATAAAAACCAAGTCATTAATCAGGATAAAGATAGGTCCATAATAATCTGCCACTATACAGAGCCAAGCACCAAATACTGCCCAGAGTCCAAACCCTGGGGCTTTGGGGACAGGATCAACAGCACTAGAAGATTCTCCAAAGAATAATAGAACTGGGAGATCCAATATACCCTCTGGGGAACTCAGGACATCAAACCTACACTGACTGGTTGTAAGCAGGCTTGGGAAAGAGGCTGTATGTAGCCTGGGGCTGGGGTATCTGGGAGTGGTCTACTACAATGGATATTAAAAGGATGGTTCTTGTACAGGTGTTTGTCTTCTTGGGAAGGGGTCTCTGATACAATGGGAAAACTTCTAACACTAAAAGGGTACTTAACATTTGATGCAGTCTACTAGCTCTACCTAAGCTTGGGTCTTCAAGTATTTTTAAGGTCTATTGTTCAGTCTGAAATAAATAAATCTGGGACTTCCCCCAGGGTGAGGGAGTGGAGCAGATTTGGGGCCCCCAAAAAACCCAGTTAACACACTTAGAAAAGTGTTTGGAATTATTTTAGAATAAATACTGAACTATTATACCTTTTAATACATTACTTTTGTTGTTGGGTATTTATTTCAAGGATATCAAAGATAGAAAGAACCAATGAATTCAACAACATTTCCAGCATCATTTTTTTTGTAGTAGCCTAAACCTGGAAACAAAATGCCTGCCAATGAGAGAATGGCTGAAGGAACTATGATATATAAGTATATTATGATATTATTATACTATATTGAATAATTAATATAATCAATTTAGAAAAACACATAGGAAGACCAGAATGAACTAATTCAGAGTGAAGTAAGCAGAACCAGAACAATAGGATTCTTACAAGAGTATATAAATGAAAACAACATTAAAAATTAGCTGAATTTAGATTAAATTCATTGATTAACTTGGGAAAAACACTACTAATTTAGTCAGAAAAATCAAGTCTTTAATCAGGAGAGGGGTAGGTCCAATGATCAACCCCTACACAGAGCTCAGGGCCAAGGACTACACAGGTCCCTGGGGACTCTGGGAAGGCATCCCTGGGAGGATCACTAAGCTAGATGATACTTCAAAATACTATAGAACTTGGGGGATTTATATACCTTTTGGGGAACTAAGGTACAGGGAAGTATGATTGATTGACATTTCCATGGTTACAAGGAAATGAGAGGTTTAGCCAATACAGATAGGATACAAACCAGCTTGGGAAAGAAATCTTAGCCAGAGGCTATGTTATCTGGGAGAGGCTGATGCTTTATAATGGATACAAAAGGGAAGCTGGGCTTCCTGGGAGAGAACTTTGGACTAAAGGGAACTTAACATTTGATTAGGTCTGCAAGGTTCCACCAAACTAGGACCATTAAGTGCCTCTGGGTCTATCAGTAGTAGTAGTAGTAGTAGTAGTAGTAGTCTCTCGGTAACCGAGGATGACCATTGTCTTTGTGCGTTTTCATCTGTAATAGATGAGTGTACCCAAAGACACTTGTGCATGAAAGAGATTTAAGTGGAAAAGTCTATGCACAGAGATAGTCCCACTCTCTCGGCATTGGAAGCCTGGGTTCAGTGGCACAAAAAGTCGTTACACCTGGAGACTTCCTCTGCTGCATGGGCTGGCCCTGTTGTCCTTTGTGCTCCAACAGGCCTTGCCCGGGGTGTGGCTGCTGCCCCAGGCTAGCAGCTACTGGGAGCCACAAGTGAGAGCTGGGTGTTAGGTAGGGGTCAGAGGCTGGAGAGCTGCCCTAAGAGGGCATGACAAGCCCTCCATACCAGAGATACTACTCCTCCCTGAACACCCCATACACCCCACTTGATTATATAATCACCATGGAATTGGTAGTATTATAAATCTGTGCTAATTCCCCATACATTTTAGAGATTTACCAAAGACATTTTATGCAAAATTCTTTTCCCAATTGTTTCTTCCTTGTGATTATCCTCTTTGGGCAATTTTATGCAACCAAAATTCTCCCTTGTATCAATTTTGATAACCTCTATCCTTTAGTTTAAAACTGTCCTGCTAGTCATAACTGAAAAGTACCTGATCTCATTCTCTTTTATTTTCTTTATAGTGTGACCTTCAACATTCATGTTGTATATTCATTTTGAGCCTATTGTGGTAGATATTATACAATGTTTGAAAGCTAGATTTTAACAACTTCTACTTTGTACCCCAATAAGTTCAAACATTGTATAATATCTACCCTGTTTAATTAATGAGTTAATAACTGGTGTAATACCCTCAATTGCCTCCTTTGAGAGGGGATACTGAGGAATGGAAGGAGGTGGACTAGATTTAGTTTTTATCTGTACAGGAACAGCAGATTTAAGTAAGCCTACATCTGAAGAAGATGTGGCCCAAAGAGACTCCGGTATATCCTTAGGTATTTCAAAAGCAGGAGGCTCTTTTGCCTCCTGGTTCTCCAAGAGAAGTACAGGGAGTAAATTTAAAGATTCCTCAGGTACTTCCAATGATAAGGAACCATCTGGGGAGCAAGTTATTGTGGCTCTGAGTTTGCATAGAAGGTCTCTCCCCAGTAAATTTAAAGGGGAGTCAGGCATCAAAAGAAAGGAATGTTGTACCTGTAGGGGTCCTTCAGACACCATTCTAGGGGGAAGTTTTTTTAATTCTTTGGGGTATTCCTGATACTCCCACTACACTTTGTGAGTCAATGGAATAACAATTTAAATCTGGTACATTCTTCAATATAGACCTGGTAGCTCCAGTGTCTAAGAGACAATCATAGTAAGTGTTACCCACCTTTAAGGTAACATGGGGTTCATTAGTATGGGGAGGGCAGTGGATAGGGACAATGAGTAGTAGGACATCAGGGTCTGGAAAATCAAAGGTTTTATCCTCTGATTCCTGAGTCCCAGCCCCCCCTCCAGACACCTTCATTGTGTTTGGGATATTCCTTGGGCACCCCCCTGAAGGGCACCCCTCTGAGGGTCATTAGCACCTCGAGTATTTTTTGGACGAGCACCATTTCTCATATATTGTTGTTGGGTATTATCAGTTTCTTCATTTGGAGCATTGTCATTATTTTCCCAATTCCTATTTCTATAATTCTGGTTTCTAAAGTTCTTATTTCTATATTCATTATAGTTATTTCCATAATAATTATTATAATTTCTAAAATTCTGGTTTCTATGACCATTATCGTCATTTCCATAGTTATTATTTCTAAAGTTGTTATTAAATTGCGTATTCCTTCCAATCATCTTAAGAAAGGTTCTACATTTCATCATTTTGTGGCCCTTCTTCTCACAGAAGTGGCAGGTTACTGATTTATTTGTGAATTCCCACAAAGGGGCTATAGTCTCTCCCTTATTTTTCTGGGTCTATCATTCAATCTGAAATAACTAAATCTGAAACTTCCCTGGGATAAAGGACAGATGAGGAAATACTCCTGTTTCCTCTTAGTTTTATGAGATGGGCTATGGATGTCAAATGTATCTGTAGACAGACATAATTTATAGGCCAGTTTTGCTTGACTTTTTCTTTAACACAAAGGAAGACTTTTTATTGTTTTGTTTTGTTTTTTGGAGTGTTGGGGGAAGAGCCATGTCAAGAAATAATAATGGTGAAAAAAATCTCCAAAGATTACCAAAGAAACTTAAAAAAAAAAACCAAAGATGGGAAGAGTCTGTACTTGGTATGGTGGGCAGTAAGAAAATAATATAGATTTATGAGTGCGAGGGGTGACATGATAAAAATTATTTTTTAATATGATTAATCAAGCAATGGCATTTACGAATAGATTAGAGAGACTAGTTAGGATGCTCTTTTGTGAATTCATGTAAGAATGCTAGTGACCTACACCAGGGCATGGCAGCTGGAATAAAGAGAAAGGAGTAAACCAAAGCAATATTTAAAAGGAAAACATTATTTAATAACAGATTGTGTATAGCAACCGAATTACAGAGATGAGCCAAAAATGACTTTTAACTCATAAATGACAAAATAATTTTCATTGACCAATAATCCACTAGTAAAGGGTAACTGTAGGTATCTGCCAACAAGAAAAAAATATCTCACATCAATGGAACAAATAGAAGCAGGCTTTATGCATGCTAACAGAGCTACACAAATAATTATCTTTTGTTTTTTTAGGAACCAGTGCAAAGTCACTATACCCCCAAACACTGTTGACATTGTTTTTAAACATAATGGTCAAGCTTTGTGCTTGCCTAGAAACCAAAGGGCTACAGAAAGAATTAGTGTAATTCCTTATTTCATCTCTAAGGAAAACATTTCCAATAATATAAAAGCTGATTTGTTCTCAGTGGTCAGCTTAGAGGGGGAAAAAGGTAAGGGTGAAAGTATATACATTGATTGATTTCTTTAAATTCCAGAAGTTCTAGTTTGAAATTCAGGGTCACACCATCGTCATCATGTTGTACTTGATTTGCCCTTGTAAAGGAGAAAGGAAGTGACTATTAACAGGTCTGCAGCAACCCCAGCTTCTATATTACCTGCTATGTTTATAGCATTTCTCTTTATTAAACTGATTTTTCAAGGCATCATGAGATTATACTAGTGTTTCTTTCAGATTAAAGGATTTGAAACTCAAAAGCTGGTGGGTGACAAATGGATATTGTGCTAGAGCCTCAGAGGACAATTACTAATTTATCAAGTTGAAATACTTGTCAACTTCTTAATGGAAAAAGGAGAGAGTAACTCCAGAAATCTTGTTACAGTGGTTTGTCATTATGGTCCAAATCTATTCATTCAGCACAGTGTTATGAAGAAAAAAATAGACTGATTTTATTCAAATCACTGCTGGCAAGAGAATTCATCTGCTCTTCATCTTGGAGGCAGGACTTGGGTTCAGGTTCAGTTCTCACCTATGTTACTTTCTACTAATATGACCTTGGGCAAATCATTTACCTTCTGTGAACCTGAGTGTCCTTGACTGTAAGATGAAAGAGACAGACCTAATGACCTCATAGTCACTTGAGACTATGTCCGTAGGACAAGCATGCCCTCCTTTTGCAGCTCTCTTCTAGCTGCCAGTACCTTCTTTTGGTCTTCTGTCTATTTTATATGTATTTCACATATATCTAATTACTGACTTTCCCCCCCTCCACCCCCATTAGAATGGAGACTTCCTGAAGTTAGATACTATTTTGGCTTTTCTATGTATCCCTGGTGCTTATCAAAGTGTCTGAAACATACTAAGTGCTTAACAGATACTTTTTTTTCAAAAATAAGTTTATTTTATTTGAGGGTTAGCTCATAAAGTACAAAATTAGACAAAGTAACATCTGAACAGGTGCCATATTATTGGTTAAAAATGAATAGTATACTGCATATAGAAAATGCATAATTTCTGCTCTGAAAGAGGGAATTTAAAACAAAAAAGTATTTCAGATGTCTGCCTATCCTATTCTTTAATTTGCCATCTGAACTGACTGACTAAAGAGAAAGTTAAAAGGTATGCAAATTTTTCCAGAAAAGTTTTGAAATCTAACCCCCCCCCCCTCAGCTATCACTAGCTTTTCTACCCAGTGAAAATAGAGTTCACTTGCCTAGTTACCTCTATCCTAATTTTACTTTTGACTTATTGGGATGCCAAAAAAATATAACTTATCACCAGGTAAACACATGTTTCAAGGTAGAACTTATTCTAACTGGCCAGTGATGGACATTATGCAAGTGGCACATAAAAGAGCCTTATCCATAGTTTCCTGAAGTGCTTTCTTTTATTCTATTGTATACTTTCTGATTTAGTCATTGATTATTACACCTCTGTCCAAATTTATCCATACCATGTAGACTACAACCATGATACTATGTAGTCTAAACTAATGGCATACAAAGTTGATACATATTGATTAATCATTGTTTGAAAAATTCATGCAGAATAAAATATATGTTCTCACATGTTCCAGGGAGGCTGTTGGTAGATTATTGGCCAGTGAGATTATATATATATATATATATATATATATAGAGAGAGAGAGAGAGAGAGAGAGCGAGAGAGAGAGAGAGAGAGAGAGAGAGAGAGAGAGAGAGAGAGTAAGGATTGCAGTACAAGGGATAAGGAAGGGTTTGTCACAGGGAATGGAGGAGGTGAAGGGACAGAGGGGATATGGAGGGCTGGTGAGGTAAATAAATGGGAAGTACTCACTGGGGCTGAGAGATGATCTTTGTAATTCCCTGGCACTCAACCCACAAGAGAGGTACCCCTGGGCAATGTTAAGTTAAGGATGACAGGGTCAGTGTCTCAATGAGTAGACTTCTGGGTAATAATGAAGTTTACTTCTTTAAGGCTTGACTGGTATTTGAAACCCCAGAAGTCCCACTTGTCTGGCAGGCTGCCTGTCCCTGTTGGTTTTAGTTGTTTATCCCTGGCTAAATGGCTAGCCTAGCCCACCACCCTCTCTTTCTTTGTTCTTCCCTCATTTTGAATCTGACTGTGAGTTTCTATTTTTAAAGTGGTTTAATACTTCTAGTAATAAAAGAAAGCGGATAGGTTTGTGGGAATAGGAGACCCTACACATTGTCTTTGCTTCTTCTTCAGCTGAGCCAACATGGCTCAGTTTCTGCTTATCTTTCTCCTTCTCCTCTAATCACTGTCTCTATCCTAATCAAACAGATGGCCAGTGTCCTTCTTGGGAAGGTCAAGGGATGGAAAGGATCTTCAAGGTGACCCCTTGAAGTTTAAGGGATCAGCCCCTTTCAGCAGCAGTTGTTGTTTGGTTCTTCCTCTAGGTGATACTTTCAAACATTCAGAAATCTTCTGTCTTCTTCTGGGTAAGGGAAATGGAGGCAAGGCTTTTTCCACAGGTTGGGATCTAGAGCTCAAGGTCCTAGCTCCTCTTTTAGCAGAGTTCAGAGGGCAAAGACTCTTCTTTTCAGCAGTTTCTCCCACAAGCCTCTTCTCCTACTCCAACTGCCACTCCCCCTCCCATCACATTCCAAATGATGGCTGCTCAATCTCAGTTTTCCTTTCTACAATATATACATATATATAGATATTTCTGTATATGTGTAGTATATACAGATCTTTCTGTATATGTGTATATATACAGACACAGACACAAAGCATTAATAAAACATTTTTAAAATGTTTTACTCAGAATTTACCCAGAATTAAACATTTTAAAGTGCAGGGGATAGAAACAAATAGAACAGTTTTATCCCTACTTAATTACATTATATATGCAAACATACACAACTACAGTCTTTGTATATTATAATGTTTATTTTGTTAATGATTAAACTCACAATAAGAATAAAATTTAATTTAAAAATAGCACAAAGTAACTTGTAGTTTCTCAATAAATTGTTCAGCCTAAAAATATAAAGAAGTTCAACCTTTTAAAAGGAGTTAACTTGTTTAAATAGTACTTAAATTTCTTGTTAATCAAATCACTTACTTTTTTGGATCTCAGTAGCCTTGTTTGTAAAGGGAAAATGTGGGGAGGAATTTGACCAAATGATCTTCAAGATTGCTTCTAGCTCTAACTTCTTGTGATTCTGTCTTCTGACTTTTAGGATAATGATCCTAATAGTGATGCTATTCTGGACTAGTATTGCCTATACATATAAGTAATTAGACCTTTATAGTAGCACTGAGAGATGGTATGTAGGAGATAATATGGTTATCCTCCGACCAATTCTAATTTACCATCAATAACTGAATGTAACTCCTAATTAGCCTCACATATATTAAAACTTGTCAAACTGGCCTTCTGGTAACACATATTTTAGCTCATGAACTTTTTCTATGATCCCCTAAATAGCTGCTTCTTATATGACACAATAGGAAATAAATGCAAGTTTTAGTTGATCTAAATAACAGCTTGATTCATATTTGAAACATGAATTCATCCAGATAGAGCTGATATCTTATCTCTATGTTACCTAGTATTATGCTCTGAAGGAAACTAGGGACTCATAGTTATAGAATAAAGGCATGTAATGCAGGTTCTGGTGTCAGCTCGGAGATGGGATGTCAGTTCAGTCTACATTAACTGAATTCAGTTCAGAAAATGTTTATTGAATATACCAAGGACCATGCCAGATATCAGGGTTACAAAGGCAAAAATGAAACTGTCCCTGCCATCAAAGGAGACAGGCCAGTTTGACTTCATTGTAGAGTGTATAAATAATAGTAATAAGATGTAGTATTTAATTCAGCTCAGGCATCTTGAATTATTTTCTAGGAATTAAGGTGAATTGTTCCTATGTCTCCTCAAAGGCAGCTTTATTATCTTTATGGCTGTTTGCATACTTATTAATTTTTATCCTCTTTACTTGAAGTTATTTTTTTTCTTTCTTTTCTCATGAAGATTAGCATTTTCTACATTTTTTCATTTCTGGAATATATTGCAGAGTTTTGTATTTTCCTAAATCTTATCAGAGACCACTTCTATTAAAACAGAGATAGCTTTTCTTCGTGTCTTTATCAGATAAATGTACTTAAATATATTTGCTAAACCTTTGCTAATCTTTTAGGTATCTTTTTTCTTGAAAGTTGATAGATATCAGATATATTTCCTCTCCAGACCAGGATTTAACAGTCTGTAGATATGTTAATTTATTACCTAAATTTTCTCCAACAATCTCTTTTTTTTAAAAATTTCTCATTTTCTAGAAAAAAGTTTGCTTTTGATATTTGCCATTCACCTCTATGAGCTGAAAGGGGAAATTCAATTAATTTTTTTCAATTTTGACTTTCATAAATTCATCCTGTCATCACACATATACACACACACCTCAGTTGTTTCATTCATTGATCTCATATTCTTTTTGTTTGTAAATAGTTCTATTTATCCTAGCCAATTGGGCTATTGTCATCTATGTGTTCCTCATATTGGTTTTGTTTGTGAATACATTTTTAAATTCTTAATTTTGTTTTGTAACTTCTCATGATTGAATATAATACTTAGTATTTTTCAGGATCTACTCTTTATTTTTCCTGACTCCTAAGCTAGTGGCCCTATTAGTAATGCTATTTTGGTAAAACCTTGAAGAAAAACTTCATTGAGTTCACATAGTATAAAAACTGTATTTTCTTCATCCTTCAGTTCTCCAGGATTTCCAAATATGTATACTAATACTCGTAGAAAGAAATATTTGGGTTTAAGTTTCTCATATAATCAATCAATATTTAATTAATATTTATTTATTAACTGTCAACTATTTACCCTGCTCTCATGGAGCTCACAATCTAGTATGGGAGACAAGATACAAAAAATTATGTATACATAAGTTATATACAGGATAAACTAGAGATAATCAACAGATGGGAAGCACTAGCTAATGGTAAGGAAATTCAAGAAAGGCTTTTAGTAGAATATAGGATTGCTGCCCTTGAAGGAAGTCAGGGAAGCCAGGAGGCAGAGGTGAGGAAGGAGAGCATCATAGGGGACAACCAATGAAAATCTAGGAGTTGGGACATGGAGTGTTTTCCTTTGAGGAACAGGAAGTGAGGCCAATGACACTGGACTGCAGAGTAGTAGGGGTAGCCCAGAGACAGTATAAGGTATTACTAGATTAGATAGATGGGAGAAGGGAAATAACCCTACTGCCTCAAATAAATATTTTAGGGAAATGTATAGTTTAATACATTTAGTATGATAGAAAGGGTATTGACTTCAGAGCCCAGAATACCCGGTTTAAAATTTTTCTTTTTACACTTACTGTGTCAGTGTGATCTTTGTCCTTTCCTTACCCTGCCTCATCTGTGAAATGTAGAGATTGGATCTGATGGTTCTTGAGATCCCTTACATGCAGCAATGATCCTTTGATTTCCAAGAGGAACTATTTCCTTTTATCTCTTGTAGATAGTCCACAGTTTTTAAAGCAAGTGTAAAGATAAGATTTTGTAGTCTTATAATTCTAACCTCACAATTTTATAATCTCAGTCACAGAAAGGCTTAGAGAAATTGTTGATATAGAGCAGAGGAGTCACCATCTAGAACCACATTAAAATGTGATTGTGAAATATTTAACAATATAAATAAAACTGTAATCAAATGTAAACTACATTACATTTTTTTTTTTAATCCCTACCTTCTGTCTTGGAGTCAATACCGTATTGACTCCAAGGCAGAAGAGTGGTGAGAGCTAGGCAATGGGGGTCAAGTGACTTACCCAGGGTCACACAGCTGGGAAGTGTCTGAGGCCAGATTTTAACCTAGGACCTTCCATCTCTAGGCCTGGCTCTCAACCCACTGAGCTGTCCCCTACATTACATTTTAAAATAAGTCAATATATAGCAGGAAGGGATTCTTATGTACAGGATTAGTATGTTTATTTCTATTTGAGTCTGACACCACTGATGAAGAGGATAGTAGGTAGGGGAGGAGTATTTAATTCTAGATGTAAAAAACTTTGACAGTGAGGAAAGTATCTTAACAGTTTAAACAAGGATCTTCAATCTCTCTTGTTGTAGGTTTAATATGGAATAAGAATTTTTTGGACCCTACATATCTTTATTGCCTTTATTCTCCTTGCTTCCTCTTCATTTTTGTTTCCTACCTTGAAATAGTAATGATAGTTTATAATTATAAGATTATAAATGATTTTCCATACTTTATTTTGTTTGAATTCTGTCTATAATCTTTTATATTTTCATCAAATCTTAGTACTAGAGAGCTAGATGGGACATTGGAGATTGTTTGGTCAAATAACTGATATTTTAGCTGAGGAAGTTGAGACAGAAGCTGGTGTGACCCAGATCACATAGCTAGTTAATGGCAAAGTAGGGACTAGAGCACAGGTTTCCAATCTGCTATTCTATCATTACTTCTCTCTGACATAGGGCTAATCTTTCTTTTGGTGTAAATTGCAATGCAATTCATGGTTTTTTACCTTTTGTGATTTTTTTCAATAGCCTTCTATAAGTCATCCCCTGAGATCTAGCCAATATACCTGAGACCTTCCTCTTGGTCTTGTAACATGCCATGGATATGAGTTCAGTACTAGGGTTGTCTTGTCTATCAGAAAAAGGATAGGAGATAAGGCTAGAAAGGCAGATAGGGAAGTTTGGATTTTGCTTCCCAAGCAGGATGGGAGCTACTTCAGCTTTCTTTTTGAGCAAAGAAATGACATTAGATCTGTGCTTGAAGAATATTAAAATGACTATATTATATAGGATGAATAGTTGGAGATTCATGCATCATATTTCATCTTCATATTTTCAATGCTTTGGATAATATCTTCTTGCACACAGCAGGCACTTACTGAATGTAAAAATTGAATTACACTGGAGTTAAAGAAATAAGTTAGGAGACTATTACCTGTCAAGGTGACAGATAAATAAAGCCTAAACTAGCTTGGTTGTAGTGAGAATAAGGGAGGGCAAAATTAAAGATATTAGTGATTATGGACTAACTACTATTACCTTACTAAAGAGACTAAATCAAACTGGTTTTAGTAGCAAGTATAGTTTTCTAATTATATTTCTTTTTATGGAAAAATGCCTTGAAGCAAATAACAATTTACTCATGTAACCACAAAAATAGTTGATAGCTCTCTGAGTGGTTTTTTTTTATCAGTACCTTGTTTCTCAAGGTGACTTAGATTGTGAGTAATTATATTTTAGCTATAATACAAAACTGAGATTCTCATTAGTATAATAAGAACTCTAGGATGTTTTATTTTATTTTTAATCAATGTTTTATTTGATAATCTGCTAAACTTCAGACTCAGACCAGGTTTAATCCTGAGAAAAGCCTGACCTTTAAAAGAGGAGTGTTGTGCTTTCTTGTGACTTCTGGTTTATTGTACCTTTAATCCCAAATCAAAATCCTGAGGAATATCTCTAAAATAAAGCTTGGATCTGCTCATGTATTGAGTGTTTCCAAAAGGGACTAAGAGAGTATCTTTTAGAAAAGTATTCAGGGTACAAAGTTGATACTAGGCTTAGGACAACTATTAATTTCCACCACCACAAAATAAATACTAAACACAAATGACTTAGATGTGTACATTAAACACAAAACAATAATACATGTCCTGTGTTATCTCATTAATAAAAGCAATTTTGTAGATTTGGTGAATATATATTTCACATTTACCTCAATTCTGTACTATCACAGTTCCCAAGGACTAGATCTTCTGCTATTCAGGCATAGTTCTTTAGTCCTTTCTGGTTCAGGGTGATTCTTTTAGTGATTATATCCATAATGGTCAAATTCTCTATTGAGGAGCAGGAGAGTTACAATTTCAGTTAATCCCATTGGCATGCCAACACTTATTCAGGGAATTTTCAGGGTAACTATCAAAGAAACCTCTATCTCTCAGTATCTTTGATTATTCATCACAGTCTGTGTGCCCAGAGGGAAAACACTAAAGCAGAAAAAGAGTACCAGAAATTTATGCTTTTTTTAGGCAAACCATTGCTTCTCTGACATGTGTCTGTGCTTGATATTGTTTTGGGGAATACAGAAGGGAGAGAAATCCCTTTTTCTTTTCTTTGCCTGAAGATCAAGGAAGAACTTTTATAGTCCTAAAGCAACAAACTCAAATGAGTGTTTGGTGACAGTGTCTGGAACTTTTCTACATTGGAAATGACTTTTCACCCTCCATAATAATTATGGGGGGGGGGGATTATTCTGATTTAGTCACAAATCACCTTTGAGGTAACTCCTCTGTCACAGGAACCACCAGACCAACTAGGAACCGTTGGGTCACTAATTCCTTTAGCAAGGGGCCAGAGTTAATGCCCCACTCTATAGAAGATTCTCCAGGCCAATTTCAGTGGGTTCCCCTGATATCCCTTGCTTTGTTTTCAAACATTCACATTTATAAATTTATATTCTCTTTATCTTATGTAACTTAAGTTGGTATCATATCTTAGCTCACCTACCTACTTCCTACTACTGCTCAATTTTCACTCTCTTATCTGGTTAGGTAGGTCTATATGCCATTCTTTGCATACCATGTGTCCATTCTTGTCTTAGCTCCTGCCATTTCCCTTGTCAAGAAAACCCTTCTTTTTTCCTTACATGCATCCAAATCACATATTCATTCTTCAGTATCTAGTTCAAGTCCTTCTTCTTTGATTACAGTAGTGAATTCACACTAACTCTCCTTTTTATTATGTTATTAGTATTAATTCTTCTTTTATTATTTCATATATTCTCTAACACATTTCATAGCTATCTGCACATCTGGATTATAATACACTGGGCAGGAACAGGTCTTATACAACTTTTGTATCCCTCAAAGTGCCTAGTAAGGTGCTAAGTATGTACATAGTAGGTGATTGAAAAATAACTCATGTTACTAATGTCCTTTAAAGTTTACAGGTTATGTTTCTCCCTGCAACCATGTGAAGCAGTATTATTTTAACAAATGTAAATAAAGACTCCAGGATAAGTTTTAGTTTCATTTCTGCCACTTTCTGTGTGACCTTGAGCAAGATTATGACTTGTGCAAAGTCAGGTAGCAAGCAACAGAGATGGCACTAAAGCCTTGTGTTTCAAGCTCTTAGTTTATATTCTTTCCTAATTTTTTTCTCCTTGTAGTAAGCCTTTTTGATATTTAAAATAAGTACAATGCCCTTATTTTTGTTTCCAATGTTATTATTGTTTTTATTAGTCACTTCATTTTTAGTATTTTTAAAGAAAGTTTAAAGATTTCTATATTTTTATAGATCTTTAGATTTTATAGATATTTAGATAAAAATCTATAGATTTTTAATATTTCTATATTTTTAGCCTGCAATATTTAAAAAATATTCTATATTTTTATTGTTCCATAAATATTGCTGATTTATCTCTGCCTGTAGGTCATGACTCTAGGATGTCATGGTAACCTGACTGAAAATCTTTAGGTTAAGTTGTACTTTTTTCTCTCTCTTGAAATATTTTGAATTATTACTATGCACTCATTTACTCTGTTTTCACTGTTTTGCCTCAGATAGGTAAAGAAAAAATTTGAAGCTTCCCTAAATAATTTTTACTGGCTTAAGCATTTTTAGTATTCCTTAACTCAAACAAAGAGCATGAAAAACAATTAGGTATTAGTGTAGCAATAAAGAAATTTACTAATAATGCTCTGAATAATATTTTGTGTTATTTCTCAGCTTTATAATTTCTTTTTGACCTCAAGACTGTGGGACTAATGCTAAATAGCATTATTAATTTAAGCCAGATTTGTGTGTGTGTGTGTGTGTGTGTGCTTTTGTGCTTTTGTGCTTTTGTGCTTTTGTGTGTGAGTTAAATGATGAACAATACTGAAGTTATCACAAGTCTTAAATGTTTTGTATAAAAGTATAAATTTTTCTTTATTCTAGGAATCAAATATTTTAAGTCCAGTGCAAGATGGAACCAAGAAACCTCAAATTGACAGTAATAAGAGCAACAATTACAAGATTGTAAAGGAGGTTTGTAGATATAAACCATTTTCCACGTTGGATTGTCACATTTTGGTAACAGTTTATAATTTGCATTTCTATTTTAATTTGCATTTGGTATTTTTTTCCCCTAGATTTTAATCAGATTAAGTAAACTCTGTGTCCAGAATAAAAAGTGTCGAAATCAGCATCAACGTTTGCTTAAAAACATGGGGGCTCATTCAGTGGTGTTGGATCTTCTACAGATACCCTATGAAAAGGTTGGTTTTTAGTTATTTATGGTAAAATATATGAGCATATTGTGTATCTTACTCTCCAAATGGTCTCATGATGATTTAACTAAGGAATTAGGGAGAAAACATTTTTAAGAGGAAATTAAAAAAAAAAACGTTAACCTGTGTTTATTATGTATCAGTTTAAGTCTATATATGGTAATGAAAAGAGCAGCCAAGTGGCCCAATGGATAGAATTGTGAGCCTGGAGTCAAGAAGACCCAAGTTCAAATTCAGCCTTATACATGTATTAGCTGTGTGACTCTGGGAAAGTCACTTAACCCTATTTGCCTTAGTTTCCTTATACGTAAAATGACCTGGAGAAAGAAATGACACATTACTCTTCTATCTTTGTCAAGAAAATTCCAGAGGGGGTCATGGAAGTATCAGAGATTACTGAAACAACTGAGTAATAATAACAAATAATAATGTAGAGGGGTTGACATGTGGTATAATATTTACCTATTACAAAGTCAGCTCTAATATTTCTCACCTCTCTCACGCCTTTTGTTTTAAACATTTCTTATTTTTTCTTATTATATTACTTAGAGACAAAAACACTTTAAGTAAAAATGATGAAAAAGGTCATATAAATATCCTGTATCAAAGTAGAGCTGGTCTTGATATTTTCTTCTACCAAGCTATTGTCCTGTTGAAGATTTGAAGTTAGGTATTGCCCTCCTTGATTTAGCTTCTGGGACTGATGTAGGAGTTCAGTACGTATTCCTCATGAGTATCTCAAATGCCTTCTGGTATTCTTTAAATGACCCCAGATTGAATAGTGGAAGAAGGGATGACTTGGGACTCTTTTTTTTTTAAAGTGAGGAATTATAGGCTTTTTTTTGTTGTTGTTGCTTATTGATTATTGAGGTTAATTTGAGGCAGAATGGTGTGTAGTTGTAAGGTCTTGAGGTAGGAAGACCCCTGCTAAAATCCCATCTCTGAACTTAATACCTTTGTTATTTTGGGTGAGTCATTTAACCTCAGGTAACTTCCTAGGAATTAATTCATGAGTTTCTATAGGTTAGTAGAAGGAGCTTCCACACAAGGAGTTCCCAGTGCTAAGAAATCCTACAAGTTTTCAGAATATTGATTTGTGAAATTAATCTCTCTTTAGCATCGGCAAATGCTATTTTAGAATATGATATTTATTTATATAATAATCAAAATATAGAAGCATCAATTCTTCGAGAATATTTAAATCCACCTTTCATCCAAACAATGTTTGAAGCCTTTCCAAACTATTTCTGACAAATGGTCAACATTATAAACACTAGTAGGAATTTCTCATATGGTATTTTGTTTTGATTGCAACACTCTTCTTGATGGTCCACATATTTGACAAGAAATTTTTTTCCATTTATGTGTAAGTGTTCCGATTTAGAATTTCTGTTGAATCTTCTAGTTGTGCTACCAAATTTGTTCTTGTTAATGGTGTTAATGGGGCGCCAGTTAAAGAGACACCTATGGAGGTCATGAGGCTTTTGAAGAGTGAGAATAATGGAAGAACCATTTTTGACTATGATGAATGAATATTATGGCAAAAATAGATCCTGCATTCATATCTTACTCTATATTTCTAATTAGCTGCCAAATCTTGCCAGTTCTACTTTTGTGACATTTCTCATATTTAACCCATTTTGTATGTTTCACACAGCTACCACCTTAATTCAGGCCCTCATCACCTATCACCTACATTATTGCAATCATTCCCTAAATACCCTCCCTGCCTGAAATCTTTCACAAATCCAGTTTATCCTGGGATAGACAAACTGCTACCAAAATAGTTTTCCTTAAGCATAAATCTGATCATTTGTGTCACTTATTCTACTTATACCAATGACTCCTCTTTGCTTACAGGGTAAAATATAAAATCTTTTGTTTTACCTTTAAAGCACTGCATATAACTCTAACCCATCTTTCCTTTGTATTCCTTGTATTTACTAAAACTCCTTTGCATGTATTTGTATCTAAATTTTATATTTATGCAGCATATATTATTATAGGCAATGGCTATTTCCTCAATTAGAATGTAAGCTTATTGCAAGTAGACATTTTCATTCTTGGTACTTATATCCATATAATACTTTGTTTCCATAGAATCTAGTTGGGGCTTAATAAATATTTGTTGATTAACTGATTAATTAATTATTGACTAGTTTATAAATGTAGTTCAATGCTTCTTTATTTGTATTCCCTCATATTATTCCTTATGTGTTAATATTACATATTTCCTTATATTTCCACCTTTTTATCTACAGTCTGATGAAAAGATGAATGAAGTAATGAATTTAGCCCATACATTTCTACAGAATTTCTGTCGGGGAAATCCTCAGAATCAGGTTCTTCTCCATAAACATCTCAATTTGTTTTTAACTCCTGGTGTAAGTATTTTAATAAATTTCTAGTAATGATATCAGTATGTTTATAGGATATTGGATTTGGATTGTTACAATTAAAAATTCCTAGAGATTAGGTTAATGGTAAAATCAATTTATTGATCAGACTAGAAATAACCAATAAATTAATTGATCATTGATATCTCTTGGTGATCAAAGACAAATTCATTCAGCATCTTGAGTTATTAAATACAAGTTTGGAGGCTCATTATTTAGCCCCACCCCCTAAGATATCTATAATTGGCGGATACCTTATTAGGAAGTGGGCTAATATATTTTAATTCCTCCCTAATTCCTTCATGATGATGGCAAAATCACATTCCTGATCATAGGATCGCAATATATAGATGAAGAAATCAGGTTATACCTGGTTAAGACTGACCTTTCCCAGTCTTTCCCAATAGGGGACCCAAAGACACTACCATTGTCCCCAGACATACTTAGCTTAAATTAGTTCTTGTTTTCTGGCCAAGATGGGGCTTACTATCTCAACCTTAAATATCCCTATCTTAGAAGTTCCTCTGAGGCAAGGAATGCAAGGACAGTGAAGATATATTCCTAGGTCTGTGCTTGAAGACTCAGGAACCTTATTAAAAATGATAGCAGTAGGAATAAAAATTCTCAGGATCCAGAAGGGACCTTATAGGTTATCTAGTCTAGCCTCTTCATTTTACAAATGAAGAAACTGAGGTCTGAAAAGATAAAATACTTTATCTATGCTATCATGGTTTTTATTATAGCAGAACCAATATTTGAATATAGATACTGTGACAAGGAAATCACTTTAAAAGACTGATATATATTAATTTAAGGTCGCCAAGGAATCAGCTATGTAATTCCTAAATGAAAACTTAAGTCAGAAGTCAATTTTTTATGGAGTTTAATTACAATAGGAGGAAGTAATTAGAGAGAGAGAGAGAGAGAAAAGGGAGAGAAGGAAATAGGGCTTAAATACCCCTTCGGTTTAGGCTGGGCCAAAAGGCCTAAGCCCTTAGATAGCTGGGGCAAAGAAAAGAGATCAGTCCCTATTACTCACGTGACCAAAATGGAGAAACAGTCTCAGAGGCCTCCACCTCCAGCTTCCTTCAGAGCAAGCTTCTCCGAGCACCCACCAACCACACCGACCAACTTCTCAACCCCCACACCGAGTCTTCAGACCCCCCTATCCTTAAGGAAACCCTCCAAGTTGCCTCCCCTCAGTTCTCACATCTACCAATCACTGTCCATCAATTTCCCTGTGCCAATGGAGGCTCTAGCTTCACCCAGGACCGCCCAGAGGTCTCTGGCTTTTGCACATGTCTGTTGAAGGTCATATTTTCAAATAATTAAATCTTTGATCCTTTGCTACAGCCCTTTCTAAATCCTGTTAACCTGAGTAGGGTAGAGATTGGAATAATTAAATTTTGATCTAGGCTGCAGCCCTTACTCAATCCTGTTAGGACTGAATAGGGTGGAGATTGATTCCAAGTATCTCCATTGTATCAATTCTAAAATCAATCATGACTCAAAGAAATTCCTGTTCTATGCTTAAGCATAGGTCAAAGTCCTTTCCATTGTTCAGCAAAAGGTTTCTGTCCTAAAGTAATCTTAAGAAGGTAGGAGAAGGAACCTCCCATGCCAATGGGGTTCACATTCCAATAGTCAAGACCCACTATCAATAGGGAATTTTTCAAGTATGAAATTTCCCAATGGTGAAATTTCCAACAATACTCTACCCAAACCATGCTACAGTATATTCAGGATTTTATGTAATTCCTTCAGAATAGAAATATATGTCTGAGACTGTTCCAGATCCAGATGCTAATGAGCCCTAGAAAAACTTGGTCATTTGATCTTTGGCAGTAACATAATGTAGTCTAATATATTTGGAATTGTAATTTCATTTAGTATACGAAACAAGATATTTACAATTTTAATTCAATTCCCTCATTTCAGACCAAATTTGGATTTAGTATAATATGCTTCTAAAAATATCACTAAAGTCCCACGTCTAAAAGTAAATTTATCATTCAAGGAAAAAGTAGTAGAGGCACTGGAAGAAAATGTTAATTGCCTTTATTTTTAATCTACTAACTTTTATCACCACCAGATTTGGATTTTACTTTATAGGTCCTCCATCAATCCTCAACTTTAAAATGTGAGCTCTATTCATTTTGTTTAAAGAGATAATGTAAAAAAAAATAGGGAAAATAACATGAATTTTACCTGGCCAAATGCAACTTTATTCACATGTATAGAGTTTATTGCCTCTATAAAAAGATTATGCTATAATAAAGAACTTGCCCTGAATTGATATAAGTAAAATTGATATAGAAGGTGACAAGTATTATCAGATTTTCTTAATCTCTAAGTATGTCCACTGGCCATTAGGGAAGCAGAAACTAAATTTGTAATATTGGAAGCTAAATGAATTTCAATAATAGTATTGCCAGCTTGCCAAGTTTTATGGTGTTAAACCAGCTGCTTCTGTCAGGCAATGTTATTTCCTCCGAATTACTTTATATTTTCACGTCTTTTATGGCTAGCAATTTTGTTGAATTGTATAGACTTGCATGGAAAATTAACCTGATTTTGTATAAAGAAGAAAGCAAGCCATAAAATGGAGAAACATGCTCTCTAAAGGTGTTTACCACTATTATAAAGGAGGGGATCCTTGTAGATGGTGAGATATCCCAGATGCTTCTGTTTATGGTTGTTATTTTGCTGATTATTTCAAGGCTCCTATATGAGATTAATAACTGGCTAAAATAGCTTGACCTATCTAACTACATAGGAAAAAGGAAGTAGCCGAATTCCTATTGTCCAGACTATGATGTGACTAACCAATAGAATTAGTCTGATAATGTGTGTGTATGTATGTGTGTGTAAACAAACATACATATGTACACATGCATACATAGATATATCTGTATATATGTATGTGTGTGGGTGAGAGAGTCAAAAACTGTAGACAGAATGAATGGAGAATTAAATAAGAATAGCAGAGTGACTGGGCTGCATTTGGGTAATTGAACAGAATGTTTAATAACCTCAAGTTTCTCCCCAAATAAAAATTCATCTTTTCAACTCAAATAATCTTCCTTCTGCAAATTATGGGATACCACAATCTCTAAAAAAATATGGAAAAAATTATGATTTTGGGTCATTCAGAGGACAATGGAAATAGGCATAGTAGACATAATGAAGAAGGAATAGATCTTGAAACAGGTATATGACCAGAAAAGTAAATGGACCAGTCACCATCTGAGAGTACTCCCAGGAATGAGGTCATGGTCCTTCCAATTAAGTAACAAGAATGGTCACATAAGCAGGGAAAGGAGTAATATTAGAAGTGCCTAGTAAGAGGCAGTGCAGTAGAAGGATTCTGATTTTGAATGAACTGGGTTTGGGCCCTTTCTCTGCCACTTCAAAAGGTTCTATGGCCTTGGGTTTCAACTTTTTGAATGAGCCCTTTTCTTCTCCTACAGAAGATGGGAATGATCATGAGCATCCCAAGAGATGATCTAGGTCTGGCGCCATATAAATCAATGTTGTGCTTATTCATCACATCAGAATTACGGGCCTTTTTTCCTTGCCTTTTAGCTTCTTGAAGCAGAAACAATGCGACACATCTTCATGAACAACTACCATCTGTGCAATGAGATTAGTGAGAGAGTCGTGCAGCACTTTGTACACTGTATTGAGACACATGGTCGCCATGTAGAATACCTGAGGTTTTTACAAACGATTGTAAAAGCAGATGGCAAATATGTGAAAAAATGCCAGGATATGGTAATGACAGAGGTATGTTTCACCATTTTTATTTAATCACCGTCACACCATCTTTAATATTGTCAATTCTGCTAACATTGGAAGACACTGGATCTTATTAATTTATAAAACAGGATTATCTCAAGATGTCAAACACTTCAGGATATATATTTGCCATTAATCTGATGTAGTAAAATAGGCTTTAGATTGATTTTATCTTTTTTGTGAAAGTTCATTAAAATTTTTTGTATTGTAAAACATGGTAAAACTTAAGAGGTCACATAAAACCATTGACAGATTTCTTTAGGGTACATTTTTTTATGGATGATAATAGAAACACTATGATACTTTAAACTTTGGTCTTTCTCTTATTTTCAAGTATTATAATTATGATCTTGGAAAAAAATGGTTGTCTTTTCTCCTATGTTTGCAGAAGCATATAATTTTTAAAAATACAAATCAGGCAAATAAAATACCATCAGTGATTTAATAGTTACATGCTGAATTTTTTTCCATCATGCTCTTCAAAAATCCTTGTTAAAATACAGAGTTAAACTGAGGTAAATGACAGTTGTTCATTACATTTTATCCTTTTCATCATTACCAATTTTTTTTTAACCTATATTGGACACAGAGTCAGATCAACCTAGTGTCCAAGCTACATCTTAGGTCTGACAAGTGAGATGCTGTAATTAGCTGTCAACTTTTAAATTCATCAAAATCACACTTATAAAATTACTGCTTCAGGGCACCAAATGCAACTACAGTAGCTTGAATAAGGCAAGACAAATTCCAGATGTGACTTTTATGTTGAGAAACATATAAACTATATGCCTATAATTTATAGAACATAAAATTTATATTTAAAGTAATAATTGTTCCTCACCCAAACCAATTAAATAGGAAAAAAAAACTTGTTACACAGTTGATTAAATGTTTTTAAATATGTTTAATTCAATTCAATATGTCCTTGGAGAAGATGGCAGAATAGGACATAAACTTAACTTGCTCTCCCAATACCACCCAACACCCACAAATAATTAAAAATAACTCCACAAAATCATTCACCATCCCCTAATACCATAGGAACCCTGGATTCTAGCACAAAGCTAATAATTAAGTCTATAGGCCTGGCAACTAATATTTTTTTTAAATGAATAAGCAAAAGAGAAGGAACCCAAATATTGATAGCTCTAAGGGGACAGAGAAGACCTGGGTTCAAACTCAGATATCAGTGAAATTTCTTTTTTTTTTTTTAAACCCTTACCTTTTGCCTTGGAACCACTTGGTTCCAAGGGAGAAGAATGGTAAAGGCTTGGTAATGGGGGTTAAGTGACTTGCCTTGAGTCATACAGCTAGGAAATATCTGAGGTCAAATTTGAATCCAGGACTCCCCATCTGTAGGCCTGGCTTTTACTTCACTGAGCCACCTACCTGTCCTCTGGAAGAGTTTTAAAAAGACTTCAGAAACAAAATGAGAGGGGAAAACTGGGTGGCTCAGTGGATTGAGAGCCAGACCTAGCGATGGGAGGTCCTAGGTTCAAATATGGCCTCAGAGTCTTCCTAGCTGTGTGACCCTGGGCAAGTCACTTAACCCCTATTACCTAGCCCTTACCACTCTTCTGGCTTGGAGTCAATAAAGAATATTGGCTCCAAGCCAGAAGGTAAGGGTTTAAAAAAAAAAACAAAAAAAAACCACCCAACAAAACAACAACAACAACAACAAACGAGAGGTTAAGGAAAAATTGGAAAAAAAAAGAGCAATGCAAGAAGATCAAGAAAATTATAAAAGATCACCCAAATGGGAAAAAGTGATCTAGAAACTCATAGGAGAAAATAATACATTAATAAGGGGAATCTAACAATGACTTCCTAAGACAGAAAAAAAAAATAAACCCCAGAACTTAGTAGAAAATTTGATCTATAAGAAACATAAGAAGGTAAATATGAAAGACAATTATAAGCAACCACAAAAAGTAAAATTATTTAATTTGTATATGATAAAATGATATAATCCTTAAGAATTACATTATTAACTGGATACTTTGAAAGAACATATCTTGATAGAAGACTTGAGGTCAAGTTGAATATAATGGAATGAGGTAAAATAATAAGAAAATAGAGCAGAAAGAGGTAAAATGGAACAATTATCTCATATAAAATAAGAGTGAATAGAAGAACTGTCACAGAGAAGGGGAGGAGGGAGTTGTCAAGTTCCTATGGGAGAAGGGTAAATTTGGGGCTTCATAAAAGCAAGGTTGTCAGAGTAGTGGGCTGGTAGTACTAGAACCCTACTTTCATCAGATATTGGCTAAAGAGAGAACAACACATACAACTAGAAAGGTAAAAGTCTTCTTAATGTACAGAGGAATAGGAGGGAAAGGGGATAGAATAAGATAAGGACATGGAGTCCCTTTAAGGGACTTAAGGGACTAAGAAAAGGTAGGATAAAAAGAGAATAACCTTCAGAATTGGGAGGCTATTTGTATATAATCTGTTCTTTAAGCCATGTTGGCTCTTAGTAATCAATACTTCCTTTTATAAATGTTTAAAATATATCTTTCTACACAGTGGATAGATCACTCACTGGGCTTGGAGTCAGGAAGACCTGAGTTTAAACCCTGCTTCAGATACTGGATGGCAGGGTTACCTTGGGTAAAAATTATCTAATTTCCCTGTAACTCATTTTCGTCATATGCAAAATGAAGGCGGTAGACTCAGTGACTTCTAAGGTTCTTTCCAATTCTACATTCATGAATGTATTATCTCTTGTTCTAGAATTTTCAAGCAACTAAGTTTAGTTCAATGACTTGTACTTGAAAAAATAATGGGGAAAAATGAAAATCAAAACAGCTCTAAGGTTTCTCTACCTACTCTGAAAATGGGTATAATGACAAAAAATAGCAACCATCAAAGTTGGAGGGGTATAGGAAGATAGGCACACTAATACATGATTGGGGGAGCTTTGTAACAATTCAAACATTTTGGAAAGCAGTTTGGAATTATGCCATAAAGTGCCTAAAATACACAGACCTTTTGAACCAGAGATTTTATTACTAACTTTATACTGCAAAGGAAGCCATAGATTAAGAAAAAGTCCCCATACTGTAAAATATTAGTAGTAGTACTTTTTATGATAGCCAAGAATTAGAAACAAAAACAGATGTCCATCAATTGGTGAATTACCAAACAATTTGTGGTAATGAATGTAATGGAATACTACTTTGTTGTAAGAAATGTGTGTGAGAAGCATGGAACAATCTATGAACTAATGCAAACTGAATAAAACAAAGCCAGTAAAACAGTATACACAGTAATATAACAATTTAAATGGAAAGAACAATGTGTGAATCTTAAAACTGCTCAAACTCTACCTTAAAACATTTGGTTGAGGCTATTCCCATTTGAACAGTGGAGGTACTTGATCAGAAATGTATTGGGAACTTTAGAATTGCTCCACCCATGCTTGGGCATGCTTTGGGGGAAGATAAATTTGTAAACTCCCTACTGAACAACGAAAAGGTCCCTGACTCATACTTATAGTGAGGCAAAAGCCCTTGAGCTGCATCTATTTTTGGATCTAATACAGGAGGGTGCTGAGTACCTATGAAGGTTAAATTAATCACTAAAAGGGCAAGCTTAGCAAAGAGATGTGAAATACTCAGAAGTTTTAGTCTACCCAGAGAAAGTGATAACAAGATGTGAATTAAGAAGGTGATAACAAGATGTGAATTAAGAATGGTCAGCCCTTTGGAAAACATCTACTGTGATTGGTAGATGTGAAAATTTAGGGGAGGTGACATAGGAGAAAATTCTCTTTAAAAGGAGGTCAGAGGCCTCTGTACTTAGTTCAGCTTAGGAAGCTGAATTGGAGATTCTCAGTGGCTGAATTTAGTTGAGCTCAGGAACTGAACTGGAGGGTCTCTCTGAACACTAGAGTTTTGCTTGGGACAATCTTGTGGTGAGTGATTAAAGACTGACTTAGTTTTCTCTCTTAAAAGAAAGGCCTAGGCAATTGGCTTAGGCCCTAGCCTTCCTATTATTTCCTCTTACTCTGTCTCTCTCCTTTTATTTAATTCCTTCATTTGTATTAATTAAAATCTCCATAAAACCCAGCTGACTTGGGTATATCATATTTGGGAATTTTTCCCATGGCGACCACTTATTGTGGATATAAAATCAAGACACTAAAAATTATCTTTATGCTTTTGACAATTAAAAGTCTTGAACACATATTTTCACGGTCACAGTTTATGGCAACCACTCTTTTGTCCGTAACAAATGACACACCAACAAAAAATAAAAGCAAATGTAACAAAATTATAAAGATCAAGTGAGTCTGGAATGAAGAGATATGAGAAAGTCCTCTTTTTGTGGAGATTTCTTCTGAGTGAATTTCCTACTCTAATCCTCCCTAACTGCCTAAATCCCCAGTCCCTGATCTTAACTAAATCTACAACTAACCCCCCCTTAGCTGGATTTAAGGAATGGGTCTGTGTAAGCTTTTGCTAGGGCCAGGGAAGGTCTTAGATCCATAAAAGATCCAGATCTGATCTCACAATCACTGCAGAATCAGGTTCACCAGAAACTGCTTCAATGAAATACAGCAAGCAGGAAAGGACAAGATTAGCCACCAAGGAAATTTGCAGCCACCACCTCCAGATATTCTCCAGAGAGACAGCTAACAGCCTTAGTCCCAGCTTAATCCTTCTTTCAGAGTTATAGAATCTTCCTGCTGGTTTCATGCCACTTCTCTCTGCAAACTTACACACTTTCCTTATAACACAGGCCCACTGGTGTTACACATTACACATGTTTTTGGACTGCTCAATGTATCAGTCAGTTATGCTAATTCCCTTCCCCTGCCAAAAAAAAAAATATTACTGGTTATTTGGGATGGCTCTTGGGGAGAAGGAGGGATATCTGCAATACCTTACTGATGTAAAAAGCAGAAAACATTAATACAAAATAAAAATAAATTGGGACAATATTTGTCCATCTCCAGTCCTGAGGCACTTTCTCCATTCATTATGTGTTTTTGGAGATCACTGACAATGTCTTAGAAATCACACCTACAGTTCTTTTAGAATCCTGGGATGTTGTGTATCACGAGTCAGGTGAAAAAATGGAGCTTAAATCATGCCTTTTAGTTATGTGACCTTGCAAATAATCACTTTATCTCTAAGTGTCCCAGACACTAAGATAACTCTTCAAGAATTAAAATTATAGAAAAGTACATTATTTGAATTGATGTGAAGAGTTTTCCTAGCAGGAATTTACTCATATGGATGAAATCACATTTCTGGACCAAAATGAAAAAATACATATCTATATTTTCACTAATCTTTTTATACCCTGACCACCCCTCCCCACTCCCTAATATACATATTAGTTTTGGTGGAGTTTACATCATTATTTTTCATGTGAATAGGCTTTTACATAACATTTGTCTTTATTATTGTTTTCTTACTCCATTAAAATTTTTGTACATTAAAATTTTTCTGCTATAATTTTGCATACTTTAGTGAGCAAATCTTTAAAAAAATAAATGCATGATTGAATACTTGAAATGCTAACTAGACTTTCTCATTATTATTTCAGTTAATAAATGGAGGTGAAGATGTGCTGATATTTTACAATGATCGAGCATCATTTCCAATCCTTCTCCAAATGATGTGTTCTGAGAGAGACCGAGGAGATGACAGTGGACCATTAGCCTACCATGTAACCCTTGTGGAATTATTGGCAGCATGTACTGAGGGCAAAAATGTATATACTGAAATCAAGTGCAACTCTCTTCTGCCTCTGGATGATATAGTGAGAGTAGTAGCCCATGATGACTGTATTCCTGAGGTAAGCCTTGGAGCAGCTGAAGAATTATTATAAGTAAATCAATTAGAACTATGCTAGAATTTGCAGAAGAACAAAGTCATTCAGAATATTGGTTCTAGTATTTTGTACTTTTTATTTCAGTAGCTTAGATACTTTGCTCTTGTAATGTAGTTAGTGAAGCTAGATTTGTCTAATAGTGACTGTACTTTTAAACACTGTTATTAAGGCAATCTCTTGAATTTTGAGGATTATTTAGTATAACATGGGTAGACATTCCACAGTTATTAAACCTTTGATTTTTCATATAATTAAAGCACTGAATTGAGAAACACAAAACCAATTATATCATAGCCATTTCATTTCTTATCATCATATAATATAGCTATTGCTTGTGTAATGGCACCTAAGTTTAGAAGTAATAGAGAATTATTAACTATATAAATAAGTCCTGAAAATGATCATAAAAGCAGACTGAGTTTATGCTATTCTTTTGAGTATTTGTATCTTTGTTCAGATATGAGGGTGATATAATTTTGTCTTTAAGAGATGTATATTAGAAAATCTATAATTTAAATCATTAAGAGTACTCCCTCTACCAGCAGAGCTCTCTACCCTTCTATTCATTAGTATAGGGTTTTGAGCTTCTGTGTATAAAAAAAAATCATCATCTATCTTATGTCCGAGCTTATGGTGACTAGAAAAGATATCTAATTGTTTACCCTTACCCTCCTAAAATCAACTTTTAAATTTTTACTGATTTTTTCCCTTTTTTAAAAAAATATACTACTGATTAGAATATTTTCCATACTTTATGGCTCAGATCAATTCCTATCTCTCTTATAAAATTCTAGTTATAATTGATAATCTTATTCTCTGAAACATAGCATATATAATCTACAGCACATAATTTAATATATCATTATAAACTGTTATATATTCTTTTCTAGTTTTATAAGAGATAACTTCCAAACAAGATAATGCTAGTACCTTGTCATAAGAGTACCAAGCAGTGATAGCCACATTATAATCATGAGATTTTTTTTTTCCCATTGGCTGTTCACAAAATTAAAAAGGAGGAAAAAGAATAAAAATTAGGGGTACCTGGAGAAGTCAGCAAGAACTTAAAGAAGGTTCTTTTTACTAACCACTTTTCACAATGTCAAGATTAAACCAGTGATGGTAACCAGAAATGAGAAAGATTTCATCATGGAAAAGGAGCAAAAAGAAGGAAATTTCTTTCTTTAACCTATAGGTAGACTATAACTTCCTAAGTAAAATTTATACTATATGAGTATTTTGTGGTAATTATTCACTGCATTTAAATCTTGTCTTCTCAACTATGTTATACATTCCTTGAACTTCCATCTCTGATATTTTTATATTCTCCATTGCTTGGAGTGCAATCCTAAGTATATAAATTATTCAAGAAATAAATACTTGTTGATTAATTTTGACAACATATCAAAGCAGAATAACACAGCAAGGTAGAGTCAGCAAAATCTGAGTTCAAATCCTGTTTCTGATAATAAATGTTTGAATTTGACAAATCACAACTTCCCTCAACTTCTGTTTTTTCATCCATAAAATGGAGATAATAGCACCTTCCTCCTCCTAGAAATGTGAATATCAAATGATGTAACATTAAATACTTTGTAAACCTTATATGAATGCTCACTATTATCAAACCAATACAAAACATACTTTATTTTATGGCATGATACATCTCTAAAAGTATGGAACAATTAGTTGTCATACAACTATTTATATCTTATCTTAGACTTTTATTGTTAGTAGCCTACAATTCTGATCTGACTCTGATGATAGAGTAGGTAGGAAATGACTTTATTAACCATTCATCAATACTGTTTAGCTTCTAGATCAGTACTATTAATCTGAAGTGTATATGGAAAGTGTATAATCCAAAGTATATGTGGAAATAATTAACTTTTTAAAATATTGCAAAACAGAGGACTTTTAAGATTTCTCATGATGGTGAACTTGAGATTTGACTCTTGATTGTTGAAGGCTGGGCAGACACAGTGTATGTTTTGGCAGGATCTGTCTTTTTAAGAAGAGTTTAAGCATGGACTTTATAAGATCCTGAGTCTACTTTTGGAGGATCAGCCTAGCCAAGTCCAGAAAGACGCCTTGCCAGTTAAGTGGCTACTTGTTGATGAATTCTTTGGCCATGGCAATCCATGAAGCAAAGAAAAGTATAAAATGTTATTCATTCCTTTTCCACTGGATGTAGCCTCTCCTGATAGTGGGAGGAAAAACTCAAAAGAGAAGACAATGAGTGATGAATCACCAAGCTTTCAGTCTGCCTTGAAACTTTAATTTAATTGTTGGTCCTCCTGATAAGAGATTTTAGTCTGGTAATCACTGAGTGGATATATTCCTATAGGAAATGAATCAAATGAGTCTTGAAATTCTTTCTATGAATAAACCTAGGAGAAGAAGGAATTTGAAGCTCAATGGAAGAATGGTTCACAAGTTCTCTTTAAAAGTCCCTAAAGAAGCTGACAGAATGTGTTTTGGAATGGCTCAAAAGATGACAAGAAACATCATTTCATAGGATATTTGGTTCTCTCATATTTTTCGTGAAAAGTATTTGCAAAAAGACTATTGTGTAAATAACTGGAATTCTTTTTCAAAGGACAAAGATAATGAGAAATTCTATGATGAATTTGATAAAAACTTAAATAAAATCACTTTAATTCTTAATGACTTCAGTGAAAAGGTAAGAATAGGTGAGAAGGGCATATACTCTACAATCAAGAAAAGAAATTAGAGAGACCCAGATCTTGTCGAATACACAGAAGTCTCATGTCTTATATATCATGACTACTTTCCTTGAGAAAAGAATCAAAAGTGATGCATAACATGACAAAAATGAAATTTATTATATTTTTACAGACAGAAAGTGATATCAATATAGATATGGAAATCAGTTCTAAATTAGTCATTTTCATACAGTCAAACCATTAACATATTATAGCTATAGCAAAGATCAAATTTGGTACAAAGCTAGAAGAAATAATAAAAACTAAGAAAAAGGTAAATCATACAATTAAATTCTTACCTATTCTTACCTATACATTCTTATCTATTCAGAGAAATTGTTGCCAAAATATGGCATATTAATGAAAGAAAGGACATAGGCCCAGCTATTTTCATATTCAAAGTTTAATTTAAAAAATCAATTGGTAAAAGAAGGTGAAGTAAACAAAAACACCCTAACAACCACAAGAGTCACTTGTTTCACTTGACAAATAGGAGATATTGCAGTTGAGAAAAGGGCACATCAATTTAGAATAAACTAATTGTTTTTTAAAATATTCTCATGATATCAAGAGGGAGAGCAATGGAAGTATATTGACTGGATCTCTCGAAGCTTTACAAAGGATTGGGCAGGGATAGCTGGATTGTGATTTGGACTTTTAAAAGGAAGGTTTACATCAATGAAACAAAAAATCAATTTAGGTATTTTAGTACATTACTGTTATGTTATTACCATTATATGTGGTATCTACAACATTAAAATTCCCAAATTTTGTTCATTTTAAAGTTGACATACTTGCTTGCCTTCAAGTAACCCTATATAGGAATGAACTTAAAAGTGTGTTTCTGAGATTCCTGGAAAAAAGGAGAGTTGCTGCCTCTCTTAGTCATGCAATAGGAAAACTGGTGAGCCAGAATAGTGTGAAGCAGATGATGGTTGTATATGTGAAAAAAATGTATATTAATTTCAGTAGCTCCCTCCCTTCTAGTGAGGGGCTTTGTTTCTTTAGATGGGTCTACTTACCTACACTCAATTTCCTTCCTCAGGTGCCTTGGATATTATGACCTTATTACTGTAAATTTAGACCTGATTCAAATGGAGAAACACTGAGGGCATGAAATACTATTTCATATTCCCAATGTACTTTGAGACCCTTGCCTCTAACTCCTTGTTGACAACCAGGTTAAATGTATTTGTCAAAGCATTTGTTATCTTTTCAAATAATAAAAGCAAATTCCCTATCCTCAAAATGTGTTTCTCCGGAGAAACAATTATTTAAATATGTTTGAATGGTGATTTAAGAGCATTTAATTGTCCTTTTGTTAAATTATTTTGTTGACTGTAAATAGGAAAGTGATAACTTTTGGGTAATGTATTCAATACTTTTGCAGGTTAAGATCGCATATGTGAATTTTGTTAATCACTGTTATGTGGATACTGAAGTGGAAATGAAAGAAATCTATACTAGTAATCACATTTGGAAATTATTTGAAAACTTTCTTGTTGATATGGCAAGGGTAAGTATTCTGACAGTTTTTAAAAATTGAATTAAGATAACAGAATTTGGATTAACTTTAAAAGCATTAATATTTAACAAAAGTGGAAGCATTTAATAATAGCTATGGTTATTTTATATCCTTTCAAAATTTAAAAATGTGTCTATAAAACATTAAGCATCTGAATTTAAAATGACAAATGTAATCAATCATATTTTTAAAATTAAAAACTATAGAAAATTATCTGGTTAATAATATACATTTCCTATTCCTCATGTAGATGTTTGATATTTTAAAATATGTAACCATTTATGTGGTCATTTTAAATAGAGGAAAGGCCCAATGGAAAGAACTTGTTCCAGTTCAGATAACTGATTTTTATTCAATCTGTATTTAGGGATTGGGACTAGACCTGTGTTTTCATTGATAAAGAAAAATTAATGAATCAGGAAACTCCTTTTAAAAGTACAGGTTGGCTTTTTCTTATCTCCTTTCCTATTATCCTTTTCAGTTTCTCTATGTCTTTTTAAATTCCATAGTTAAAACTAGATCTTATCAACACAAATTAGAATGGATAGATGACTCTCCAGCATGTTCAGATTATAAATTTCTAAATTATCTCAATTTGATCTTAAATCTTTTGCTTATCCTTTCTTCTGCATGATACTTCATTGTGCATGGGGTTCTAACCCTATTTGGGCACTAACCCATTCTTTCTCTTCCCACAAGTGTGAAAATTTGAAGAGAAAAAATGTGGAATTGGGTTAATTATCTAAAGGCTTGGTAAAGGTTTATTACCTGAAACTTTCCTTAGAACTCTGGCTAGAACTGTACATCAGAAAATAGCTAGAGTTTATATAGCATTTTAAGGTTTGTTAAGTATTTTCAACCATTATCTCATTTTATCTTCACAGCCACCTTGTGAGATAGATGCTGGTTTTATCTCTATTTTGCAGATGAAAAAACCGAGGCAGGCAAAAGTTATGTGATTTGTCCAGGGTCATTCAAATAGTAAGCTTCTGAAGCTAGATTTGACCTAGGGTCTTTCTGAATACAGGTCCAGTGTTTAATCTACTATACATCATAGCTGCCTAAGTATCCCAGGTTTCTCTGAAACTACCTCCTTTATAATTTCTTACTGCACAATAATATTCTATCATATTAATATATATTAATTTATTCAACTATACCTTAATTTATCAGCATCCCCTCAGTTTTCTACTATAAATATCTTTGAACATATTGATCATATTCTTCTTTCTTTGAAATCTTTGGAGTACAGACATACCTAGAAGCATTATTACTTTGTCAAAGGGTATGTATTATTTAATATTTTTTGAGCATAGTTCAAAATTACATCTTTCATTCTATCCTTTTTTTTTTACCATCCTCTGTTGCCCATTTGTGTCCTACCTTGTCTTAATTCTCTACATTTGCCTAGATGTCTTCAGGTCCAGAATCTTTGCTGAAGACCTTTTCTTCAAGACTCAATTTAGATACTGTCTCCTTTGCCTTATCTTTCTTCCCTCCTAAGAATATATCTTCCTCTTCAAATTTCCCATAGAACTTTGCCTTGACTTTTGTCTTAAGTTTATCATAGCCTCTCTTGTATCATACTTATTCATTAGCTAAGTCACTGCTGAATTTGAATTATGTTGCTTTTCACATTTCCCCATTACCTATCACATTGTTTTTCATATAGTAGGTATTTTAAAAGGTTTGTAGAATTGATTTGAATTTCAATGATGGTATCCTTTCTAGCCTTTTACTATTATCTAGAATTATGTTATTAGCATATACATTCTGGTTTTATTCAATCTATTTTATATAATTATGAACTAGTTTCTAAGTTTCCTGTGGAATATAGGCTCACATTTTTATAAAGTAAAATGAATAGAAATGAACCAAATATGTATCCCAAATACATTCCATTATCTTCATGGAGGTGCTTTTATTTAACTAGATATAAATATCACAAAAGATCCTTGAGGCAAACATATAGAACTGACATATCCTAATTATTGTTGCCTTGAATTTCAAGAAGATATTAAATAGATTTTCACACTGATTTGTTGAAGGAGGATAGTATTATGAACTGAAGATAAATTTTTGAAAGATCAAGGTTACATATAAGTTTCTACTAGGAAAATAGTACATATAATTAAAGATTTTCCTCGGCATCTTCCACTTGATATCTGCCACTGATTCTTCCAAATTAACATCTTTTATCTAATGATGTGATAAATATTTTGATAAACTAGAAATTTAATTATTATTTAATTTAACTAAATATATTGCCTGAGATCTTACATAGATGAAAATTTGAGAATAAAGTAATGTTTTAATTGAATCCACATTCCATAAATTTTGGCATGATAGAAATTAATGGAGTTGGAGTGGTAGTATGAGGATGAAGGCAACCTTTCTTCTACCTTCCTTCTGTGGTAGAGAAAGAAAATAAATCTGAATTCATTGTATTGTCTTCTCAGTGGTTGGCTTTAATCATAACTTCTCAAACATCCTAACTGTCTTCTTCCTCAAAAAGTGCTCTCGAAGAGTAAAATCAAATTTTCAGTTGTATATTAATAAGTAAACAAATTTAAGTGACATTTTGCCTCATAAATACATTTTTACATTGTACATAAAGGACCCTTTGCCTTGGAAAAACTGGAAGGTAGATATGTCATTAAAGTGGCTTAAACTCTGTAGAAAGCTGGACGCCTACCATATCAAATTATTCACTCCCGTTACCAATGTGGATCACCATCATCTCCAAGAAAGTTACCTGGAGCGCTGAGAGGTTAAGTGACTTGCCTATGGTAACACTCATAAGCTTTGTGCCAGAGACAAGACTGGAATCAGTTCTTCCTGGATCCAAGGTAGCCAGGCCTATCACTATGCCATTCAGCCTAGTTACATGGAATTACATCACATCCCTAGTCTAGCAGCACTAAAGTTATACTCAGTGCCACAGCCTATTAATGAGGGAGTTAAATATGTAACTATAAGATGCATGAATTTCAAATGTGACAGAGTTGTGGAATTCCAGAATGATCAATTAATGGGCTTTAGTGACTTGCAGCAATCAGAAGAGATATTCATTTTGATAAAAGATGTATATTGTTTGCTTCGCTTTGTATTCCTAGTTCTTAACATGATGATTGGCATATAGCTGGTGCTTATTATATGATTGTTGGTTAACTTGTCATGTATGAGCTAAAAAAACCCTCTATGTGTCAGTTAAGGGCTTCTATTCTTAGTCTAATGATTTTCTAGTTCAGTCCTCCACCCACTGCAGGAACTGTTTCTGTAGTATTCCCTAAAACATGTTTTCAGATTTCTACTTAAATACGTTTTATGACAGAGAACTCACTACCTCTAGAGTAAGTCTATTTTTAATGTTTAAAGACAGTCATCATGATTTCCCTTAGTCTTCACTTCTCTAAGCTAAATATCAGTTCCTTCAAGTGTTGCATAAATCAGTATGACCTCTAGATCCTCCACCATTTTGGTTTCCCTCTTCTAGTAACTTCAGTTTATTGTTTTCTCTTATAAAACGTTGCCCTCAGAATTGAGCCTGGAATTCTGCCATTATCAAAAAATTGTTATTATATGCAGGAATAAAATTCAGAAGAGAAAGTGAGAAGATTTGAAGAAAGCCTCTCTACTTCTCAAGTTAATGGGGGAAATGAAAAAAATACTCCAAGAGGAAAAGAAAACATAAAAATAATCTAAAGAGATAGAAGAGAATCCTTAACATTGTTGGAGGTTGGAGGGTAAAAGAATATGTCATAAAGAGAAAAGGAAAGAAGGACTACTAAACCTTGAGACTATGTGATTGTTTTGAGACTCCCTATAGATGATGGAACTGTGAAGGAAACAGTCTTGTGCTCCACAGGATGAAGTTCAGAATTCACATGTGCTGTAATTGAATGAATGAATGAATGAATCCAAAGCACTTACTATTTGCCAAATACTAGTTAAATATATAGATATATTTCCTAGTGCAAAGCTCTTGGGATCTAAATCAGTAAGTTTAGAGTCTCTGCCCTTGATGAACTCAAACTCTTAACTGATGGAGACATCTAAAATAACATTGAGCTGTAGGGCAGACTCCAGGAATTGTTAGTTTTAAGGGATGACAAAGTGTAGGAGTTCTTGCATTACCTCAGGAGATCTGATGACAGTGCCAGGAGTCTGAAGGACAGATAGGCAGGGCATATGGTAAGATCTGGGTCCTCTACCAGGAGAACAAGAGTTAGTGATTTTCATCTTATCTAAGATATGTGGGTATTCCAGCAGCAGAAATAGGTTCTGTGAAGCCGTCTTGTATTGGGCAAGGGATGATGTGGTTAAAGTACACTGGGATTATTGCTTTCCACAGTATAGACAGTTTTTAAAGTAGCTTAAATTTTTCTTAGAATTTTTAGTAGCTACGTGATATTTGGCTCAAATCAAGTTTCCAATCAAGCTTTATATGCAAGCTAGTATTGTGTCAAGCCACCAAAGTCACCCAGGCTTAGGCTATTTTGAGAGTGAGGTCTGTTATGTGGGGTGATGAAGGCTTTACTGTATTCTGCCTCAGTCAAACTGTATTTGAAGAACTGTGTTTAGCTCTTTGTATGCCACTTTTCAGGAAGCTGGTCAGTCAACAAATTTAAATGTTTACTATGTCTCTGGCACTATAAATTCTGGGGATTAAGGAAAGGTAAATGTTTTTGTCCTCCAGAAGGTTACATTCTAAATGGAGAGGTAACATGTAAATAAAGGAGGTATGTCTCTTTTTCTACACAAAACACATTTAAATGTCTATATTTTACACTTGCTATCTCTCTATATTCAAGTACTATATTTGTGTATGTATATGGAAGCCATAGATTCATATGATTTTAGAGTTAGAAAACAACCCCAGAGCCCAGTGTTCTCATATCGTAAGAGTGGCAGCTGAGACTGAGAGAAGGGACTTGTCAAAGATTGTGCAACTAGTTATAGCTGGCATTTACATAATACTTTAAAATTTGTGAAACACTTTATACACAGCTTGTTTTATGCTCATAACAACCTGGAGAGTAGGTGCTATTATCATCCCCATTTTACAGATTAGGAAACTGATTCAGACTCAGAAAGCAGTGACTTGCCCAGGGTCACACAGACTATTAAGTGTTCTATGCTAGATTTGAACTCAGGTCTGAATTTTGATTTTTTACTCCAAATCTGAAGTGAAAATTTGGGAAATATATAGTCTTAGTGGAAAAATAATTGCCTATTAAGTGCTACTCTCTCTGTAGTCAGAATCAATAGCAATAATAACAAAGCATTTAGTAAGCATGATAATATTTGTGTGACCTTGGGAAAATTATTTCACCTTCTTAGATCTTAATTTCCTCATCTGTAAAATAAAGGGGCTGGAGTATATGATCTCTAAAGTTTTTTTTTCCAGCAGTTTATTTATAATCACATGTACTGTGTATATATCATATTAGGCACCAAAGATAGAAGTTTTGCTAAGACATAGTTGTTTTACTCATAAGGTAATATAGCCTCTCTTTGCCTCTCTGTCTTTGTTTTTGTCTCTCTCCTTCTCCTCTTTTCTCTTTCCCCTCCACCCTTCTCTCCACAAATAGATTAAGGACTAGATGGGTGATTTCATTGGTATAAGGAACTTTCAAATGAGGAAATTTCCTCAACCATTGTAATTCAACACTTTTTTTTTGTAGCAGTTGCCTAGGACACTATTAAGTTAAATGAAAGATGTACTGATGAAAACCCAGGGTCACACAGCCATTCTGTGTTATGAGAAGGGACTTGAATCTAGGTCTTCCTGACTCCAAAGCTAGCTCTCTATTCACTTTGCCTTAGCCTCTCTGATATATAATATCATGTTCCAAATTTATTAGAGAATTATTAAATAAACTCTTATGTGAAGCATTAGGGAAGTTATTATTGATAACTGGGATTAGGTAATGCTTCTGAAAGGAAATAGAAATTGTGGTGGTTTTTAAAGGATGATTAAGAATTCAACTGGAATAGAGAAAGAGGGAGACTTTGTAAAACTTAGGGATTGTCCCAAGTGAAAACATGAAGGCATTAAAGCGTTATTCAGGAACAGAAAGCCATTTGTCTAAAGTAGAATAAATGAAGGAGAACTTAACATGACCTTCCTTTCTGCTTTTCATTTCTTCTCATGTCTCTAAACATTAGAAACATTTCCTTTTAGTTCAGCTAAATAACTATATTAATTAATAGGTAAGAAACCATTAATTATAGTGGCATGGTACAGAAGGTAGATAGTTTTACACCAGGGAGATGTGGGTTCAAATCGAATTTTGACACATTCTGACTGCCTCTTGGAAAGTCATTTAACAGAACCCCCTACCTTTGCTCTGTGATTAAAACTTGTAGGACAGTTCATCTATATTCATACAAGGTGAGTTTCTTTACTGAGATTTTCTTCCTCTGCTAAAAGCAGGTATGGTTTTGGAACATTATACAAAAAAGTAAATTGCATTTTATTTTGGTGACTGCTCTAGACCTGTCCTGTCTTTTACTTTGTCTTTTTGTCTCTGTCACATTTTTTCATCTCTCTGTGTCTTTATCTGCCCCTCTCTCTGTCTCTCTGTCTCTCTGTCTCTCTGTCTCTCTGTGTCTCACTGTCTCTGTCTCTCTGTCTCTGTCTCTGTCTCTGTCTCTGTCTCTGTCTCTGTCTCTGTCTCTGTCTCTCTCTCTCTCTCTCTCTCTCTCTCTCTCTCTCTCTCTCTGTCCTTTCCTACCTCTTTCCCTCCCTACCCAACAAAGGAAACATACTATGCTTTCTAGTAAATTTTTGGATAGTCCAAATTCAGATGATTTATTTGGCCCCTAAAAGGATGTTAAGTAGCTTTCAGAAAATTTTCAGACAGTACCTTTTGATCTTCAGTGTTTCAATGTTATCTGAAAAGAGGTATTTTGAGGGTGGAAAATGATTTTCTTTGGGCTTTTATAACTGCAGTTGTAGGGTAGTCTAGTGCTTTGAGTTTTCATTATTAGAGTTTAGCAATGCTCTATAGGTAGTATTCTCTATAGGCTAGAATTCTTTTTTCTTTGAAGATATACCCAATTTTGTTATCAAATTTAAGATTTGATAACAACCAAAAATACCTTGGAGTGATATGTTGGCAGCATTGAAATGCACCACCCATTAGGAAGCTCACATAACATGGTTTGTCAAATATGTCACTGCTTAGTGGGACAAATCACTTTGTTTCATTTTAAGACAAATGACTTGAGCCATTCTCTCCTTATATGTAGTTTAACTGTGGAACAGAGGTTACATAGTTTAGAACACATTTCTGTCTTTTTTCATATGATGGGACTGAAAAGACTTTCTTGACTTTGATGATCCCTTTAAGCAAATGCTGGATGATCCATTTAAGCAAAAAGTCCCCCAAGGGAACTACTGTAGACCTTCTGCAAGCTAGAGAAAAAAGGAACAAATTCAAAATTCATAGTTCATTTTATTTGCTATATAGAATCCCATCACATTACTAATTCACATATTTACTTCATTGAGAATTTTGATAAGTTTTAAAACAATATTCATATTTGATCTGATGTTGCTGAATTGCCCTTTTTTGTTTCAAATATTCAAATATTTTGTTTCAAATTTTCAAAAATTTGTTTCAAATCAAAAATTTCAAAAATATTTTGTTTCAAATATTCAATCACTTATGAAGTGTTTGAAATTCTAAGCAGTGGTTATTGGTTTAAGGTATGGGGTGAAGAGTTAGGGAAGATTCAGGTATCTGGGATTCAACTGAAGTTTTCACATTGATACTATTGACTGAGAATAGTCTCTGTTCTCCATTGATATGACCTGTAAGAGACCTTATACCCTAGAACTAAATGAAATGCAAATTTGTTTTGAGTGTAGGTAGATCTTGAAATTTATCATCAGAATCAATTTTGTCAAAATTTGAGAAATAGATTCCACAGTTCTTAATGTGACAAAATTATTAAATATACTTATGTATAAAGTCCTATATGAGTCACAGAGAATAAAAAAATGAAATGAAAAATCTCAGTTATGATTCCTTGGAAAACTAATTTCCAGTTGTTGCTGGTATTATTGCAAAGATTAGTTCTAATTTAGCCATTTTTCAACAGAAGCTAATCCTGTTTTACTAAGGTCCAGAGTAAAAAATATTTTAACATAATATATTTGTGACTATTTTCTGTTTGTTCTACCCTATATTTTCATTTCATATTCCCCTTCTTTTGCTAGTTTTCACTATCACATTCCCTCATCCCAACTTATTCACTTATTCTATTTACTGTCTCTTAAATTTAGTAATTTACTCAGTTTCTCTTTGAAGTTCAGAGTTTACTTAGTAAAATAAACATTTTATTGTACCTTATGTTTCATGGCATATAAGGAACAACAATATTGGTATTAATAATTATAGTTATTTAAGCCCATTATGTGCCAGGCTCTGTGCTAAGTTTTTTTTTTTTTACAAATATTCTTTCATTTTGTTCTTAAAACAACTTTGGAGTTAGGTGCTATTATTATCCCCATCTTGTAGTTGAGGAAATTGAGGCAAACAGTTTAAGCATCTTACCCTGAGTCACATAGCTAGAAGTATCTGATGCTGGACTTGAACTCAGATGTTCCAGAATCCAGGCCCAGCATTCTATCCATTGCACCACTACCTAGGCTGCCTTACAGGATTGGAGCAGGTTGTTAGGTTTGTGTTTTTACTGTACCCTTTCCAACTCTAATATTGTCTTTTCTTGTCTTAATTACTCCAAGTATTTATAAGAAATCTTCCATTCTTTTTGGATGGATCTTTTTTTGAAAGCTTATTATTATTCTTATTCCCATTTCTTTTCCATTGTTAACCCTATCTGTAAAGAGCTATGATTGAGTGGGGTCAATGAGACTAACTGAATTTACTCTGAATTGGATAAGAGTTGGGGAGGTGTGGTTGTAGCTGAAAGGTTCATGTACAGATGAGAGTGACCATTGAATTGTAAACATTTCAAGATCAAGAACTGGCCAGAGAAGACTCTTAGAAATGAGCAGTGAAAGCAGGGTCTAAACTAGGGTCTACAAGTGGTAATTGTTCAGTCCTGGGTAAATCATGGGTATAAAACAAGAGAAAGGGTTATTTCAGTACAACAAAGTTAGTTTTGTTGGCAACTTTCATGTTTTTATGCTTGATTATATATTGCTGGTTCCACCCTCCAGTTTCTTCTAAATGCCTTCAGATCTACAGCTCTGGCAGCTGCTCTCATAATTTTGCATGGTAATTTAATCATACTAGTGTGTATGAGATTCCATTCAGAGTCACCACCCTGATTTATATCTTTATTGAACTATTACAGTAGGCTCCTCATTGGACTCCTTGATTCAATTCTCTCCCATCTGTAATCTTCCCAAAGCTGTCAAGGCAATATGCTTAAATCAATGGTTTGTTCTGTTCGAGAAGCTCTGTTGACCTCCCTGTTGCCTCTAGAATCAAACTAAAACTCTTTTATTTAACATTTAATGTCCTTTACAACCTGGTTCCAATCTACCTTTCCAAGCTGATTATATATTTCTTAGTTACCAACTCTGTGATTCTATGGTCCAACAGCTCATCTACTTTTAGTTTCTTATACATGACATCCCATCTCCCCTGTATGCCTTTGCTTAGTCTTCCCCTATGACTAGTACACTCCCTCTTTATCTTCCCATATCAGTAGAGATTCTTAGCTTCCTTCAAAGCTGAGCTCCAGTACCAATGAGTCCTTTCCTATTCTTCCTCTCCCAATTGTTAGTGTCCACGCCCAAACTTCTCACATTTGCTTAGTATAAATTATTATACGTACTCCTTGTTGCCTATAAAAGAATCTAAGCTATTGTATTTCCAGAGCCAAATGTAGTAACCAACACTTAGTACCATTTACTAAGTGCTTGATTATGTTGTCTGCTTTCACACTTTACCTTCTCTCCTCTCCCAGGCTTTCCATTCATAGTGCCATCACACTTATTCAGCCCTTTATTGCCCCACCCCCCACCCCCCAATCTGGATTTTTGCAATCCAGGACAGCACAGTTTAGTGAATAGAATGGTTGATGTGGGTTCAAGAAGACCTGTATTCAAATGCTGCCTGATGTTATCTGTATGATCCTGGTCAAATCTCAATCCCTGAGTTGCAGTTTAATACCTGTGATATTTCATTGAGTTTTTGTGAGTCTATAATGAGATAATGTATGAAAATGTTTCTTAATCTTTTAAGTGCAGCACAAATATTTGTTGTTTAATGCCTCTGATGCACAGTAGTTATATGACTATTGGTAAGACTTTTGACTTTTCAGTGCTCCAAGCAACTCTTTATTTTTTTTAAATTTATAATATTTTATTTGATCATTTCCAAGCATTATTCATTAAAGACAAAGATCATTTTCTTTTCCTCCCCCCCGACCCCCATAGCCGACGCGTGATTCCACTGGGTATTACATGTGTTCTTGATTCTAACCCATTGCCATGTTGTTAATATTTGCATTAGAGTGTTCTTTTAGTCTCTTCTCTGTCATGTCCCCTCAACCACTGTAGTCAAGCAGTTGCTTTTCCTCGGTGTTTCTACTCCCAATTTGTTGATTATTTCAATTAGCTTTTTGGTTGAATCTCTAGGATTCTTTAAGTAGACTATCATGTCATCTGCAAAGAGTGATAACTTGGTCTCCTCCTTGCCTATTTTGATGCCTTCAATTTCTTTTTCTTCTCTAATTGCTACTGCTAGTGTTTCTACTACAATGTCAAATAGTAGAGCTGATAATGGGCATCCTTGTTTTGCTCCTGATCTTATTGGAAATGCATCTAGTTTATCTCCATTGCAGATAATGTTGGCTGATGGTTTTTAGATAGATACTGTTTATTATTTTTAGGAATGACCCTTCTATTCCTATGCTTTCTAGTGTTTTTAATAGGAATGGGTGTTGTATTTTATCAAAGGCTTCTTCTGCGTCTATTGAGATAATCATGTGGTTCTTGTTGGTTTGCTTGATGATATGGTCAATTATGTGGATGGTTTTCCTAATATTGAACCCAAGCAACTCTTTAAATCTGTACATTAAAGACCAGTTGCTGATCTGCATTTGTGGCTGGAGTTTTTAGAGCTCCCTGCATGGATGCAATCAAAGGCACAGGTCACAACATTAAAAAAAATTATTATAATGTATTCTCTCTCTGCCTCCAGTGACCCCAGTGACTTTGCAATGAGGAAAATCTTTTATTGTGCAGAGATGTGATCATCATCTCTGCTCTGGCTTCATATTACTTATGAGATATAGTACAAATCTATCTCCTGGCATTCAAGGCCCTCTTAGCCTCATCTCACATTATGCCCACTGTTCTGGCCTGAATTTTAGTTTTCTATTCCCTGAACTGTACATTTTATGCTTTCCTGCTTCCATACTTTTGCTTATGCAGTTCAGATCATCAAATGATAGCTATTTGTATATGTGTTATATTTACCCTGCTAAACTTTAAAGTTCTGAGGGTAGGAATCATTTCTTATTTGTGTTTGAATCACTATTATTCCCACTCCACTTCTACCTCAGTGCTTGGGATAAATTCTGCAGATTGTAGGCATTTGCTAAATTTTTATTGAATGGTAATTCAGAATTAAAGAAAAAGTCTAATATTTCCTTCTTCCTTTCTTAATTGGATCTTTTCTGCTTTTCTTTGCTATAGCTTAGATGTTTTAAGCTAAGTTAAAGAGAAATTTAAAAAGGGTTTAGTCATAATTTAACTATTCCTTTTATTTTTATAATATTTTATTTGTACTGTTATTTTAGTATGTTCTCATTTCTAAGGGAAGCCTTCATATCTCTCATTTTGAATATGGAGGCAACTTTGAATTTATTTATTTATTTTTATTTATTTTTGTTTTTTTATAGAACAAATAACTTTTATTTTTTTAAACATTATTTTTTTATTTGGTCAATTTCAAACATTATGCCTTGGTTACAAACATCATTTTCTGTTCCTCCTCCCCTCCCTTGGCCCCTCCCATAGCCCACGTGCAATTCCACTGGGTATTACATGTGTCCTTGATTAGAACCCATTTCCATGTCATTCGTGTTTGCACTAGGATGTTCATTTAGGGTCTATATCCCCAATCATATCCCCCTCGACTCATGCAATCAAGCAGTTGTTTTGTGTGTGTGTGTGTGTGTGTGTGTTTTGTGTGTGTGTGTGTATGTTTGTGTGTGCATGTGTTTTTCCTCCCACAGTTTTTCCTCTGAATGTGGATAGTTTTCTTTCTCATAGATCCCCCCAGGTTGTTCATAATCACTGCATTGCCACTAATGGAAAAGTCCATTACATTTGATTGTGCCACAGTGTATCAGTCTCTAGGTACACTGTTCTCCTGGTTCTGCTCCTTTCACTCTGCATCACTTCCTGGAGGTTGTTCCAGTCTCCATGGAATTCTTCCACTTTATTATTTCTTTGAGCACAATAGTTTTCCATCACCAACATATACCACAATCTGTTCAGCCATTCCCCAATTGAAGGGCATCCCCTCATTTTCCAATTTTTTGCCACCACAAAGAGCTCAGCTATGAATATTCTTCTACAAGTCTTTTTCCTTATTAATCTTTTGGGGTACAAACCCAGCAGTGCTATGGCTAGATCAAAGGGCAGACAGTCTTTTAGTGCCCTTTGGGCATAGTTCCAAACCCTCAAGAATGGTTGAATCAATTCATAACTCCACCAGCAGTGCATTAATGTCCTGACTTTGCCACATACCCTCCAGTATTCATTACTTTCCATTGCTGTCATGTTATCCAATCTGCTAGGTGTGAGGTGATACCTGAGTTGTTTTGATTTGCATCTCTCTGATTATCAGAGATTTAGAACACTTTTTCATGTGCTTATTAATGGTTTTGATTTCTTTGACTGAAAATTGCCCATTTATCTTTGTAAATTTGAGTAATTGGACTTTTGTCAGAGGTTTTTGTTATGAAGATTGTTTCCCAGTTTGTTATTTCCCTTCTGATATTAGTTACATTGATTTTGCTTGTACAAAACCTTTTTAATTTGATATAGTCAAATTTATTTATTTTACATTTTGTGACTCTTTCTCAGTCTTGCTTGGTGTTAAAATCTTTCCCTTCCCAAAGGTCTGACATGTATACTATTCTGTGTTTACATAATTTACTTATAGTTTCTTTCTTTATGTTCAAGTCATTCACCCATTCTGAGTTTATCTTGGTGTAGTGTGTGTGAGATGTTGATCTAAGCCTAATCTCTCCCACGCTGTCTTCCAGTTTTCCAGCAGTTTTTATCAAATAGTGGATTTTTGTCCCAAAACCTGGGATCTTTGGACTTGTCATAGATTGTCTTGCTGAGGTCACTTACCCCAAGTCTATTCCACTGATCCTCCTTCATGTCTCTTAGCCAGTACCAAATTGTTTTGATGACCACTGCTTTATAATATAGTTTGAGATCTGGTACTGCAAGGCCACCTTCCTTTGTATTTTTTTTTCATTATTTCCCTGGATATCCTTGATCTTTTGTTCTTCCAAATGAGATTTGTTATGTTTTTTTCTAATTCAGTAAAAAAGTTTTTTGGAAGTTCAATGGGTATGGCACTAAATAAATAGATAAGTTTGGGTAGGATGGTCATTTTCATTATGTTAGCTCATCCTACCCATGAGCAGTTAATGTTTTTCCATTTGCTCAGATCTAGTTTTAGTTGTGTGGAGAGTGTTTTGTAGTTGTGTTCACATAGTTACTGTGTTTGTCTCGGTAGATAGATTCCTAGGTACTTTATATTGTCTAGGGTGATTTTGAATGGAATTTCTCCTTCTAATTCCTACTGCTGAGATGTGTTGGAGATAAATAAAAATGCTGATGACATATGTAGGTTTATTTTGTATCCTGCAACTTTGCTAAAGTTGTTGATTATTTCCACTAGCTTTTTAGTTGATTCTCTAGGATTCTTTAAGTAGACCATCATATCATCTGCAAAGAGTGATAGCTTGGTCTCTTCATTGCCAATTTTAATACCTTCAGTTTCTTTTTCTTCTCTAATTGCTACTGCTAGTGTTTCTAGTACAATGTTAAATAGTTAAGGTGATAATTGGTATACTTGTTTCTCTCCTGATCTTATTGGGAATGCATCTAGTTTATCCCCATTGCAGATGATGTTGGCTGATGGTTTTAGATAGATACTGTTTATTATTTTTAGGAAAGACCCTTCTATTCCTATGCTTTCTAGTGTTTTTAATAAGAATGAGTGTTGTATTTTGTCAAACACTTTTTCTGCATCTATTGAGATAAACATGTGATTTTTGTTGGTTTGCTTGTTGATATGGTCAATTAGGTGGATGGTTTTCCTGATATTGAACCATCCTTGCATTCCTGCTATAAATCCCACCTGATCATTGTGAATAACCCTCCTGATCAGTTGCTGGAATCTTTTTGCTAGTATCCTATTTAAGATTGTTGCATCTATGTTCATTAGGGAGGTTGGTCTGTAGTTTTCTTTCTCCTTTTTTTGACCTGCCTGGCTTTGGAATCAGTACCATATTTGTGTCATAAAAGGAATTTGGTAGAACTCCCTCTTTGCTTATTATGTCAAATAATTTGTATAGTATTGGGATTAGTTCTTTGAATGTTTAATTCAATTCATTTGTGAATCCATCAGGCCCTGGGGATTTTTTCTTAGGGAGTTCTTTGATGGCCTGTTCAATTTCTTTTTCTGATATGGGATTATTTAAGAATTCTGTTAATTTGGTTTTCTTTTTTCCTTTTTTAAATTGGATTGACCAGTACTTTGTCTATTTTGTTTGTTTTTTCAAAATACTAGCTTCTAGTCCTATTTATTAGTTCAATAGTTCTATTACTTTTGATTTTATTAATTTCTCCTTTAATTTTTAGGATCTCTAATTTGGTTTTCTGCTGGGGGGTTTTAACTTAATTTAATTTAATTTAATTTAATTCGCTTTCAAGTTTTTTGATTTGCATATCCAATTCATTGATCTCTGATCTCCCTAATTTGTTAATATATTAACTCAAGGATATAAATTTCCTCCTGAATATTGCTTTGGCTGCATCCCATAAGGTTTGGAAGGATGTCTCATCATTGTAATATTCTTCAATGAAATTATTAATTGTTTCTATGATTTGTTCTCTAACTAACCGATTTTGGAGAATCATATTATTTAAATTTCCAATTAATTTTTTATTTTGCTCTCCATGCACCCTTACTGATCATTATTTTTATTGCCTTATGATCTGAAAAGGTTGCATTTATTATTTCTGCTTTTCAGCATTTGTATACCATGTTTTTTATGACCTAGTATATGGTCAATCTTTGTGAATATACCAAGTGTTGCTAATCCACTTTCCTATTTGTCTATGTTTTATAGGTGAGTTCATCTCATTCACGTTCAAAGTTATGATTGTCACTTGTGAATTCCCTAGAATTTTGATATCTCTCCTAGTTCAGTCCTTTCTTCTTTTGCTATATACTTTTAAACCAGAGGTTTACTTTTAATCAACCCCCCTAATCCCCTCCCTTGATATGCTTCCCTTTCTGGTCCCTCCCTTTTTGTTCCCTTCTTTTTTTTTTAGGGTCTGTTAAGTTACCTCCCCCCTATCCTTCCCTCCCTTCTTGTACTCCCTCCCGCCTACCCCCTTTAGTTTTCCCTTCTCCCTTACCCTGTAGGATAAGATAGAATTCAAGATCCCAATGGATCTAGATGCTCTTCCCTCTCAGAGTTGATTTCCCTGAGAGTAAGGTTTAAGTATTATCTATTAGCACTCTCTTCCTCTCCTTCTTATAAGAGTATTCTTCTCCTCCCCTTCCCATGTGTATCTTTGTGTGAAAAAGATTATTCTATTTATTTTATTTCTTAAAGTATCTCTTGGTACCATCATCAACCCCTCCTTTCTTTTTTTTTGCATATCGTCTTATAGCCCTTAATGCCCCAATCTTTTCCTATGAGTGATTCTTCTAATTACTATAATAATAAATACAATTTCTGAGAGTTACAAATATTTCCCCATATATTAATATATATATATAATTTGATCTAATTGTAGCCCTTAAAGAAGAGAGTTTGAATTAAAAAAAAAAAAACATTTCCCCCTCTTCCCTCTCTTTCATATTTACCTTTTCATGTTTCTCTTGATCTTTGTGTTTGGACATCAAACTTTTCACTTAGTTCTCGTCTTTTCTTTACAAATACTTACAAATCTTCTATTTTGTTGAATGCCCACACTTTGCCCTGGAAGTATATAGTCCGTTTTCATGGATTCTTAGTTGAAGACCCAGTTCTCTTGCCTTTCTGAATATCATGTTCAAGGCCTTGCGGTCCTTTAGTGTGGAAGCTGCCAGGTCTTCTGTGCTCCTGATGGGTGCTCCTTGGCATCTTAATTTTATTGTGTATCTTCTTGTAGAATTTTCTCCTTAGCTTGAAAGCTCTGGAATTTGGCAATTACATTCCTGCAAGTTGTCTGTTGGGTATTAATGTAGAGGGTGTTCTATGAACTCTTACAATGTCTATTTTTCCCCCTTGTTCAAGAACATCAGAGCAGTTTTCTTGGATGATTTCTTGTAGTATGATATCAAGATTACTGTTTATTTCTGGCTTTTCAGGTAGACCCATGATTCTCAGATTGTCTCTACTTCCTCTGTTTTTCTGATCTGTCACCTTGTCAGTGAGATATTTTATGTTTTCTTCCATTTTGTTAGTCTTTTGTCTTTGATTCTTTTAACATTAATTCTTGCTGTTTTGCAAGATCATTGTGTTCTAGTTCCCTAATTCTGGTCTTTAAAGACTGTTTTTTCCTTTTCAGTTTGGTTTGTCCTGCTTTTTGTGGCTTCTAGCTGTTTCTCCAATTGGGAGTTCTTGTCCTTTAGACTATTGTTTTCTGTTTGAATTATTTCCCACTTTTCTTTACAGAAGGCTTCTATCTTTTTGATAAGCTCCAATTTAAATTCTTTAAGAGCTTGTGGACAATTTCCATTTTTTTAGAAGCTTTCATCTTTGTTTGAATTTCTTCCTTTATATCCTCTGTAGCCTGGATTTTCCATCTGTAAAAATTTTCCAGGGTCACTGCCTTCTTCCTATTTTTCTTGAAGGGTGTTTGTTGATCCTGGGCAGAATTAGCCATCCCTGTGGTCATTTTTCCTTCCCTTTTTAGTCAGAAACCTGAGCGAGATGGGCAGGTTCTCTGTTTATGGAGTTAAGGAGAAAGGTTTTTGCCTGAGGCAAGCTCTTGAATCTCTTCAGCCTCAGCTGTTTGCAAGAGTGCCCAAGGTCTGCACTCCCCAGCGAGCAGGGGTTTCAAGTGTAACTGCTCTCAGGGCTGGGTCCCCGGAGGTCCTAGCCAACTCCCAAGGACCTTGAGATGCCCCTTGCTCACTCTAGAGGTGCCCCTCACTCACTCACTGATTCTGGCATGATGTGGCTCTGACTCTGGTTCCATAGGTGGGGTGGGGGAAGGTAGATTGGCTTACATTTGGGTGGAAGCTTTTTAACCCTCTTATAGTGTGGAAATGCCCAAACCCCATGTACCTTCAATGCTGCTCCCTACTGTAGAGTTTCTCCATTCTTCTGAAAATGGTTTTTATGTTCTTTTGAGGTAGTATATTTTGGTAGGTGCTGGGGAGAGGAAGCATCCCGTGTCTAGACTGCTGCTTACCTGGAAGTCCCACAACTTTGAATTTAAAAAATGAATGAAAGCACATCTATTAAGTGCTTACCATGTGTCAAGCTCTATACTAAGTACTGGGTATATAAATAAATACAAGCAAGCAGTATAGCCCTTGTCCTCAAGAAGCTTTCATTCCAGTATTAGGAGATCACAGACAAAGCAGAGTTAGAAGTAGAGGGGGATGGCCATGTGAGCATAGCACAATCTGTTAAGTCTTTTGAGTATGAGTCTGGTGTTGGAGGACCAGCTATCTAGTCTATGTTTGGGAAGACATATTGTTAGGTTGGCTACAAGATAATGAATAAGAACTAAAAAAAAAGATTGTTGAGTATAGAAGAGGGTTGTGATCTGCATCAATACATGCAGCACTCCGAGCAAGCAAATCACTTCATTTTTGAAATATTGAAATGTAGAGAGAAAAATGATGTTTCTGGAAATATAAATTTAATTAATGGTGAATAGAGCATATAAGAATTAAACAGGCTGGAGGAGACTAGTGAGAAAGGAATAGAACAGTGGCATATAAGAAATTTGCTTCAGGGAGGAAATGATAATGAGTTTTGAACACAATTCAGAAAAATGAAGGTCTGGCAAGTTGGAATTTCAGAGGAAAATTGCACCATTAAATGCCACTATAAAATAGTTATAGTTTACTTATATTTTAAATATATTTGGATGGAATGTTTATTTGTATTATGAACCACCTATTTGCTATTGAAATATTGTTTGCAAGTAATATGGAATCTTTTTATTTTCCTTTGTAGGTTTGCAATACAACTACAGATAGGAAACATGCAGACATCTTTTTAGAGAAGTGTGTAACAGAGCCAATAATGAATATTGTTAGTGGCTTCTTTAATTCTCCCTTCTCAGACAATAGCACAAGCCTTCAGGTAAGTCAAGCAAAAGCCTTGTAATAGAAAGCTAATTAAGCCTTTATTTGAAGGTCAAGGGTTTTCATTCTTTTTCTTTGGTCAGAAAGCAAATTTCCTATATATTTCTTATAGCAAATTTCCTATATAACATATATACTATTAACCTGTATGATTATCATAGCCTTTCCTTAAATAAAAGGGACATATACAACATTCTCTCTCCCTGCCCCACTTTCTTATATATGAAAACTTGTAGACTAAATTTAATCTTTAATTGACAGACATGTTCATATGTATATTTAAATTCATTTTAGAGGAAATTTATTAAACATCCTTCCCTTTATAGCTTTTCTATCTCACCATTATGTGAAAAACATTTCTATCTATAATAAAAATACTTTGTCCTTTTAAAATTATAGATGTTTTAAGGTTTCTGTCTAGTGTGTTTATATATGTATATTTTTCAGTCCACATATCTAGTTTTATGGAAAGTTTTATTTTTCCTTCTTAAATCTATGATAATAGCACAAAGTGAAGAACTAATTGCATTTTGATGAAAGTTTTGAAATTGTACAGTTCCTTTGCCTGATAATTTAAAGGTTCACTTACATTTTGATGCATTTTCCTTTCTGTTTTAGACTCACCAACCAGTTTTTATTCAACTCCTTCAGTCTGCCTTTAGAATTTACAACTGTACCTGGTTAAACCCAATACAAAAAGCCTCAGTGGAGTCATGTATCAAAACATTGGCTGAAGTGGGTATGTTAAAGTGTCAAGTTTTTCCTATATGTATTTAAGGTGGTTCTGTTTGGGGCTAGTGGACAGCACAAATAGCTTTTTCATTTTGTGTTTTAATAATTGAGAATTTTGCTAGTAGGGCTGACTTTATGAAAATGAATTATAGTTTGAAAAAACTTTATTCTTGTATATCATTTTTGGGTCAGGGGAAGATTCCTGGTCTTTTTTTCTACATTTAAATTTAAGATAAACTGCAATGCTTTCTTTTAGCATCTTATACCAAAATATCTAATTAAGATTTTATGGAGATTAGCTTTGATTCTATCTTAAAACTTACTAGGGAATTTATTTTTTCTTTTGAACATACTTAGTTAATTATACTTCCATCTGTTAGCAGGTCTTTAAAAAGTTTTTTAGTTTTCTTATTTTGTTTCTAATAAGCAATATTTATTTAGTGCCTGCTTCATGTTAGGGACTTGATTTAAAAGTGGAAGGTAAGGGGGCACCTGGGTGGTTCATTAGATTGAGAGCCAGGCCTAGAGATGGGAGGTGCTGGGTTCAAATCTGGCCTCAGACACTTCCTGGCTGTGTGACCCTGGGCAAGTCACTTGACCCCCATTGCTTAGCCTTAACCACTCTTCTGCCTTGGAACCAATACCTAGTGTTGATTCTAAGACAGAAGGTAAAGATTTTAATTAAAAAAAAAAGAAGTGGAAGGCAAGTTTCCTGACCTTGAGGATCTCATATTCTGTTTCAGGGGTTATAAATTTAAAAAAAAAGTGCTGTGGAAGCAGAACTTCATCAGATACTGTATCAGATATTAGATTAGGTTGAAGTTCCTGATTGATATTTAAAGTGCTAAATGTGGAATTAGGAAGACCTGGGTTCAAATACTATTTTGACCCTTTCATTCTGTGAGACCATAGTCAAGTACCTTAACCTTTCTTAGTATTAATTTCCTTATCTGTAAAAGTGGGTTTGAACTAGGTAGCTTCTAAGTTCTAAATCTCTATTGCCATGATCCTATGATAATTGGCTACTGAATCACAGATATTTAGTTGGATGAGACCTCAGGAGCCTTCAAGTCCATCCTACACCCAAAAAAGAACTATTATTACTGGATATTTGATAAATGGTAATCCAGTCTTTTCCTCCAGTGAGTATAACTAATTGACTCTTAAAGAATCCCATTGTACTTCTGGATAACTTTTTTGGATAAGTTATAGAAGGAATAGTAGAAGGAAGTTTTTCCATACATAAAATCTAAATTTGTTGCTCTATAAATTTTGATCATTGTATCTTGTAGATAATAAATTTAATTCTTTATCCTAAATGACAGTCCTTCAGATACTTGGATGTTAGCTATCAATTCTCTTTTGAATCTTCAGTTCTACAGGATAAACATTGTCAATTCCTTAAACCAATCAGCATATATCCTGGACTCAGTGCTTTTGACTAGCCTCATTGTTCTCCTCTGGACACTCTCTGGCTTATTAATGTCTTTTTTCCTCTTAAAAATTCCAATTTAAAAAACTCCAAATGTCTGAACATATCAAAATATCATGGGAATATCATCTCCTTATTTCTGGAAACCTTAATGCAGCCCAAGATTATATTAGCTTTTGCTGAATTTTTTGACTGATATTCACTTTGCACTTCACCAAAACCCACAGATCTTTTTCAAACAAATTGCTGTATAACTATGTCTTTCCCATATTGCATCCATAAGGGTAATTTCCTTAATCTAAGTGTAAGCCTTTACATTCACTCTTACTTAAAATTTGTATTATTAGATTTATGATTTTTTTGGTTCTTGACTGTCATTCAGTGTGTTAGCTATTCCTCTATGCTTCTGTCATTTATAGTTATAAACATACCATCTAAGCTCTGTGATAAGACATTAGAAAATACAGGGAAAATAGCAAATCCATGAGGCCCTTCCCTTCAGCCTTTCTTCCAAGTTGTCATTAGACGATTACTTTCTTTTTTGAATTTACCTGCCCAGCCACATTCACATGCATTTAAATGTGTTATAATCTAACCATACTCTTTCATATTTTCCCATATGAAGAGCCTTGGATATTTTATCAAAGCACTTTCTTAAAATCTAAGCCAATTGTATCTACGACATTTGTTTGGTAATAATAACCCTGTCAAAAAGGGACATAAGATTAGTCCAGCATGACTTATGCTTTGATGGATGTGTTCAGATTTTTGTGATTGTTGCTTCGTCTTCTAGTTGCTCTCTAATTGGAGAAAGGAGAAGAGAAATTGTTGATTGTGAGTCAGACTATATCCACTGACTTACAAAGAGGACAAGATTTTGACTTTTACTTTTGGTGGCAGCACCTTTCTTTCTTTCTTTTTCTTTTTGTTTTCTTTTTAAATCCTCTTACCTTCTGTCTTAGAATCAATACTGGGTATTGATTCTAAGGTAGAAGAGTGGTAAGGACTAAGCAATGGGGGTTAAATGACTTGTCCAGGGTCACACATCTAGGAAGTGTCTGAGGTCATATTTGTACCCAGGACCTCCCGTCTCTGGACCTGACTCTCAATCCACTGAGCCATCCAGCTGCCCCAGTGACAGCACTTTTCAAAAAGCAGGGGGAAAGGAAAGCAGCACAACAGCTATCTGTTCACATGGCATTTAAAATAGTGAATGTGACATCTTCCACACTAATGTTTCATGCTGCCAATACCTAGGCAAATGAGATGGCAAAATAATTAACCTTGATATCACTACTGAAAACTAGTTGAGTTTGAAATCTATGTGCTGTTTATTACAAACTATTTTATGTTTAAGAAAAATTAATTAGGTTTTTTAAAAGCAGCTCTGAAATATAGCATAAATTGACAAGTTGTGATGACATTTCATCTGTAGATACTGGTCTAGGTATACAAGGAGGTTACTCTGTTACCTGGCAAATACATCCTTATTTTTTACACTTTAATGACAGCACCTGGTAGGTTGTTTTTTTTTAAGCCCTTAATAAGCTGAATTCAGTGGGGGGAAATAAATCTACCAGATGGTGTTAAACACTTCATGGAGAGCATGCTGATCATCAGTAGTACTTAAAAAGTGGGAAATTAAGAACATTGAATCACATGTTAGATTTCATGTTGCATTTGCTATACAAACTCTGACTTCAGAAGTGCATGTATGTTGTGTGGTAAACTCATATCTTACATTGTGGAAAAGTCTGTCTTTGGATGCTTTAAATGTGCATTAATTAAAATCTGTTCATGTAGCCTATTCCTTATTACCAAGTTATTAAACTTTTTTGTATTGCTCAGAAATTTGTGATTAAGCAGGAAATATTAATGTGGTAGAAAATATTTTTTTAAATATCTTAACAAATATGTAATTGATGTAAATATGTTATCAAGATAGTTTTTAGAAAAATGAACCCAGGTATACATAGAACTAAAGCTCTATATTATTGGCATGTAATCACATATTAAATTAACAAACACAATAATATTTAAGCATTATTTATATTCCAGGTTACATGTGAGACCCATGGAATACAAAGCAAAGAATGAAATAGTATCTTCCATCAGGGAACGTATATTCATTTGGTAGATACAACATTGTTCTCATATGAGAAAATATAAAAAATGTAAACAAAGTAAATTTAAGGCAATTTTTTGGGATGAAGAAAGCATAGACAGATGGAGGGAAGGTAGGAATAAAGGCCTAATGTTAAGACATTAGTTGACGTGAATTTAGACTTGAGAAAAACAAGGGATTTTAAGAGGTAAATGAGGGGAGAGACTAAATTCAGATACATTCTCTTTGAAGGCATGGATTGAAAAGATGGAATTTCATGTGTGAGAAACAGCAACTTAGGCCAGCTTGGCAATGCTCACTGTAAGAGGAGAAATGTGTAATAAGTCTAGAAAGACAGACTGGAACCAGATTGTAAGGACTTTAAAAGGCACTGGGTGGCATTTCCCCCCTTTATTTGCATCCCTACTGCCTAGTGTAACACTTTTGTACTCAGTAGATGGTTAAACATTTGCTGATTGCTGAAAGAACGATACTACATACAAGTGAAGCAGCTGCACATAGAGCCATTTGAATTCTCTTCCCTTTCCCCAGTATCTCCATGTAAACCTGTAGAGGTTTTTCCTCTCAGAGCTTATGGGGCACAGACCCTTAGCCATTCATTCTTTTATTCTAAAAAATTATGTTTCTTTATTTTTAACATTCATTTTTTAAAAAACAATGAATTTTAAATTCTCTTCTCTCCAAATTATTTCCCACCCATTGAGAAGGCAAAAAATATGATACCTATTATACATGTGAAGTCATGCAAAACCTATTTCCATATTAGCCACTGCAAAAAAAAAGACAAGAAAAATAAATTAAATAAAAAACTTCAGTCTGTGCTTAGAGTTTATCATTTCTCTTTCTGGAAGTGGATAACATTTTTCATCATTAGCTCTTTGAAATTCTTGTGGAACATTTTAATTGCCTATTCATTCTTTACTTAAAGACATATTTTGTTTTAGCTTTGCCTAGATTTTCCCTATAATCTCTCTTCTCCCTTCCTAATGAGTCATTCCTTATTTAAAAATATTTTTAAATAAAAAAAGGTGTAAGAATTCAGCAAAACTGATTAATTCATAAAAACATAGGGCGTTTTATTCAGTGTTCCACACTTTGGACTCCTTCATAACCCCATCCAAACTTTACAAAGCATTGAATGTAGGTCTCTTCTTTTCTCTCTTCTTTGGGGGTTTATCTTATTCTTTATAATCTTGAAATTTTCATTTTCAGTCACTTTATGTATGTTTTATTAACTCTACTTATCAATGTCTATCTATGCTTGTCTATATTCATCATTTCTTATGACACAGTAAAGTTCTATTACATATATCTATATCTATATCTATATCTATATCTATATCTATATATATCTCAATCATGCTTTGTTTCCATTCCTCAATCATTGTATATCTACTTTTTTCTAGTTCTTTGCTGCTACAAAAAGAGCTGCTATCCATATTTTGGTGTATATGGAAGGGTGGAATTGAAGGATATAGTCATTTAAAAGTGCATGTTCCCTTTATTTGCACAATTCCATTAGTTATTTCTATCTTTTTTTATCTTTTCCAACTTTCTTTTTTTTCTTTTTCTTTCCAACTTTTTTCCTTTTTCTTTTCCAACTTTAGATGAGACCCTAGCTGACCTCTTCATTCCTAGGAATTTTGGGCAAGCAAATAAAATTATGGATATTGATCTAGGTCACAAGTAACCATGACTGTTTCACAATGGGGAGTAGCATAGGGAAGCTGTGACTGCTAGAAACTAAGCTCAGATAAAAACCCTTACATGTGATGTCACATATATCTTAGGCCTTACCACCCTCAACCCCACTCCCATTTTCAAGTCTTGTCTTCAGAAATGCCATCTGCAGATAAAAATTAAGCAATGAGTTTGGATGGGTAGATCTGTCAAGAACTGTCAAAAATTTGGCAAGTAAAATGCAAAAACATTTTAATATTATATGTTAATAAAACTCAAATTCTATGAGTGAGAATTTCCAAATTTAATTTAAAACGTTGTTCAGATCCTAAGTTATCTTCCACTCCCCTCCCCTATTGAGAGAGCAAGAAAAACAAGACATCTTACAAATAAACATAAAGTCAAACAAATTCCTACTTTGGCCATATAAAAATAACAACAATAACATGATATAAAATGCACTCTAAGTGAATCTCCTCTCTGTCTAGAATGGGTAGCATGTTTTACTTATTTTATTTATCCTCTTGAATTGTGATTCCTAAGTCTTTTTAAATTTATATTTACAGTATTGTTCTTAGTGTATAAAGTGTTCTCCCAGTACTGCTCACTTTCATTTTGCATCAGTTCATATATGTCTTCCCCAGTTACTTTGGAACATTCCATTCATCATTTTCTTACAGCACAATAGTATTCCAGAGTGGAAAATTTAAATTGCAACAGAGAGTAAATAATTTTTTTAATTAAAAAAACTTTTAATTGAAAGATATTTTCCTTTTCTCTAGTGAGTTGTTGATGGAATTCTTAATAAAGAAGTTCCATATAAGCCCCATTATCAAATAACATTTATCAATGAAATAATTTGTGTGGCATTGTGATATGAACTATACAAAAATGCTAGTCTACTTCTTCACTGTACAAATTGAGTTAGATGTGATTTTCTAGAACATCACTGAGAAACATAACATATCTTATGTAAATACAGAGAGCAAAACATGTATTTATACAATTTAGAATGAAGATAATGAACCAATGAATCAAGTTAGTAAGGGATTTGAATAAGAACCTTTAGGGAAGTACTGTTTTTGCTATATTTGAGGCACAAGCCTCTTATATTGCTCCTTACTCATTGTTTCTTAGGTAACTACAAATCTTTAAAATCCTGTAAAATAAACACTTTGAAATTATGAATTATTGAAAATTGAATTAATATATATGCTGATAATCTTGAGCATTTCAGTTTTGTCTTTGCAAATTTGTAAACTTTTTAGAGGTTTGTGAGGGTTTGTATATCTCAAAACTGATGAGATTTATCTTTAGTGTCTTAACTTAGTGTTATCCATATAACTCTACAATAACTATATAGATCATACAATCAACATATACCCTTCGCTCTCCTTATCTTTACTGTCATTTTTTGCTATTTTCCAGGTCACTCTCAAGATCTTTGGGATGTTCACAGTCTTTTCCCCTTCCCCATCCCCTTTGAGCATCCTCAGGAACTTCAATATTTATATTGCCAACTCTGTTACCAATTTGACCTGCTTAGTTTTGGGAATCTCCTTCTCTATCCTATTTTAGCCACACATAATCAATCTCTTGGAAATTACATGACCTCTTAAACTGAGATATTTGAAATTCTACTTCCTAGTCTTAATCTCTCTTTTCATCTCTCCCCCTTTTAAAAGGAAATCTACTTTCCCCCCATTTCATCATTTTATGGTAAATGCATCAGGAGATATTAGTGGAAAAATAGAAGAGTTTTATGTGATCTTATATGAGAGCTACTTTCTAGAACTCAAAATGAGATGAAGTAGACAAGGAATACTAAGGATAACAAAATCGGATTTTAAGCTATGTTGAGGGAAAGCAAAGGATAAAAAAAGGGACTTATGGTTCATAAGATGAACAGAGAGAAGGTAGCATGGTTTAACTTTAATTTTGTTTGTATGATTGGATAGAATAGAACAAAAATAATTAATAGGCAGTTGATACTCAAATCGGAGATAGAAGATTGTTTACCTGTCCTGTAGGAGTTCAAATCATGTGGCCCAGATGAAGGAAGTAATTGAAGGGGACTGAAAGGACTGGCAAATGGGTAGAGATGTAACAAAGAGATGTAGTATAACAATGAGAAACTTCCTATTAGAATTATCCAAAATTGAAAAGCGATCCCCAAGCAAAGACAGAATGACAACTTATCTGTTATTTGATAGAAAGGATTCTTGTTCAGATATAGGTTAGACTAAATGACCTCTGAATTCCTTCCTTTTCTGAGATATTGTGTGTCTGCATCCAAATAAACTTACTTAAACTTATTTTTTCCCCAAATGTACATTGTTATGAAAAACTAATATAAAGTTTTCTAAGGAAGATGCAGTTGTCAAATGTGCTTCACACCTGTTAACCTCACTTTTTTTTGTGTGTGTGAAGGGGGAACTAAGTACTTTCTGATAATTTGTTTGGTTGTTTTTCTAAGCATTTTTATATTGATGCACTGTGAAGTTGCTTATAAAACATGAATCACCGATTTCCTTTTTGAATTTTTAATGAATAACTTTGACTTTCAGAATTAAGGCATTCTCAGACTAAAAGCCTTTGCCAGTATTATGGAACAATTTACTGGTTGGAGATTAAAATTTAAAATTTGGTAACTTCTTCACCCTGATTCATTTTAACATAGTTTGCATATTAGTGGTTTTGTGGGATAGGGCTTCCCAATTTAAGTTTATTTTTTAATATAATTTATATAATTATTTATATATTTTTATATATTTTATTTTTATATAATTAAATTTAATAATTTAATCCTGTAGAAAGAAATTAAAGTTCTTGTATGACAATTTCATGTCAGTGTCAACTGAGTTAAAAGTAAACATTTATATTTATATTTTATTTTCAACTAAAATATTTACATATATTTTTTGTTTTAAAATGAGTGACAACTGAGAAATTAATATCTGTCGAACTACAAAGAAAACACCATAGAGTTTTTGTGAGTGTATCTTTTAACCTTGCTCTTTGAACTGGAAATTATTTTAAAACGATCAGACCAGATTTAAACAGAAGTGCAGTTCTATTTTATTGTTTTTTTAACCTATGGAAGTTTTAATTAGTTAAATTTTATTGAGAAGTTACAGTTTTGGACTACTACTTAAACATCAGTACAATTTTTATTTCCAGATACTTAACAGGATTATATAGATGCATATTTGTTGGTATGCCAGAGACTGTGTCTGGGTCAAGTTTGAGGTTATGTGGAAATGATTCTCCCAAAACACTATTTGCTCCATCACTCAAAAACTCATGGGAGAAAAAGTGAATAATTGTCATAAACATTGTTAAGCTACCTCTGAAATGTTTCCTTACTAATAAGACAATTATTTTCTTATTCCATAAATTACCAAGAACAAAAGTTGACCCAGATGAAATATTGTAGTAATTCAATGATCATGATAAAGTAATAATATGATTAGTATATTCATGCATAGGAATTCTTGTTTTTTGTCAAAACGAACATTATTCACTTTCTCCGACTGAAGTTATACTATATTTCTCACAGAACATACAGAGTAGGTACTTAATAAATATTCAAATGAATGAATGATTGAGTGAATATGGAACAAATGTGAAAATGTATACTAGAGTGGATATAAAATAAGATTCATATAACAGTTCTCAGTATTCCTGTGCATTTTGTGAATACATTCCCAGATTATCAGTTTGCTTTGCTAATATATTTTCAAAAACCCTCCATATGGTTAAGATAGATAAGATTCAATTTTTTCCTTCTCTAGCAAAGAATCGTGGCATTGCAATTCCAGTGGATTTAGACAGCCAAGTCAATACTCTGTTCATGAAGAGCCATTCCAATATGGTACAGAGAGCGGCCATGGGATGGAGAATGTCAGCTCGTAGTGGACCACGCTTTAAAGAGGCTCTTGGAGGGCCTGCATGGGATTATAGGAACATAATTGAAAAGTTGCAGGTAAATATTTCAATTTATATTTTGTAGTGAAATAATACCCTTGGTGTTTGGTGCCATGGTAAAAATAGTTTATAAAATGAGCTTTTTGGTAGGCACTGTAGTTGGTGAAAATTTTGAACAGTGAAGGGACATAAAGTGGTGTTAATGGAACAATTGATCAAGTGTCATTATGCAGAATGGATTATGTGCAGGAAGCATAGAGGGGACAGAATCATTTGACTTCTTAGGAAATAACTTTAGCAGTGGAAGTCTGGGCTAATGAGACTCATAACTAGAGTAGTAGTAGCACATGAGGTTGAAAAAATATGATTGCAAGTGACATTTCAGAGGTATATTTGACAGAAGTGACTGAGTGGAAGGTAAGAGGGATGAAGGATCTCAAAGATGACACTGAAGTTTTGGACATGAGATACTGGAAAAATTATGAAATTTGCCTCATTTATAAAATCATAGATTTAAAGTGGCAGAGAGACTACATGGTCCTCTAGTTCAATTCCCCTATTTTTCAGTTTAGGGAATTGAAATGTAGAAAGATAAATTATCTGTTAGATCATAGTCTTATAGATGTAGAGCTGGAAGGAGCCTTAGAATCTAGGCACTTTAATGTTTTCATTTTATTTTTGAGGAAACTGAGGCTCAGGAGGCTAAGTAATTGAACCAAGGCTACATAGGTAGTATTAGAAGTATGATTTGAACCCAAGTCTGACTGCAGAGCCTTTGCTTTTTTCACTGTAGAAGGATCACTAGATCCTACTTCATTATATCCACTTTACAAGATCCTACAATGTTCACTAGCTACTTACTATATCCCTCGCTTCTTTTCTCAGTCATATTCTTTGAAAGAAAAAAAAAACTGTCTTCATGGGCTACTTCTCCTTCCTCAACTTTCATTCTCTAGCAATTTGGCTTCTGACTTTATCACCCAGCTGAAACTGCTTTCCTAAAACAATATCTAATGGCCTTTTCTCAATCATCACTCTTGAATTCCCTATATCATTGAAACCTTTGGCAACCTTCTCCTGGATTCTCTCTTCTTTTAAGTTTTCATGTACATTGCTCTCCTACCTGTGTGCTCACTTTTAGAAAGACCAATATGGAGGATATAATATAAAAACTAAAGAAAAAAAAAGAAGTAACCAACAACAGATATTTTATATAGGGAAATCGTATATAGATAATACTAATTAAATGGCCCAGAAATCTCCAAATTATTTGAAGATTTAGAAAAAGACAGATTCAGGTGACTGACTGAGAAGGTAGCTAATAGTGCAACCACATAAGGATAACAAAGAATCAAGAACATTTAGACAAAATGTAAAAATATACATAATATATACAAGGAAACTATTAAAGAAGACTTTTAAGAAATCGGGGTGGGGGTGGGAAGTAACAGTATTGAAAGAATACACAATATTTAAAGACGGGAGAAACTTGAATTCAACTCTCCTAGACTCAACCAAACTCCATCACTAAAATGATAAGAACTTGAGGGATATAAAGGTATCCTTAATGGAAGTATTTAAACAGTAGCAAGCCTTCTAGCCAAAAAAGATAAGCATTTAAGCTAATTTGTATGTCTTAAATCAAGATAAAACAGTTGCTAGCAACTAAAAGATTCAGGACACAATTTTAGAAAAACAGAAAAAAAGGGAGGGAAGACATGAGGGAATAGTCTTGATAATAGAAAATAAAAGTGTGTGATAAAAGTGAAATTCATATTAAAGAATCTATATATTATTAATATGGCATTAATTTTATTTAGGATATTTCTTCTAAACTTGAATTAAAATCAGAAATAATAACAAGAAAACATTAATAGAATGATTGAATATTAAGAATATTATATGTAAATGAACTGTCTAGAATTTTTTTAAAAAATTACAAAATGAATTAAAATTAGGTTTACAGCAAAGACATTTAACTGAGAGATATTTAATTTGATTCAAAATGAAAGAGTAGTCTAAAATTTACTATAGTGCCACCGAATCATTGATATTAAACAGCTGAATTTAAATTACAAAGCATTCAAAGAGAAAATAAAGGGCCATATTGTAGTGCTAAACAGTTCTTTTAAAAAATAACAATGTACTAACTATTTCATGAAATAAAAAAAGATAATACATTAGATACATAGTTCCATTCAGTGTATAAAATACTTCTCTTTAGACTAAAGAAAAAGGTAGACATGCCCTTAAAGAATACATGAATGCCCAAATGATTTTTGCTTATGTCAGTATGGAAATGATAGCATCCCATCTACAACTAAAGAAATAAGCTGCAGGGAAATTGTTAGTCACAAATTGGTTCAGTGATTTGCCAAGAGTCACATAGCATTTGTCTGAAGTGTAATATGAACCTAGATCTTCCTTGCTTGATGGCCAGCAAACTATCCATTATAATATATAGCTCTAAATTATTGAAAATATCAGCATAAAACATCAAATGAAATACTAAAAAATAAAATTTAGCATCATATAACAAACATTTATCTGTCTTTACTAAGTCACTCAATCGGTAGGCATTTGTCAAGTGCTCAAGATGTGCTAGATAGGAGAGCTACAACAAAAAGCAAAACCAACAAAAACCAACAATGGCCCTTGGTATCAAGGATCCCACGTTTTAATGGGGGAGACAATAAGTAAATGCCTGTAAATATACATCAGTGAAGTGGTGCAGGGGAGAGAGTATTGGTCCTGGAGTCAGAAAGACCAGAATTCAAATCTTATCACAGATACTAGCTATGTAACCTTGGCCAAGTCACCTCTGCTTGCATAAAACTGGAGAAGGAAATGGAAAGTTGCTCCAGTATCTTTGTCAACAAAACTCTATGGACAGTATTAAAAAGCTAAAAAGTCATGACACTGGAAGATGAACCCTTGGGTTGGAAGGGCCTATGGTCCATGGGGCCATGAAGAGTTGGACATGACTGGATGATAGTAACAAAGAGGAAGGTAATTTCATGGGGAAAGGTACCAGCAGGAGGAGAGGGAGGAGAAATGCCTTTTGGAGAAGGCTAGATTTGATCTGAGTCTTGAAGGAAGTGAGGCTATGGAAGTATTCAGGGAGAACATTCCAGACAATGAAGGACAGCCTTGGAATGATATTATCAATTTAATAAATCATACTGACAAGACAGAAACAAATTCTACGTCAATATCATGGGCACACACAAAGTCTTTTGAAGAAATGTGGTATGTTTTAAAATGACCAGAACAATTTTCCTTAATATGTAAAGAATAGGAAACATGATTGACAAAATGCTTGACTACCTTTTATCTGTATATTTTTCTGTCTGAAGAACCTCAAAGAAAAATAGATGCAAAACTTACTTAATCTAAGGTTACCGCTCACTTTTTCTCAGTCTTCATTCTTTGATTTTTAGCAGTATTTGACAGTGTTGATTGCCACATCTTTCTGGATGTTGCCTTTTCTAGTTTTTCTGAGACTGCTTTCTTGATTCCCTTCTTGAAAGGTCCTTCTCAATCTTTTTTTTGTCTTGTCATCATCCATATCCTACCCTTTATTTGTGAATAGTTTCTGTCCTGGATTCTCCTATCTCTATACTCTCTTGGTGGTTCAGTTATTATCTCACTTCAGGTGATCTCCTAAATTAATAAACATCTAGTCCTAGTCCTCCTGAATTCTTGTCCTAGATCATTAACTATTTCGTATTTCCAGATGGATTTCCAATAGATAAGGCAACAAGAATTTTTAAAATGCTTGTTATGTGCTAAGGTCTGAGGATATATGTAAGAGAATAAAGACAATCTCTGTCCTCAAGGAGCTTACACACCAATGGAGGAAATACAAGATACAAGAAACAATTGAAAGGTGGAGGTAGGAAAGGGATATATCTACGTGAAGGAATAGTATTCATGTCTGGAAAGTTTGAAGCAAAGCAAGAAGGGAATGAAAGTTGATCAGCCTGGGCTCCTCTTTAAAATGGGGGCCTTGGGAAGATTGCAGCTATGGGAGAATGGAACCAGCATGGTGGAGGGAGATCATAGGGTCTTTATATCTCTAGCACCTAGAATTGTACCTGGAATGTACTACACATTTAATGAAATTTTATCGAATTGAAGCATTTTCCCATAAGGTGAAGGGTGTGAAAGACCCTGTATGTAGGTTTCATTTGGGAACTTCTTAGGAATATGAACCTTAGGAGACTATCTTCTCCAGGTGACAGATATGCTCCTGAGGGTGGCATCTTACCCTAAGAGAGGGATTCTAGGACACACTTCTCAAAGTGGTTAGCATTCAGAATGGTGGTGCAGAGTAGCAGAGATGCAGAAATAGAATATACTGTTGTAAGGGGCTAAGTGACTGAGTGGATTGAGAGTCATGCCTAGAGACAGGAGGTCCTGATTTCAAATTTGGACTCAGACACTTCCTCACTGTATGACCTGGGCAAGTAATTTAACTCTTGTTGTCTAACCCTTACTACTCTTTTGCCTTAGAACCAAAACATAGTATTGATCTAGGATGAAAAGTAAGGGGTTTAAAAAAAGTATATACTGGTATTAAGAAGAACAAGTAGTTACTATAAGTACAGGGTCAGAATAGTTAGACCTAATTGTTTATTGAACACTTTGGTAATGTTTTTGATATCTAATCTCCTCTACTGATCAACTTTTCTTTCTTTGTTTAGAGTAGTGACAAATCATTTTGAAGACTTTTGTTTTATAATACAGTTTGAGGTCTGGAAGTACTATTTCCAATCATTTTTAGTTTTAGTTTTTTTTTTAAACTTCCTTGCAGCAAAATATACCTTTTTTTTTGTACTATCATATGCTTTTGTGCTGAAAACACTAAAAAATTAGCATGAGCTTTGAAGGACCATTTTAAATATGATATAAGTATGTATATCTAAAGCCAAATATACTGTTATTTATAATGGCTTATATTCACTTTTAATTTCACATAGTTTTAGAAATGCTTGCTATAGCAATAAGAAAAGAGAAAGTAAAGGCATAAGTACAGAAAAAGAGGAGATAAAATTATCAGTATTTGCAATGCTATGATTCTTTATTCTGAAAACCTCATAGAATCATTAAAGATAGTAACTGAGAAGATTAATAGCTTCAGTAAAATAATAGGATGCAACATGAATCCAGTAAAATAGCCAATATTTCCATATAGCCATAACAAAACTAGAAAAAAATGATAGAAAAAGAAACCTCACTCAAAATAACTACAAAATATCTGAGAATTTATCTACAAAACCACATTCAGGGTTTATATAAATGCAATTAAAAAAATTTGACTCTTGAAAGAAAGAAAAATATTTTAAGGGCACTGCAATGTCTTGGGACTATGTGAATATGATAAAACATAAATGATTTCATATATCTTATTGCTATTGCTATTCCAATATAATTACCAAGAGGTAGAAGTTGCTTTACACAACTCTATTACACACACACACTCTCTCTCTCTCTCTCTCTCTCTCTCTCTCTCTCTTTCTGTCCCTCTATCTCTGCCTCTGTCCCTCTTATTCTCTCTGTCTGTCTCTGTCTCTGTCTGTCTGTCTCTGTCTTTCTCTCACACACATCTATTTATAAAGCAAATTAATTCATGTGAAGAAAAAAAGACTAGAATCTAGTAGGAATGAAAGAGGAAAAGTATTTCCAGACATTAATTTTTATTCAAAAGCCATAATAATCAAAACTACAGTATTTGACACTGGTTAAAAAATAGCAAGTTAAATAACAGGAACAGAATAGCTAATCAAGGATACAATCAAATTCAATAATCCAATATTATGGAACAGCAATGATAACCTGTTCTGGGAGGGGAAACTTATTTTCTGGTTGAGTAGATGAAATTAAAGAATATAACATAATTTAAATGATAAAAAACTAGAATATAATGAATGGCCCCAATGGGTACTATAAGATACCTGCTTTGGGGGTGCCCATTATCCTTGTCTGTCTTACTGTTTATGGAAAGGAAATGAAACCTGAAGACTCACCTACCACTTCTTCTACTTCATTCCTTAGGATGTAGTGGGTTCTTTAGAGCAGCAGTTCAGCCCCATGATGCAGGCTGAATTCTCAGTGTTGGTTGATGTGCTATACAGCCCCGAACTTCTGTTTCCTGAGGGAAGTGACGCAAGGATAAGATGTGGTGCTTTCATGTCCAAGTAAGTGAAAGGATTTGGGATTTAGTTAATGTACTTATTGCATTAATTTAAAATTTTGTGTATTATTAAATGGAAAAATGTCTCCCATTTCTGTTATTACTTTGTAATTCATAATCCATGTGATAGAAACTGTACTTTAAAATTTGTATACCTTTTTTCTGAGATAAGACATCTGATTAATTGTTATAAAGAATTCTCCACAAAGAAACCCCTTTCATTCATGTTGTTTGATGCTTGTTCTGGAACTTAAATGTTTTGTAGAATTTCCCAAAGCTTTGTTAAGTGACTTGACCAGAGTTATAGAGCCAGTATGTGTCAGAGTCTCGAGTTAATTCTCAGTCTTCATGACTTCGAGGTTGATTCTCTATCAACTATACCACATTGCTTTAACTCACATTCCCCAAATATTAATGTGGTGGATATAAAACTAAATTGTAAGGAAGGATGAAACAGAATTTTTAAAAAACAAAATTTACTAGAATTTGACATGAGTGCTTTATAAATGTTTGTTATGCAGTTGAACTGAATTGTGCAAAGTTGATGTCTTGATTAATTTTCAGTGTGTTTATGACATCTGGTCTTTAAAATTCTCCTTATTTAGAGCCATATTGCATATTATTAACTTAACACCCATTATTAGCTTTACTCATTTTGTTATTAATTTCAGGATATACTCATATATTGTATCTATAAATTTATCCCAAATTTTATATTTTAATGATGAGTGAAGGAAAATCTAAAAATTCTTATATGTCACTTGCTATATGTAGAGCTCTTTGATAGGGGCCTAGGTAGATGAAAAGTTTATATGACAGCCCCTGACCTCATGATACTTATAGAGGTGAAAATATTAGACAATGAAATGGATAGCTATAATTTTCAATATTACATGGTGAGTTCATGAGAGAGTTACAAAGGAAAGTACTATGTAAGGTTCAAGGGAGTAAAGTAGCTTGTTCCTAAACTGAATTACTTTCATCCACAGATTAGAAGGTAACCTTGTTTCAATACTATGACTTAAAAGTCTGTATATTCAAAACATTGTTATTGTCCCCTTGCTGCATTATGGATAAGTTTTTCTACTTATAAAATGGGAAGTATAATCCTCATAGGATCATTACACAAATTAATTTTACAATTACAAATTAGGAAAGAAATATTCCATCATAAATATTAAATTTGAAAGCTACCACTGTAGATATTGAGGATAATGTATGATTCAATAATAAAGTAATATGTTATAGGATAAAAGCATAGCTTATTATTTAAATGTTGGAAAAGTGAGTAATCTGAAGTTTAGTTTTGTACTTTTAAAAATAACTACCTGTTTTGCTTTTTTACCCCTCAGGTATTAATATGATTATAGTTTATTCTTTGCCTGATGTTTCTATGAAGTTAGAGAGAATTTAAAGTCTTAATTAAGATTTATTATTATTATTATTATTATTATTTTTAAGGTTGATTAATCATACAAAGAAGCTCATGGAGAAAGAAGAAAAGCTCTGCATTAAAATTCTTCAGACATTAAGAGAAATGCTAGAGAAGAAAGATAGCTTTGTGGAAGAGGTACTTTTACCTTCTTAGTGGTTAAAAGTAAAATGATCTAAGAATACAGTAAACTTTTTCCTTAAAATTTTTTTTAAGTTGTGTGTAGAAACAGTTTTTGACAATATTTTTCTGACATTTTCAAATTCAGATTTTTTCTTTCCTCCCCCTTCCTCCTCCCCAAAGTCTGATATAGATTATACCTGTACTTTCATGAATATATATGTGTATATATATATATATATATATCCATATCGCTCATATCATTAGAGACACACTATCACACATATAGTAAAAATCTCATGAAGGAAACAAAGTAGAAGATGGTGTGCTTTGATCTGCACTCACTCCAACAGCTCCTTCTTTGGCTGTGGATAATGTTTTTTATCATTAATCCCTTGTGGTTATCTTGGAGACTTGCTTTGCTGATAATGGTTAAGTCCTTCACAGTGGAACATCATGTAATATTTCTATTACTACATGCATTATTCTAGTTCTCACTTCACTTTGTATCAGTTCATATATCTTTCCAGGGTTTTCTGAAACATCCTGTTTCATTGTATCTTATGGTACAATAGTATTACATTAAACCTATATACTACAACTTGTTCATCCATTCCCCAAGTGATGAACAATCCCTCAGTTTCTAATTCTTTGCCACTACAAAAACTGCTGCTAAAAATATTTTGTCACAGGTAGGTCCTTTTCCTTCTCTCCAATCTCTTTGGGATATAGATGCAGTAGTGGCACTGCTGAGTAAAAAGGTTTTTTTTGTTTTGTTTTGTTTTGTTTTTTGGGTCCCTTTGAACCTGGTTCTATATTGCTCTCCAGAATTGTTGAATGAGTTCACAGTTTCACCAACAGTTTATTAGTGTACCAATTTTTCAACATCTCTTCCAACATTTAGATGTGAGGTGGTATTCAGAGTTGTTTTAATTCACATTTCAAAAATCAATAGTGATTTCGAGCATTAACTTCACTCCTCCTGCAAGGCAATGTAGATCTCACTGCAAATGTTCATGGCATTACATACCTCTTCAGTCAGACCTGTTTAATTTTGTTTCGGTGGAATTTATTGTTCTGATTGTGGTCAGACTCTTTAATTGGTTGCCTCCTTTACATGACAAAGGACAGAAGAAAGGAGTACTAAGAAATGTAGCATAGTTCTGACACCACCAAAATGTTTCTTTGAAGAAGGTCTAGAGGTAGAAGGGACCTCAGAAGCTGTGAAGGCTAACTGTCTCAATTTAAAGATGAGGTAAATGAAGACCAATGAGATAAAGCAATTAACCCAAGGTTACAGAGTAATTATTGGAGGCAAGATGAGTAAATTTCTTTCATTAGATTCAATTTATAAATAGGAAATGGCATTTATTGTAGAATTATTTTTAAAAGTCAGTTATAAGTATCATAAATGCATTTCAACATCTTCAAGGTCTAATTTAAAGTCAGTATTTTGCAGAGATATAACCTGGGGCTTAAGTGAATTATTAAATGTTAATTAGCATGGAGTTTTGTTCCTGGAAAATTAATAGATCTTGTATTTTAGTTCAATGAGCATCTGGATGAAAAAGTAAAGGACAGTATTCGCGTTATTGGTATAAAGAATAAGGAGCTGGAGAACAAGAGAGTTCAGAACCTATGCATTTAGGTTATAGGGAGGGTGAGTAGGTGATCCTCAGTTTCCCAGACCATAGGTGCGTGTGGATTTTGTGTCCATTGGTTTCTGGAGACCATCTGTGAATTCTTTTGTTTTTCATTTTCTATCTTCAGAAATTATTTATTCTTTTGTATTATTTCATGCATTTTGGGGTTCAGGGTTTTTTTTGTTATTGTTGTTTTATTTTCTTCTGGAAGACCTATGATTTTTATATTGCCTCTATGCATCATGTCTTCAGGATCAGTATCTTTTCTTTGCTTGTATAGTGAGCATCTTTAAATGTTATTGGGTTCTGCTTCTGTTCTTTTAGATTGTCATTCATTTCTTTGTATTTTAATTCCTGATCTATTATTGATCTCTCTTATTTCTTGAGACTTGTCATAGACAGTTCTAATTTTTCTATTTTACCCATTTTGCTGTGCTATTCTCACAATGATCATTCTCTTTTAAGCCACTTAGGAAAAGGGTGTAGTAGTTCCATATTTTCCTAAAAGTCTAGAATTTTGTCTCATCAAGTGTTGGATTGTTTTCCTTTATTTTGCAGTGCTTATTTGTAGCTGACTGAAATTATTTCCCAGATCTGGAGGACACATTTCTTTCTACTATTATTACCTTCCTTGTTGATTTATGCTTTTATATTAAAAGTCTTTGGATTTTCTCTTTCCTGAGATCTTTGGTAATTTCTCATCCCCTCACACCCTCCTGGTGATTTCTCCCTCTTGCCTACTTTCTGATTGTCTCCTCTGAAAGTGGTTTCTTTGAGGGATGGATCTTAAAGTGACTCAGCCTCCTCCACCATTAGGGCTATTTGGGACTTACCAGTCTACATTTCTGCCACAGATGACTTTTGGGGGGACAGAACTGATTCTAGTTGAGTGCTGAGCTCTTTTCTTTAGGCTTAGTGGAATACCACATAAGGCTTATATATGATGTTCTGTTTCTATGTCCTGTCCTGCTCCCTTGGTTCTTCAGTTCTCCGGACCAGCACTGAGAATTCAGAGATCTGCCATGCTGGGGCTATTGGGTTAATTTCTGTAGTTTGGTTCTCCCGGACTTTGGGAAGGGGATGGCACAATTTGTGATTGAGATCTGTTTCAAGCCTAGGCATGTGTACTGCCTCCTTTTTTTCTCTTTTGTGGCTCTCCTACAGAAAGATTTCATATCAGAACACTCTCACCTCAAATTACATTATATTTATCTGTTTAAATGGTATATCTCCCAAGTAGAATGTAAGATCCTTAAGAGTAGAATTTACTTTCTGCTTTTCATTTGTAACCCAAGCACAGTGTCTTACACACGAGAAGTTGATTCCTTAATGCTTGTTGAGTTAATGAATGAGTGATGAAAAATTTTGAGTATGAGCCTGGTGAAGTACTGCATATCTATTATCAAATAACCATCTTCATAAATTCAGGGTGGCTTATGTCCTAAGAGTTATGAATTTAGTTTTGCCCACAGTAATACCTGAAGACCATATATTAAGTTATAGAGAGATTGTACTATTCACTGGGGGAAGGAGTATCAATACCAGAAAAATTGTTGATCTTGAATCTTTGTTTATATTTTTTTCCCTTCAAGTGAATCATTTATCTGGAAGGAAAATCAATTTTGTAGATATTCTTTCTTGAAGTTCGGATCCTGAGGAAAGCAAGACTGAGTTGAATATATGATTTGCACTAGGGGAATGCTATTATGTGGTATATTGGGAGGGGTATGCTTCATAGAACTGCAGTTGGAAATAAATGGACAATCTCCATTCCCCTGAATTGGTTAGAAGATTTTACCAAAGAAATATTGACCACTTTCCTGGATAGGCAAGGTTGGGTTTGAGGCATGAGGGAATTAGAATTTTAAGTATTAAGAAAGACGTGATACTGTTCATACAATAACTAGAGAAATCTGGAAGAACTAAGGAAGATTGATTAGCAACTAAAATTTCTTTAAGAATAATTGCCTGCAATTCTAAATATAAATTTAGCATTTAACTTAGATTGTTAGAATGGAAGATATTTAGCATTTATGGTGGTATCATCACCATTAACAAGCATTTATTAAGCACTTATTTATAGTCTAAGAGCTGGGACAGAGACAAAGACAATCTCATCTTCTAACAGGGAAGAACATATATAAATATTTAGGTATATGCAAGATATGTATAGAGTAGATAGAAGATAAACTTTGGAAGGAATGCTATCTTATTTGAGGGAACTGAGAAAGGCCTCATATAGAATCTGGTATTTCAGTTGAGCCTTTTAAATTTAAATTTATTTATTTAGTGTTACATTAAAATACCCAGTTAATGACCTTCCACCCACTCCTCTCCCCATTAGAGAAGGCATCATTTGACAAAAAGATGTATGAATATACAAAACTATGTTTTATTTTTCTTTATCAGTTATTTCTTTGTAGGTGGACATATTCAAGTTATTTTTAAATCAATAGTTCTATTGCTATATCTAATGTTGCCCCGTTTCTTCTAATTTTACTCTTTGTAATTTCATGTAGGTCTTTCTATGTTTTTCCAATATTAAATCATTTGTCATTTCTTATGGTGCAGTAGTATTGCGTCATAATCATATGCCACAGCTTAAGTCATTCCCCAACTGATGCGTATCTCTTCCAATTTCCAGTTCTTTACTAGCACAAAGAGAGCTGCTATAAATATTTTAGAACAAATAGTATCTTTTACTTTTTCCCCTGATCATCTTGGGAAATAAGCCTAATAGTGTCATTACTGGGTCAAAGGGTATACACAGTTTTATAACTCTTAAAACTGGTTGTTCTCCAAAATGGTTGGATCAGTTCACAATTTCATCAGCAACTATTAGTGTCCCTATTTTTTCCACATCCCCTCTGACATTTGTCATTTTTCCCTTTTTTTTTCCATTTTAGTCAATGTGATAGGTGTCAGCTGAGTCTTGAAGGAAGCTAGAGATTTTAAGATTCCAAGCATTCCAGGTATGGGAATCAGCTAATGAAAAGGCACAGAAGATACAGTTTTATGACAAAGAATAGCAAGATGAGTAGTATGGCTGTATTGTATAGTATACTGAGGGAAATAAAATGAAAGACTATTGTAAAAGGAGGAAGGGACCAGATTATGAAGAGTCTTCAATTCCAAATGAAGGGATCTTTGTGCACTCCTGGAAGTAAAAGGAATCCATTGGAATTTCCTGATTAGGGAGCTAACATGATCAGAATACACTTCAAGAAAATTTGTCAGTTATGCAGAGGAGGGATTAGAGTAGGAAAAGACTTGAGGCAGTGAAACCAAATAGAGGGATATTGAAATAGTGAAAGGAAGGAGTGATGTAGGCTAGAACCAAAGTGGAGAATGGAGAGGAGACATATAGAAGAGATGTTATGAAGGTAGAAATGTCAAAATTGGGTAACTTATTGGATATGTGGGATGAATGATGGTGAAGACTGAATCCCAAGAATAACACACAAGAGAATAACACCCAAATTGTGAACCTTTTGTAACTGGAGGATGATGGTTGCCTTAGTAGTAACAGGGAAATTTGGGAGAAGGTAGGATTTTTATAGCGTCTCCATGGGAGGTATAGCGACAGCCCACAGGAGTACTCTAACATCTATCTGTGCAAATAACCTGAGGTGGAAAGAGGGGGCTAAGGAAATGGGAGAATAATAATGACTCAAAGACAGAAGTAGAAACACATGGGGAGTAACAAACTCCGAGGAAGCAAGAGGAACAAGAGGACAGGTGGGGAGTATCAACCCCTTGATACTCCTATAGACAATAGAGTCTGAAGAACAATGGGAAGCTTGGGGGGGGTGGCGACTGTGATGCTAGAAAAGGTGGGAGTCAACTCCCTGGTGCCTCCTATCGCAATAGGAGGTACTGGGGTTGCAAGGAAAGATACAGAGAAGCAAGAGCGGTAAGAGGAGAGGAGGGTAAGGGAGAGAGGAGAGAGGCAGCAAAGGCTGAAGGGAGGAGTCCGTGCTTGCCCCCTAGTATTTATTGAGGGCCTTAGGAACTATACTTATCATGACATAGGTTTTTACATTGGTTGAATTTGACAATGACAAGATCAAAGAGGTGGAATTTAATCTATCCCACACTTTTGTAAATGAAGTTCTAGTGAGCCTTCAAGCCCTGATTCAAACCGCCCTATGCTAATAACCTTGCTCCAAGCAGAGGCAGCATGGCTGTCTCCACGCCCAACCCAAGAATTTGCTTGTCCCTTGCTAGTGCCTAGGACTGTCCCTTTAACATCAAGAGTTCTGACTATGTGACTGGTAGTACAATATTAATACAACAATCATACTTCCCAGATGCTGATATGCCTGGTATGTTACAGATTTTGGAGAAAAGATAATGAGTTTTGCTTTAGATATGTTGAGTTTGAGATACCCAAGGGGCATCTAATTCAAAATGTCCAATATGCAGTGGGTGATGTGCAACTGGAGCTCAGGAGAGAGACTAGCAGTAGATATATAGATTTGGGAATCATCTACATAGACATAATAATTAAATCTATGACAGTTGAGCTCACCAAGAGAGATAGTTTAGAAATAAAAGAGAAGATTCATGATTCTGGACCTAGTCTTAGGAGTCATCCACAATTGGTTGGTTTAATATGGAAAGAGATCTGTTAAAAGATTAGGAAAGTGTGGTCAAATAAGTAGCAAGAAAACTAAGAGAGAAGGGTCACAAAAACCCAGAGGGGCAGAGAACATGATACCCACTGTTAAATGGTAGCCAGTTCTAGAGAATGAAGCCTTCGCCTTGAGAGTTGTTCAGTAGTTTCAGTCATGTCCATCTCTTCATGACCCCATTTGGGGTTTTCTAGGCCATTCTTTCTCCAGGTCATTTTATAGATGAGGAAACTGAGGCAGATAGAGTTAAGTGACTTGCCCAAGGTCACACAGCTAGTGTCTGAGGTCAGATTTGAACTCAGGAAGGTATCTTTCTGCTCTCTATCCACTGTACCACTTGGCTACCAAGAGTCAGAATACCTGGATTCAAATCCCTGATCTAATATTTACTACGACTGGGGTACATTACTTTACCATTTTGGATTTTAGTTTCCTTGCCTTTAAAATGGTGTTCATTCAACTAGATAATTTTTTTAAAAACCTTTACCTTCTTTCTTAGTATTAATTCTATATAGAAGAGCAGAAAGGACTAGCAATTGGCATTAAGTAATTTGCCCAACATCACACAGCTAGGTGAGATAATTTCTAATATCCATTCTAGCTGTAATCCTTTGATAGGTTGTAAGACTTGCTATGTGACATTTAGGCAAATTTAAGTTATCAGTTAGAAAAGAATTGCCTCAGCTAAGACTACAGCAAGTGAGGAAAGGTGTAGCTTTATGAGTAACTTAGAGACTTGGTTTTCATGAGTGGTCCATGCGTTCATTTGGTATACTGACACACTAGGAAGGAAGCCAAAGCAGGAAATGGAGGAGTGAGGAGTTGTGGAATGTTCATTTCCTCTTCCTACAGGCACCTCAGCTTGAGGCTGTGTTTAGTATATATCTTTCCCATTTCTCAGGGTTGTGGTTGATTTAGTGGAAGTATAAATATGTGGTTACAAGATGATCCAGGTATATTGTAGCCTGTGGAACCAACTAAGGGAACTAAGAGAGCACTTTTCCCTCTAAGGCTATGTTTGAGAGCCTCAAAAGTAACAGAGACAGTTTCTCTTGCCATAAATTCTCTGCATGCCTCAATTGAATCACAGAAAAAGAAGGATATATATATGTATATATATATATATATATATATATACATATAGATATATTTCCCTCTCTTCAATTTTTATTTTAACATTAATCATTTAATGAATTTTTATTATCATCAATATTTTCAGATCTTGATTTGATGTTAGAAAAAACTGCATATCCATTTTGAATTTTACATAGATCATTCAGTCATTAGCCCTACAAATTATGGATTATATTTATTTATTTAGGAACTAAGCAAGAAAAATAAAATATGTTTTGTAAATAAAAATAGCATAGGCATTTAGATGAAACAATTATATGACAAATAATAAAAATTAAGATACATCAAGGAGCTCATGTCTAATGTAAAATAAATGGGATGATGTTTATTAGATCTTAAAGAAAATGATCCCTGAAACCAAAAATCTAAACAATTTACATTTGTTCTTTAGATTCTAGATAATGATTTGCCAGAGGGCATGTGTTGTTCATAGTGTCATAATTTCATGTCTAATTATATTGTTATGCATGGTGTTATAGGCTTCTTTTCATCTCCTTCCACAGTATGCTTATGCTAGAGTATGTATACTCTTTGCAATTAAAACTTAAGTTCTGTTTTTAAAAAATACTCACCAATTAGGAGATTTTAATGAAAAATTCATTTCTGTTTAAAATTACCAAAATGAAATACCTTGAATTTTGTTAAGTGTTTTGAAGTATGCTTCCAAAGACTTTTGAAGTGAGGATCACATTAGAAACTGTTTTAGAGGCTATTGGGTGGCACAGTAGATAGGACCCTGGGCCTGGAGTCAGGAGGAACTGATTTCATACCCAGTCCCAGACACTTACTAGCTCTGTGATTCTGTTTCCTCAACTGAAAAATGAGGATAATGTTGGTACCTTTCTCCCAGAGTTGTCATGAATCTCAAATGATTTGATATTTGTAAAATGACAACATCTGTCATAAAATTAGTATTTAATAAATGCTTCTTCCCAGAACACAGCCAGATGTTCTGGCATTAGTGTTTCTAGCCCAGTGTTCTCTCCAACTTTTATGACATACTACAGTAGGAAAATTATTCATAACCCAACTTTATTAAGGTAGCAATGGTTCTGTATTCTATTCTGTTACTCTATACTGCAAAGATGGGTAAATTTCAGGTTCTGTACAGCTATCATATAAAAGTTAAGAAAGAAAATGAATTCCCAGTCTTCTCTTCCTCTTCTCTCAAGTTTCTCATTTGCCTCACCCTCCCCAACCACACCATTATTTTGGTATAAGTTTCAACTTTTCTAATATATGGGAGTTTAAGTTATATATCATGTAATTTCATGTCTAAAGATGCTACCCCTGTATAAACAATGTCCTAAACCCCTAGTCAGTGTTGCATTACAAATAATTCCTCTATTTCACTATACCTTAACATGTGGGTATTTTGTGCTGTTGAGGATTTTAAGAAAAAAATGATTGAACATATCTTTCTCAAGGCTGATAAAACATATGGATGAAAGTGTGCAGTCTGTAGCCTCTTGACAAGACATCTGTTGCAACATTTTTCTGTCTTGGAACATGTAAAATTGTTTGCCAATTGTTTTCATAAATATAAAGCTCTGAATCTTGATTGACAGATATATATGAGTTGCTCTTTTGCAATTTCATTCTTTCTTTCATGTACATATTGTACCATCTCAAGATGTGTGTGATGATATAACTGGAATATAGTAAAATATGTGAAAGTTTCAGGTTAAAAGTATGCTAAGAATTTTAATTTGAAGAAAGACCACCTAAATTATTCATTTAAAAATTCTTATTCATACTATTCAACTGAATGAATACCATGGGAATAAATGATTGTGCAAAATTTGACTAGCTCTCTCTTCCCTACATAAACTCAACCTTACCCATACACTTAGTAGTGTAGAACTAACATAATTAACTGACCTCTTTTCAGGTAGGAGAACTGATTTAATATCTGAGGTGTGAAATGGATTACCATTGGGGTGGTGTGTGTGTGTGTGTGTGTGTGTTTTCAAGGGGGAGAGAATCGATATTTTCATAAGTATTCCTCTTCCTCTATAGAGTATGGGAATTGGCCCCTTGTTGACAAAGCAGGGGAACGGTACTTAAGGAGTTTCTTCCAGGATGTCTGGTTAGGGCTGGAGGGAGAAAGGACTTTTAGCAGAGTCCATTTTCTATCTTTTGGCCTCCCTCTTTCAGGAAAGGTCAGAGGCTAGAGACTTGGAGTTTGATAGACTGCTTATAGACATTCCTCAAAAGACAAGTGGTCCCTTTTGGAAGAAGAAAACTATTACCTGTATAACTCCTATAAGTAGAGAGCAGAACCATGCCCTGGAGGGAAGGCAGAATATGGTAATTTGTTTTTAATCCTCTAGTATTACAGTGAGTTGTTAGGACAATGTAGATCTGAAGAAAAGGGTATTGCATTTCTGAGAAGTCTTTTTTCTTTGTGGAGAGAGCATTCAAACCATAGGGGATCCTTCAAATCTCAGAGACACTGTGTATGGCCCTGTGGGAAAGCTAAGGATTCACTATAATGCCAGATATTGCCCTGATGGTATCCCTCATTTCAATTCCTTGGTAGGGAGATTAATTTGCACATTTTTTATATGTTTTTAAGCTCCTATGAATCCTTTGCATGCTTAATATCTTTTCTGCATTTACTTCTGGTCTCTTGTGAGTCTTTTGTGTCTTCTACATTTTTCATAGGGTGAAATTTCTACCTGACATGATTGTATAGAAGATGGGAACCCCTTTCTAACCACAGTCAGTGAACATTTACCAAGCATCTACTGTAAAAATTAAATTAGTATCTAGTAATAAAATATTATATTTTAGGAGGTTTATTAAGGATTACTAGAAATCAAGGATACAAAATAATAACCACGTGCCCATGGCTGATTAGCCAATTCAGAATCCCAGAGCTTAGCTTACTTACTACATCATTGCAATGGAATGGAAGAGCGAGAGGGAGGCATTACTGCCAGTTAAATACCAATTGTGATCTTGCCCAGGTGGAGACTCAGGTGAGATTATTGGGAATTCTGGGAAAAACCAAGGACTTCTGGGGATTGAAGTCTAGGGTTCAAAAATCTCCATTTTTACACTACTCTATAGAATGCACTATGCTAAGTGCTGAGGTTAATAAAAAGAGGTAAAAGATAGTCCCTGCCCTCAAATAGATCTCAATAGAATGGGAAAGACAACAAGTAAACAAATATGTACAGGCAAGCTCCATAAGTACAAATAGGAAATAAGAGAGAGGAGGTATTCAAATGAAGAGGGGATGGAAAAGACTTTTTGTAGGACATGAGATTTAAGTAGAGACCTAAAGGAAGGCAGTGTGGCCAATAGATAGAGATGAGGGGGAGAGTATTCTAGGCATTGGGGATATTCAGAGAAGATGCCCAGAGTCAAAAGATCAAGTATCTTGTTTGCGAAACAACAAGAAAACCAATGTTATTGGATTTAAGAGTATATGGCAGAGAGTAGAGTATAAGAAAACTGGAATGAAGGGCAGCAGAGGATTTTGTATTTTATCTTAGAGGCTCTCTAGACACTGGAGTTTACTGAGGGGGGTGGAACATAGTTGGACCTATTAGGAAAATCACTTTGGTGGCTGAATGGAAGGTAGATTAGAGAGGGGAGAGAAATAAGACAGACAGACATCTACCAGCATGCTATTGCAATAATATAGGCATGGAGTAATGGGGTCCTGGAAGAGTGGTGGCAGTATCAGAGGAGCACAGGTGACATAGTCAAAAGATGTGGCAGCTATGTGGTTCAGGTGATAGAAGACCAGGCTTTGAATTGGGAGGACTTGGGTTCAAATGTGACCTCAGATACTTCCTGGCTATGTGACCCTGAGCAAATCACTTAACTCCATTTGCTTAGTCCTTATCCTTCTGTCTTAGAGTTGCTACTGAGTCAGAGAGTAAGGGTAAAAAAAAAGATGTTTTAAAGATGAAATCAATATACCTTAAGCAGCAGATTGGATATGAGGGGTGGGAGATAGTGGTAAATTAAAACTGACACATAGCTTGTGAGTCTAAGGAATGGGAGGACAGTGTTGCTATCTATGATAATAAGGGAGGTATATATGTGTGGAGAATTTGGGGAGAAAGATAATGATTTCCATTTTGGACATGTTGAGTTTAAGATATCTACTGGGCATTCAGTTTGAGTTGTCACAAAGTCAGAAAAAGACTAGAAGTTAGCAGTGAGTTTGGGGCAGCATAGTTAGATAAGAGTATTGTTAGCATAGAGATAGTAATTAAATCCACTGGAAGATTACCAAGTGAAATAGTATAGAATGAAAAGAAAAGAGGACCTAGAACAGAAGGCAATGGAACATCTACAATTATAGTTTGTGTTCTTTATGAGGATCCAGCAAAGGAGATTGAGAGGGAATGATCAGATAAGGAGGAAGAGATCTGGAGACTGGTGTCCTGAAAACTTAGAGAGTATCAAGGAGAAGGTGATTAACAGTGTCAGAAGCTTGAGGGAGGTAAAGAAGAATGATGATTAAGAAAAAGCCGCTGAATTTGCAATTAAGAGATCAGTGGTAATTTTTGACAGACCATTTTTTGTGGAACATTGAGCTCAGAATATGACTTGTAAGTGGTTAAGAAAATAAGAGGAGGGAAAATAGAACCACGTACTATAGATGGCTTTTTCAAGGGCATAAGGGATATAGAATGATAGTAGGAAGGAAAGATCAAGTGAGGGTTCTTTTTTTAGGGTATGGGAGGTATGGGCATGCTTGTAGGTAGCATGGAAGGAATTAATAGATTAATAGATAGGGAGAGCCCTAACATAAATGATAAAGTGGGGGTGACAGAAGAGGTGACAGGATGTGTTGGAGGAGAGAGTGTGGAATGGGATTGCTGAAGCAGATAGAATTTTTAGCTTTTGTTAGCAGTAAGTCTACCTCATCACAGTGAGACAGGGAAAGGAGGATATAGTAATAGAAGACATATGAATGATAATGAGATAAAGAAGAGGGAGAATACAAAGGATGGATTCAGCTTTTTTTTCCTGTAAAATGTGAGTCAAATTCTCATCTGATGAAATGGGAAGTAGGGAAAGGGAGAACCATGGAAAGTTTGAAGAAGGATGAAAAGATTTAGAAAAGCCCTGTGGAAAGTGGGATAGGGAGTTTATAATGAATATATAGAAGGATTACCTAGCAATGAAGGCCCAGTCAAAGCTGCTTAACATAAATTTGTAGAGAATTCAATGAAAATGATAGCATGATTTTTTTCCCCCACCTTTGTTCAGCAGTGTATATGTAAGAGCAAAAGCTGTGGATAGTGGGAATGAATCAGAGCTGAAGTCTGGCAGGGCAGAATGAGAGAAATCATAAAGGAACTTAGGAACTCAAGAAAACAGGGTATTATAGACTTGAATTGGGTCACCTGGGAAAAAAGAGGAGAGAATAGCTAGTTCAAGAGAGATGGCCTGGGAGGGTTCAAGGAGCTGGAAGTCATTGGGTATCCCAAGAGTAGAGTTTGGTAAGAGAAGAAAGAGAGGTGGAAACCAGTGATTATAGTTGTATAAGGGATCTTAGAATTCTTGAATCTGGAGGTGGTACATTTGTGGAGAGTGGCATGAGCAAAGTTATGACTATCTTTGGCTCTGGCTGAGGTGGGGTGGAGGCCTGGGTCATGGGAATGGAGTTGTTTGAGAAAGAGAATGACTAGTGTGTTTGAGGGAGAGTCAATGCATATATTAAAGTTCTCTGGTATGAGGAACTGGAAAGAGGAAAAATTATGAGCCATATATTTAACTCATTAGCTAGGTTTTGAGATTTTTCAATTGTAAAATCTTAGGAAATAGCCCTTTTGTATCAGCAAGTAGCAATTGGTAAGTGTAAGTCTAAGGTTTGAGAGATGGGAGGGCTGGTCAGGTATTGAAGAGGCCTGGGACATAGGTCACATAAAGATACTTACTCATAAAACTCTGTTCTTGTCAGATACTATTTCTATTTTAAATTTGCCATTTTGTTTTGAGAGGGTAATTGTTAAGAAACTGACAGAAAATATAATGCACATATCAGTGTCTCCTAGGAAAAACAACACTCACATTCTCTGTCAAGGTCTGTACTTTAATGATGGTAGAAAAAAATTAACTAGCTTTCCATTAAGAAGTATAAACATCATCCTTGATATATTTATATGTATGTATGTGTATATATACACACATATATGTATATACTTATATATATATATATATATATATATATATATATAGAGAGAGAGAGAGAGAGAGAGAGAGAGAGAGATCAGTCCTCTTAGTGTAGGATATTGTCTAATTCCAATTTCACTTTTTAAAAGGCTGAATGTCAAGCATAGCAATATTTGAATTTATTCTACCATTGCCCATTCTGATCAGTAGTATTTTGGCATAACTTTTAAAGTATTTTTATTTTCTTTCTTTTTGCACTGAAAAAAATTTTCCTTTCTCTGTGAGTAAAGAATTAAACCTAGCAAAGGTATATGCTTTTGTGGTCCCTTGACAAAACTCTATTTCCGTACTAGTTACTGATTTGGAACATATATTTTACCACTTCTGATAGATACAACACTTGATTATCTTGGTTCAAGACCTAAAATTCCTCAAGTGGCTATTTTTTCAATGTTGGATTTGATTAATAATTTGATTTTTACATTTAGTATCATATACTGAGGATAACTTTGTTCTTTTTTCTAAGAATTCCTTGTCTCATTATTTAATCACACTACTTTATTGTAAATATTAAGATAATTATATTGAAAAAACAGAAAAAAATGTTCATTTCTATTCTTGGCTATGAAATAACTGTCTCTGATAAACCATACTAAACTTAATCAAAATATAATTTGGTTTTGATTGGCCCACAGCAAAAAAATTTAGAACTTTTTGTCAATCAAATTTGTTTACCAAGAGATGTTGCTCAGGTCCACAAAGTTGATGTCTTTCTCAACTTCTCTCTTATTTCTCACCCCAAATATTTGGTCAATTGGCAGATCTTGTAATTTCTTTTTCTATAATATTTCTTGAATGTGTTTTTTTCTCTACTCACAAGGCCACTATCCTCTCTTAGGCCTTTATCACTTCTATCCTTCCACAGATTCTTGGCATTTCTGGCTTTTTAAAGACTCATTTCAAGTTACATCTCCTGAAGGAGGTCTTTTCTAAGTCCCCACAACTGCCAGTACTTTCCATTTTAAGACATTTATCCTGTTCTATGTCTTCATCTCATGTGCTGATTTATGTATACATGATCTCTCCCTCTAGAATATAAGTTTCATGAGGCCAGGGGCACTTTTTTTCTCTCTTAATTATTTCCAATACTTATCATAGTGCTATTACATAGTATGTAATAATCACTTATTAAAATGTCAATTGATTTTGCGTGATCTTTAAAAAAGAGTCCTTATGTAATGTGACTTAAGATCATAATTATTATTGTTAGTATTGGTCTGAGCCTATGATTTAACTGTGCAAGATTGGGAAGGGACAGAAGAAAGAACAAAATCCAGGCATATCTTGAGCATGTGCTAAAGCAGCTAAGTGGTACAGCAGATAGAGTATTGGGCTAAGGTCAAGAAGGCTTGAGTTCAAATCCAGCCACAGACAATTCCTAGCTGTTTGACACTGGGCAGATCATTTAACCCTGTTTGTTTCAGTTTCCTCTATAAAATGAGCTGGAAAAGGAAACGACAATATATTCCAGTGTCTTTGCCAAGAAACCCCAAATAGGGTTTTGAAGAGTTAGACATGCCTGGAAATGATGGGACAAAACTATATGTATAGGCACTATGCCAAGTGCTTTAAATATTATTTCATTTGATACTTATAACAACTTTGAGAGGTAGGTATGATTATCCCCATTTTTAGTTGAGGAAACTGAGGCAAATAGAGTTTAAGAAACTGTCCTAGAGTCTCAGACCTGGTTGGATTTGGTTTTCCTGATTCCAGGTCCAGAGCTCTATCTATTGTGCCACCTAGCTACCTAAAGACTTCCCAATATGAAAGCTTTCTCTAATGTTGGTATCCAGAGAGTCAACTCTATTTGGATGTGTTTTATCATGCTGCCTTGGTTTATGTGTGAGTGTATTTTAGGGGGCAGGGAGAGGGAAGAGAGGGATGGAATATTTTTAACTAAACTTTAACTGGGGGCAGCTGGGTGGTTCAGTGGATTGAGAGTCAGGCCTAGAGACGGGAGGTCCTGGGTTCAAATCTGGCCTCAGACACTTCCCAGCTATGTGACCCTGGGCAAGTCACTTAACCCCCATTGCCTAGCCCTTACCACTCTTCTGCCTTGGAGCCAATACACAGTATTGACTCCAAGACAGAAGGTAAGGGTTTAAAAAAAACACACACACACACACACACACACAAACTAAACTTTAACTAGCCTAGAAAGATATGTTAGAACAGGATTGTGAAGGGCTTAAATATTAAACAGGAATTTATACATGATCCTAGAGTTTCTCTCTCTCCAGGCTCTGGGTCCTCCCAGAACCATTAAGGATAGGCTGGCAACAAGAGCTGCCACTGCCAAGGTCCCTTCCCCCTTGCCTTTCCCCTTCAATTTTTCTCTCAGCCCAGGTCTTCCCAGGATCCACGAGGCTGTTTGTTTGTTCACATACCTTTGATGGAATAGAAGTCAGCAAATTTGTTCTTTCTAATGAGTCTGAAGACCAGCTAACCCTTACCAACTTCTCTGCCTCTCTACCTTACAGGTCTTTAGTACTGGCATCTGACTTATGGACGCGTCAGCCTTGCCATCCAAAATCCTGTTGTACCTTAGTGCCTTTCTATCTATCCTATACTTTCTTTTATGTGTTATCTCCCCTAGTTATAGTGTGAACTCTATGAGAGCAGGGACAGTCTCTCTCTCTCTTTTTTTTGACAAGCCCAGAACTTAACATAGTTCTTAGCACATAGGGAATAGGGTACATTCCTGAATGAATGAGTAATGCATGAAATAAAAAGCACTTGTTAAGCACTTACTATGTAGTAAACACCATGCTATATCTGGGGAGACAAGCATTAAAGGAGACACTCTAAGGAGCTTATAAAAGTTAATAGGAAAAGACAACACATATAGGCAAGAGGTGACCAGGGAATGGAATTTTGTTCTAGGAAAATGAGGAAAGTTGGGAGAGAAATGGCCTCAGAGGATAGTTTAAGGGGATGTGTAGCTAAGAGATTTGATAGATTCTAGTACTATCTCTGTGTTTATGTAGAGGTGCATGCTTTTAGTGTGTATACATTTAGTAAGGGTTCAAGAGGCTAGAGGAAAACATTTTCAGGTATAAAACACAATCATGAAAAATTATGGATGTATATAGAAATCATTCCTGTCAGAATAGTGATGTAGATACACATTGAACTGCTAGTCCTGAGCCCATTGAACTTTCCCCACCACTGGAAATTCAGGTTTAGTTTTTTACTACTTTCTTTAAAATTAAATTTTGTTTTTTCTATCTAACAATAATTTATCTTTATTTCCTCTCATCTCTCATAAAAAAGAAAAGGAAAAATGTTTTGTTTTTGTATCATGTAGGCATAGTCAAGCAAAACAAATTCCATCTGTTCTTTTAGAAAGTGTTAAAATTTATCATAAGTGCTAAAATTTTGACACAAAACTTGAGAAATGGATCAAATTCAGAAATTTTACTACCTAGCAAATGTATTAACCTTTGCAGTCCTGGTTACTATAGGGTATCTTTTTTTCCTCTGGATTTGACATAGGTATTTATGACAATGTATGTATGTATGTCTATGTACCTACCGTACAGTTGGTTAAAATTAAATTCTTCTCCTAATTCAAAAAAATTTAATACTTGACTGTTATTACTTTAAGGACATTTGTTGAAATGCCATTTTGAAATTTAATACATTAGAGCAACATTCTTGTTTGTATTTTATAGTTGCATCAGATAGATCATTTTGCAGAATATAATGAGTTATATTGGCAAAGTCAAACGAATATTTATGATAGTTCAAAGAAACTACAAACAGAAATAAAACTTTCTTAGTACCATTAGAATCCTTCCTTTTTCCATAAGCTTAAAGAAAAACAATTCATTCTAATTGTATTTTGATAAAAAAAATTAGGACTCAGCAGTTTTATCAGGTCTTAAAAATGATTATAGCTTAATTAAAATATAGATTTGAGCAGAAAAGGATTTTACCTAAAAATAATTTTTTTTGTCTTTCTTGCACCATTGATCCTTGTTTTCTCTGGTGTTATGCTTTGACAACAGAATTGGTGATTTCATTCAATTTAATAAAATAAATATTTATTACGTACTTACTATATGTTCTGGGCACTGTGTTGGGCACTGGGAACACAAAGACAAAAAGAAAAAAATCAGGTCTCCAAATAACTTATATTCTATTTGAAGAGATGTTTACAGGAAATTAAATACAAAATACAAACTAATTTCATGAAGGGGAAGATGCTAGCAAGTGGGTGTGAGTAGTGTGCCAGGAAATGTTTGAAGCACAAAATGACACTTGAACTAGACTTTAAAGGATGCTGGTGATTCTACCAGAAGGTATAAAGGAAGGAGGGCATTCATGACCTGAGGGAAATCCTGTATGGTCCTTTGAGATGAGAAATGGGATGCTGTATATAAGAAACATCCAGCAGACCAGTTGTGTGAGAACATGAAGATCATGAAGACAAGGAATGTGCAACATCTTGTAAAGGTTATAAAAGTCAAACAGAGGAGTCTATATTCTGGCTTAAAGTCAAGAGAGAATCAACTACTGGAGATTTTTGAGCAGGGCAGTGAGCAGATCAGACTAGTCCCTTATGAATAGAAATCAGTTGGCTCTGTGGACAATGGTCTGGAAAGGGGAGAGGCTTTAGGCTGTTATGTCAAATTGCTTGATTGAGGAAAGAAGTGATAAGGATTTGAACTACAATTGTGACTGTGTGAATAGGCAGAAATTAATGGATGAAAGATATATTTTGGTAGTAGAATCAACAAGACTTGGCATCTGATTGCATGTCAGTGGTAGGAGTATGACTCCAATATTACCAGCCAAGCTATATGGAAGAAAAGTATTCTCAATAGAAATTTAAAAGTTAGGAAAGAGGGAAGGATTGGAAGGAAGGTAAAAAGTTCTTATTTGGACATGGACCTCTAGTTGGAGATGTCCAACAGAGAGTTGGTGATGCAGGACTGAAGTTTAAGAGAGAGACTGATTAATGATATGTAAATCTGGGAGTCATCATCATAGCAGTGACAGCTGAAACCTAGAGCTGATGAAGTTCATCAAGAAAAAGAGTTCAGAGCCTCAATTAATTTTAACCAACATTGTGTTAGGTGCTAGAAACACAAAGATGAAAAATGATACAAAAGATAGATCTAGATTTTTAACATTTTTTAGCTGAAAAACTAGTTGCTTTCATCAACTTGTTTGCTTTTTAATTCTCATGGTCTTAAGGATAATGATATCTTACCTACTGAAGGCAGAAATCTGGACTAGACAATCTTTTGTATTATTTTCAACTCCAATTCTATGAATTAGGAGAAATAGAACTCATTCTGGCCGTGGTAAAATGTATGACTGGGTCTAATGTAAGGGGAAGGGAAAGAAATAAGCATTTATGTAGTATCTGCACTGTGCCAGTGATAAGCACTATTTTTGCAAATATTATCTTATTTGATTTTCACAACAGTATTATAAGGTAGATATTATAATCTGTTTTTTTTTTTTTTAACAGAGGAAGCAGAGGTGAATAGATTTAGTGACTTGCCCAGGGTGACAGCTAGTAAGTGTATGATACAATATTTGAACTCAGGTCTTTTTTGTTTCCGGTTTAGTGCTCTTTAGACAGTACGAGCACTGGGAGAAGAAACAATATGATGTTAAACTATATTGCATTTTCTTGAATAGAAGCAATTACTTTTCAAGTTCATGTGGAAGAACCATTCTTTCCAGATGGGAAAATTCATCCCAAGGACTATGCTTCATTTTCAGAACTCTTAATATTGTAATCCCTATGTCCCTTCCCAGAGCCTTGTCCTCTCTTAATAAATTAATTAAGATCCTGCTCCTCTCTGATTGTTAACAAGTCTCCCTCAAACCTGTCACTCTTGTTGCACCAAACTACTATTCCCCTTTTCCTGATTTCTTTGCCTAAGGTTTTCAAGACCAGCTGGGGTTTTAACAGGATTAATTTATAAAGGAAAAGAGTAGATTCAGAAATAAAAAATCTGGATACTTATTAATAATAATCTGGGTAGTTGTGATCCAGAGGTTTACTATATCTCCTACTCATACTTGGACTGATTGTGGCCACAAGGATTTGATCATTTTCCAATCTATCATAAAACTCCATCTATAGTCTTTGCTCCATTTATCTTCTACCTAAGAATGGCATTTTCCCTTCTCAGAAAACTCTTCTGTCATTGGAATCGGTTTCTAGTTCTTTTTTTCAATAGGCTGATAGTTCATTTAGAAAATCTCTGTAAAATTTAAGCTAATCAGAAATACTGTGCTTGTGTGGATATATTTTGGTCCTCCCTTATGCCTTCTCACCATCTTAAGTGAGTATTTCCCTAATTAAGGTCCTGATTTCTCAATCACCAACACATTGGTAAAAAGGTGATACTGAACAATAGAAATAGTTTTCTATTCATCTCAAAATTCAGGGACACCCAGATATGTTGCAGTTTATATTTTTTCTGCTACATTTGTTCCTTTTTTCTGCAGCCAGCCACCCCATTATCTTGTTTTTTCTTTGTCTATTCCACTTTCTTCTGTCATGCTTCTCTGTCTTCTTTTTTGGGGATATTTTTTTATAAAAATACAAATATGTGCAAATGCATTTATAGGAATAATGAAAATGGACAAATGTTATTCATATTCTTGAGAGCTTTTCAATATAAATACATGGAGGTAAGGCAATTAGTAATAGTTCAGAAAACATTTCCTTTATTGAAAATCAGCAGCTTATGACACTTTGTGAACCTAAAGGAAGCAATATTAAGAGGGATAAAAGCAGTTTTAATTCCTAGAGAAAAGGAATTTTACAAATCATATATCTAGGTGTGCGGAAGGAATATAAATGTTATACTTTAAAGTTTATATTATCTATTTCTAATTCTTTTTAGAGTGATTTTGAACTTAGGTGATATTTTCAGGTAAATTTCCAATGGCAGGTTTCTTTAAGTCTGATTATTATTGAGATAAGTTTCCAGGGCTTGGAGGAGGTAAGAAAAAGGGAGGTTAAAGGATGGTAGAATTTCTTCCCTAAAGCAGAGAATAAGATAATATATATCTTTTATTTTGGAATAATATTTCCTGGACAGTCAAATAGACTAGGTTATATCTGAAAGTCTCATCTGCCATGATTTTGTGATCACAAAAGAAACGTTTAAATACTCTAGTTTTCCTAATTAGGTTAGAACTGATATTTGTTTATTATAAAGATATGATAGATTAATACATGTCTCAGTTAGTATTATGGCACTATTGTAAAGCAATTTAGAGAAAGCTACCTTGCTATGATACTTAGTAAACTAATCCTGTAAGAAGTTAACAATGTTTGGTGGCTATCCTGTGCTTTATCAAATAAAGTTCTATGAAAATTGATTGAGAAGCAAATTTCTATAATGTGAATCCTATGCTTCCTGTGATTTCTTAAATTAAATGAGACATATACAGAATAAAATTCTCAATAGAGGCGAATCTGAATGATATTAAGATGAATAACAGACTGTAGACATGTAAGCTGTCATATAATATTGGTAGCTTTTTGGTTTCCTTAGTGTTAATTTAGTATTTTCATAACTTTCTAAAGTTCTAGCACTCTTCTTATCATGAACAAGGAAAGCCACTGTATCATGAGCTAGGAGGATAAAGACATGAAACTCTGCCCTTGCTTTATGCAGTTTCCAAACCATTTGGACAAATAGGCCATATATACAAAAAAAGTATGTAGCAATATAACTCTGTATTTTCTGAATACCAAACAATTTATAACAGGTAATAGGTTCAATTATAGTTCAATAAAGATAATTCTAGACTTATGTACATTTAGGAAAGACTAATTTGTGAAAAAAAGTAAGATAAATTTGAGATTCTAATTGAAGGAGTCAGTTTTGGCTTTACAGATATCATTGAGATTTGTTGAGATGAGATCCTTTACTAGAATGTTTCTAGAGTAATATAACTTATTCAAAAGAAAGATGACAGGGGTGAGATCTTGTTGTTTATCAAGAAGTTATACTAATAGGAGCAAATGAAGTAACCAGATAAAGGAGGATGGTTGAGAACTTTTGAGTGATTATCAGTGGAGCAAGATATTTAAATAATTTTGTTATTTGAGTATAGATGAAGAATTTGGCCATCACAGATAATCATGATATAGTAGTAATGGATATATATATATATATGTATGTATATATATAAAATTTCAGTTATATTGAAATTTTTTGGAACTGTCAAAAGTAGAGGCAAAGTAATATTGTCTTGACTTACCTTAATTATAATTTCACTCTCTAAAGAGGGTAAGAACCAAGAAGATGACTAAAGGGAGGAAGTAATTCTTGCAGTAGAAATGACAGGAACCTCAGAAGAAAAGTGAGCAGTATCTTTTAGCATTTGTAATAAGAAATATGGGTAGACTTGATATGCACCTTAACTTTGAAGAAGACAGATTTCAAAGAACTTAGAATAGGTAGAACTCCTTGGACTAAATCAGGGGTTGGCAAAGTACAACCTGTGGGCAAAATCAGTCCACTTTTATATGACTAGTGGGCTAAAAATGGTTTTTATATTTTTAAAAGAATTGTTTAAATATGTTTGGTCTTAATAGGGCCCAATAGGTATCTATTAGGACATTGCTACCCAAGATAAGTAAGGAAATAGTAAGAGTGTATGCAATTTGAAGTCATTTTAATTCAGCAAAAATTTATTAAGCACCAATTATGTGACAGGCACTCTGCTAAGTTCTTGGGAGACATATTTGAAAAATAAAGTCCTTGCCTTCAATGAACTTATAAACTATTAGAGGAAATCAATATATAACAAGAAGCTAAAAGTTAGTGGTGATGATGGGGGCATGATGCTCCACATGATCAAAAACCAATCAGAACCATTGGTGTAAAAATAGACCTGGTAAGTTCAGAGCCTTCTAATGCTTCATCCTCTAGGTCTCCAATTAGAGAAGAACGGCAGTTGAGGGAGTTGGGAAGGTATTGAGTATTGAAAGCTGTCAGCCAATATGGTGATGGAAATTTGAGATGATTATCTTATCCTGGGGGAGGCATGGAGTCAAGACCAAGCATAGCTGCTGATGGAAACTAGAGATGATTTTCCAATTTACCTCTCCACTTGGCCCAGAAGAGCTTAATTTTTAACTTCTGAAATATCTGTTACATAAGCTTATTGAAGCAATGTCATGATTTTTTTATGGAGATTTGGAGAGATCAAAAATGGAAAATATGCTTTAAAGAGGATGGGAAGGGGAAGAGAATTGGCAAACTGTAAGCCAGAGGTTGACTTTGATTTTTAGACAATTCTAGAGTAGGTTATTAGAGAAATGATTAGTGAGCATTCATAAAAAGAAGCAAGGATTAAATTCACCATGATCTCACCAAAGAACCTATCAAGCCAAACTACCTAATTTCCTTCTTTTGATAGGATGGATAAAATAGTACATGGAGTAAATGCTATAGATGTGGTTTACCTGTATTTTAGTGAAATGTTTGATAACACATCTCATGTTATTCTTCCAGAAAAGATAGAGCACTGTGTATTAGGGATGTCTTGAGAATCAAATGAGGTCAATATTAGTGGCAGTGAAGTGGTGTAGTGGAGAGGGTACTAGACATGGTCAGGAAGACCTGGAGTTCAAGTCCACCTCATACAGTTACAGTGTGACTGTTGGTAAACTATTTAATCTCTGTCTTCCTCAGTTTCTCTATTTAAAAAATGGAGAAAGTCATAGCATCTATGTCTCAAGGTTGTTTTGAGAATAAAATTAGTAAATGCTTGTAAAGTACTTTGTAAACCTTAAAGTATAGAAGTAAGTGCTAGAGCTCTCTTCTTCTCTTCCCCTCTTCTTTGTCCTTTTCCTCTTCTTCCTCTTCCTCTCACTCCTTTTTATATTTCTCCTTTTAATATGTAAAGCATTTGACAAACTTTAAAGCACTCTATATGAATACTACCTATTATTGTTATAGTACAATTAGATGGATTCAGAATTAATTGAATGGTCTGACTCAAAGAATACTAGTAAATGATTGAATGTCACTTTGGCAGGAGGCCTCTATACATATGTTCCAGTGATCTGTATTAAGATTTTTATTAGTAACTTGGATAATATGCTTCTCAACTTTTCAGATAACACAAAATTAGAGGGAAAGTTAACAAGATGAATGATAGAGTCATCTGTTCAGAACACAAGTCTAATAAGATAGAGTTAATAGGGAGAAATACATTGACTTCAAAGTACAAGAAAGATGTGTGGTTAGACCAGTGGTTCTCCACCTCTCAGTTTGTAGCAATGAGAATACATAATGCATATCAGGTATTTACATTCCGAATCATAACTGTAGCAAAATTACAGTTTTGAAGTAGCCACCAAAATAATTTTTTGGTTTGGGGTCACTGCAACATGAGGAACTATATTGTGGGGTCACGGCATTAGAAAGGTTGAGAACCACTGGGTTAGACAATAGTTTGAAAAATTCTGGGGGTTTATGTGGAATAATATGTGGAATAATAAGCATAATATGGGTCAAAGGATTGATATCACAGCCAAAAAATCATGTGATCTTGAGTTTCATTAAGGAGAATGAATAAGTCATCATTTCATTGGAGCTGGGGATCTGGTCAGACTATATCTGGAATATTGTGCTAGGTTCTGGATGTCACTGATTGTGAAGAACCTTGATAAATTGGAAAGTATCTAGAAGATGGTAACTAAAATTATAAAACACTCAAAATCGTTCTGTGTGTAGATATGACAGTTGACAGAAATGAATATTTTTAAGTTGAAGAAGAATAGGACCAAAGTTTGACATAACTTCTTTCAGGTATTTAAAGGATTATCATATGCAAGACTGGTAATTTTTGTACTCTGAAGGTAGAATGATGAACAAATAGTGGAAGATACAAAGAAGGAAATTTAGATTTGGTATCAGTTTTAAACTTCCTAGCAATTAGAGCTATCCAAAAATTATAAGATGTTGTCTGTGGAGACCATTAGCCTCTTTGGACATCTTTAAGCACAGGCTGAGTGGATGACCACCTATTTGGAAAGCTGTAATGTGAATTCTTTTTTGGGTACACATTGAACCACGGAACGTTGAGGTCTTTTATAGTTACAGTGTGATTACGCCATTTTATGAAGTGAGACTTAATTTGGGCTTCAAATGAAAGGTAGGGCTTAGAGAGAAGGTGGTGGTGGTGGTGATGGTGATAGGTAATTTTTAAAAGGGAAACATTATGACCTATAGTTTGGAGATGGTAGTACTGCCATAATAGTCTACAATGTTCATAGGACAAGGTGTATACCAGTTTGACTTGAATACAGCATTCACGTAGGGGGATAGAGAAAACAAAATTTGAAGATGAAGATTGTGGCCAAATTGGAGAAGGCCTTGAAGGTTCTAAACATTAAAGCATTAATTTAAAGGGTTAAAGCATTTTAAACAGATTAACCTGCTAATAGTATATGAGACATGTGATAGAGATATGAAGAGAGGTTTTGCAGGACTTGTGGACCAAGATGCAAGGAATGCAAAAGCCAGGGTTCCAACAGAATGTCCCCATTTGGTGGCAGTTGAGCTGACAGGGGAAGGGTTTTTTTGTTTTTGTTTTTTGTTTTGCTTTTTTTTTTTTGTTTTTGTTTTGTTTTTTTGTCTCTGTGTCTGGGATTGGAAGGCACTCTTTTCCTTGGAGGCTTTTGCTGGCCACCCTCCGAGAAGAGAAACTGGTTTTTTCTTTTGGTTCTCTGTGTCTGGGACTGAAGTCACTTTTCCCCTGGGGCTTTTGGCTGGCCATACTAAGAAGAGAAACTGGGCTTTTGAACTTAGTCTCTGGGTCTCTGGCTCTGAGCAGTTGTAGTTGACCAGGGGGCTTTTGATCTCTGGGTCTGGGACTGGAAGTCACAATCTTGCTCTCTGGAGGTTGAAAGCTGGCTGAGAGACTTTAGTGACGCTGACTTGGCTTTTGGACTTTGTCTCTGGCTCTGAGCAGTGGAAGCTGATCAGGGGAGAAGCTTTTGAGTTGGTAACCTATTTGGCTTTTGAAGCTGGCTGAGAGGAAACTTAGAGACTTTGAACTTTGTTTCTTTCTGGGGTTAAGCTGAGAGATCTGACTGATTGGTGAAGAAGAAGGAAGAAGATTTTGAACTGCTGTTGTCCTCCATCTTTTTAACTATCTAAGAGACACACTTGTGACTCCCCAAACCCTCAACTTTACCTCATTTAGAATAGGGATTTCCTCATCCCTCTTACCTCAGTTTCCCATCCTGTTATCCCAATAAACCCCTTGACTGAGAAAGCAACTAGAGTATCTTTATAGTTCACTCAGGAGGGAGGGAAGAAGCAAAGGTTTCAAAGAAGATTTCAGGGAGGTGAGGGAGGGAAAAAGGAGAGGTTGGTAAGGGAGGGACTAAGGGAGGAAGGGGGTTAGGAAGTAGATTGATCCATCAGCAATTGGTAGGGATTAATAGGCAGACCCCAGAGTAAACCCCAGGGCAGTCCCTTATGAGCAGTGTTCCCTGTGCACCAGCATCTCTGTGTGTGTGGCAGCATCCCTGTCCCCCAGCATTTCTGTGTGTCTACTTCTATTACCAATAAGCAGCCTCAGGTCCCTGTAGCAATCCTCTGTAGTCAAAGCCAGAGAACAGCAGCCATTGTGAAGTAACAGTTTCCCCTCAGTTTGTCCTCACTATTTCAAGAAGTAATAGTTTCCAGTCAGTTTACTATTTTATTTCAGATAGATGATAAATTAGATACAGGAAGATCAACATAGTTCTAAATTGCTCTCCAGAATGGTTGAAACAGCTTATAATTCCACCAACAATGCATTAGTGTCTTAACTTTCCCACATCTCCTCCAACATTTGTCATTTCCCTTTTCTGTTATTAGCCAATCTGATAGGTATGGGGTAATGCTTCAGAATTGTTTTTATTTGCCTTTTTCTAATTAATAGTGATTTAGAGCATTTTTGTATGATTATAGATAGCTTTGATTACTTCATTTAAAAATTATCCATTCATATCTTTGACCCATTTGTCAATTGAGGAATGACTTATATTCTTATACATCTGACTTAGTTCTCTCTGTTTGAGAAATGACTATTATTGGAAAAACTTGCTGTAAATTTTTTTCGCAGTTATGATTACTGTGTATTTCTCTCCATCTTATTTTCTCTTTATTTCTCTTTTCACTGTCTATTCTCAAGTATTTTGCTTCTATCACTACCTCAAGTCTGTCTTCTTCTCTATCATCACCCCCTTTACTGATCCCCACCTCCTTGTCTCTTATCTCTACTTTTGCCTCCTACTTTCCTGTAGAGTAAAATAGATTTCTAAACCCAACTGAATGTGTATGTTATTCCCTATTTGAGGCAATTCTGATATGAGTAAAATTCAACTCCTTCATCCTCCCCTCCACTATAAAAAGCTCTTTCATATCACTTCTTTGAGAGAATTTACCCCATTCTACTTCTCCTTTCCCCTTTTTCTCAATGCATTCTATTTCTCATCCCTAAATTTATTTTTTTTAGAAATCATCCCATCAAATTCAACTTATACCCATGCCTTCTATCTATGTATACTCTTTCTGCCTGCCTTAATAATTATACATTTCTTAGAATTATAAGTATTATCATCCCATGTAGGAATGTAAAAAGTTTAACCATATTGAATTCTTAATGATTGTTATTTCCTGCTTACCTTTTAATGCCTACTGTTGGTTTGCTCCAGGGCACAGGACCTCACTGCTAGAGTGTTGCCTACACTAGGGCATGTTCTATTTTTACTTTCCCGCTGACCTTCTAAATTGTATTGAGATAGAAAATTGTTTTACCTCTTCCTTTTCTGAGTTCTGCTGCTATAGATTTCATTAAAATATTTATTTATTCAGAATATTTTTCTATGGATACATGATTCATGTTATCTCCCTCCACTTTTCTCTCCCTGCTCCTGAAGCCAACAAGCAATCCACTGGGTTATACATGTATCATTGTTCAAAATCTATTTACATATTATTCATATTTATAATAAAGTGATCTTTTAAAATAAAAACCCCAGTCATACCCATCAAATCACAAGATTGATCATATGTTTTTCTACTGTGTTTCTACTCCCACAGTTCTTTCTCTGGATGTGGATAGCATTCTTTCTCATAAATCTCTTGGGATTGTCCTGAATCAATGCATTGCAACTAGTAGAAAAGTTTGTTACATTTATTCATTTCCCATTGTTTCAGTTTCTGTATACAATGTTCTCCTGGTTCTGCTCATTTTGCTCTGCATCAGTTCATGATGGTTCTTCCAATTCATATAGAAATCTTCTAGTTTATCATTCCTTACATCACAATAGTATTCCATCACCATCAGATACTACAATTTGTTCAGTCATTCCCCAATTGTGGGACATCCCCTCATTTTCCAATTTTTTGCCATCACAAAGAGTGTGACTATAAATACTTTTGTACAAACATTTTTAATTATTTTCTCTTTGGGGTATAAAACCAGCAGTGGGTATAGCTGGATCAGAGGGTAAGCAGTCTTTTAAAGCCCTTTGGGCATAATGCCAAATTGCCTTCCAGAATGGTTGGATCAATTTACAATTCTACCAGCAATGCATTAGCATCTCAATTATGCTGTATCCCCTCCAATATTTATCATCCTCCTTTGCTGTCATACTGGCCAGTCAGCTAGGGGTGAGATGGTACCTCAGAGCCCTCCTGATTTGCATTTCTTTAATGAGGAGAGATTTAAAACACTTTTTTGTGTGATTATTGATAGTTTTGATTTTTTCATCTGCACACTTTTATTTGGGAAATTGGGAAATTTAAATTGGGAAATTAAACCTTTGCCAAAGTTTTATTATAAAAAGTTTCCCCAATTTGTTGTTTCCCTCTAATTTTGGTTGTATTGGTTTTGTTTGTAAACCTTTTTAATGTAATATAATCAAAATCATTCATTTAACATTTTGCAATGTTCTCTATCTCCTGCTTGGTCTTAAATTCCTTCCTTTCCCATAAATCTGACAGGTATTCTATTCTATTTTCACCTAATTTATTTATGATTTTACTCAATATATTTAAGTCATTTACCCATTTTGAATTTATCTTGGTATAGGGTATGAGGTGTTGATCTAAACCAGTGGTTCTCAACCTTTCTAATGCCGTGATCCCACAATACAGTTCCTCATGTTGCAGTGACCCCAAACCAAAAAAATTTTTTGGTGGCTACTTCAAAACTGTAATTTTGCTACAGGTATGATTAGGAATGTAAATACCTGATATGCATTATGTATTCTCATTGCTACAAATTGAGAGGTTGAGAACCGCTGATCTAAACCTAATTTTTTCTCTACTGTTTTCCAATTTTTGTTAAATAATAAGCACTTTTTGTTAAATAATGGGTTCTTGTCTCCAAAGCTGAGATCTTTGGGTTTATCGAACTCTAGCCTGCTGAGGTCATTTATCCCTAGTCTATTCCATTGATCCATCCTTCTGTCTCTTAGCCAGTACCATATTGTTTTGATGATTACTGCTTTATAGTACAGTTTAAGATCTAGTACTGCTAGGCCACAATCCTTCACTTTTTTCCCATTATTTTCCTTGATATTCTTGATCATTTTTTTCCCAGATGAACTTAGTACTATCAACCACCCCAAAATGTGAACTAAGTCCTTATCCCAAATCCAGATTAGAATTCCCTGGGCTGTGGCTCTGGAAATTTCAAGAGGTATAGGTTGGCTTTTACCACTATTTTCCCAGGCAAGATTTCAGGATTTGGATGTTGTCTTGGACACAGGTTCTGAATCTTAGACAGTAAATGTGGGGTGGGGGTGTGTGGCTTCCCTTGGCTTGCTCTTCCCTCCTTGCTATAGCTTCTTGCTGGCTCTGCTCTCCTCTCACCCCAGTGCCCCAGATGTTTTTTGTCTACCTTTTGGGTTTTTCTTTTCTTGAAAGTTGTTTCACTCTGTCTACTGGTTGGTTCTTTCCCTCCTGTATTCATTTTGTGGTGATATTTTAATCTTGGTTAGAGAGAATTCTCGTGGTGGCACAGAGCTGCTTTGCATTACTCTGTCAGCTTGGTACCACCCTTGGAAGTCTCCAGATCTCTGTCTTTTCTCCACCATCTTGACTTTAGAATATTTTCTAGTATAATATTTTCCTTGTTTGAGTGGTTGAAAAGAACGCATACCTATTGATGCTCCAGTATACCTTTCCATTCAAATTCTCTTTAAATTTCTCTTTCCTATTTTGAAATTTTTGTTCCCAACCAGACATTGTCAAGTAATATAAGTAGCATAGAATTAGTATTTTCATTATTCACTAGAGAGGTAACTGCTTACTAGCAAGGAACCTATTTTTCCATTCCTCTCATTGGATCAGAGTGAATTTCTTTGGATCCCATTTAGTACTGAGGTTTACTTTTTTTTTCTTTCAGCAATTCAGAAACTTATTGGTAGATCAGCTAGTTATATCATAGTTTTTCTTTTAAAAGACATATAGCCCCCCAAATCCAGGATTTTGTGAATAAAAGATTCACTTTATCATGGTAGAAGGGCTTTGTAAATACTGTTTGAAAATGCATTTGTCTTTTGATTGTTGACATAAATTTATTCAAACTTCCATTTGAAAGAAGAAAAGCATACTAGAATTTCAATAAAGTTATTATATATTTGAAAAAAAATCCTTTCTTTTTTGATAAGCATTGGATTTAGAAGTTCATCCACCAAGGATAATACTATTATTATCTGAATATAATGTTGTTGAAATATAATGTTGGCTGAAGTATTATTTTACTGATGGAAGCTTTGGAGAAAGATAAGATTGAAGGTCTAGAATCCTGTACTCTGGCAATGTTAAAAATAAACTGACAAAGCAAAAATCAAATCAAGGCAGAATCTTAAAATATACATGTTTTTATTTCCCTCTTCATAATTAATGTAATAGCTTATAAGATTTATGTTGTGGGCATGTGTGAGATATATATATATATATGATATATATGTACACATATATATATAAATATAACATGATATATATATGTATATCCATGTTCAATAGTAGAAAGTAAGAAAAATTTGGGGTCCATGTGCTTGATATACATAATACTGTATACTCTACCAATTATTATATTGGTATATATGATATTATTATACTATTATCATACTAAGATACTAATCTTATTTTTCCTGAATGACCTGTTGAAGAAACCTGTATCTTAAGGTCCAAGTTCTATAATTTCCCTTCTGTCTAAAATTAAACAAGGGCCAGCAAATGTTAGAAACTAAGGGACACATGCATATTATTAGAAAATATATTATCTCCAAATTGACCCCATAATTTGCAATTCTAAAATTAAATTTAAAATGGAAATCATGGTACTGTTTAACAGTAATTTTAAAGTAGGAAATGTTCAGCTCTGGGCATTTTTTTTGTGCTATTTTAAAAGCATTAGCATCCTCCATATTTCTTAGTATGATAGAATCTCCTTATCTTGTGAGTGAAATTAAGGAACTGTTTCTACTAGTAGTAAGCATTCCATTCTCATTTGCTGCTGTGAAGGTCTTAAACATGTGACTGTACATGTGAACACTGTGTGCAGATTAGAGCTGCAGGGCATGATTGGAGGAGATACCGCCTGCCAAGTCGATGAGGCGATCGAGAGTGCTGTCCTTCCCAGCCAACAACAGCATGTGATTATGTAAGGCCTGCAGTGTCTGGCACTGTGCTCCATTGGAGACACATCACGTGTTGTGCAATGCTCTTGGCCCTGAAATTCAATTAGATTGATTTGAATGATGCGTGAGTCTGCATGAGATAAGCTTTTACTGTTATATACTAGAAAGCAAATGGGTTGATTAGTGGCATATGAATTGATAAATTGCTGTTGTAATTCCAACGTGAATATTTGCATTGCATATATTTCATTGTGGCACTAAAAAGCTAAAATTAAGCATTATGTAACTTGGCCGAATAAAGGAAAACATTTCAGAGCTGGAGATTAAAGCATCTTGTTTCAGACAGCAGTAAGATTTCAATCTTAGTATGTTTTAGCATATTTTTTTAAAAGCTCTTTTGCCCACCGAGAAAGCATTCTTATCCATGACCTCGCCCATAATTGAAAATAAAGAAATCATGTTTATCATTTTTAAAATGAACCTCAGTGAACAGGAATTAAATTTTGTTTGTGTAGATAGCATGTAGATTTTCATCAAAATTATTTTCTGTTTGAGATGATACCCACTGATTTAAAGTGATTACGAGCTTATGGGATGCTTATGGGAGCTTTCCCATAGATTAAACTAACAAATATTTTATGGATTAAACTAACAAATATTTTTTAAGTGGAAACTCTTGTTATCCGTTCACAAAAAGATAAGAAGGGGAAAAATAAGTAAATGCCAGAAAAGAAGACAAAGCATTATTTTGCTAATAAGAACTTGAAGAACAACTGGGATGTGCCCAAGATCAATGACAGGCATTTTGTTGTCCCTCTCAGCTCCTTTCAAAAGGTATCTGAAATTTCAACAAGGAGCCCTGGAGAGACGTTGATGTTCATTTTCTGACCTTTTGAAAGAGTAATAGAGCTGCCTAAGCAGTAAGAAGGCACTGAGGGAACAGAAATGTTAGGCTGCATGCTTCCATTTCTCTCTATCAAGAGGGAGACAGAATGTTTTTCATTGAGAGTTTGAGGTAAAGCCATCATGTCCTGCCTGCAGTACCTTAACAGAAAGCTTTCATAGGAGCCCCAAATCATAGATCTGCAGCTGGAAGGAACCTTAGAGACCAACTAGTCTCTCGTTTTAGAGATGAGGAAATAGAGAGGCCCAGAGAGGATAAGGGATGTAGCCAAGGCCACAAACATAGTGAGTGGCAGAGTTGGGATTCAAACTTACATCCTGTGTCTTGTGTTGGTTTCTCTTTCTAGTATTCATTTATTTTCATCCATTAGCCTTGTCTAATTCTTCAGGACCCATTTTGGTGTTTTCTTGGCAAAGATACTAGACTGGTTTGTCATTTCCTCCTCTGAAGCCAGCAGGGTTAAATGTCCTTCGGACTCCAGGGCCAGCATTATTGTGCTGCTGTTTTTTAAATTATTTTAAAATTATTTTTAATTAAATTAATTAATTAATTAAATTAATTAATTAAAAAATTTTAAATTATTCTACACACACTTAATTGATTTTCAAATATAACTTTATATCTATTATATTCAGTCCAAGCATTACGTTCACTTCGAGATGGTCGTTATAGCTCAGAGGGTCCATTTAGTTAAGCCTTCACAAGCAACATTTTTGTTATTTACCAATTCTAACATATTAAAATGCCAAACTTTTGAGATATCTTTTCTTTCAAGCTGAAATCAAGTAATACCTGAAAACATATGTATGCATGATTTTATTTAGGTTTCTAGTTTATCCCTAGCTCTGACATTACTTGTGTGACCTTTGCCAAGTCACTTAACCTCAGTTTGATCATCTCTATAAGAGTTTAATTAGATTACTTTTACAAAGACTTTCCATTTTAAGACTGTAATGTTTTTTATCAGGAGTTAATGTACTTTTATTTATATCCTATATAATTCTATTTTATATTACAGTGAAAGATTACTTTGGAATTGATATCTTCTCTGTTCATTAAATAGTAGGTTTATAGATTTAGATCTGAAAACTACCTTAGAAGGCATCTTATCTAACCCCACTTATTTTACAGGTAAGGAAACAAAGTCAGAGTTTAAATGATTTGCTGAATGTCACATATGTAGTAAATGATCAACAGAGATGGAATTTGGAATCATATCCTCTGACTCCAAGTCCAGTGTTTCTTTCCGTAGTACATGCTATAGAATAATTTCATTTGAGCAAAATACTTTGTGGCTTTGTGACACTTTTTCTAGTAATTTAATGTAATTAGAATAATATTTTTTAAATGGTGTTTTCCATGGAAAGACTGGCTTCTAGCTCTTAAATTTGATGCAAAATGACATAACTGTTAATGAATTGATTTAATGAATTGGTAAGAGAAGGATTGCTCATTATTATCAGTGAATTTAACCAACTACTAAAACTGGAAAAAATGGGAAGAGGGAAGATAAGCTCATCCTCTATCCTACTATAATTGAGTTCAGTTCCTTTTCTGTCTGCATCTTTGAATGATTATATATGACCCATCATAGTGATGGGTTCTCTGGACATCTTTTGGAGTTGTTTTTATTATTTTCAAAGACTCCCCTGATTAACATGACTAACAATGACTTTGTAAAGTTATTGGTACCTCACCTTGATGGCCACAGTACAGGATATGAAAATGCCAGTGAAGGGGCTCTAAAGATATATAATCTATGTGAGAAGTTTTGACAGTTTCAGGTCAATAATAGCAACTCTGAAAAGTGTGTGCTTTTAAAAGACATTCTATTAGTAGTTCAGTAGTCATAGGGCAATAACATACAACAATATACAAATATGGTTTTTATACTGAAGTTATGCCATTTCTATTATACATTATATATATTATACATTATATATATTATACATTAAGGAGTAGTAGATGTTGAATAGTTCAGGTGTCATATATTTTTTAAACCCTTCCATCTTGGACTCAATACTGTGTATTGGTTCCAAGGCAGAAGAGTGGTAAGGGCTAGGCAATGGGGGTTAAGTGACTTGTCCAGGGTCACACAGCTGAGAAGTGTGTGAGGCCAGATTTGAATCCAGGACCTCCCATCTCTAGGCCAGACTCTCAATCCACTGAGCTACCCAGCTGCCCCTCAGGTGTTATATTTAAAGGAAATATGTGACACTGGTATATGATGTTTTATATTTTCATAATTTCATTCAATGTACATGGAATCTGGTGGGAGTGTTTATAAACTACTTGTAAATAAATAAACTTCAGATTCATTGTAGATTTAAATAACATAAACTTACAAAAATTTCTTCAGGTCATAAAATATTTGAAATCAGCATTTTGCAAGTACTTATATGAACCTATTTTCTGGAATTTCTATCACAAAATTTGAGCATATTAAACACAGACCCGTTTAGCACATTATACTGTAAAGAGATGTAGTATAAACACTAAATTTATATAACAATAAGGATATAAATAGAGAACAAGTAGGATTTTGTAAGCAATATATTTAATAATGGACAGCATCTTTACTAATTCCAAATTAACTAAATGTTGTGATATTATAATTGTATGATAAAATTTTAGATAAGACCATTTATTAAAGATTTACTGTGTACTTATAAGATGTATGAATACAAATACAAGTAAATAAGATAGTCACTACCTTTAAGGAGCTTACCTTTGATAGGGAAAGATAGTATAGAAAAGAAAGTAGAGATGAGGAAAAAGAGAGGATATCTGCCTCAGGCATGACTACAGATGAGGTGGTAAGGAAGTCTAGAGAATATGGGAGTGAAATGAACATAGCCTTTCATGAAATGGCTCTGAAGGGAGGACTACAAGGCAAAGATAAGAATGCTACTAGCTGAGTCAATGGGGAATAGAGCCAAGAATGAAGTGTACTTGTCATGGGTATCTCATGAAATGGTAGTGTGGACCACAAACTCATTAGTCAGAGAAATTATTCCATATCTTATGACTAAGAGACTAAATGAATAAAGAAGCAACATGGTAGGGTAGAAAGAGTACAGCCTTGGAGTCCAAGAGACCTAGATTTGAGTTTTGCTTCAGAAATGAACTGATATGCATTTCCTACACAATAGGTTTTGTACTGCCTCCTCCACAGAGTTCCAACATTTGAGCCCAATGCTTGAGATTTGAACTCAGGCCATCCTCATTTCAAGTAGAGAACTCTATCCTCTACACCAACCAGCCCCTACATGTGAATAAAGTATATAGAATAATAACAACAATAGTAGTAGTAATATTAATAATAATAATAAGATATACTTAGTGAATGCAGAAAGTGAAAGAGGGGATACTTTTCCCTCTATTTTTCCATCCCCTTGCTGTTTGATATTTTAGCACTGGAACTTTTGGAGAGAAGGGAAATCTTTTGAGTAACTGAATTATCATTATTCCCCTTTCAGTGCTTTCTACTTCAAACTATAGGTCCATCTTTCTTCTTCTCACCATAACATATAGTATGAGGAATATTTTACTGGTACTGTGCTCCTTTGTTCTACTGGCAACTGCATCACTTTGACTCTAGGGAATATGCTAATAATTGTAGAGGCAAAAATTAATTTGCATATCATAAAACTGTTCAACCTGTACTTAATATGTGTTTTTACACTAAACTAATAATCACCTATTTCAAACTGATGAAAAAGTACATAGCTTCTTTGACTTCTTGTAGCTTAATGTGAAAATCTTTTGTTGAAAATATAGAGAAGATATCATGAGATTTATTTAGATTCCAATATAGCTTTTACTTAAGCTTTAATTGAGAAATCAAACAAGGCACTTTAACATTGGTACCTGTTTTAATCTTCTCTTTTAGATGTTGTTGAGATATAGTTTTAAATTGGCTTAAATTAAGATAAAGATGCAACTCTAAAATTAATTTTCCATTTAAAACAGTTCCTGGCAGCAGGCAGAAAATAAATGAACTGAAAGACTCTATTCTGATGGTCTAATTGCAGGACAGTAGCAAGTCATTGTCACTGACAGGTTTCAAATTATTGTAGCTCATGATAAAAAACAAGATGATTTGATGTGGTATTATTTTCAGACATAGTTGCAAAAACATTTACCAGGACAACAAGCAATCCAATGAAATCTTAGCAATTTACCTTCTGATAATTATCACTTTTATCAAGTCTAGAAACTGATTTATATGATGCTCAGAGGCATATTTTTTAAAAGCCCAGGAACTTCACAAGACCTTCTCTAACAAATCTTATAAATTATTGGGCTTGACCTTATTAGAAGGACCAGTAATGACCATTTAATATCTTAATGTCATTTTAAAGAAGCAAAAAAGCCCATCGAAGACCAGGTTTAATTAAATACATACCTTTGAATATTGCAGTTATAGAAAGCTTGTGACATGAACTGATGAAATTCAGGTATTTGGCCCATATTCTTTACTTACTCATATAATGACATAAACTTATACAAATGCACCCACTAGAAGACAAAACCTTGCATCTTAAAACTAAGAAATACAACCTGCCTATAGCACACTTTAAATTTAGAAATATTAAAGTACTTTTAGATGTCTGATAATTATTGTTCTACTATTGTGAAATCTAGATGCTATTATTGTAGCCATGGGTAAGCCACTTAACTCTGCTTGCCCTCAGTTTCCTGTTTTTTGAAATGGTAGACTTGAATTAAATGGATTGTTAGAGATCCAATGTTCTAATAAATATAGAAAGGCAAATGAATCAAACAGTCTCTTATTTCTAGACTGATAGTTCAGTTTCACATCATGCTTTATGAATCTGTAACATGTGAGTTTGATTTCAGTGTAATCTGGATGATCTCTAGAAGATTGATACTATCTGGGAGCTATCACAGATGTTTAGTATAGGATGGGTTTGTGCGTAGTTAAGAAGCACAGAGAAAAGCAACAATAATGACTTGTACTTATATAGTGTAAGTGTTTTTGTTTGGTTGTTTTGGTCGTAGCTGATTTTTTGGAAGTCCATTTGGGACTGGAGTGGTTTGCCATCTCCTTCTCTAGCTCATTTTATAGATGAGAAAAATGAGGCAAACAGCTAGTGTCTAAGGCCAGATGCCCAGCACTCTATTAGATGCTTCTAATGTAAAATCAGTCCAAAATTATGGAGGTAGAGTTTCAAGTACCAAATCTTACATATTTCCTGTCTTTGTGGCCATGGACAAATTATGTAGCCTGTCCTCCTCTCAGTGACAACTATCTGAGACTATAGAACAGTCCCTAATAACATCTCAAATTGCAGGGTCTTCCTTTAGAATGATAATTATTTTTCCTAACATGTTTTAGGAGACTTCTGTCTAATTTCCATGAAGTTGTTTATAATATTTAGCTTATACACCTAAAGCAGTGTGAGGTATCCATGGAAACGGTCTAGCATATATTCAGTGCAATGGTTTGCCTTCCTACACAGGTCAGGACACAAATATTCCCAGAAACTGACTCAATTTATCGTGCCTTGAACATCAGACAGTTTTAAGGAGAAATTGGTTCCTAATTGACATATACAATTTCATACTTAATTAGCAGTTTGAATCTCTGTATTTTACTAACAGATGTAACATTCAAAACATTTGCCATCTTAATATAAATACGAGAATTGTGTAGCAAATAAAAGTAATAATTTAGCAAAAAAAAATTCTGACAAAGTTGGCATTCCTTCAGAATTGTACTTACATAAGCCATTCAAGAATTTTAAAAAATAATGATAATTTCACACGATTCATGCTTCTTAAGGGAGATATATTTTCTTTATTTTTTCCATTTTTATTGATTCCTAAGATACATTAATTCATATGTCATTTCCATTATTATGGTTTTCCATTTTTTTCTTTTTGGCTATTTTCTAAAACAGTTCAAACACTGTGGCGTGAGATTTTAAGACATGGTTGAATTGCCATTATGTGGAACCTTAAAGGCAATAAAAAACTTATCACACAAAGGACAAAAAGAATGTGTGGTTTGATCATTTGAACACAAATCATTTTACCAAAAGTATTTTTTAAGTCTGATAATATACCTTAGTTAATTGAATCGGATTACTTCTAAATCAAAAGAATAATAGTTTGTGAAGACTAATTAGTTCATCAGTGCTAAAGCTGTAGAAAGTGTTATTTTTGACTCCATTCTAGAAATCATTCTAAAGAAAGAATGAATGAATAAAGCATCTTTTAAGTGTTTACTGTCCTTGAAAAACTGCCAAGCATTAGGGATACAAATAGAAGGGTAAGATTAGTACCTGCTCTCAAGGAGTTCACTTGTAGCACTGTAACAGATGCTTTCTCAATGGATATCTTTTGTGGTCAATCATTGGCCATCTTACAAAATTTTTAAAAAATGCATAAAATATGCAGATTTGAGGTGACTGGGAAAAACTTTGGGTGTCATTGACTGGTTCTTGATTCAAATGAGAAGGAACATAACTGCTAAGGAACCCCAGGAGAGTTCCATTTCTGCTGATATTGCACCAGCCATTTTTGGGGTTTTGGCTTCAGTTCTGCTGCCAATCACCATCATTTTAAACATTAATAAATATGATGCAGGCCCTCAAAGTCCTTACTTTGGTTTTTCCATATAAGTAGAAAATAGTCTCCCTTCCTTAAGCAAGTTAATGAGCTTCCTACCATTATTCCTGCTTCCAACATCTATACCATGTGGTAATCATGGGGTTAGAGGCCAAACTTGAAATTTAACTTCCTATCTGCTCTTTGTCCTAGATCTGATAAAAGCATTCTTGGGCCCCAGTGTAGAAGGAAAGCTTTTTTTTCATAAGGACATTTTATCAGTGAATTTATAGCTTTTGTCAACAATGGGACAGAATATATCATAAGAATTTAAAGTTAATGGTTAATGTGAATCTATGAGGGAATCTTTTAATAAAAACCAGAAAATAAAGATCTTGTGATAGCTTTATAAAGAGGTATGTGTTCTCTTCCTCACTAACATGAACCAGAGTTAGTTACTTAATTTTTTTAGTGTCCCAGGCAACGCTAAGACTATAAGTTATAGAACAATTGCACTTGGAAGAGTGAGTTTTCTGACATGTCATTCCCAACACCAGTGAAATCACAGTTCCAGACCAAAAATATATATATAGAATTTTCTAGAGATTTCTATTGAAATCTTCCTTTCAGTTAGCCAGGTTGACACCATGGGAATTGTTCTTGACTGCACTCTACTTCACCTTTCATATTCAATCAATTGCCAAGTCTGATTGAACCTATATTCTTGAATCTATCTATCTTGAATCTATTTCTTGCATCTTGTCCCTTTTCTCCATTCACAATGCCACCACTTAAGTTTAGACTCCCACTACCTCTACCCTGGACTCTTACAATAACCCCCTAATTAGACTCCTTGCCTCTAACTTCTCCCCTCTCTTATCTATCCTTCACAATGCTGACATATTGATATTGCTAAACATGGGTCTAACCATGCCATTTTCCTCTTCACAGAGCTGCAATGGTTGTTGCCCTCTAGAATAAAATAGAAAATACGTTATTAGACACTTAAAAGTACTTCAGCATCGGACTCAAACATAATCTTCTAGATGGATATGGAATGATTTATTTCTTCTCACACATTCTCTGTTCTGGCCAAAGTGACCTACTTGTTAACCATATATGACCAACCATCTTCCTTCCTCTACGTCTTTGTATAGGTTTCCCCTATGACTCCCTTATTTCTAGGATCCTAGATTGAGAGCTGGAAGAATCATAGAGTTCAGTCAATTTAATCTCTCTCATTTTAAAGATGAGGAAATTGGGAGTAATAGAGACAAAAATGACTTGTCCAAGATCATATGACTAGTAAGCATCTGAATTGGGATTAGAAATCAATCTTTCCTGACGTGAGGCTCAGTGCTCTATGTACTGTACCATATGACTTCTTAGGTTCTCCTTCTTGGAATCACTTATTCCATTCAAGCAAGGTTGAGGTCAAGTGACACCTCTTACAAGAAACAATTGTAATTTCCTTAGTTGGCACTGTACCCCCACTCTCTAAAATTAGTTTTCCTTGTCAGAAAAAAATGTGTTTTATCCCAACAGAATATTCCTTGAAGAGACTAGATTGTTTCATTTTATCTTTGATTTCTTAGCATATGGTAAACTGCCAGGCATCCAATAAACACTTAATAGAATTAATTTTAATACAATTTATTTGAAGTTGAATTCTATATGATATGCTTTTCTCAGTCATATATGGTTGTGGCATACTCAGTAAATAGCATGAACTATTATTATTATAATAAAAAGATATTTTAAACAATCTTTGATCTCTTAAATAGTGCTTTGCCAAACAAATCATCGACTTCATACATTGTGAGTTTGGTGTAATATAATCTACTTCAATGCAATTAACAGTGAAATCTGTGATTACTTGACTCTGAAGAAAGATCAATTCTTTAATAGATCAAACTGGTTTAGTTTAAGAAAACTCAAAAATCTGTTTTAACTTCTTTCTGTTCTTCATATTTATGCCCTGGGCAGAATTTGTAAGGCAGGGTATAGTGGTATCTGATTGGTCACAATAAAATTGCTGTGCCTTATTGTGTCTTCAAACCACTCTTTTTGTTATGTGTTAGTCAGCTGAGTTCTATTTATTCCCCTCTCTCCTATGCTAATAAATACTAGAGGTAGAAACCTTAAAATTTCAAGCAATATAAATTACTTCATTAGTAATCATTGCTGAAGATAGACACCAGCCAATATGATGGTCAGCCATTCCTGATATCAGGGTGTTGTGGTCTCTTGGGAGTGTTTGGAGAATGTTATTTCAGATTATATTGTTGGCATTGCCACTTAACTGATTCTCTCACTTTCTCTCAAAAGATTTATTAGTTTATTTAAAGTTTTTTTCAAGTTACAAGATTTTAAGCAATGAATCTTTGCATTCCAACCAACTATTCAAATGTTTCTCTTTCCTTTTTTCTTTCTTTCTTTCTTTCTTTCTTTCTTTCTTTCTTTCTTTCTTTCTTTCTTTCTTTCTTTCTTTCTTTCTTTCTTTCTTTCTTTCTTTCTTTCTTTCTTTCTTTCTTTCTTTCTTTCTTTCTTTCTTTCTTTCTTTCTTTCTCTTTCTTTCTTTCTTTCTTTCTTTCTTTCTTTCTTTCTTTCTTTCTTTCTTTCTTTCTTTCTTTCTTTCTTTCTTTCTTTCTTTCTTTCTTTCTTTCTTTCTTTCTTTCTTTCTTTCTTTCTTTCTTTCTTTCTTTCTTTCTTTCTTTCTTTCTTTCTTTCTTTCTTTCTTTCTTTCTTTCTTTCTTTTTTTCTCTCTTTCTCTCTTTCTCTCTTTCTCTCTTTCTCTCTTTCTCTCTTTCTCTCTTTCTCTCTCTGTCTCTCTTTCTCTCTCTCTTTCTCTCCCTTCGTTCCTTCGTTCCTTCGTTCCTTCGTTCCTTCGTTCCTTCGTTCCTTCGTTCCTTCGTTCCTTCCTTCCTTCCTTCCTTCGTTCCTTCCTTCCTTTCCCCCTCTCTCACTCTCTCTCTTTCTCTCTCCCCCCTCTCTCCTCTCTCTCTCCTCTCTCTCTTCTCTCTCCTCTCTCTCTCTCCCCTCTCTCTCCCCCCCTCTCCTCTCCCTCCCTCTCTCTCTCTCTCTCTCTCTCTCTCTCTCTCTCTCTCTCTCTCTCTCTCTCTCTCTCTCTCTCTCTCTCTTTCTCTCTCCCCCTCCCTCTTCAATATATATTTACATAGTCTGGCAAAACAAGTTTCTACATTAGCCTGTTTGAAAATCAATGTGTTTTTCTGCATTTTAAGTTCATTTCTTGAGTTGATTGAAGTGTTGAGAGTTTTAAAGTTTTTCAGAGTTGTTTTTCTTTATGATGCCATTATCATTGTATAAATTGTTCTAGTTCTCAATTTACCCTGAATTAGTTCATAAGAATCTTCTCAGTTATTTCTGATATTGCTTATTTTGTCATTCCTTATGGTACAATAATATTCCATTACAGCATTATACCATGATTTGTTTAGCCATTCTCCATGACCTGCTATAAGTATTTTTGGAAATAGAGACTCTTTTCTTTGATTTCTTTGGTGTATAGGCCTAGGAGTGGTAAGGCTGGGTCAAAGAATATGGACAGTTCTGGGCATAGTTCCAGGATAGTTTTCAGAAAGACCAAACCAATTTATAGCCTTTTTCTTTTGAAAGGTACATTGTAATCACTCTTTTTCCCCTGATGATGATAATGATAAATATCTTGTCACTGAGGAAAGATTTACATATTTGAACTGAAGGAAGTTTAAAAAAACATCTACATAGTAATGAGAACAGAAAACAAGCTTTTTCCATATTTTTAAAAATCATGCTGAATATATTAAAGTTATCTCTGTCACTGAAATGGTAAAATTATGGGGGAAATGATTCTCAGTTCATAGAAATATACTTTGTAATAGGTACACTATTGAGGACTTAAGAAATATTCTATAGCAACTTCATTTCCTAAGTGCTGGTTTTTTCCAGAATTTACAATGACAAAAGTACAGGTTGGGAGTGCACAAAGTCTCTTCCTTGAGCTGACAATGAAGGTGCTGTAAAATTGTTAGCGACTCACACAAGTTCTGCCCAGCTTTCTTCAAGCCTATAAAAATGCAGATTGTTATGTAATAAATTAACTTGAAAAAAGAATGATAAATTGCTATCCAGGTGGCTGACACTAAAATCATTGTGTTAGAATATGTGCCTAGGCCAAAAGTTCAGTAAATTCATTCCCCACCAGAAAGCACTCAGCCTATAAAGTTATCCTTGCCTACCTCTTGCCCCATCCTTCCTACCTTCTGGAGTTTACATCTGTCTTTGTATCTCCAGGGATACTGGCTCCAGACTTTAGAGTGATTTAGGGGTATGGAAATGAATATCATTCCAATTAAAAAAAAAGAATAACCTATATAGATTGAGAATCTTTTCCCATGGTAAATGGGAAATCTGTCATTGACTAGTCTCTTTTTCTGACACTCAGATATTTGTTTTTTGTGGAGTCATATGGTTTACTAAAATATAGTAAACAAAATGGCAAATGTTCCCCCATACCTCTAATCCTTTTCTACTTGAAAGAGTGGGGAAGATCAGGAGAAGGAATTGTTTATTGGGGATTTTACAGAACTGGTTTTATAGGTAATGGAGAAAAAAAGAGGAAACACCAATTGTGGGTCCAATCTCACCTGCTGATAAAATTGCATAGCTTCTGCCAGTCTAGTTCAATTCTGTCCTTACTTCTCATCTTTGATCTGTCTGGCCGCAGTTGCATTTTAATCTTCTCTTTACCACAGCACCTCTGCTTCCATGGTGTAGGTTTCTAGTATCTGTCCTACATTTTTCTTTACTATGTATAAGAAACTGGAGTTCTCAAAAACACCATGAAAAAAGCAAAGAAAGGAAGGCTGACATAATTCATATATTCATCCAATTGACAAATTTTGTAATGGACATGCATGGTACAGTGGGAAAGATGCTGGACTTAAAAGTTATAGGGCCTCAGTTTTAATCCCAGCCCTGTTGCATACTACCTTTGTGACCCTGGGCAAATCACTGAACCTCTCTTGCTTCTAATCTCCTCTAAGAAGAGGGAGAGTGTTCATCTAGATGGCCTTTACAATCTCTTCCAGCTCTAAATCTATGATCCTATGCATCTTTTGGGCTTGTAAGCCACTTAACAGCACTGGTAACTAAGGTTGCTATCACACAATTCTTATTGCATAAATAACTTTTAGTCTTTACTTTAGAGCTAATACCATTTCTCACTGTTATTGCTATGACCATTGCTACCATTGCTCATCTCTTGTAGTATGTTTTATATTGACAGAGATCTTGATTATATTATTGAACTATTTCAGAATCCACAATATGAGCTTTAAATAATATGGACTTATTATATTTATACAAAATAGACTTTATCATGGGGAGAATTGAAGAATTTTCTGGTTTACAGAAATGCAAATGCAAATATTCACAAATCCTGCAATATGAAATCAAACTAATATATCCAATGACCCTCTCCTCTCTTTCCCTTCCCTTTACTCCTTTCCCCTTTTCAACTCCCCACATGTATCTATCTATTTGCCTATCTAAATTTTTATTAATTTATATGTGTACATACACACATACATATATGTATATAGCACACATGAGAAATCATATGATTGCATGGATGGAGTTCTGAACTTGGATCTAGACAGACTTAGGATCAAATCCTGCTTCTATTATTACCTGTTTGACCATAGACAAGTCATTTAACATGCTTGTGAACCTTAGGCCATTTTGATTCATAGACTAAGAGCTGGAAGGGACCTTTGAAGTCCTTGAGTCCAATCTCCTCATTTTATAGATGAAAAAATTAAGAGCCCGAAGGGTTCAGTGCCTCACCCAAGGTCATGTAATAATTTTCACAACAAAGATATAAATCTGGATCCCTTTTTTTTTATCCATCATCCCTTCTACTCCTTCATGCTCTACATTTTTAAGTTAGACTATTTGCTATTTGTTAGAGGATGAGCAATTGCTCTTCATCATTTTAGAAGTAATTGCCTAGAATACTGAGGGGTTAAGTGACTTGCCCATTAGTACAGAGGTAGTATATATCAGAAATAAGCCTTTAAAGCAGTTTTTTTTTTCTCATTTAAGGCCAACTTTCTGTATCCTATACTATGCTGCCTCTCCTCCCCATTTTCTTAATTTCATCCTAATATGTTTACATTTCTTACTTTTATTGTTTAAAATAAACCAATAAATAACAAATCTTTCTACTTTTTTAGGGGAGCACATTGAGGAAAATACTGTTAAATCGTTATTTTAAAGGTGATTATGGGACTGGTGTGAATGGACACTTATCAGGGACCTACAGCAAAACTGGGCAAGGTAAAAAAATATTTTTTTTTTATTAAAGAATTGGAAGATGAATTGGTAATTTGTTAAATTTTTCTTCTCAGAAACATTGATGTTATTACTGCCCTAGAATATTAATACTAGTAGTTTTCTAACATGGCATATAAAATAGTCTTTATTTTCACAAGGAACAAGTTTTAGTTATTGCCTTTTGAAATATATATTTGCTCTGCATGCAGGAAACTTTTCTGGACAAGATTCAGATAAGATGGGGATATCAGTATCTGATATTCAGTGTCTTCTGGATAAAGAAGGTGCATCTGAACTTGTCATAGATGTTATAGTGAACACCAAAAATGATAAGATTTTTTCTGAAGGGATTTTGCTTGGCATTGCATTGCTTGAAGGAGGAAATACTCAAACACAGGTACTCATTATTTGCATCTTATTCATTATTGTATTTGTATTTCTAATCTAATTGTCACAGAACAAAGAAAAAGTGTCATTTTTTTCAGTTCTACAATTTTCTTCTCATTACAAAATCTATGTGGTATTTTTCTTCTTAGTGTACTTTATTTGCTTTCACAATGTTACATATCATTAACTAAAGTAACTTAGATATCTTTCCCCAAACATTATGCCACCATTTTTTCATTTTTTTGGAACATATGGCCAGGTTCCTTATGACATAATAAAAATTTGTCTTTGTCTTATGCTCCAAATTAAATTTAATCTCTTATGTAAAACAGTCATTTCTATAAGCACCCCAAAATAATTTAATTCAATTTAAAATTTATTTTGCAGTCTATGCAGATCAATGACTACCTACAGTTTAGTAGAAAGAGTGTTAGATTTAGACTTCAAATTCCTCCTCGTCCACTTTTCTATGACATCTGGGGGAAATTATTCTCCATGTTGTTTACTTATCTTTTAAATTAGAGGATTGGACCAGATGTCCTCTCAGGTCCATTCCCACTTTAAAGATATGATTCTATAAAAGCTATTATATTTTAAAATGTACCAAGTGATTTGATATATAAATGAAATATTTCATAATTAGAATTAAGTTCATAATAAGTTAAAGGATAGATTTATCAATGTTTCCTACTTAGAAGGAATGAATTTATATTGTGAAATAAATATTTTTGTTGTCATGTTTTATAGTTTTTCCACATTTTTTTGTCTTATGGAACTGTAATTGTAGGAGATAATATAAGCTTGATTAACTATTAAGCATAGGAGGTTGTTTCAGTGCCATTGAAAAGAACAATCTTCTTCTATCCTTCTGCCAGATTTCCCACTTGTAGTTTGGCTTTTGCTCATCTTTAATAGAGGAATCTGCTGATCTGGTTCCAGAAGCTGTACTTTCCACTTCAGGGATCCAGGTGGCTTTTGGGAAAACAGCCCCAGGCTCCTTGCTACACACACAAATCCTGCCCAGGATGATGTTTGTCATTTTCTTTTCCTTACCTTGCCCCTGCACATCTCATCAGAGCATATTACTGTAGATTGGCAGACACAGCCTTAAAAAATCTGCTCCCTTAAAATAATGGAGTACAAAAGCAACAGTATAATCTAAAGATTTTAAGAATAAGGACATTCACATTTATTTAGATATATTGAAAAGTGGAACGTAGTAATTTCAACAAATAACAGACTCATGTTATTCACTTTCTTATGTTCTTCATAGTAGCCATACAGAATTGCTAGCTTTTCCCTAATTTTATTCTGTGCATTAATACTAGTTGTCTTCAAATGGGAATATACTTACTATAATGTTTTTCCTCTTGAAATTCTTCCTTTTTTAAGGCACAACAGGCATTTTTCCTTTCTTTTCCAGTCTTTCCAGCTTAAAGTCATCTCTCCTTCAAATTTTCTTCAAGTACATTGCCTAACCCTCTCTCTGCTCCTCAAAATGTAATTCTATTTATTTGTTTACATGAAAAGTTGCCATTCCTACCTTTTTCCTATGTTTTGAAAGAAGGGACCATGTCCTTTTCACCTTTATATCCTCATTGCTCAGCACAGTGCTTTGTATATAGAATTAAGTAGGTAATTAGTAAATTTTTTTTTGGTGAATTGAATTGTTGAACTGCTTGTATTTGGCTTAGAGCTTTAAGAGAAAAAAGAAAGTTCTATAATAGTTCTCTCCTTCTTAGAATTATAATAGATTCAGAGTTGAAATGAACTTTAGAAATCATGTAATTCAACCCTCTAATTATATAAATAAGAAAACCAAAATACAAGGAAGTTTGATGACTTGCCCAAGGTTTCTAAGAACTAGTGGTGCTGAGTATAATTTTTCAGAGTCAAAATTTGAACCCACAGCTTTTGCTTTCAGATATAGGACTTTGTCCACTACATTAAGCTATCTTCCATTATTCATAATGTGTCAAGCTCCAAGGTCATATTCATGATGTAGTTAAATACAGACCTTGAATTTATTTTATCAAATTAAGAGCATTTTGATGAATTGAGCCATGGGTTAGGAGGAAGAGAACCTGGGTTCAAATCTTGCTGATGCTTTCAACTTGTATAGTCTTGTAATAAATCATTTAACCTTTCTGAAGCTGTTTCCTTGTTGTTAAAATTAATGGAGTCAACTAGATGACCTTTAAAAACTTTTCCAACTATAAATCTAAATGTATGAACCTAATTCCATCTCTTAATCATATTATTTAAAATTTCTTGTTTCCATTGTACTTTAGACTGTTGTGTCACTAGTTCACAAGATTATGGATTTAGAGCCAGAAGGAAATATCAGATGATCTGACTTCTCATTTTACCGATGATTAAAAGTGCACAAAGGTCAGACCTAAAGTCTCATAGGCAAATATGTGTCAGAAACCTCATATTTGAATAGAGGTCCTTGGATTCCAAATCTATTACTCTTACATGATGATGAATTATTCTGGAGAGAGGCTAACTTTTGTTGCTATAGCTATTCAGTAATGCTACATCTGGCCATTGCTTTGGAGAAAGTGAAGGTCAATAATGACTGCAATATATCATTGCTTCTTAATTAAAAATAACCTTTTTCAAATAATTGGTGCTGAAACACCAAGTAAAGTTTGATCTATGAAAGTAAGGGAGTTACAAACCAAGTCTTTTGGGTTGAAAATAGTCTAGTTACCAACTTTATTATTTCATGTATTCATTCTGATTCTTTCCAAAGGCATTTCATAAGCAAAAACTAGACCTTTAGGGTGGTTTTCTAGTTGATTTTTTCAGGGGGCAAAAAAAAAAATCTCTGATAAGTCCTAGATAGGAACATTTCTTTTTGGCATTTCTTGATCTTTAGGGATCTGTTAGATTCCCATAGGCTTGAGGCAATGGATTTTGAATTTTGTTTGAAAAAAAGCTTTTGATAAAATGTAACACCCAATTCTGTTAAAAAAAAACCCTACATAATATAGGAAGAAATTCATATTTAAACCAATAGCTACCATTATTTGTAAAAGAGATAAACTAAAATCCTTATTTAAGGGAAATAAGGATGTCCATTTTCATCACTTCTGTTTGACTTAGTGTTTGAAATGCTGGCCATGGCAATCATAGAAGAAATAGAAATGAAATTTACCATAGGTAAAAAAGAAAGTTAACATATTTTTTTCGCCAATGATGTGCACTTACACAACCCCAAAGGGTTAACAAAAATTAGCAATTAATAACTTTTGCAAATCGCACAATATAAATTAAACACAGAAATCACCAGCACTTCTATGTAATACCAAGAAATCTGGTAGGAAGAAAAAGAGAAATTCTATTTAAAATTAGTATAGATATGTATTTCTTTTAGAGTCTACCTTCCTAGATACAGATAAATATAACTAAAAATAATTGTATATAGAAGCAAATACATAACCAAATAATTGAAAAATATTAATTACTCATAATTTGGATGAATAGATATAATAAAATTGAGTATACAACCTAAATTAATTGACTTATCGAATGCCCTACCAATTAAATGACAAAAGTTTAGCTTAAAGAACTAGAAAAAAATAACAAAATTCATATAGAGGAAAAAAAGTCTAGAATCCCAAGAATAATAATGAAAAGAAAATGGGAATAAATGAGACCCAGCAGTGCCCCATTGGCAGAGTGGATAGAGTATTAGACCTGGAACTAGGAAGACAAGTTCAAATGTCGCCTCAGACTCTTCCTAGCTCTGTAATCCTGGACAAATAATTTAACCTATTTGTCTCTGTTTCCTCAACTCTAAAATGGTGTTGATAATAACATTTACCTTGCAGGGTTGTTGTATAATGACTGAAATAATTGTGGTATATAAATATGATGGGTAAATATCATGCAATAAGAAATGTAGAAATAGATCATTTTGAAAAGACAAAGACTTTAATGAACTAAATCACAATGAAGTAAGAGAATCAGGAGAACAATTTGTACTACTCACATCAGTATTATAAAAATGAATAATTTTGATGACTTTTATCAACATATAAATAATGAAATGAGCAGAACAAGAGCAATTTATATAACATAAGCCTAGTAAAGTTTTTGAAAGCTGTAAGACTTATGATTGTTCTTGATTCTAGAATACTGATGATCTAAAAAACTGATGATGAAATACTATTTATTATAGAGAGGTGCTAGAATGGGACATATACACACACTTGTATATATAACCAATGAGGGAATTAATTTTGCTTGACTATCGATTTTCTTTTTGTTTTCAATGAAGAGGAGTACCTGCTTCAGATCTGAAATGTTACATTTACTTACAGATGAGGTCACTATTATTAATTTTACTTAACTTTTATTTTTGTTACAAGAGATCTCTCACAGTAAGATTCTATAAAATACACAAAACTTTTTTTTTTTACAAATTCTATACATTTTTATAATATAAAACAAATCAGATCATTTAAAATATAAAAAAGTTAGAAAAACTGCCATGTACCTCAGAAGAGCTGAATTTACTTTGCTGAGAATTGTCAATACTAAATTCTAATCTCATTTACATTTTTCCATGATACCTTTTAAATGATTTAATTAAGCATTTATTTAGCTCTTACAGTGTACAGCATATTAAGTTATGATGTGGGGATACATACATTGAAATGAAATGCTTCTTTCCTTCAAGGAGATTACATTTTATTAGAGATGATAAAGTAGGAACATCAATTGTTGTTAGGTAATTTGAGGAGGGGGTATTATATCAGCAACTGGAATGACTTGGAAGCTTTTGGGAATCTTGAGGAAAGAGAAAGGTTCTGAGCAGCTAGTGGTGATAAGAGATAAAATTCTAGACATAAAGAGCAGGTATACAAAGATACTTGCTAACTTGTCTGGAATATAGAGTGCATGAAGAGGATCAGGGGAATGATATACACTGCATCTGGTAAAAGTGATTAGAACTGAATTATGGAGAGGTTGAAGAGTTTGTCTTTTATCCCAGTAGAGGTAGCCATTGAGACTTAAGAATAAGAAAGTGGCATGGTTAGAACTTTACTCCAGAAAGATGATTTTGGTGTGGATAATGGATTGGAGAGAGGAGACACTAGAAGATTCATTGAGAGGCTATTAAAATAGTCTAGGTGAGAAGCAATGAGAGCCTGTCAGAATAGTGATAATATAAATGAAGGCCAATGTGAGAGGTCCTGTGGAAGTAGAATTGACAAAACTTGGCAACTGATTATATTTAGGAAATTAGGAAGAATATGAAGAGAGGGTATTGTGGTATAGAGGGAAAAGCATAGGATTTAAAAATTTTAATTAGGACACTTTGCTGATTCAACACAGGGCTAGGCCACTTTCTATTTGTGTGATGCTGGGCAAGTTACCTAATCTCTGTTGCCCTTGGTTTCTTTTCCTATAAAGTGAAGGAGACATATAGGTGATATTTAAGATTTCTCTCAATTCTTACTCTATAATATAGTATCTTATGACGCGATGTCCCTGTTAAAATTAAAATTATGGTATGCTGTAGAATATCCTTTAAAGAAAAAAACCATAACATGATGGAAGTATTTTTTTTTGTCAGAAAAAATGGTTTAAAAAATAGAACACCTGCTTTCTAAGGACTAGCCTAAGTAAGTAAGAAGAGGCTCATTTTTAGCAGGATGGCTACAAGACAAATGTAGCTAATATCAATCTTTTTCTAATGGTCTTTTGAAATAAACCAACCAAGCCCCACCCTACTTGAAGAGACTGAGAACACCTTGCTGTGGGTAAAAAAAGGAGGAAAAGCATATATGCTTTAGTAATGGAGGATCTAGAGATTATGGAGGAAATCTTGAGAAAGACTAAAGTAGAAATGCAAAAGAGACTGAAAAGATAGAAAAGTCCAAAATCCAAAAGTTTTTCATTTGGGATACATGGACTCAGAAAGGAACTCTTTTACCCCCCCCCCCACCCCATTTACATATAAAGGCTATTTTAAAATAAATTTTTAAAATTTTGAATTAAAGTTCTTTTTCTCTCTTCCTCTCACCCCTTCTTTAGATGGTATCTAATCTCATAAAGATTTTATATGCTCAACCATGTAAAATAGTTTTCCATATTAATCATTTTGTGGAAAGAAACTCACCTCCCCAACCCCACGCCCCACCAAAAGGAGCAAGTAAAATGTATCATATTTTAGTCTATATTCAGATTCCATCAGTTTTTTCCTTTGGAGGTGAATGGTATTTTTCATCATGAATCTCTGGGATTGTCTTGATTCATTTTATTGCTGAGAATAATTAGGTCATTTACAGTTATTCATCATACGATATTGCTGTTCATACATACAACGTTCTCTTAGTTCTGCTGACTTCACTTTTTATCAGTTCATTTAAGTCTTTCAAGGTTTTTCTGAAATCATCCTGCTTGTCATTTTTTATGGTACAGTAGTATTCCATTATAATCATATTTTAGAATTTGTTCAGCCATTATCCAAAGATTTATATACCTTCAGTTTCCAGTTCTTTGCTACACAAAAGAGCTGCTATTAATATTTTTGTATGAATACATCCTAATTTCTTTTTTTTTAAATCTCTTTGGGATACAGACCTAGAACTGGTATTGCTGGATCAAATGGTATGGCAGTTTTTAAACCTCACAAAGGCTCTCTTAATAGATTTTGTGGAGTTTGGGAACTTGCATGGGAAACATTTCATTTTAATTCCAGACTGTGAAAGGGACACAAAATGAAACAGTGATACAAATAAAAGATAAAAAGTGGCTCTAAAAAATTAAACATGTTGCGTGGCGAATAGAGAGCTAATTATGCTATATGTATGGCCTGGGTTGAAGTCTCACTTCTTATACATATTGACTGTGTGACCTTGAGCAATTCACTTAACTTCTTATTTCCCCTGGTTACTCTTTCTGACTATAAATTACAGGACAAATACTCATTTCAGTGATATTGGCAATTTCCACTCTAGGGATTCCCTAAACAAATGAAATTCAAAAAAGAAAACTAAAAACAGAGGGAAAATATTAGTAAAAAAATTTTAAACACCTCAGTCAGAGTTAAAACCCCTAATGAAAAAAGATAATTCTGTGGACTCCTCAGACATATCTGAAATTGTCCCAAATATAAATAAAACTTTAAAAAGCACATGGAATGGAAATTATGACACAAGTCAACAGACTCAAAACAGAACAAATAAAGACAAACTGTTCTTTGTAGAAAACTTAGAAGATATTTATGATTAATATTTTCTCTAGAGTAGTAGACAATGCCAGATTTGGAACTCAAAAATATAGAATTGGTAGAAAATTTGGCAAAAAAATGAGGAAAAGATAACTTAGTAAGAACATATGCATTCTATACTAGCCAAAGAGAATTACCTTGAAATGAAAAGTCAGGATGAATGGACTCAAGCATTGTTGGCTTCCAAAAGCATGATAGATTTGAAAACTTGAATTCTCCAGCTAATAATAGAAGAAAACTTTCCAGAATCTTTTAATAACAGACAAAAAAATATTGATTGGTTGAATCGATAGAGTGCTGCCAGGAAATAGACATGTATTTGGGTGCACATTCACACATGTACACACATGAAATGCCATGACATTTAGTAGTTAGATTTCAGCTTTTCAATACCAAACAACAAATTTTGTAAGCATATAGGAGAAAAGAGAAAGGATTCCAGTTATAAAGAAATAACAGTTTATATAACTTGAATTGTAGTCATGCTAAAACAGAGAATAGAATAGAATAGGATGTTCAAAATAAAAGTTGCTGAAAGTACAGTCCAAAATTGAATATGTTTCAGAGTTCAGCCTTTAACTTGGGTTAAATTCTTTGATCATGACAACTTATGAAACTGGTTCTGCTCCCCATCCCCAGTGGTCCTTATCTTATGCTTCTACAATGATGGATCTAGAATGACTAAAAGGGGTGCAGAGAGGCAGTTTTCAGATAATTTCAGATAATTTTCTTGGTGTTCTAAATGTAACATTTTTAGCCAATGACCAGCAAATGGACATACTACTAGAAGAACTAAGTCTGGAACTAAGTCAAAGTCTTGAAATATTATTAACAAGTCTCAAAAACAGAAGGAAATGATAGCTAAGTAGAATGATATCTTATATGTTTTAATGAGAGAAAGAAATGAAATAACTTAGAGAGTAGTTTTAATTGGGTATCCTTAGGTGAAAAGAAAACTAATTTCGAGGGGCATTTGGTCATCTCATAATGAAGCTATAATAATTTATAATAACTGCAGTTATTGTGCCTATATTCATTGTAGAGGAGGAAGAGGTAGAGAAATCCTTTGAAGAATTTCCTAAGACTGACTAAAAATCATCTCCATATATACATTAATACTTGGTTACTTCAATACAAAGGTAAGAAGACATGAAGATAGTGAAAAATACATGAGAAAATATTTATCAGGAATAAAGAATTAGAGAAGCTAAAGAGTTAATAGTCCTCACAGAAACCTTACCCATAGGGATCATGAATATTTTCTTCAAGTTAAAAACAAACAAACATAAGTTTTGAATATGGCAAACACCAAAATAGGTCATATTTTAATCAACAAGAAATCACTTCTTACTGGTAAGAGAATCATCCTTGAATCAGCTATCTCTGTGCAGTTATACTACCACTTTTTTAGAGCAAGGATCAAAATTAATAACAAGCTGAAAGAAAGATTAAATATGAGAAAAAGATGTAGAATATAATTAAAAACAAAACCCAACCTGATTGTTAAAGTTACTTATGACAAAAATATGATATAGATTGAGGAAAGAGTAGAAATACCAATTATAATTATTTCGCAAAATTTAACTGCTACAAATCAATTGCCATAACTAGAAAATTAAAAAACCTAAAAACTGTCCTAGTGAGCATACTTACTTCCCAAGATGAATGACATGAATGTCTAGGAGAATGTTGATTTCAAACATAAACTTGTTAATAAAATCTTACTGGAAGATTCCAAGCAATATTGCCTCATAAAACAAAGAGAAACAGTGAAGAGTAAAACAAGTTTAAAGAAAACTTGGCAAGAGGCCCAACTATGCAAAGTCATCCTGAGGGCATTTAAAAAAAGAAACTAAGAGAATGTTAAAAAACATGAGTGATAGAAAAGAATTGCAAGATTTTTGCCACCAAGTTCAGTAACAGTGTAGTTCTAGATATGCTTGCAGAGGAGATAAAATGGTCACTGAAGAGTTGGGGAAAAGAGCTGAAATAGACCAGTTGTATAGAATAGAGATCTATATTAATGGTGACATAAATGTGAGGATACTGAAAGTTTAAATTCTCAAGTTATCCAAAGGAGGGGATACCAATGATGTGAAAAAAATCTCAGGCATTACTGCCCCCAAAAGGTAACCAAGAAAACATCACTTACTATGTATTATATACCTAGTTGCTTCATTTCCTTTATGTGTGTATCAGGATTTTATTCTATATTCCATATATAGTAAGTATAAAATTTCACACTATTTAATGGGGATAAGACCACTTATCTTGTAGGGTTTTTTTCTTTCCCACATGTAGCAATCTCATAGATAAACATGTAGATATGTGACAAGGGAAGAGTAGTACCTCTCAGTGACAAAATACACTGAACAAATATACAAATATATAACAAATATATTCTATTTGACTCCTCATTTTATTAATTCTCTTACATTAGGTTCAAAAGAAATTAAGGGGTTTGTTCTACTTTTTTCTTAGAAATTACTAAAAACATGCAGTTTCTTGAATTAATCAATTCCAAGCCCCTGCCCTTACAAAAATTAGAGAAAATTATTTCCCATAAGTCTTCCCAGGATCATAGATTAAGTTGGAAGGGACACATAGAGATCATAGATTTTTTACCCTCATTTTACAGATAAAGAAACTTAATTTCAGGCTTGTGATTTCTCCAAGATCAGGTAGTGAGTAAAGCTGGACAAAAGTTTCTTGCTATTCATCCCTTCCCTCTTGGCTCTTACACCTTAGGTCTTTTCAGTCTCATAGAGTTAGAGAAAAAACAAAGCTGAACTGTACTTGTAGATAACTTTTGTGTGCCATTGGATGGGGCAGACGTGATTTGTCTAAAAGTCATACAGTTTCTTCTGAATTCAAGTTCTCAAGTCCTTTAACATGTTTCCTTTATATAATAGCTGCTTCTTTCTATAGGCTGAGCATATGTTTTTCTCCCCTATCTTTTGTCAGATGTTAAAAGGTCAGAGGAAACATTCAATGATTAGATTAGATAGATGTTCTGCAATTTCTTCAATATTTTGATCATTTTTCTTAAACAATGCATCAAAATTTATATGCCTCATAAAGAGATTAATTAGAATCTCTCTGACACTGCTCACCATAAAGCAAAGTTAGGTTTGAAGTTCATCAATTACTATTCATCAATTTCTACACTCTGAGCCCTGTCTCATCCTCAGTCTTTCTTAAGAACCTGGGGCCTCCTTGGACTACCCCTACATTTCTCAATCTGTAAAATCCCTCTGGAAGGTTCCCACTATAAACGTATACTCTCTCTGGTGAATTCCTCCTGAAGCTCTATTTTCTAGAGGGGCCTAAGCTGGCTTTCATCTCCATAACAGCCCTACTCTTCTTGGCTTTCAGATTTCAGAACCATTTCCCTGTCATGTACTTTCATTCTCCCCCACATAGTTATTCCTCATTAGAATGGAAGCTCCTTGAGGTCAGATACTATCCTTTTTTTTTTTGCTTATATTTGTATCCCCAACATTTAGCCAAATGCCTGACACAAAATAATTGTATTGCAATGCAATTTTATTTTAGTACAATGTTCAATAACTTACTTCCATCCAAGAGTTTATTGTTTTTGAGATACTAATACTACTCTATTCATTGAACTTGTTTCCCCCAGGCACACTGTTCTTTGCCACTTGTGTGCTTTACGCTCTTATAATCCTTCTGTCTGGATTGTTAGCCTTGCTCTTCCCTGGATGAATTTTTGTTCTTTCTTTAAAGGCCCATTCAGAAGTCTCCTCCTCAGGAAGCTTTCTTAATTCTACCTGTCAGTCATGACTTTTTCCCATCTTAGACTTCATAAAACAAAAACAAAAAACAAACAAAAAACCCCCTTTCATTCACCATTCATGAATTATTGTGTGCTGTAGTTGTCTTTATAATTCCCTGTCCCCTTAAACTATATGTTTCATATGAGGACAGAGACTGTCTTATCAAAAATTTATATTTTTCCTAACATCAGACCTTTGAAAGAACCTTTTGATAAAGAAGAATCATTTATACATATATCCCAGAGTTGGCACAATAGTAAGTCTTCAGTGTGTAATAAATACTTAACAAATTGCTTTTTGGTCAAGATAATGAGGAAAACGTAATGATGCATTTTATAGAGTGTGAATCACATTAATTGTGTGTAATTTTGTATGATATTCTTGTTAATCTTTTGATTACAATGTATGACTATAAATAAAAAAGGTGAAAAAGAAAACTTTAACTATATGCTATTAGTAATAATATAATTATTAGCAACATAATTGGATGAAAATTAGATAACAATACAATATATATTTAGCAAGTAGATGCAAAACATTAGTAGTAGTCATACTGACAACATGTTACTTTGTAATACAATCATTGCCAGTATTTGATATATGCAATCTTCTCTGCAATGTGTTTGTTATAAGTATAAAACATTAAGTATTTCTCATAAAGTATATATGTACATTTTTTTCTGTCAGTATTCATCTTACCAGCAACTGCATGAACAAAAAAAATCTGAAAAGTTCTTTAAAGTCTTATATGATCATATGAAGGCTGCTCAGAAAGAGATACGATCAACTGTGACGGTGAATACTATAGACTTAGGCAGCAAGAAGAAGGATGATGATAATGATCTGATAGCAACAAGTCCAAGAATGAGAGGTAAAGACGGATTTAATTAATATATATGTATATATATATACATATATATATCTGGGCAGTAGGAAATAATTGGATTTAAGGTAGGGAAGGTGTGAGAACTTTTGGGTTGCTTATTCATCTTCCATATCTTGGTTGTATGTTTGTAGTGGAATCATTATACTCCTGAAATATATTCTTGAATAGTTTTGTGGAGCTAAATTTGAGGAAAGAAGACATCATTATAAATGCTGGAGATAGGAACATTCCATAACATTTTGAAATATAAATAATACATGCCATATAATTTTAAAAATCAGTTCAAATTTAAACATTCTATTAATAAAACCAGTTATGAAATTCAGATTTTCTAATTTTTGGGAAAAGTGATTATAATTTTCTATACTGTGCTAAAATGGTTTTTGTTATTTGAGTAAGTATGGAGGAAGGAAACTTAAAACCAAAAACAATCCACATTTTGAAGTTTGCCACATTTTATGAAAAAAATACATGTCCAATAACATATATAACATTTTTTGGGAATAATATTGAGCCCTTTTCAACTTGGAGAACCTATAGCTTATAATGATGTTGTGTCCCAATTAAATTTTAATTGATTGTTATTTTATAAGACTTGGATGCCATGATAATTTCCTTTTCTTAATATGTTTTTCTGTTTTCAATATGCAAGGGGAAATTATCCTAGTAAGAATAAAAGAATTATTTTGTTTCCAGTAAGAGATCCATCTTTGCATTTAAAAGAGGGAATGAAAGGGCAGTTAACAGAAGCATCTTCAGCAACATCCAAAGCATACTGTGTTTATAGAAGAGAAATGGATCCAGAAATAGATATCATGTGCACAGGAACAGATGCCGGAAATACAGATGAAAAATCTGCTGATGAAGTAACAATGAGTCCTACTATTGCAATCATGCAACCAATTCTGAGATTTCTTCAACTTCTTTGTGAGAATCACAACCGAGAACTACAGGTATGATGTTCTGTGATATGAACCAATAAATAGATTGTATTTTACTTTTGAGATCTTAGACTAGACTATACATCTTTTAGTAATGTGTGAATAAAAACCATAAAGTTGTCTAAATGTTGTGTCAAGAAGAGAGAGAAAGCTTTCATAATAAGTCAATGTGAATGGTCTCCCTATATGTGAAGATGAAGAGAAGGAAGCTAAAATTTTTTTTTTATGCATTACTATAAATAGCCATCTATAGGGCCTTTCATTTTCTTTAATTTGGATAAGAACTAATTAAGATATACAATATTTTAGAATTTGAAATATTTTGGTGGAACCCAAAAATTCAGGCTGAGGAAAATCTGGAAGTATTTAATATCCTTTGTGATAAAAAGGGGTCAGGGAAATTTCAGAGCAAAATAAATGAAATTAAACTTAATTTTGTACCAGAAAGATGCTATGTAATAAAAATTTCTGATAATATGTAATTTCTTATTTAACATTTTAAAGGGGAAAATATTGTCAGCACTGACATTTTCTCATGGAATCTACACCAAAATATTGTTGGGAAATTCTGGCTTAGAAATGTCTCTTTTAAACTACCTTCTCTGTAAATTTTGGAAATTATGACATTTAGAAATATTTAATATAAAAGAATTAATAAAATTAAGTAACATTTGAGGGAAAACCTTGTAGATATCTAATATACTGAAACAAATGGAATATGGAGAAATGAAAATGTTTATAGTGATTCTTTTTACTTATTTGTATTACTTTGATTTCAGAACTTCTTGAGGAATCAAAACAACAAAACAAATTATAACCTTGTTTGTGAGACTCTTCAGTTCTTAGACTGCATCTGTGGAAGTACAACTGGTGGGTTGGGTCTGTTAGGGTTGTATATCAATGAGAGGAATGTAGCTCTAGTAAACCAGACCCTGGAGAGTTTAACTGAATATTGCCAAGGACCGTGCCATGAAAATCAGGTAACTATAAAACACAACCTTGAGCTTAAAAGAATTTATGGACTGACTTATGAACTTAAGTAGCAAGTTATTGAAAGAATCAGTTATTTGTATTTAGCAGTTTAATCAGACTTTCCCCCTTTCTATTGGAATATATTGAATTATAGACAAATGGATCCTTTGTCATAATATTTTTCAATTTTACTTTAAAGGAAAATTACCATAAATCAGTGTTAGGAAAAAAGTCAGTCTTTTGGAAGAAGCAAAGTTTCTTTATCTTTCTTTGCTTTTATTTTTTATGGTTCTTTTTTAAAAATTTGAACAGGTTGTCTTTGGCTCCTTAAATTAGACATTTTGGGTATCCTACAGCGTTCTTCCAAGGCAAACTTTAGCCTCTTTTCCAAAATGACTGGCCCTGATTCAGGTCTCTAGTCAGCTATCAAGGATTCATGGTAAGAGTACAGAAGGTGCACTCGGGGGAAGGAAAGAAAAGTAGATAGAGTGATCTCATGGCACCTGGGCATGTACCCAGAGACTTCAAGATGCACTTAAGCATTTTAGAGTTACAATAACCAATGTAGAACTCTGAAATATGGTCTTGGACCAAAAATATCTTTCAAAGACTTTTCATAGGTTATTATGAAAACCTACAATTATGCAAACATTAATGTTTGAAATAAATAAATGAAAAGCTTTTTTATTATGAAAAGATTTTAATATATCAACCATTATTGAATATATACTGGGTAAAATCTTTATGATATATATGATGTATGATATCTATGTGTGCATCTGTGTGTGTGTGTGTGCGTGTGTATGTAGTACATGTATATGACTCTCAAAAGAAGTCTGGGAATTTTGCTTGTCATTATACTCTTTTAAATTTGAGTTTCTGATACTACTAACCCCAAACCCAAATTTCCCAAATTAAAACCTAAAGCAAAAACCATAAGAATACTATGTATTTTAAATTTAACAAAAACTTTACAGTGAAGATCTGCATGGTATTATAGGTTCCTTTATATGATAGACCATTTAATATGCACACACACACTTTTTCTCCCCACCCCTTTTTCTTTCTTTGTTTCTCCCTCTCCCTCCCTCTCTCCCTGTCTGTCTGTCTGTCTGTCTGTCTCTGTTTCTCTCAATATATAATCCCTAACATAGCAACAGCTATAGTATTTATCATATTTTGATGCTAGATGCCACTATTTCACATACTCTATTTCAACTCAAATACTATTTAAATTACCAAAAGTTCTATGAAATAAAATTAGTTCCCCATAACCTTGTTATAGTATCTTACATATAGTAGGAGCTCAATAAATATTTGTTGAGAGAATACTTTATCAGTTCTACAACTCTGAAATTCCATACAGTTTACTTCATAAATGGTGTCTATAGATCATGGAGCAAACTAGGGTTTTTAGATTTCATAGGAACTAACTGCAATTTCAGTGATATAGAGAACTCATAGATCAGGAAATTCTCTCTAACACAGAACATAATCTTAAATATGTTTCCCAGAACATTAAAAACTAAAGTGACTTGCCTGGATTAAATGACAGTTATGTCAGAGGCAGAAACTGAACCCAGGTTTTTCTGGCTCAGTGGCTAGCTTTTTATCCACAATAAACACACTATCTCTTTAGAGATTCTGTATTACACATTGCTTATTGGTTTCATTATACTGAAAAGTTAATGTTATTTCTTAAACATTTTGTTTCCTAGACTTGTATTGCTACCCATGAATCTAATGGCATTGATATCATTATTGCACTGATACTGAATGATATAAACCCTCTTGGTAAATATCGAATGGATCTGGTGCTTCAGCTCAAGGTATTTGGAACCCTACACTTATTAAGGAATAAGAATTCTAAATATAAGATATCTTGGAAAGTTGAGGCCCATAAAAGCCATTTTCCAATAGACAAGTGGTCAAAGGAAATTAACAATCAGTTGTCAAAAGAGAAATTCCAAAACATTAATCACCATATGGAAAAATTATTATAAACTCAATAAGAGAAATACAAATTAATATAACTATGAACATTTACCTCACCTAGCAAATGGGCAAAGATAAAAGACAGAAATAGTTTATATCAAAGAACATGAGGGTGGACAATTATATTGTTGATGGAGCTGTAAATTAGCATATATGTTCTGCAAAACAATTTAGAATTATGCAAAAAGGGGGATAAATGTTCATACCTTTGACCTGGAGATTCTACTGCTGACTTACACTTTAAAGATGTAAAATATAGAAATGTATTTCCTTTGTTACCACAGATACCAAAATGTAACGGGACTTTTTGCTATAGCAAAGAATGGGAAACAAAGTGACTATTTCTGTTAGGAAGTGGCTAAACAAGTTGGGGTATATGGAAATGATGCAATATTATACCGTTATAAGAATGCTAAATAGAAAGAATAAGGAAAAATGGGGGGAAGGAAATAGAACCAGAAAAAAGTATATAAAACCACATAAATGAAAAAGAACAAAACCAAGTTAAATACTGTATAATTATAATTATTGTACTTGTCCCTAGAGAGAAAAGGAGTAAATGTTCCTTTCTCTTTTTGTTGGAGAGGAAAGGTGTCTATGGAAGTAAAATGTGGCTTATGTAATCAGACACAGTCACTGTGTTAAATGATTTTGCTTGACTTTTTTTTTTATTGTTCTAGGGGAAGGAATGGGTTTGTGGGGAAATTGCTAAGATAATTATGTATAGGAATTACTATGATATTAAAAACAAAGACAGGAATAAAAGTTTTTTTAAAAGTTTAGTGCTACATGTTTTGAATGTGTTGTGAAAAGTCAAGTATTAGTATATTTTTGCCCATGAGATTGATGGAAGTAATAAAAATATAATATGTAAAAACTGCAGCCATTATCAAATAACATTTGAAGCAATGTTCATTTTGATGGTATTTTATTGAGGTTCATTCTAGAAGTCACTCTATACTTCTCTACTCCCCCTGTTTTTATTTTCTTTGTTTAATTATATAGAGAAGAGCAAAGGACAACATTCACTGATTCTTTAACGTTTTTACCTAGTTTGTCAAGTCTAATGTCAAGTATATTATTATTTAGAATGTATGGATGCATTTTAGTTTTATCCCTCTTCACTTCCTATTGAGTTGTCTTTTAGATCACATTCTTTGCAAATAGTAATTTCAAACTGGTAATTTTACATATGAATTTTCTTTTTAAATCCTTATTTTCTATCTTAGAAGCAATACTAAGTGTTGGTTCTAAGTCATTAAAGTGGTAAGGGCTAGGCAAATGGGGTTGTGACTTGCCTAGGATCACAAGGCTATGGCTAAGGCCAGATTTAAACCTAGTACCTTCCATCTCCAGGCCTGACTTTCTAACCTTTGAACCACTTAACTGCTCTACCCATGACTTTTCAATGATATCTTTAATGCAAGCCATTTGAGCACTCACCAACTATAGGATCTGTCATGATTCAAGTAGCAGAGCAAATATTATTTATTCTTTGTCTGATTGTTGAAATAGACTATACATTCAAATGAATGTATACAAGAAGTCGTGTGCTTCTCAAATGGTATACCATGTATAATCATTTCCATGTAAACATTATATTAATCCTCTAAGTATTTAGGTTTTTCCACTAAAAGCAATGAATTTGAAATCATGAATATATACTTTAGGGCAGCTAGAAGATGCATTAGATAGAGTGCTGGGTTTGGAGTCCAAAATACTCCTCTGCCTGCATTCAAATCTGGTCTCAGACACTAGCTGTGTAACCCTGGGCAAGTCAACTCTGTCTCAGTTTCCTCATCTATAAAATGAGCTGGAAAAGAGAATTGCAAACTATTCTAGTATCTCTGCCATGAAACCCCCCAAAAGACTTGGACATAACTGAAAACAAGTGATCAACTACCAAAAAATGATCATTTTTGTAATTTAACTAGGGAGGCATGACTGAAGGAGCACCAGAGAAGCCAGGGCTTGAATCCCACATCTGAGATCATGTGGAGACCACTTACTCATTCTTACTTTAGAGGGTCCCTTCACCTCTTTTGTTGTTAATTTCTTCATCTGTAAAATAAGAGAATTTTAACAAACTTTTGAATTCTAATAGCTACCCAAGTTCATCCATAAATTGAATGATACTCAAAATTTTGACAGCTTGTATTTCACTGATAAAGCAGAGTTACCTTCATACCATAATGACACCTTGCAGGACTTTTGTGAAATACTGAAGAGTTATCAGACCAAAATAACATATAGGAACATGTATCCTAAAAATAAATTTATATATAATTTCTTAGGAATACACATATTATACAAAAGAGATTTATAACTGTAGCAGAAAGTATTGATTGAATTTACAATTAAAATATATATAATTTTCCATATAATTTGTATACTTTTCTAAACTTTTTTGTTTGTTTGCTTTTTTAATTAAAAATTATTTAACTAATTGATTTAGAATATTTTTCCACGGTTACATCATTCATGTTCTTTCCCTCTCCTCCTCCCAGCCCCCTCCTATGAGGGTGAGCAGTTTACTGGGTTTTACATGTGTCATTGATCAAGAACTCTTTCTATAATATTAATATTTGCATTAGTGTGATCATTTAGAGTCTACATCCCCAATCATATCCTCATTGACCCATGTGATATAGCAGTTGTTTTTCTTCTGTGTTTCTACTCCCAAAGTTCTTTCTCTGGATGTGGATAGCGATCTTTCTCGTAAATCCCTCTGAGTATTTCTGGATCATTACATTGCTACTAGTAGAAAAGTCCATTACATTTGATTGTACCACAGTATATCAGTCTCTGTGTACAACATTCTCCTGGTTCTTCTTCTTTCACTCTACATCAATTCCTGGAGGTCGATCCAATTCACATGGAATTTCTTCAGTTCATTTGATACCACAATTTGTTCAGCCATTCTTTTTTTTTTTTGTGTATTTTCTTTTTTTTTAATTATTATTATTTTTTAAAATATATTTTATTTGATCATTTCCAAGCATTATTCGTTAAAGACATAGATCATTTTCTTTTCCTCCCCCCCACCCCCCATAGCCGACGCGTAAGTCCACTGGGCATTAGATGTTTTCTTGATTTGAACCCATTGCTTTGTTGATAGTATTTGCATTAGAGTGTTCATTTAAAGTCTATCCTCTGTCATGTCCCCTCAACCTCTGTATTCAGGCAGTTGCTTTTTCTCGGTGTTTCCACTCCCATAGTTTATCCTTTGCTTATGAATGGTGTTTTTTTTCTCCTGGATCCCTGAAAGTTGTTCAGGGACATTACACCGCCCCTAATGTAGAAGTCCATTACGTTCGATTATACCACAGTGTATTAGTCTCTGTGTACAATGTTCTCCTGGTTCTGCTCCTCTCGCTCTGCATCACTTCCTGGAGGTTGTTCCAGTCTCCATGGAACTTCTCCACTTTATTATTCCTTTGAGCACAATAGTATTCCATCACCAACATATACCACAGTTTGTTCAGCCATTCCCCAATTGATGGGCATCCCCTCGTTTTCCAGTTTTGGGCCACCACAAAGAGCGCAGCTATGAATATTTTTGTACAAGTCTTTGTGTCCATTATCTCTTTGGGGTACAGACCCAGCAGTGCTATGGCTGGGTCAAAGGGTATTCTTTTGTCGCCCTTTGGGCATAGTTCCAAATTGCCCTCCAGAATGGTTGGATCAGTTCACAGCTCCACCAGCAATGAATTAATGTCCCTACTTTGCCACATCCCCTCCAGCATTCATTACTTTCCTTTGCTGTTATGTTAGCCAATCTGCTAGGTGTGAGGTGATACCTCAGAGTTGTTTTGATTTGCATCTCTCTGATTATAAGAGATGTAGAACACTTCTTCATGTGCTTGTTAATAGTTTTGATTTCTTTATCTGAGAACTGCCTATCCATTTCCCTTGCCCATTTATCAATTGGAGAATGGCTTGATTTTGTGTACAATTGATTTAGCTCATTATAAATATGAGTAATTAAACCTTTGTCAGAGGTTTCTATGAAGATTTTTTCCCAATTTGTTGTTTCCCTTCTGATTTTAGTTATATTGGTTTTGTTTGTACAAAAGCTTTTTAGTTTGATGTAGTCTAAATTATTTATTTTACATTTTGTGATTCTTTCTATATCTTGCTTGGTTTTAAAGCCTTTCCCCTCCCAAAGGTCTGACATGTATACTATTCTGTGTTTACCCAATTTACTTATGGTTTCCTTCTTTATGTTTAAGTCACTCACCCATTTTGAATTTATCTTGGTGTAGGGTGTGAGGTGTTGATCTATTCCTAGTCTCTCCCACACTGTCTTCCAATTTTCCCAGCAGTTTTTATCGAATAGTGGATTTTTGTCCCAAAAGCTGGGATCTTTGGGTTTATCGTATACTGTCTTGCTGAGGTCGTTTTCCCCCAGTCTATTCCACTGATCTTCCTTTCTGTTTCTTAGCCAGTACCAAATTGTTTTGATGACTGCTGCTTTGTAATATAGTTTGAGGTCTGGGACTGCAAGGCCCCCATCATATGTGTTTTTTTTCATTATTTCCCTGGATATCCTTGATCTTTTGTTCTTCCAAATGAACTTTGTTATGGTTTTTTCTAAATCAGTGAAGAAGTATTTTGGTAGTTCAATGGGTATGGCACTAAATAGATAAATAAGTTTGGGTAGGATGGTCATTTTTATTATATTGGCTCGTCCTATCCATGAGCAGTTAATGTTTTTCCAATTGTTCAAGTCTAGTTTTAGTTGTGTGGCGAGTGTTTTGTAGTTGTGTTCATATAGTTCCTGTGTTTGTCTTGGGAGATAGATTCCTAGGTATTTTATTTTGTCTAAGGTGATTTTGAATGGGATTTCTCTTTCTAGTTCTTGCTGCTGAGCTGTGTTGGAGATATATAGAAAAGCTGATGATTTATGTGGGTTTATTTTGTATCCTGCAACTTTGCTAAAGTTGTTGATTATTTCAATTAGCTTTTTGGTTGAATCTCTAGGATTCTTTAAGTAGACCATCATGTCATCCGCAAAGAGTGATAACTTGGTCTCCTCCTTGCCTATTCTGATGCCTTCAATTTCTTTATCTTCTCTAATTGCTACTGCTAGTGTTTCTAGTACAATGTCAAATAGTAGAGGTGATAATGGGCATCCTTGTTTCACTCCTGATCTTATTGGGAATGCATCTAGTTTATCCCCATTGCAGATGATATTAGCTGTTGGTTTTAGATATATACTGTTTATTATTTTTAGGAATGACCCTTCTATTCCTATGCTTTCTAGTGTTTTTAATAGGAATGGGTGTTGTATTTTATCAAAGGCTTTTTCTGCATCTATTGAGATAATCATGTGGTTCTTGCTAGTTTGCTTGTTGATGTGGTCAATTATGTGGATGGTTTTCCTAATGTTGAACCAGCCCTGCATCCCTGGTATGAATCCTACTTGATCATGGTGAATGATCCTTCTGATCACTTGCTGGAGTCTTTTTGCTAGTATCCTATTTAAAAGTTTTGCATCTATATTCATTAGGGAGATTGGTCTATAGTTTTCTTTCTCTGTTTTTGACCTGCCTGGTTTTGGAATCAGTACCATGTTTGTGTCGTAAAAGGAGTTTGGTAGAACTCCCTCTTTGCTTATTATGTCAAATAGTTTGTATAGTATTGGGGTTAACTGTTCTCTGAATGTTTGATAGAATTCACAGGTGAATCCATCAGGCCCTGGGGATTTTTTCTTAGGAAGTTCTTTGATGGCTTGATGGATTTCAATTTCTGATATGGGATTATTTAAGAATTCTATTTCCTCTTCTGTTAGTCTAGGCAGTTTGTATTTTTGTATATATTCATCCATTTCTCCTAAATTGGTGTATTTATTGCCATATAATTGGGCAAAGTAATTTCTAATGATTGCCTTAATTTCCTCCTCATTGGAGGTGCTGTCCCCCTTTTCATCTTTAATGCTGTGAATTTGCTTTTCTTCCTTCCTTTTTTTAATTAGATTGACCAGTACTTTGTCTATTTTGTTTGTTTTTTCAAAGTACCAGCTTCTTGTCTTATTTATTAAATCAATAGTTCTATCACTTTCGATTTTATTAATTTCTCCCTTAATTTTTAGGATTTCTAATTTGGTTTTCTGCTGGGGGTTTTTAATTTGATCGCTTTCGAGTTTTTTCAATTGCATTTCCAATTGATTGATCTCTGCTCTCCCTTGTTTGTTAATATGAGCTTTCAGGGATATGAATTTGCCTCTGATTACCGCTTTGGCTGCATCCCAAAAGGTTTGAAAGGATGTTTCGCCATTGTCATTTTCCTTGATGAAATTATTAATTGTTTCTATGATTTCTTCTTTAGCTAAACGGTTTTGGAGTATCATATTGTTTAATTTCCAATTGGTTTTAGATTTGGTTTTCCATGTACCATTACTAATCATTATTTTTATTGCCTTGTGATCTGAGAAGGCTGCATTCATTATTTCTGCTTTTTTGCATTTGTGTGCTATGTTTCTGTGACCTAATGTATGGTCAATTTTTGTGAATGTGCCATGTGGTGCTGAGAAGAAGGTGTATTCCTTTTTATCCCTATTTATTTTTCTCCATATGTCTATTAATTCTAATTTTTCTAAGATTTCATTCACTTCTTTTACCTCTTTCTTATTTATTTTTTGATTTGATTTATCTAAATTTGATAATGGTTGGTTTAAGTCTCCCACTAGTATGGTTTTATTGTCTATTTCTTCCTTCAATTCTCCTAGTTTCTCCATTAGAAATTTGGGTGCTATATTATTTGGTGCATACATGTTGATTAATGATATTTCCTCATTGTCTAGAGTCCCTTTTAACAAAATATAATTACCTTCCCTATCCCTTTTGATCAGGTCTATTTTTGCATTGGCTTTATCAGATATCATGATTACCACTCCTGCCTTCTTTCTATCAGTTGAGGCCCAGAAGGTCTTACTCCATCCTTTAATTCTGACCTTGTGGGTGTCAACCCGCCTCATGTGTGTTTCTTGAAGACAACATATGGTAGGGTTTTGGATTCTAATCCATTCAGCTATTCGTCTACGTTTTATGGGTGAGTTCATCCCATTCACGTTCAAAGTTATGATTGTCATTTGTGGACTCCCTGGCATTTTGATTGCCTTCCCTAATTCTAACCTTTTCTTCTTCGGCTCTACCTTTTAGTCCAGTGATTTACTTTGAATCAGTGCCCCTTGTCCCCTCCCTTGATGTTTCCCTTTTTAGTCCCTCCCTTTTTGTTCCCTCCCCCTCCCCCCTCTCTTTCCCTCCCTTTTTGTTCTCCCTCTCCCCCTCCCCCCCTTGGTTTTCCCTTCTCCTTACCCTTGTTGGGTAAGATAGAATTCAAGATCCCAATGGATCTGGGTGTTTTTCCCTCTCAGAGTTGATTTCCCTGAGATTGAGGTTTAAGTAACCCCCCCCCCCTCTCTTCCTCTCCTTCTTATAGGAGTTTTCTTCCCCTCCCCTTCCCCTGTGAATCTTTGTGTGAGAACCATTATTCTATTTGGTCTTTCTTTACCCCCTATTTATACATTACATTTTCCCCACATATTAGTATACATAGGTTGATATAAATGTAGTCCTTATAGAAGAGAGTTTGAGTAAAAGAAGATAACATTTTTCCCCTTTCCTTAATATTTACCTTTTCAGGTATTCCTTGCTCTTTGATTTTCGGTATCAAACTTTCCACAGAGCTCTGGTCTTTTCTTTGCAAAAAGTTGGAAGTCTTCTATTTTGTTGAATGCCCATACTTTCCCTTGGAAGTATATAGTCAGTTTTGCTGGGTAGCTGATTCTTGGTTGGAGACCCAGCTCTCTTGCCTTTCTGAAGATCATGTTCCATGCCTTACGATCATTCAGCGTAGAACTTGCAAGGTCTTGTGTGACCCTGATTGGCATTCCTTTATATCTAAATTGTCTTTTTCTGGCTTCCTGTAGGATTTTTTCTTTTGTTTGATAGCTTTGGAATTTGGCAATTACATTCCTGGGAGTTGTCTTTTGGGGGTTTAGTGTAGAAGGTGTTCTGTGAGCTCTGTCAGTGGCTGTATTGCCCCCTTGTTCTAGAATCTCTGGGCAATTTTCTTTGATTATATCTTGTATCACCATGTCCAGTTTGGTGTTTATTTCTGGCTTTTCTGGGAGTCCAATTATTCTTAAATTTTCTCTTCTCCCCCTGTTTTCCAGATCTATCACCTTGTCGGTGAGATATTTTATGTTCTCTTCTAATTTCTTGGTGTTTTGGCTTTGCTTTATTAGTTCTTGCTTTAAAGCCTGGTTTTCTTTTACAGTTTGGTCAAACTGGTTTTGTAGATGCGTGAATTTCTTTTGCATCATTTCCCACTTTTCCTCCCAGAGGGCTTCCATCTTTTTGGTCCTTTCTGATTCAAATTCTTCATGGGTTTGTGGAGAGTTTCTATTTCCTTTGGAAGATTTTGGAGAATTTTCTTGTATATCTTCTTCTATCTGCTCTGTATTTTGTATTTTGGCTCCATAGAATGTGTCCAGAGTCGCCCCTTTCTTCTTATTTTTCTTGGTATTTTGGGGCTTCTGTGCTTCTGTGGAGTTTGTCATCTCTGAACGTGGAGGATTGGCTTTTCTTGTCTTTGTCTGGTGATCAGAGGCTTTAGTCCTGGGCAGATGTTGGTTCTATGAGCGTTCCCTGGGTTAAACTGAATATGCCTCACTGGAACTGGAATGGAAGGGTCGGACCACGAGGCCACACTCTCCCCCTGGCTCGATTTCCGGAAGTTGCCTTCAGAATCCCTGGCCGTGAAGCTGTTTCGTTGGCCTGCGGGGGGATGGGCTGCCGCTTCCCCAAGCTCCGAGAGCACAGACTTTCACTGAGACTTGGATAGCAGGATCCAGCCCGTGAGGCTGTCTTGCCCGCCCTGAGGGTTGCTGTTGTTTTGACCAGCTCTCTGCAGCGGAGGCCCCAGGCAGTAACTTTCACCCGGACTGGGACTTGGGTAGAAGACCCTGAGGGTTGTTGTTCCTCAGACCCTGCTCTCTGAGCCCGGCGCGGCTGCCGCTTCCGGGAGCCTTGGACTCTGCGCTCCTACCCCTGAGGTCCGAGGGATCTCGGGTTCTGGCTTTTAAGGGGAGCCGTACCTTTTGAACCGGGTCCAGGTCCAGGAGGAGGGTTCCCAGGGTCTGTGCTGTTGATCGTTTTGAATTTCGGCGCCTTAGGAGCTTCTAGTTTGAGATCGGTCGGGAAGGGTTTTCCGGAGATTTGAACTTCAGCTTTCTCTAAGCCGCCATCTTAACCGGAAGTCCCTGCCATTCTTCAATTGAAGGGTAACCCATCATTTTCCAATTTTTTTTTTTGCCACCACAAAGAGCACAGCTATACACATTTTTTGAAAGTCTTTTTCCTTATGATCTCTTTGGGGTATATAAACCCAGCAGTGGTATGGCTGGATCAAAGAGTCTTTTGTGCATAGTTCCCAATTGCCTTTCAGATTGGTTGTATCAATTCACAACTCGACCAGCAATGCCTTAATGTCTCAATTTGCCTCATCCTCTCCAACATTTATTACTTTCCTTTGCTGTCATATTAGTCAATTTGCTAGGTGTGAGGTGGTACCTCAGGGTTGTTTTGATTTGCATTTCTGTAATTATAAGAAATTTGGAACACTTTTTCATGTGCTTATTGATAGTTTTGATTTCTTTATCTGAAAATTAGCTATTCATGTTCCTTGCCCATTTATCAATTGGGGAATGCCTTGCTTTTTTTTTGAACAATTGTTTTAGCTCCTTATAAATTTGAGTAATTAGACATTTGTCAGAAATTTTTGTTATGAAGATTTTCCCCTAATTTGTTACTTCCCTTCTAATTTTGATTGCATTGGTTTTGTTTGCTCAAAAACTTTTTTCTTAAACCCTTACCTTCCATATTGGAATCAATACTGTGTATTGGTTCCAAGGCAGAAGAGTGGTAAGGGCGAGGCAATGGAGGTTAAGTATTTTATATTGTTTAGGGTGATTTTAACTGGAATTTCTCTTTCTAAGTCTTGCTGCCAGGATGTGTTGGAGATATGTAGAAATACTAATGATTTATGTGGGTTTATTTTGTATCCTGCTCTAAACTGTCTTAAAAGGTTATATACACTATATTTTCAGAGATATAAAGTTGTGAGATAAGAAGTGCTTAATTCATAGTTAGTATTAATAAATGTTGAGTTTTTTTACAATTATATTAAAATACTCTGAAATTGTAGCATGCCATTTGTTGTTAAGGTGATCCCAAACATTTTGCCTCATAATATTTACTTCTGAAGTTTTTTATCCCTTGATAGCTTAATGCATCCTTTTTTTGCATCCATGTTATAAGCATAATTTTATTATTTAAATACATGCCTCATCTTCATTAAAAATTCATAATTTTAATGAATATTTAAAACACTAATTTTAAATTGTTACAGCGTATTACAGTATATACAGTATATCTCAAATCCTACTTCTAATAATTATTAGCTTAATGACCCTGAATGAGTCACTTAGTATCAATGAGCCTCAAGTAACAACTTAAGACTTATAGAATAGTTGATTTGTTTGAAAGTCCTCACTTTGTGAGTGCCCCTTTTGGGCAAAGTCACAGGTCATTTGTGTGTTTGTGTTATATTTAAAAATTAATATTTGAAGTAATTTCCAAATTTCTTTACAATAATATTGTATAACTCCATTATTAATTCTGTTTTATGTTCTGCCGCTAGTGAGCTTAGGTTGTTAGATCTCATTTATAATGATACAATTAGATTTATAATCATTAGAATTAATAACAACAGCTCACCTTCACTCTGCATTTTAGAAAGTATTTTCCTCACAATATTTGAGATAAATAGTAAAAGTATTGTTATCCATGTTTTATAGTCAAGAACCAGAGATACAGAAATAATTAGTTACCCTTTCTATGGTCCAAGGTAACACAGGTAGTAAATGACAGAGCTTTGACTCCAACCTAAGTTTTCTGGCTTTGAGTGTGGTGCTTTTCCCTCTCCATGTTGCCATTTTTATGGAGGACAGTTAGCTTCAGATCCTTTCCATTTCAAATTCTACACTTTTAGACACTGGACCACTGTGCTCTAAGTGACACTGGTCACAAGAAAATACACATAGACCAGCACAAAACCATCACCACTATTACAGAAATAACTCAAACACAGGAACTCTTCATGATATGTTATAGTTCTTACTCTTATTTTAGTTAACATTATATAATCTTACATGAGACAATTGGGCTATACTTAGACACAGAAACGATTCTGAATGAAGGTAGTATGTTAAAGTGAAACAGTTTTAAGTAGAAAATCTTTTTTATTTCAGGGACTTGGGGATGGTTAGCAGAAGAAAATTTTGCATAATATAAAATGGATTGGCATATTTTTTCACCTTTAAAGTTATTTTAGTAATTTGTAGAAATGGTTTCAAGGCAATTTAAACTTATATTTCTGAGCTCCCAATCAAAATTGTGTGTAGGCTGGAATGTTTACACCATTTATGAATCTTTCATAGTAGTGTCACTTTACTCAGCTTGTCTTTATTTGCAATTTTAATATACAAAATGGGTAGTATTATTGAAAAAAGTGACTTCATACTTGCCTCAAATATTAAAAAACAATTGGCCTCTCTTAATTCCATTTGAGATCTCTAAAAATATAGGCCTTTTGATTATGGTGGGTGCTGGGTTATATGTACACTTGGGAGATGACCGAAGTAACAGGAAGTGCTATAATATCACCCATACCTGTCTTGTAGTCCTGTTTTCTGCTGCTAAAACGGGTATCAATTAACTGGCAAGGAAATATAATTTCTAATTTGTCCACTTGGAGGCACTACATGCATGTCACCAGTGAAGTTTTATCAGAGCAGATCATAGTGTGTGCATGTGCAAGTTTTCCAGAGGCTGGCTTTTCCTTCAGAGCTCACCAGAGGGAGTGAGCTGCAAGTCCTAGGTTATGCTTTCTCCAGTGGGTACATCTTAGTCAGTTTAATTGCCCCTGTTAGCTTGGTTCAAAATTTAGCTTAGGGGAAAAGGAGTGAAATATTATTCTGAAATATGAGAATTAAGAAATATGTCTGGTTTTCTCGGTTGCTCTACCCCCACTCCACTCTTGGGAAATCTTTTGTTCTGCATTCATAAGACATAGGTGATTATTTCTCAGTGGCTACCTTGCTTATTAAGGAACACAGTCAAGTAAACATATTTAAAGTAATTATTGCATAATAAAAGTGAAGAAATTCCTTTCCTCAAATCCTTCCTCCCTCTACCTTTCCCCAGGTGATTAAAAAATTAGGAGAAAGAGTTGTTAGTTTATTGTGCACTTGCTGCAGCTCTACAAACAATCTGAGAAAGGAAGAGGAAAGCCTCAGGTGGTTTGCATTGACCTTTTAGCTGATCTCACTATCATCTGAGGTTTTATAGCTGCTGGCAGTCTGGTTTCTTCTGCAACACTGACCACTGTGGCCTGTCTTGTCATGAAAATACTGGGTTCTGCACTGCTTCCCTGACAACACAGCTTTCCAGAATCTGTTCCATCTTGTCTTTTGATATTTCCTACTTGGGATAGGGCCAGTAGTAAAAGCCGCAGTAAGCAGTAAACAGTGAGAAAAAAGTGACCATCTATGGCAACAAGGCAGCATGGAAAGAATAGCAATCAGTGGTGGATAGGGAATTTGGGGATTTAGGGAAATATTTGCTCACATACATTTTTCACATTTTCCCCAATTTCCTAATGATTTATTTGTCCTAGCAGTTTCCAGGGAACTATGAATATCTTCAATTAGAATATTTGATTCATAAGATATCCATTAATAAGTATGTAAAATAAAAAAGAAATACAAGGGATACTTTAATGACATGTTAGGCAAACCTGTTACCTAACTATTTTAACTGAAGTTCTGAAATTAATTAATGTCTGTGACAATTCCTAGAAATAACCATAATGTTAATAATCACAATATGTTTTATCCTCCATGGATGATTTAGGAGACTAACAAATATGTGTTGTATATATATGTGCATATTATATATAATTATTTTTAACTTTTTAAAAAGACCACTTCATATAATACATTTTTCTTTTACCTGACACTTTTTATTGTATTGTCATAATAATAAGGAATTACAAAAGCTACTAGTTAGAAAATAGCATTATGAAAGAAAGGATTTCATCTGTATGCATTGTACAAAGCTGATTTTGAATTTGAATCACATTTCTTCAATATTTAAAATATTCTTCATAATGTATCCCAGTTTGTTACTTTTATTTTGTAAAGTTATTAATGTAAAAAATACTATTTAGAAATATAAGATAAAAGAAATGAACAGTTTAAACTTCTTTCATTTAAAAATATTGTTCTCCATAATTTCAATTAAAACAACTGCAAAGAATCACCAATCCATGAAATAATTTTTAAATTTGCTTTTTTTGGATATCTTTAGAACAATGCCTCTAAGCTTTTGCTGGCAATTATGGAAAGCAGACATGACAGTGAGAATGCTGAGAGAATTCTTTTTAACATGAGACCAAGGGAACTGGTAAGAAAACTTTTGAATTTCCATGATAATTTTCATTGGGATAAAAGGAATGAATTAAAAAAAAAGTTTCAAAATTACTTTACTTAGCTTAATGGTTCATCTGGATTCAATGCTATGTTGTGCCAGAAGGGTACTACTTCATGCAAAACACTTTAAAGAGCATTCATGATATCAGCCTTTATCACTTCATTACTTTTATTCATTTCATGTCTTTTTTCTATAATAGTTTTCTAAGTTATCATATGCTGCTAAGTTTTTTCAAATTCTATTTTTGTCAGAAAAAGATTTACCTAATTTGATATTAGTGTTTTTGAGAGTATCAGAAATGTTTACACTCAAATATGTTGTATTTGCATTATATTTGTGGAAAAATTACAAAATAAGGAATTTTTTAGTAATTATTACATTCTTGGCAAAAATAAGAATTAAAAATACTTCATTAGTATTGAAACTAATGCTAGTCTATCTCAAATCCTGGGATTATTATTAAACAAACAAAAAAACCCCATCCAATAATGATTGTTTGTGATCTTTTGAAGAATCAACCCAACTGAATGCAGAGAGTTTTCTAACCAGTTATTATAATTCATGAAAACTTTCTGTTAAGATATCAAGGAGTTACAGTCTGTATCATTCAGAAGCCAAAGTTGACTATATCAATGAAATGATAGCTTGAAAAGGTGTTATAAATATTTGTGTACAAGTCATCCTTTCCTTCCAGATTATGTATGCCTTAAGGACAGATTTTTTTATTTCATCTTTGTTGTATTTCCAATTTCTAGAACAATGCCTTGTACATGGTATTTAATAAATTCTTGTTGAATGGAGCTCATCTAATTAGAACTTTCCTAAGACAATTATACACAATAAGTGGCCTATTTGTTATCCTTTAGCTTCTGACTGCTGAAAGAGATTCTCTCTGAACTGCTAAAAGAGAATCTTTCTAGCTAGTATGTGAAATAGTCCTCATACATGACAAACATTATTGTAAATTACTACAATTTAGTGACATCAAATGTTTTAAGTACCATTGAAAATGGTACTCAGTCTCCAGGCTGACCTTGAAATCAGGAAGACCTGAGTTGAAACCTAGCTCCATACAATTATGATGTGACCTTTGGTAAGTCCCTGAACCTCTGTGTGCCACAGTTTCCTTAATGTAAAAAATCCACCTTGCTTGTTTGTCATGAGAGTATCTGGCACATAGAAGGTACTATTTAAATATTTTTCCGTTCCCTTTCCCTTTTAAGATATTTAATCCCATGTATAGTCAACTAGGACCTTCTACTAACAGGATAGATCTGAGATCCAAGATAGATATGAGCAGTAAGTCAACTGTTTCCTTATGCCTTGGGTCCTTTCCTACAGGTTAAAAATGGCTTTTAGTAGTTGAAGTGGGCTTAAATTGCGGCTTGTTTCTCTATCACTCATCAAATCAAATCAAGAAACAATTTTAAAGCATTTCGTGCTAGGAAATGTCCTAAATTCTGGGAATACATCTTAAGCTTAGAGTTCTTGTCCTCAAGGAACTGGGATTCTAATGGTAGAAGACAACATAAAAAAGGAAGCTTAAATAAGAGGGGAGAGAAGAGATATTCCTCTACAATGTGAGGATTTAGAAAAGAAAGGCCTGGAGAAGAATGAAGACATAACTTACTTGAATGCTTTCCTTAAAAACCAGGTTGTTAGAAGAAATATCCATTCAGACAAAGAAACTACTGAGACTGAGTTTACATTTAATGTAAGAAATCTAGAGGGGGAGTGAACTTCCAGACTGAGCAGGCTTTTGTGACATAATAAAGTCCAGAGAGTTGGGAATGGAGCCTGGAAAGGAATTAAATAAACTAACAGTAATTAGACTTCAAATTTTCCTTATTTGCATTTTGATTTGGGATTTTGAAATTTTGTTCACTATTGGAACCCAAATTAAGACAAATTTATAAATCAAAAGGAAGGAAAAGTATGATAAGGTATATTGATTATTTAAACAAAATGCCTCCAAGGTAATTTTTTATATTAGATTCCTTATTTTGAACCTCAAGAAACTTTCCACATTTTAACCTTGACCCCTCCCAATAAGCAATTTAAATTAAATCTTATTTTATATTACTTTCAAGTATATTTATTTATAATGTTGATTTCCTTGAAAGGTGGATGTCATGAAGAATGCCTATAATCAGGGTGTAGAATGTGATCATGAAGATGATCGTGGAGATGACAGTATTTCACCTAAAGATGTTGGACACAATATCTATATTCTTGCCCACCAGGTAACTATTTTTTCTTTTAGTTTCTTTGATAGTCAATAAAATAGTCAATTGAAGAGGAATGTACTCAAGAGATGTATCAAAGGTGAAAATGACATACCTTGACAACAGATTGGATATGGAGGGTTAGAGAGAGAAAGAAGTCAAGAATGGCACCTGGGTTGGGAGGCTGAGACTGGGAGGATCATGTTGTTCTCTAAAGTAAAAGGGCAGGTGGGCAAGGAGTATTTAGGGGAGAGATTAATTTAGTTTTGGACACATTTAGTTTAAGATGTCTACTAGGTTCTAGTTTGGAATATCTGAAAGGAAGTTGGAGATGCAAGACTCTAGGTCAGCAGAGGGGTTGGGGTAGGATTTGAGAATCATCAACATTGAGAAGGGATCACCAAGTGAAGTAGTATAGAGGAAGAAGAGAAGAGGGCCTGGAACAGTATTTTGTGGGACACCTATAGTTAAAGAATATTATCTAGATTAGGATTCAGCAAAGGATGCTGAGAAAAGGCAGTCATATAGATGGAAAGAGAACCAGTAAAGAATGATTTCTTGATAACTTGGAGAAAAAAGAGCATCAAGGAAAAGAGGGTGATCAACAGTATCCAAGGCTGCAGAGGCCAAGGATAATGAGGAGTGAGAAGAGAACATGGGATTTGGCAATCAAGAGATCATTGATAACTTTGGAAAGAACAGTTTCAGAAGAACAATGAGGTCATAAGCTGAATTATAAAGGTTTATGAGAGAGGAAGAGGACAGAAAATGATGGAACCTTTTGTAGCTAGTCGTTTCACAGCAACTTTAGCCATCAACAGCAGAAGAGATAAAGGATGAGAGTTATTAGGGATGGAACGATTAACTGAAAGTTTTTTGAGAATGGAGGGAACTTGGGCATGATAGAAGGCAGTAGAGAATGAATAGTAATAGGGAGAGTTTGAAAAAAATTCATATATTTTTAGTAAATTTAGTAAAGGTATGAAGCAGATAAGAAAGATGGAATTGTACTACAAACTACTATTTATAGAAATGGAAAGAGACATAAGTAATTGGAAAAGTATTGTTTGCTCATGGGGCAGGATGAATCAACATAATAAAGATGACAGTACTACCTAAATTAATTTACTTATTCAATGTTATACTAACCAAACTATTAAATGATTGCTAAAAAAATTACTAGAAAACAGATAGTGGCAAAAGGTGAAGATTTTTAGAAGAATTCTAAGACCTGGGAATGAAGGGGGCCTACCTGTACTATATTTCAAATATACTACTAAGCAATAATTCTTGAAATTTGTCAGTGGTTAAAAATAGAGAGATCTATCAGTGGAAGAGGTAGCTCCCCAACATAAAGATACAAATATATTTAGTACTTTAGTATTCAGTAAACACAAAGGTCTCATGAAATAAATGAAATAAGAATTCACTCTTTGAGAAATGCTGCCAGGAAAACTTGGTAGTGGTAAGGAAGAAATCAGACTTAAACCAGCAGCTTACAATTCAATCAAGATAAATTCTAAGTGAATATGTAACCTTGATCTAAACGGTCTTATAAATTACAGAAACATGGAGAATTGCTCTAATCAATGTATAGTAGAAAAATTCGTGACCCAACAAGGGATAAAGAAGATCACAGAAAATAAAAACAGTAATTCTGATTACAAATAATTTAAGTGTTTTTTACAAAGTAGCCTAATAAAGCTAATATTAAAAGAAAAACATTAATTAGGGAAAATCTCTGTGACAAGTTTTTTCTGATAACGATACCATTTCCAATTTATATGGAAACTATTTAAATTTAGAAGAAAAACATCAAGTTCACAATTTATAAATGATCTAAGGATATATCTAAAGGAAAAACTCAGGATATCTATAACCATAAGAAAACTTCAAATTAGAGAAAAAGTAAATCAAATTAGAGAAATACAGTTTAAAGCAATTCTGAGATTCCATTTCACAATCAGGTTGATAAAGAAAACAAATATGAAAAAGTAATAAATATTGGAAAAATTTGGAAAACAGGCACATTCACTATTGATAGACCTGTGAATGGATATAACTATTCTGTAAATTATATGTAAAATTATATTATATTCAAATTATATGCAAAAAGTTACTAGGTTTGCTATCTAATTCTGCCTCTGGAAAGTCTCTACCCAAAAGATATACAAGAAATAGGAAAAGTTCCAACATATATAAAAAATATTTTTTGTCAGCTTTCATTTGTGGTGGTAAAAAACCTCTGCAAGCTAAAAGCATGTAAGTCATTTGAGGAAATTGAGTAATTGTGGTATATGGATGTGATGGAATAATAAGAAATGAGAAATTATTTTATTTCAGAGACATGGGCAGATTTATATGAACTGATTCAGAGTGAAGTGACCAGAAACAAAATGATTTATAAAAGCATCAATATTATAAAAAGCAAACAATTTTGAGGACATTAATTAATAAAGAATGAAATATGCATAAGCAGGAAGATAATTTATTCAATAATAGCAATACTGTAAAGAGTTTTTAAGGTTGTAAGGATTATGATCAATACCTGCACTCTGAATTCCACAGTACTGATGATAAAACATTTTATTCATTACAGAGAGGTGATGAATTTAGGATAGAGAAAAAATATGTGTGTTTGCATATATACATATATATTTATATGTGCATGTGTGTATTCATAGATAAATTAAGAGAGAAAAAGAGCCAATGTAGGAATTTGTTTTGCTTGACTATGAATATTTGTTTTAAGAAATTTATCTTTCTTTTCTCTCTTTTTTTAATCAATTGGGAATGAGAAATTAAAAACAGATTTTGATGATTAAAAAACAATTTCTATTGCAAAAAGAATAATGTGGAAATAGGTATCAAGTGATATTTGTATAACCTAGTGGAATTTCATGTCACCTCTGGGAGGGGGAAAGGAAGAGGGGAGAGAAAGAAAGTGGGTCATGAAAACATGGAAAAATATTTAAAAAAAACAATCTTCAAAATACAGAGATGGTAGTGGTACTACAGATATGGAATGTTGCATGTAAATTATATCACTGTATTATTGATGTTGCTTAATTATTTTACTTTGTTAGAATACTCTGTGTGTGCATGTGTTAGGGTGTAATTTGTAAGTATTTATAATGTAAAAAACAAAATATGCCAATGAAACTTTTCTTTAATAGAAAGATGGACCAAGACTGTCTACTAAAATAGGTATAGAAAAAGGGCAAAGGAAGAAATATTAGAAGAGGTTTTTTTTTTTTGGTTGTTGTTAACAGTATTACTGGCTGGAAAAAATGCTAAGAATAGGGACAGAGATGTCAATATTGTTGATTGATTGTAGGATATGAGAATATCAAGTTAGATAATAAAAAATTACTACTTTAAAGAATTAAGGAAGAATTATCATTAAGAAAATGACAGTTTTCAGAAACATGTTAACTAAAGTAATGAACAAGAATGTATTGTGATTGTCTTAATCCAGTTTTTCACAAGGTGGAAGGTACATTCTGGGGGAACACAAGACCCTAAGAAAGCTGATGCAATGGCTCAAATCCTACCTATATTCAAGTACAACTTTCACATGAATAGATAAACTGATTTCAGTGAAGAAAAGTTCAAATAGAAATTAATAAAATTCAGCAAAGACAAGATTAACATAATGGCTTTGCTTCAACTGATTTTAACTTAGTACAATCATGATTATTTAATGCAAAAATCGGGACAAATTTTAGTTGATATATGATGAATCTTGATTGATGTATTTTATCACTGTCACTATCATGTCATCAGCTAAGGTAGGTTTATAATAGAGATGAGATGTGTTTATATTTTTTTTTTATCAAATCAAGATAGTCCTTGTCCTCAAAATCCTTGAATCTTACTGAGATAACATGCTAATTTATTTATAAATTACTTTGTGCTCTCTTTATTTACATGTTTGTCACATATCTATTAAACTGAGCCTTTCCTGAAGACCAGAATTCATGCTTTATCTATACTTTACTGGTATTGCTATGTACAGAATAAGAATTTAATAACTATTTGTTAAATTGAATTCCTAAATTTAAGATGGATTTTCTATGAGATGAATTTTTCTACTATTCATAAAAACATATCATTCTCAGCATATGAAAATAAGGGCAGAATGATATTTTAACATGACTTTTTTATTTCTCTGTGTTGGATGGAACAGGAATAGTCTGGGCAGGATATTACATTTGATTTTTGAGAGCCAAATTCTTGTTGCCTAGTTCTTTTATTGGCATTGTTGTTTAAGTACTTCTTTTACCCCACCAGATATAGAAGCAATGAATTGTGGTTACATACTTTATTGAATGGTCTGAAATTACAATGGGTAGAAGTGTTAATATGAGGAGAGGCTTCACGGTTTATAGAGTGTGTATGGAACCTTTCACCTCCTGACTTACAGTTAGCCACATAACTCCACTGGCTTTTGCACAGTTCACTAATTCCAAAATCTAGACTCAACTTCCTCTCTTTAAGAAAAAAAATGATCTTTTGTGCAGACAGTTTATTCTGGTATACTGAGGCTTTCGATTTTTGTTATTACTTTTTAAATGACAGTGAGAGAGTTCTGCATTTTTCTACCACTATATCTTTTTCTGCCCTTCCTGTGAGTGATCTTACCAGAAACAAATAATGCTTCTTGTAAATGTCTGATTTGATGTGTCTAAAACTATAAATGTGCCACAAGGGATGTTTTAAAGTCTCATTGTTGCAATGTGAGGCAGAGAAATTCCTTAAAACATAGGATATTATGTCTTATTGATTTGCTTTTTTTCTTTATTGTCTTCTTAATACCTTTCCTTTCTTCTTTCTTTCCCTTCCTCCTGCTTTGCCAGTTCAACTTTTTCTGTATACCTTCTTTCATCTTTCTGTCCTACCTTCAGTAAAGATACTTTCTCTATGAATCTAGCAGAGACTACTTACTGGTGCTCAGTAGACATGAAATCATTTTGTTCCTATCTTAAACCCATTGCTATATAGTCTTTATGAGAGAGATCTTCAGAACAACCAAGGACATCCTTTGTGGAAAATATGAAAGAGGAACAGATAAGCTTTTTTTATACTAGAAACCACATCTTCGCAGTGACATATTATTATTATCATCATTATTTTTAACAATAATAATAACACAGTATTTTAGTGTTTACAAAATGCTTTAGGGAGATTATATTATTTGAACCTCTTATTAACAATCAAATAGGGAGAGTACTATGGATATTATTATTCATAGCTGAGAAAATTGAGTAAATTACTTATCCATAGTCACATAGCTAGTAAGTATATTAGATATGGGATTCAAACTCAGATAATTTTTATTTAAAGTCTGATATACACTATTCCATAACCTTATACATCTAATTTTTTAAATGTTTTTTTATTTCAAACAAACACAGAACAGCAAAAAAGAGATCTATATAAAAACATAAACCTCAATTTAATATAATTCATTTTTTAAAAGCATATAATAAATTTTACATATTACTTTCAAAACTGTCTATACTGCTCTCTGAATTGTATTCTGAGTTCTTTTGTGTATTTCCAAAAATATTACAGTGGCCCTTCCTTTTTCTGTACTATCGCTAAACCTCCTGAATCTCCTCTCCTGAAATGAAAAATCCAGAGAAAGAAAAAATAGAACCTTGTAAGAAATAAACAATGTCAGGCAAAACAAATTCACAGTGGCTTTGCCCAAAAGTATGTCTCTTTCTGCACTGTTTTTCCATCATCTTTTTGACATGAGGTGTGGGTAATATGCTTCATGATAGATCCTCTGGAAATATGATTGGTTACTGAACTGAGTTCTTGAGTCTTTTGTTGTCTTAGAATCAATATTAAGTATTGGTTCCAAGGCAGAAGAGTAATAAAGTCTAGGCTGTTGGAGGTAAGTGACTTGCCCATGGTCACACACCTAGTCTTATATCATTTCTTATGGCAAAATAATATGCTTCTCCTTTCATAAACTATGATTAGTTCAGCCATTCCACAGCTGTATAAGAGACTGTCTAAAGGAGGGAGAGGAGAGAAATATTTATGTAATACCTAATATATGTTAGATATTCTGCCAAGTGATTTTACAAATATTATTTCATTTAATCTTCACAACAACCCTGGCAGTGGACAGAATGCTCGAGTCAGGAAGACTTTCAAATCCAGCCTCAGACACTTATTAGCTGTGTAACCTTAGGCAAATCATTTAACCTTTGCCACAGTTTCCTCAATTGTAAAAAAGGGATAATAATAGCACCTACCTCTCAGGATTGTTGTGAAAAATCTTCTCTTTCTCTCTCTCCCTCCCTCCTTTCCTTCCTTCCTTCCTTCCTTCCTTCCTTCCTTCCTTCCTTCCTTCCTTCCTTCCTTCCTTCCTTCCTTCCTTCCTTCCTTCCTTCCTTCCTTCCTTCCTTCCTTCCTTCCTTCCTTCCTTCCTTCCTTCCTTCCTTCCTTCCTTTCTTTCTTTCTTTCTTTCTTTCTTTCTTTCTTTCTTTCTTTCTTTCTTTCTTTCTTTCTTTCTTTCTTTCTTTCTTTCTTTCTTTCTTTCTTTCTTTCTTTCTTTCTTTCTTTCTTTCTTTCTTTCTTTCTTTCTTTCTTTCTTTCTTTCTTTCTTTCTTTCTTTCTTTCTTTCTTTCTTTCTTTCTTTCTTTCCTCTACCCTAATTCAGGATCAGGAAGTTTATTTTGCTTGCAACTTTTCCCTCCCCACTATTATTCTCTTTCTTATCAATACCCTCACCACCCCCACTTATTTCCCTGGTGTTTGATCTATTTCTTTAGAATTGTACTCAGTTTCTCAGGATAAGTTATTTTTAGTTAGAAACCTATCTCTTTTGCCTCTTGGGATATTATATAAATATATCTCTATATATCTCTCTATATATTCTTTCATTTACTATACTCACTGTTAGGTCTTATGTGATCCTAGCAATACTGCCTTAGAACATGCACTACTTTTTTTTTTTTTTCTGGAGCTTGTAGCAATTTTTTCTTTGATGAAGGAGGTCTAGATTTTGCTGTAACATCCCATGGTCTTTTCCTTTCCAGATTCTTTTCAGGAGGTGATTGATGTATTCTTTCTTTTGTTCTAAAAGAACTGAGAAGTTTTAATTTATGATTTATTGAACTGTAATGTCTAAGTTTTTTAAAACTTAAAAAAAACTAAAAAAGTTTTAAAAAATCATGGTTATAAAGGAAGTCTAATAATTCTTAAATTATCTCCATTTCTAAGCTGTTTTTGATATTTTCCATTTTTCCATAATCTCTTGATTTTGCTCTAATATTTCTTGCTATCTCATAGAGTCATTGATTTCTATTTGGCCTCTTCTAGGCTTTAGAGAGTCCATTTGGGTAGTAAGTTTTCTCTTCTAGGCAATTCATTCTCCTATCTCTTTCATATAAAGCTTTTCTTTTTTCTATCCCTCACTATTTTTTCCCCAGATATTCATGTAGTTCTTATGGATCTATTTTTCATAAATCTTTGCTTATTGAGAAATTAGAATGACAGTAAAATATATAAACTATGCCTCTTTACATGAGATATATTTGTTTTTTGAGTCAGATTAATTAATTTTATTTTATTTTATAAGCTTGACTGGGACCTTTTGTTTCTATATTTATAGGTATTTCTAAGTATAGTCTTTCTCCCAACTCAAAATAGAACCATTTTTTACAACAGAAAAAAATGTAAAAAAAATCCTGATTCACTGACTTCTGACACTAATTTCTGCTATTATAATTCTTTTCCCCCATAATGCTATTATGCTTCTATGTGTCTGTGTGCATGTTTTTCCTCTGTTTTTGGAGTTTATGTGCAGTATTATGATTGCTATATCAAAGGGTATTAATAGGTTACTGATTTTTTTTGATTGATTACAATTATCTTCCTGTTTCATCAACTGGGTATTTAAATATTTTTCTTCCTGTAGTACCCCCAATATTGAATCACCCCATTTTAAAAAACAATTTTTGCCAGTTTGGAGTATATGAAGTGAAACAACAAAATTTTTATTCACATTTCTTTTATTATGAGGGACTGAGAGCATATTTTCTTATAGTTGTTTGTATTTTGTAATTATTTTTTTGAAAAATTTCCTAAGCCTTGACTCTTTTTTGCTTAGAGAATGGCCCTTATTCTCTTAAAGTAGTGTAAATTCTTTAAATATCTTTGATTTCATACTTTTATCAGTGATACTTAATGCAAAATTTAAAACTTCAATTTCTCTTATTATTTTATATTCATCAGTTTTTATGTGAATCAAAAGAGAAAGCAAATAGAAAATTAAATTAATGAAGTGAAAAGTGAGCAAAGTAGGTTTATAAGAGAATAAATAAACCTATTTACATGATATCATGCTAGTACAACAGAGAATTTAAAGGAAAAGAATGATGACCTACAAAAATATAAAAGAGTAAAATGAATAAAAACAAGAACTAGGGTTCTTAAACAGCCCAATCTCAGAAAGTGGAATTGAAGAAGATATAAAGAAACTACTAAATGAATAAAAAAGTTGGTCAAGATAGATGGAAAGCAATTAATGCATATGTTATAAATGCAATCTCAATAACTGAGAAGGAAATTCCTCTACCAAAATAATTATTTGAGAAAGATATAGACCTGATACTTAAATCTTTACCCTCTGTTCTTGTTTTGCTCTCAAACTGTTTTCCACATGCTGTGCTTATTATTTCCATGTCTTTCCCCATACTGTTACTTTGCAACAAATTTATCCTTCCTATATAGCACTCCTCCTCCTCCCTTTTAGTATGCTCTAGTTCCCTCTGCAATATGCTATAGTTTTGTATTTTTCATGAAGTTTCTTTATATTAACTGTATCCAAAGGTGATTTTTCCTTCATTCTGTATTTATACAGTATTATAAATGAGCTAGATATTGCACAATATCACTGTCACAGAGGCAGCTAGGTGGTGCATATAATAGCTAGATGTAGAGTCAAGAAGATACTAGATGAGTGACTCTGGGCAAATCGCTTAACCCCTGCCTTAATTCCCTCAACTATAAAATGGACATCATAATAGTACTTATTTCAGAAGGTTGTTTTGAAAATCAAATAAGATATTTTTAAATGTACTTAGCATAGTGCTTGGAACAAAACAAGTGTTTATTTGATCATTTCTTCGTTCCTTATTTTCTTCCTTCCAGGAAGAAGACAGATTACAATGGCTTGAAATATTTTCCAATTTTAATTTTATTTTTGCTTGAGAAACAGAGTTCAAAAATAACAATAATTTTTATACTAATAACTATCTTTCATCTCTTGGTAGTCTGTGAATATATGTATTCCCAAGTGACATAATAATTAATGAATTTGTCTGCATTCCAGCAATGTTGAATTTTTGTGCCTTTACTTTCATCTCCTTTGCCTTTTCTTTGTTTCCTTCCTGAGCTTAAACTCTAGACCCAGCATCTTCCACTTAAAGTTGGTGGTTTTAGATAGTCTTATGTTTTTATTTTTCAAAACTGTCAATAAGTCTTTCTCAAAAGGGAAAGGATGGGAAAATAGTAGCAGCCATGGCTGTGGGATTTCCTTTGTCATTCATGAAAAATGTCATATTGATTCTCAGATTTTTTTTTTAAAGAACTTTATTTTTCTGAGGAGTCGTCCTGTCTTTTAATGTCACATGGCTATGACTCATTGCAAATGAACACAGCTTTTAATTTATGTTGAAATAATACAATAAAGTACTGATTTCAAATTATTTAGAATTCTTTATTAAAAACTTATGCTCTGGGGGCAGCTGGGTGGTTTAGTGGATTGAGAGCCAGGCCTAGAGAGGGGAGGTCCTAGGTTCAAATCTGGCCTCAGACACCTCCCAGTTGTGTGACCCTGGGCAAGTCACTTGACCCCCATTGCCTAGCCCTTACCACTCTTCTGCCTTGGAGCCAATACACAGTATTGACTCCAAGACAGAAGGTAAGGGTTTAAAAAAAAACCCAACAACTTATGCTCCTTCACCTCTTTAGAGATTCTATTTTCTTGTGCTAATATGTTATAATCGGTACTGCTTCATTTACTTCATTTGTAGAAGCAATGTGATGGCTTTATAATTCTCTGTGAATGATTTTAACTGAGTTATGATTACTTTGTTCAAAGTTTACAAAAAAAGTAATAAAGTTTCTTCATTTCTGCTTATATTATAATAATTAGGGAATATAACTGAACTTTTCAGATTTTAGAGATATTTTCAGAACTCCATTTTGGGGTTGGATGCTAAGGTTCATAAGTCATGGACAGTATTTTATAACCCTGTTTTCTAGTATATTTTTTTCTGAGTTGAGTGTCAGTCAGTCAATAAACATTTATTAAGCATCTGCCATGTGTCATGTACTAAGCTAAACACTCATGATACAAATAGAAAAAAGAAAAATACCTCTTGCCCTCAAAGAACTTACAGACTAATGGGGAAAACAAGACACAAAAGGGAACTGAAAAGCCTCAAGGCTGGGGGCAGAGTTGGGGAGGGAAGTGAAAATATCTAGGCAACAGGGTGGGACATGAAGAGATGAATGACTTGGCTCTCCTACTTAAGTGGAGGTTTGGGGAGTATCATTAAAAATTTTAGAATTCAGGATTTTCATATTCAAAGTGAAATTACTTACCATTTCAGAGTGCCATTGTTGCTTCTGGGCTTCTGACCTCTTCACTCAATTGGAACTTCTCTCACCAAAGTTATCAAGGATCTCTTAATTGAAAAATAACACTTCCCCCTTCCTCCTTACCCTGATCCTTCTCCTTTGCAGCTTATCTATTGCATCAGGTACTGCTGACAAATACTTCCTTCTACATACTCAGTATACTCTGGACTTTCAAGACACTGTTCCCTTTTGGTTCTCCTGCCTCTCTCACCCACCCTTGTGGGCCCATCATCCATAACTAAGAATTGTCAAGGATTTCCTGGATGCTTTTCTCTTCTTAATTATGCTCTCTATTTAGGTGATACAGATCTGTTTATCCAATCCCAGTTTCTCCCCTGATCTTCAGTCCCACATCACCAATCACCAATTGGAAATTTTGAATTAGATGTCCTTGAGATTCATCAAACTCGACAGGTCCAAAAGAGAACCCACCATTTTCTCTTCAAACCTACTCTTCTGTTGGGCTTCCCTGTCTCTGTTGAGGAACCCTACAATTCCTCCAGTGGTCCAGGTCTGTAACACCGGCTTGATCTTTAATTCACATTTCCATTCAGTTGCCACATCTTGTTATTTCTTTCTCCAAAACATTTTTACATCTGATACATTCTCTCTAACCAATCAGTACTTGAGATCAGGCCTTCATCAATTTGTACTTAGACTATTGCAACAACCTTCTGATTGGTCCATTTGTTTCAAATCTCTCTCTACTCCAATCCTTCCTCAGTTTCTGCCAGTGATTTTCTTTAAGTACAGATTTTACCATGTCCCTCCTCAGCCAACACTAGGGGCTCTCTATTGCTAGCAAGATAAAGTAATAATAGCTTTTATTTATATAGTGCTTACACTGTGCTAGATACTGTGCTAAGTCCTTCACAAATATTCTCATTTATTATTTACAAGAATTCTGCAAGGTAGATATTATTATCCCCCATTTTATTGTGAAGGAAACTGAGGAAAAAAGAGGTTAAGTGACTTGCTCATAGTCACATAACCAGTGTCAGAAGCTATATTTGAACTCAGATCCTTTTGATTTCAGGCTTAACACCCTATCCACTATGCCAATTAGTTGCTTTATATATATTGTGAGATATAGTGTGAGATCAGGAAGATGCAAGACCGATGGTGGGGAAAAAAAGGCAGAAGAAATCCAGTGCTTTGCTGATATGAAAAACTACAAACAATTTTTCAGTGCCCTCAAGACTGTCTATGGGCCATTAAAACCCACCACCACTCCCTTGCTATCCTCTGACGGTGACACTCTCATAAAAGATAAAAAAAGGCATCAGCAACAGGTGGAAAGAACACTTCAGTCAGCTTCTCAACTGACCCTCTTTAGTAGACCAAAGTCATCTGTTTCAGAGCAGAACCTACCTGAATCACAATGTGGCTTCTGACCAGATTGCAGCACCATCGACATGGTCTTCACGGTGAGGCAAATGCAGGAAAAATGCCTTGAGCAGAACCTGAGTCTCTACATTGTCTTCATAAGCCTGACAAAGGCGTTCGACACAGTGAACAGGGACGCATTGTGGGTGATCCTCAGCAAGCTCGGTTGCCCAGCAAAATTCGTCAAACTGATCCAGCTCTTCCTTGTTGACATGACAGGGGAAGTCCTATTTGGTGGAGAGACTTCCGATCACTTCAACATCTCCAATGGCGTGAAACAAGGCTGTCCTCGCTCCGGTACTATTCAACCTATCCTTCACCCAAGTATTACGACATGCTGTGATGGATCTAGATCTGGGCATCTATATCAAATACCGTCTGGATGGCTCACTATTTGACCTTCGCCACCTGACTGCAAAAACAAAGACAACAGAGAGACTCATCCTGGAAGCTCTCTTCGCAGATGACTGTGCTCTCATGGCCCACCAAGAAAATCATCTCCAAACCATTGTGGACAGGTTCTCCACCGCAACAAAACTGTTTGGCCTGACTATCAGCCTCAGCAAAACAGAGGTGCTGTTCCAACCTGCACCAGGGAGGCCAACGAACCAGCCGTGCATTACAATCGACGGCGCGCAGCTTTCTAACGTCAACACTTTCAAGTACCTGGGCGGCACCATCGCCAACGACGGGTCCCTAGACCATGAGATCAATGCCAGGATCCAAAAGGCCAGCCAGGCACTCGGGCGGCTGCACTCCAAAGTCCTCCAACACAGAGGTGTAAGCACTGCGACGAAGCTCAAAGTGTACAACGCAGTGGTCCTCAGCTCGCTCCTGTACGGCTGCGAGACATGGACACTGTACCGGAAGCACATGAAACAGCTGGAGCAATTCCACCAACGCTCTCTCCGGTCAATCATGAGGATCCGATGGCAGGACCGAATCACCAATCAGGAAGTCCTCGACAGAGCCAGCTCCACCAGCATCGAAGTCCTGGTCCTCAAAGCCCAGCTACGATGGTCTGGACACGTCATCCGCATGGACCCACAGCGAATACCAAGACAGGTATTCTATGGTGAACTGTCAGCTGGACTCAGGAAACAAGGCCGACCAAAGAAAAGATTCAAGGATCAGCTAAAGTCCAACTTAAAGTGGGCTGGCATGACACCAAAGCAACTAGAACTTGCTGCCTCTGACAGAAGCAGCTGGAGAACCCACATTAACCATGCCGCCACCTTTGAAGATGAGCAACATCGACATCTTGCCTCTGCGCATGAACGCCGACACCAGGCCACAACCGCACCTCTCGTAACAACTGGCGTCCCATTCCCCATGTGCCACAAACTGTGCGCCTCAGCCTTTGGACTCCAAAGCCACATGAGGGTACATCAATAGATGATAATGCACAAAGACAATCGTCATTCTCGGTCACCGAGAGACTACCACTATATATTGTAAACTCCTCTGTTTGTATTTTTAAAGACATTCACAAACTAGACCCAACCTGTCTTTCTAGTCTCAGTGGTAATCTTCCCCTTCTTGAATGCTGCAGTCTAGTAAAAATTGGCCTTTTTTTCTACAAGACTCTATGATTCCTCTCTTCATGATTTTGCATTGGTCAAGTGGTCATCCATATGAGTGTAATAATGGAGTGCTCCCTTCCATTTGTGCCCAAGGGAATCCCTTTCATTTTTAGGATGAATCTCAAGTACCGTCCTCTACCGGAACCTTTCTTGATCTCCACAACTGCCAGTGTATTCCCTCTTGAACTACCTTGTGTTTAATGATTTTATATCTATATACATAGATATAGATATAGATATAGATATAGATATAGGTAGATAGTCTTTATGTTTATTTAGTATTACTCATTGTCACCTTGTTAGAATGTAAGCTCCTTGAGTATAGAGATTAATCAGTTCTTTGTAGTTATATCCTAAGTGCCTAGTATATTGCCTGACATATAGGAGGTTCTAAAAAAATGCTTGCTAACTAAACAATTCAGAGTATTATTAAGGCACTAGTATATAGTGAATATTAGTGGACTAGGAAGGCCTGGGTTCTCATCTTATTTTTACCCTTTGCTATTTGTGTGATTTTGGATGAGTCACAACTACTCTGAACTTCAGTTTCCTCATGTGTTTAGTGAGGGTTTTAGACCTAATAAACTTGAAATTATTCTTCCCACTTAAAAATTCTGTGGTTCTATGAGCTTCCTCAATAAGTTTACAAAACGTAGTTTAAGAAACACCACTAAGTAAACACCAGGGAGCAATTTGACAGTAATTGATTTCTTATTAAATTTGGAAGGAGTTGTTGAGAAAATAAGTACTGAAATATTCGATTTAAACATTCAATGAAGAGATTTTTTTTTAGAATAATACCTTATATACACATACATTTTCCTTTGGTTAAAGAATACCAGCCAGACTAGGCTGACATAAACATATAGAAAAATAGATAAAATATTTATTAAATATTGTGTTTGTTCAGTCATGTTCAAATTTTGTGATCTCATAGACCATAGCACTCCACCCTTTTATCCTTCACTATTTCCCCAAAGTCTGTTCAAGCTTATGTTCCTTGTTTCCATGACACTCTCTATTCATTTCATCCTCTGCTATCCCTTCTCTTTTTTCCTTCAATCTTTCCCAACATCAGTGTTTTCCAATGAGTATTGTCTTTTCATTATGTGGCCAGTGTTTAAACTTTGGTGTCACTAGTTTATCTTCTATTGAATAGCCTGAATTAATTTATTCAAACACTAGCTAATTTTATCTCTTTCCTGTCCAAAAGAGTCCAAAAGACTCTTGAAAATCTTCTCCAGAGGCAGCTTGGTGTCTCAGAGCTAGACCTAGAGATGTGTTCCTGGATTCAAATCTGGACTCAGACACTTCTTAGCTGGGTGATCCTGGGCAAATCACTTAATACCAAAATACCTAACTCTAATTGCTCTTTTGCCTTAGAACCAATACTTAGTATCTATTCTAAGACAGAGGATAAAGTTTCAAAAAATCTCCCGCACTACAATTAGAAAAAGTTGATTCTGTAGCACCCAGCTTTCCTCCTCACAACCGCATAGTTCTACTGGAAAACCATGACTATGCAAACCTTTGCCAGCAAGGTAATGTCTACTTTTTAGTATGTTGTCTAGATTTGCTATAGTTTTCCTTCCAACGAATATGCATCTTTTAATTTCATAGTTACAGTTGCTTTCTTCAGTGATCTTTAAGCCCTAGAATATAAAATCTGCTTCTGCTTCTGTTTCTTCTCCTCTTCACTAGGAAATGATGAAACCTGTTTCCAGGATCTTAGATTTTTAATCTTAAGCTTCAAGTCAGCTTTTACTCTACTCTTTTACCTTCATCAAGAGGCCTCTAAATTCTTCACTTTTTGCTATCAGATTATTATCATCTGCATATCTGAGATTGTTTTTTTTTCATTTGAATAAGTTTATTTAGTCAATTTAGAACATTATTCCTCGGTTACAATAATCACATTATTTCCCTCCCTCCCCTCTACCCACTCTTCCCGCAACCAACATGCAATTTCATTGGGTATTACTTGTGTCCTTGATCAGAAACTATTTCCATGCTGTTGGTGTTTGCACTAGGATGTTCATTTAGAGTCTACATGCCCAACCATATCCCTTCGACCCATGTATTCAAGCGGTTGTTTTTCTTCTGTGTTTTTACTCCCGCAGTGTTTCCTCTGGATGTGGATAGTGGTTTTTCTTGTAGGTACCTCTGAATTGTTCTGGGTCACTGCATTACCACTAATGGAGAAGTCCATTACATTTGATTGTACCACAGTGTATCAATTTCTGTGTACAATGTTTTCCTGGTTCTGCTCCTCTCACTCTGCATCACTTCCTGGATGTTGTTCCAGTCTCCATGGAATTCCTCCACTCCATTCCTTTGAGCACAATAGTATTCCATCACCAACATATACCACAATTTGTTCAGCCATTCCCCAATTGAAGGGCATCCCCCCATTTTCCATTTTTTTTGTCACCAAAAAGAGTGCAGCTATGAATATTTTTGTACAAGTCTTTTTCCTTATTATCTCTTTGGGGTACAAACCCAGTATGGCTGGATCAAAGGGCAGACAGTCTTTTAGTGCCCTTTGGGCATAGTTCCAAATTGCCCTCCAGAATGGTTGGATCAATTCACAACTCCACCAGCAATGAATTAGTGTCCCTACTTTGCCACATCCCCTCCAGCATTCATTAGTTTCCTTTGCTGTCATGTTAGCCAATCTGCTAGGTGTGAGGTGATACCTCAGAGTTGTTTTGATTTGCATTTCTCTGATTCATATCTGAGATTGTTGATATTTTTCTCAGCAACCTTAATTCTGGGTTTTGATTTGTCTAACTTGGCATATCACCTGATATACTTTTCATATAAGTTAAATAAGTAAGGTAACAATGCACAGCATTTGTCATATGCCTTTCCCAATCTTAAAGCAATAAGTTGTTTTATATTTAGTTCTAGTTGTCGCTTCTTGACCTGCATACAGTTTCCTTGGGAGACAAGATGATCTGATAGTCTCATCTCTTGCCACATTTTGTTGTGATCCACAAAGACAAAGGATTTAGTGTAAGTCAATGAAATAGAAGTAGATATTTTTCTGGGCCTCCTTTGCTTTCCTTTTCCATAATGCATCAGTACTGGAAATTTTGGTCTTTAGTTCTACTGCCGCTTTGCAAACCAGCTTGTTCTTCCAGTAACTCTTTTAACTCTGATAATATTGCTGAAGCCTAGCTTGAAGAACCTTAAGCATAACCTTGCTGACATAAGAAATGATCACAATTGTTCAGTAATTTGAGCATTCTTTGGCATTGTCTTTCTATAGGATTGGGACATTAACTGATCTTTTCTAATTCAGTGGCCATTATTGAGTTTTTCAGATTTGTTGGCATGATGAGTACAGCTCTTTAATAGCATTATCTTCTAGGATGTTAAACAACTCTGCTGAAATCTTATTACCTCCACTTATCCTATTTTTAGCAATGCTATCTAAGGTCTACTTGACTTTACTCTCCAAGATATGTGACTCTAGATTAGTAATCACAACATCATTGTTGTCAGCAATGCTAAGATCTTTCTTGGAAAATTCTTATGTATATTATATCTTGCTACCTCTTCTTGATCTCTTATACTTCTGCCAAGTCCCTACAATTTATTCTATCATCTCCATTTTTTGCATGATGTCTTCTTTCTCATTCTATTATTCTTCTATTTCTTCATTCTGCTCATTTAGGAAAACTTTCTTATTTCTTCTCATTTTTTCCTCTGGAATTCTGCATTCAACTGGGCATATCTTCCCCCTTTGCTTTCCTTCTTTCTTTAGAAATTTGTAGGGTCTCCTCAGACAACCATTTTGCTTTCTTCTCTTCTTTTTCTTTTGGATTTTTGTTGTTGCTGCCTCCTATACAGTATTGCAAACTTTTATCCATAATTCTTGAAGCACTCTATCAGATCTAATCTTTTAAATCTATTCACTTCATATTCACAAGTGATTTTGTTGAAGTCATACCTATATATGATAGTTTTCCCAACTTTCTTCAATTTAAACCTAAATTTTGCAATAAGAATCTCATGATCTGAACTACAGTCCTGTATTAACTAACTTTATAGAGCTCCTTCGACTTTGCTTGCAAAGCATATAATCCGTCTGATTTCAGTGTTGACCATCTGTGTATAGAGCCATTTTTTTTGTCAAAAAAGTTTTTGCTATGACCAATGAGTTATATTGACAAAATTGTATTAGTTTCTATCCTGCTTTGTTCTGTATTCCAAAGATAAACTTGTCTGTTATTCCATTTATCTTTTCATTTCCTACTTTAGCATTCCAATCCTTTCTAATGAATGACATCTTTTTTTTGGTGTTATTTCTAGAAGATGTTGATTTTTATGGAATTGAGCAACTCTGGCCTCTTTGGCCTCAAGTGGCTGGAGGGTAGACTTCTATTGATGTGATATTGAATGATTTTACCTTAAATTTGAACAGATATTGTAATGTCATTTTTGAGATTATACTTCAATGTTGCTTTTCTTATCCTTTTAAATGCTTACTATGTGTTGGATGTTAAGCTAAGCTTCTTAATTCCAAGACACAAAATTCTAAGAATGGGTCATATAATTCATGAATTTATATCTGAAAGGGACCTCAGATTTCAGATAACTTCGTCCATCCCTTTTATGTGTTTGTCATGGCCTAGGGATTTTATGCAAGAGATTCTTGGACTAACATGAACCAGTTTCAGTGTTCGCCTTGGTCCTATTGACTTTAGAGCTCTTACTCCAGAATAAAATTCTAGAGAAGTCTCTAAAAGTTAGAGGTAGGGTGGGGTCAAGAATATGAATGTTGTCTAGATATATTGGAGAAAGTCTATAGAAAATATTGTACCCAATATGGTCTTTGTAGGATAGTTGTTTGGTTGTTTTTAGTGGCATCTAATTCTTCATGGCCTCATTTGGGGTCTTCTTGGCAAAGATCCTAGGGTGATTTGCCATTTCTTCCTGCATTTCATTTTAAAGGTGAAGAAATTGAGGCTAGTAGGGTTAAATGACTTGCTTAAGGCCAGTAAGTGTCTGAAGCCAGATTTGAACTCAGGAGAATGAGTCTTTCTGACTCTAGGTCTGGCAGTCTATTCATTGTACCACTTACCTGAATCGTTAAAGGTTTAGTTAGATATAGATAAGCAGAGAGGGAGGGAGGATATGACATATTGCTTCTGTTCTTCCACTTTCTCATGGAATCTTTTCAGACAACAAATCCTTCATCTCTCCTTCCTTTACCACCAGCTTTTAGATGTATGAGATTCGAAGAGAGAGATCATAGGTTCAAAACTTAGCTGTGATACTTAATACCTGAGTACTCTTAGATAAGTCACGTAATAGTTATAGATCTTAGTCTCTTCCTCTTTAAAATGACAGATTTGGAACAGGTCACTTTGAAAGTCCTTTCCAGTTTTAAACCTGTACTTTGTTTCTTGGCACATAATAATAACAATAGTAGTAATGCTTAATAATGATTTAATTGCAATCTATTATCCTACCATTGCATTTTTCTTAAATGAATACTTTACACTTTTAAAGGGTTTCCCAAGAATTCTGAGAAATCCTATATTACTCTTCTGAATATATTGGTTATGTGTATGTGTCTGGCCTTCCTTGCATTAGGTTGTAAGCTCCTTTAAAACATCCTCAGAATCTAGCTCAGTGTACCAAATATAGTAGGTGCTAAATAAATATTTCATTTGAATTCCAGTTAGGAGGAACAGCTTAAACAAAGGCAAGAAGGTAGAAATAACTAACATTGGTTGAAAGTTCAAAGAAGAGCCAACCTGTAGAGTATCTGTTGTATAGTAACTTGGATAGGTATATTGAGCCAAGTCATTGATTCATATGAATTCCAGGAGACAACTTGGTGGATAACTATAGAATTTTGACAGTGTAAAGATGATCTAATTCATTTTTAAATCTTTATCTATATTGCCCACTAAAAATCAATGAATGAAAAGCTGGTAAATACAATGACACTCATAGCAAATCAGCCAGCTGAAAATGCATTCTAATCTTCTCCTACCCCTTGCCTAAGCATTAAGAGTACAAGTTTTACTACTAAAAGTGGCCATACAGGTAATCTAGAGATGAGGAAATGACTCCCAGGGTGTTACAGAGGTTAAGTGCCTTACTCAGGGCCACATGGCTAGTATGTAGACAAACTGGGATTAAAATGAAGGTTCTCTAAGGACCTAAAGTCAGTGCTTTTCACCATATGTGCTATTATAAAATTTGAATGATGTCTTTATGATTGTCCTTTTACTCTTATGAAATCTTGGAAATGTTAAGGCATTAGATAAAAAAAAATCAATTTTAATCAAGCCTATGAATAATTATAGTAAAATATGAGCCAAAGGGAAAAAATCATTGTAGAGTGTTACATTGAAACACCCAATCATGACCATATGACTACATTTTGTGTGTGTGTCTACATATGTCTACCTGCAGTGCTTACTGAATAACTTGTTTTTCCAGCTCCAGTATCAATGAAGAAAGGTCAACCATATAACTAACATTTTTTCTTGTAGACACAGAGTGTAAACATATGATTTATAGTAGGTTGGAAGGACATGAGGATCCAACTAACACTTTTTTAGTCAATACATCTAGGGGTAGAATATTAAGGTGATTGATTTAAATCTCCTGATTTAATGGCTGGGAAAGGAGTACAGGCATTATGGTAGATATGCATAATAAGACACAAGATAAAATTGCTTTGCTTTTTTTTCCCCTTAGAATGTTATCCCTGATACTGTTTTAGTTCAATTCAGCAAACATAAATTAAGTACCTACTATGTGTAAAACACTAGTTTCAGAATTATTTATTAAATTATTAAAGATAATATAATAAATTATAAAAATATAAATTATAAATACTATGATAAAGTAATAAAAATAAACTAATTAAAGTAAACTATTTTATGTAGCTCAGAGGAGTGAGACCACTATGAGACAACAGTGCCTGAGGACAAACCACTGAAACCAAGAACTAGATCTCAGAAAAGAAAATAATTTACCCAAAACCTGGCAGTAAAAAACCAAACCAAACCCCTTTTTCTATTCAATCCTTGTGGTTATGCACCTCTGCAGCATGGAAGAAATCCACCTGGCAAGTCCCTTGTCAGGACTCAAGCTATTGATTTTAACTATTGACTTGAACAATTCTGGGGTACCAGTAGGTTCACTGGAACACCATATAGTCATAGTTTTGGAGATGTAAGGGGCTCTATTAGAGCTCATTTAGTACAACTTCTTTTTATGGTTGAGAAAACTAAAGCTCAGGGAAGTGAGTCTAAGGCAAAACAATACGTGATAATGGTGGGATTTGAGCTGAAATCCTTTGACTCCAGAACCTGTGCATTTTCTGTCCTACCATGCTTTGGTCCAAAGAATGTCCTTCAAAACCTGCACCTCTTTCCAAATTTCTTGTCTCTGTTAAAGATACCAACATCCATCCTTCCAATCACCCAGGATTGAAATTTCACTTTTGATTCTGCCTTCTCCCTCTCCATTTTCCCCTCCCCTGGCATAAGTTTTTGAATATTAACCAATTTATTGTCCTCAATATCTCCTTGCACTTACTCTCTCTTCTTTACTCATATTGCTATTGCACCAGTTTAGCTTTTCTTTACTACTTCCATTTTTTCTTGTGATCACTCTTTGATTTCTTTGTCTCCCATAAACATAACTAGCAGTTTTTTCATTATGACAAGTAGCACAGACTATGCTAAAGCAAATGCCAAGATATATGCCATGGGGAGAGCATGGAGTTTGGAAAGTGGGAACTGGGCTGGGCCAGATGGCTATCTGGTAGCTTTCCATTTTAACTAAGTGTTAAGCTCTGCTCTTTCTGTTGAAGCTGTGAAGGACAGTAAACTCTGTCAACACTTTAATTTCCATATCATGAGCCAAAACCCTGGTATTCCTCCTCAGTTATGATTTTGCTGCTTTCAGTCTCTTCTTTCATGATCTTACATAGCACTGCCAAAATAATTGCTCTCATTTTTGCGTGTCTGATTGTACTACGTTCCTTTTTGAAAACATTTAGTCTTTTCCTCTTATTCTTTTGAGACTTGATCTACACCAGTCTCTCTGCCCTTTTGGCATTTCATCTCTCTCCTTCTCTCTCCAACTTTCCAGGTTTCTATGACATCTCTCTCTTTCTAGGCTGAATTATGTATTTTCTCATTTCCACTGAGGCTTGGAGGCACCATTGTTTTACTCCTGCCAATCCCATTGTCACCATCCCTACCTTAGCAACAGCTGCTCAGTTCCAAGTATTACCTCCATCATTCTTCAGACAAAGTGCTAGGATTCTTATGAAATGAGCCATCCCAAGACAATATGCCTGAGTCCAAATTAAATCACATTTCTAACTCTTTTTAAAACCCTTACCATCCATCTTGGAATCCATACTGTGTATTGGTTCCAAGGCAGAAGAGTGGTAAGGGCTAGGGAATGGGGATGAAGTGACTTGCCCAGGGTCACACAGCTGAGAAGTGTCTGAGGCCAGATTTGAACCTAGGATCTCCTGTCTCTAGGTTTGGCTCTCAATTCACTGAGTTACCCAGCTGCCCCCTATAACTCCTTTGTTAGACCCTTAGCCCCATTCTGCCCCACAAAAGGGTCCCTCAAATACCTATGCAAACTTCAAAACTCTCTTGTCTTGATTAAAAGTCCATAGACTTTATTTCTCAGTTAGGATGGCTGAATTCTGTTCATCTCTTCTCTTATGTGAAAGATCCTTCAAATGAGGCTAGAGAAAAGTGCTTTCACTTCTTTCTATTTACCTCTCCATCTTCTCTCATGAAAGTTCAAATCTGGCCTCAATTACTTAACTATGTGACCCTAGACAAATCACTTAATTTCCATATATCTCAGTTAATTCAGCTGTAAAAACAGAAATAATATCATCTACCTTCCAGGATTTTTGTGAGGATCCAGTGAGATAATATTTGCAAAGCACTTCACTTAGTAGAGGCACTATAGTGCCTATAGTACAGGCACTTTATAATTACTTATTTCCTTCTCTTTCATGTCTTTCCTGCTTTAACCCCCTCCAAACCAAGGTGAAGCCATGCAGTTTACCCTGACACTTGGATCAGCCTCAAGAAAGTACCAGAAGTAACAAAATGTAGAGATGAAATGCAACAACTGGAGGCATTTGCAATCTGGAAAGAAACCTATAGATATACCTAGGCAGCCTAGGACTTCAGAGAAGTTGCTATAATGGGGGTTAGATGACTTCTGATGTCCATTCCAGCTATAAATCTGTGATACAGTTTAAAAAAATGTCTGTTCTTTGACTAGTTTTTATAACACAACAAATAGCAGAATTAAGATTTATACCTAGTTCCTCCAATTCCAAGTTCATAACCCTTTTTACTATATCAGATTTAATAGAATGTAATCTGGGGTTATGATTACATCATGGATGTAGGGGAGGGACATTTTAGGTTGATTCTTAAAGAAAATATTGGACATGAATTGGAAGGAAGAAGTAGAGAGGACCTATTTCTTTTGAAATGGCAGAAGTAAATTAAATGAAGCATATATTTATTAAGTACTTAAGATGTACGTAAGTACTGCTGTTTACCAAGATAAATAAGCTTAAGTGTAGTGGGAAGAGGATGATGTCAGCATGACTCTAAAACCAGCATTCTTTTAGTTTAGGTAGAATGTTGGGATGAAATGAGGCACTAGTTAGTCATTGAACATTTAACAAAAGAGGAATTTTATTTTGCCCCAAATGCATTAAGAATACGAAAAAGTTTAAAGAAGCACTTAGCTCTTCTAGACATATCCTGATTTGCCTCCAGCTGGGAACACTTTTGGTCAGCAAATACTTAGAGTATGAATACTTACATGATCATAGGCACCTATCAAGTCCCTACTGCAGAGAGATGGGGCTTTTCATCTTTTGACCAGAAAGCTTCATCGGAGAAGCTGAGAACATTCTGGTTGCATGGTGGTAGGAAACTTCTTCAGGGGGCCTGAGACTATTAGTAGGGAAGTTTGGGCAGAAGAAAGTTGAGTCAGGAAGGTCCTATCACAGATGATGTGAACACAAATAAGTATCATGCAAAATAGAATATAGATACAAAAGAGAAAAATCAGCAAAGATTTCAGGAGAGAATTTAAAAAACCTTTAAATGAGGGAAGTTAGTGAAGGCTTAATGACAAATGTAGGATTTTACAAGTACATCAACATACTATGGTTTTAAAAAAATTTAAACTGGTCCCCTATAAAAATAATAACTTTAGTTATTATTATACAACGTGGTAAAAAGGAAAGCTGATGAACTTTGTGATAAAATTATTACTACTTTCTCCAGCACCAGTAATAATTAGAAAAAGAGTTCTATGTTTTAAAACTGATTATCTTTAATGATTATGTTTACTGCTTATTTAAAAAAATTTAAAAAATCACTGAATTAAATTGACTTTTATTTGCTGGATGGGGCTAGATGCAGATCTAGGCCTATGATTTTATTGATGTGGGGAAATCAGAGTGTCAAAAACCTCCTATTGGTATGGATCAGTAGCTTATAATCTTTGAGAGTTGCTTATGGGCATTGAGAAATTAAAAGATCATACAATGTACATGTCAGAGACAGGACTCAAACCTCGTTCTTCCTGACACCAAAGTCAACCCTCTATCCCCCTTGCACACTCTTTAAATTGATTATAATTTAAGTAAAATAGATATAGTAGTTAGCTACTTCTTTCCTTCCTTTATAACTAACATTGATCATTTAATTTTTAATTCATCAGCTCATTGTCTTTTTTTTTTTGTTTTGTTTTGTTGTTTGTTTAGTTAAAGTAAACTTATTAGGGAGGAGTGACATTTGTTTCATTACTTCATTTTTTTCCCATCAGATTTGCTATGTGAAAAGCTGAAATTCATTTGAATAGTGATTTTTTTTTTTGGGTTTGGAGAACTAAAAAATTAACAAAATTCTTTCTTTTCTTTTTTTTTTAACTGAAGGTATTAATTAAACAGCTATAGATAAAAAATTTGTAAAGGTATATTGCCTCCAGTCTGCTGTCTCTAAAAAAGGAACCTGAAATTGAAAATGCTTTCAAATAGTCAATTTCAGAGTTTTTGAAAACCATTACAGTGCTTTCTATCTGCTTACCTGCTTTTGTTCACTTCTTTTTAAATTTGAATCATTTATGTATTTCATATTGAATTTCCTAGTACAGTGACATTAGAGTCAATGAAATAGTCATGAAATAATCACTGTAATTCCAAATATTTCTTCCACTTTATATTTAGGAGTATTAGCAACATAAAAGTAAATGCAGCATTTTTGTGTTGTATATAAAACATAGTACAAAAGAAAAGTATTTAATGCTTCACCCTTGAATCTGTTTTTCTTCTCAATTCAAGATCTCAAGCTATTTTAGGAACTTAAAACTTGATATATATTCTCTTTGAGTTAACATTGCTAATATTATTGTTTTTTTTTTTTGAGATAGGTAGACTGAGAAATAGTTAAATAAGCATGTTTTGCTTCCTTTCATGGAAGGTAAATGAGAAATTAGAAAATACCTCCTAGGAATCTTGGGATCTCTACGCCCTCCAGAATTTATATAATAGAATAGTGATTCTCAAAATTTTTCTGGTTATATGGCCAGTTTAGCAAGACCACTACAACATAATAATACAAATATTTATTATGTGTTTTTTTTTGCAACAGTATAAGGCTGATACAAAATTAAGATAATATAAGACCCTTCCCCTCATGGCTTTAATAGGATAAGAAAGATAGTTATAAAATGTTATGTTAATGTATGAATGAATGAAAACACAATTTAATATGTGAAATCCAGTGGAGGATGATCTCTATCAATCAAAGGCATAAGAAAATACTTTTCTGGAGAGTTAACACATAGGTGTGATAGGAAGAGACCTCTTGTAAAATGAAAAACAAAATTAATCCTAGAAGCTCAGAGTTGTTAAGGGAACTCAGAGAGAATCTAAGTCAATCCTACTCTCAAGCATGAACCACCACTACCAGCCCAGAAGGGGGTCATCCCTGTGAGCTAACATGATTTCTCTTAAGATCAGGTCATGCCAATGGAGCTTAATTTCCTTTTTGGTCAGTGTAACTGTATATCAGTTTATCAATAGACTGATAGCTCAGGAAATGCTGTGTATATGGTTAGTCTAGTTCTAGATCCCCAGGAAGGATTCCCATGCTTCTTAAATCTAACTATAATGCTTGCATTTCAAATACAAATCATTGTTGGTATATCCAGCAAAAAGACTGGAAGTATTCATGAGTTCATCACCAAGCCAGTGGAGTCTCATCTGTTGAAGCTGAGGAACTTCACATGGCATCTGGCAAAACAAAACCAACTCTACTTAATAAGACTGACAGATTCCAAGTGGTCCTGCATTTGGTACAAGACTGAGCAAAGAAGAGCAAAGAGACATAGTTTTTTTTTTCCAATTGACCAGTCAAGGGTCAATTTTCAAATAGATCTAGCAACTAGATGAGGATTAACACAGAACACAATTGTTATCCTCAAATATTTAAAGACCTCTCATATAGAAAGATAATTATACTTTTTATACTTGGTCTTGGAAACAAGAAGCAATGGCTTTCTAACCATAATATAATTATATAATGCAGTAGATAAAACCAGTTCTACAATGTCACATTGATGCTTTTTGAGAGCTGCACCTGTGGTCTCCCAAAGTGTAGGGTCCTTCTGACTAGGTGGAGCAGTCAGGCAAATAAGAGATGAGAGACAACTGAGTGCTCAAACCTGTGCTTGGGTGTCACTCAGTCATTCAGCCATTACATGGGGTTTGCATTTATTTTATAGCTTCAGTGAACACATGCTTTTCTGGCACACAATTTCATTCTCAACATACATGTTTCTATAGAACCTAACAACAGATACGAAGCTCAAGGTGATAGTCAACAAAACATTATTGCTAAGTGCAGGGTCAGAGGATAGAATCAACATGGCACAGATTTGCCAAAAGTTTTTATGCCTAGAAAAGAGGGTCTTCTAAGTGGGTATACAATTTAGTTTAATTTTGTAAGTGGGATCTTCTGGTAATATTCTGGGGGACAGAGTGGGACATCTGTATTAACCCTGCAAGCATGTTGTTCTCATCTGTTTTTCCTGGGGCTAGTTAAGAATAATAATCATAACAATTCCAATAATAAGGGGATATTAATAAGGAAAGTCACTTAGGGGGGTTTCAGTGGGTGTTCCCATCCTTCTTGGGGCTGCTTTACAGTCCCCAGTTTCCACATGTGACTGTGTGGTCTTTGATGACTTCCAGCAGCTGCTCAATATAAGGAAAAGCTTTCTGGTACTTACAAGTGTGCATCAATGATCTGACCTACCACTGGATGTCTTCAAGCAGAAGCTGGATGGATACTTGCTAGGAATGTTGTTTTGGGACAGGATTCATGCTTTGTGTTGGCCCAGATGACCTCTGAGGTCTGCTTCCAATTCTGAGCTCCTACATTTAATTTTGTTTTTCATTTACAAGAGACCCACTGCTGTGACAGCCAGATGCTAAAGCAAATAAATGGTTGGCAGGGAATGAATGACTGCAAATGATTGTTGACTGCAGTGCCACAGGCCAGAACCAGTTTTTTCCTATTTCCAGAAGCATTTTTAAAAAATGTTCTCTTCAAACTACTGCATTCTTTTCTGTTGAAGAGAAGTTGCTTGCTAGGACATTTGTTTGTCATCTGATTAATGGAACAGATTTAAGGTTTTCATGCATGTTATCCCGCTTACTTAACCTGGTAGCCTGGTTGAGGAAAGACAGAAGAGAATTTAATATTTTTATTATTCAAATTCTTTTTGTGCTTAGAAAATTGCTTGTCTTTACTCAGAGTCCCCATTATAATTGACTCAGGATGTGTGAGGTGGCTTTAGAAGAAAGTCACAAAGTAAATTATGTACAGTATAGTTACAGTGCTGTTAAAGCCATTGGGACAGACAGGAAAAGGGTAATGTAGAACATTTAAGATATCAACCTGATATTACAAAAATATTTAAGCAGGAAAACTGAGTTAATATAGCATTCATTTCCTTACCTGCTGCTGCTACAAATGCATTCTCCTATAGGACCTCCAGAAAACATGGAGGAGCTTTGGAACTTGAGCTGGTGATACCTCCATATATTCATTCTGCTCTAGCTCTAACAGCTTTTTTTCTTTCAATTCAGCATTTCTTGTGGGGGGAGCAAATTTAAATGTATCCATTTATTTGTTACATTAAAATTCCCAGTTAATTCTCTCCCTCTCTTCCTTTTCCCCATTAGAGAAGGCATCATTTGACAAAAGATATATGTATATATAAAACTATGCTTTTTTAATTTCTGTTTATTAGTGCTTTCTCTGGAGGTGAGCATACACAAATAATTCTTCAAGTAATACTTCTGTTCATGTATATAATGTTCTCTTGGTTCTGCTGAAATACCATCTTATACCAACCATGCTCTTTCAAATCCTGGCCCTTTTCTGCCACTAGGATATCTCTAGCCCCACCCTCCTCCCATTTCTTGTTCTTTATCTAAAAGAGTGGGTTGGCCCATTGACCTATTGTTCTACTCACCATCCCTGGGACTTCTTGGACAAAAATGCAATTCCTTGACCACTAGTCCTCATTTATGTGGAGCCATATCCTATTAAAAAGATGTGAGCTCGTTGAGGGAGTGGACTTCCACTTTTGCATTTGTAGCTCCAACATATAACATGGTGCTTGGCACATAGTAATCACTTTATACATACTTATTCACACAAATGCACTGGTTTATAGCTTTTTTCCCTTCTGAAATAAACTCCTTAAATTCATTCTCAATTTTCCCCAAGTGAGGATTTTTTTAGGAGTCCTGTTTAGGAGCCCTACGGAGAGTTCCCTGACATAATATTCAATTCACTACACATACTTGACTACTTCAGTGGTGGTAATCTTATCCCTGACAATATTTCACTTTAGATGGACTCAGTGCTTTGAATCATTGGAATCTTCTTCGGGTGTACTTGCCCTAACTTTAACATTCTCATGCCATTCCTTCTTCCCATCTTGTTAGTGAAAGGAGGACTGGGACTCTGAAAGAGACTCAATTTTACAAATATTTATTAAATGCTTATAGTGCTCAGAGTACTGTGCTAGGTTCAAAACATACAAAGTTTAAAGTAGCTAAGATTCCTGCCTTTATGAAACTTGAATCTAGCAGGGAGAGATGACACATACACACGCAGCTAGGTGGTGTATTACATAGAGTCCAAATATGCCCTCAGAGTCTTGATATAAAAATCCTTCTTAGACGGATGGGAGATGATAACCACCCACCTATGGACCTTCTCAGGGCCAGTAAAGCACAAAACCCCTTGGCTCTAGAAATAAAGTTTATTTTTTTATAATAGGAGTAAAAGGGAAATGATAAATAAGTTCCTAAAACCATAGATCTAATCTCCACCCACTCTCTTTCACCTCCACGTGAATTATTTCTTCTTCTTGAGAATTCACTTAAGCTACTCTAAACTCCTCCTCTCTACCTAAGACCCAGAAAAATCCAGCTATCTGACTATAAACTAACCTACTTAATATGGATTATCAAAAAGGATAAAGAGGAAGGACTCAGATGTATTTGAGCCCTTACCTAAAGCTTGGGGTTGGCTTCACTAGGTAACCCAGAGTCCCAGGTGACAAACCCTTGGGATTACCTTAGCCAAGTCGATTTATGACAGATGGATCACAGGCAGATGGTCTCTGTACTTCAGGGAAAAAGCAGTCCACTCCAAGGCAAACTCTCAAACCCAGGAATCACTAACCTCTCCATAAGAACTACGAGTTCCAAGGGAAAATGCCAGAGCAAAGATCCTCCCTCCAGCTTAGCCAAAACAGGAGTGACAGTTAAAACAGTCAAATCCCAAAATCTTTCCCCCCAAGGCTTGTATCAAAATTCTCCTTTCCTCTTAAAGCTAATCCATGAAATTTACTCTATCCCTTACTTATTTCCTACAGTCTTAACTAGTTCTATAATCCTGGGCAAGCCACTTAACTTCCATTTGCCTCAGTTTTCTCAACTGAAAAATAGGTCACTAGAAACACATACCTCTCAGGGTTGTGAAAATTAAATGAGAGGGGGAGCTGGGTGGCTCAGTGGATTGAGAGCCAGACCTAGAGATGGGAGGTCCTAGGTTCAAATCTGGCCTCAGACATTTCCTAGCTGTGTGACCCTGGGTAAGTCACTTGACCCCCATTGCCTAGCCCTTACCATTCTTCTGCCTTGGAGCCAATACACAGTATTGACTCTAAGATGGAAGGTAAGGGTTTAAAAAAAAAGAAAATTAAATGAGATACTATTTATAAAGTGCTTGGCACAGTACCTGGCACATAGTATGTGCAATCTAAATGTTTATCCCCTTTCCTTCCACAAATTTTAATAGAAAACAATTCACAACAAATAGTATTAAAAAGTGATATGATATGTTGGGGGAAGGTAATTGCCAACTGGAAAACTTGGGTGGGCTGATAAAGCTTCATTGAGGGGGTGTCATTGAAATTAGACTTTTAAGAACAAAGAATAATTTAGTAGCCAAGAGGGCATCTGGGAACAACATTATACGAGGCATGAGAGCAGGATAGTGTTAAATAGTTCAATTTATCTGGAGCATAGAAAATCTGGAAAAAATTAGGCTAAAAATAGAGTATTTCCAAATTGAATGCTAAAAATTTCCAAAATTAATACTAAGAAAATAATGAAATATAATAAGTAGACATTGGGAACTAATGAAGAATTTTGAGCAGAAGAGTAGTATAAACAGATCTATGAATTTATTTATACTACTTCTGCTCAAAATTCCTTTGAATATAATTCTTACAGAGCAGCAGCCCAGAAGATTGACTGTGTTAGAGTTTACCATAGACTTTTATAACCTGTTTCATGCCTTTTCAAATCAGGCAATAATTTGTCATGAAGATGTACCCTCATCAAGGTTCCTGTTTTCATTGTCAACTCTTAGACTTACCCACAGGTGCTCTCTCCTTAACCTCTAATGGGAATTTGACTTAATAAAATTGCCTTGGTTTTATTGTTAATAATAATGATAATAACTAATATTTACATAGACACTTTAAGGTTTGCAAAGCGATTTACATACCCAACAATCTGTGACCTAAGGGCTATTATTGTTCTCATTTTACAGATGTGGAAAATGATACACAGAAAGATAAAATAACTTGTCCTCAGGCACAAAGTTAGCATCTAAGATGAGAATCGAACCTAGGTCTTCTTGACTCCAAGTCTAGTGCTCTACTTTGTCAAGTAGATCCCCCCACCCCGGGGGGGAGGGAAATGAAGGGAAGAGCTAAAAAAAAATACAGCATGATTAAAATCCTTTGTTTTATTGATTACAAGTGAAGTTTCACAAAAATGAATATATTTTTTAAATCTTGTATGAGCCATTAATGTGATTAATTCTTTTATCCAAAGAACCAAGTGAATAAGATCTAAGATCTGATTCTGATTCTTGGCTATGATCAGCAAGTCATTAGATTTCCTATTTTCCTTTTGTGACTTCTTAGACAATTTATTTGCTTTTGATGTAGAGAAAACAAGTCCTTGAGAGAAGCAGTGAAGCCAAGAGGATAGAGAGCTGACCTTGGAGCCAAGAAGTCTTATATTCAAATTCTATTTCTCATACCTGCTGTCTGTGTGACCTTGGGGAAATTATCTAACAATTTAGTGCTTTAGACGAATCTCTAAGCTTATATATCACAGAACAGGTTACAATCTAAATCAAAAGAGAATGTTTCCCCATCTAGAGTTCTCTATACTAGTAAAATTGTAGCTCTACTAAAAAAAAAATACTAGCTCTGGGTTTGAATTTTTATTCACACATTTATGTCATGCAACAAACCACTTAACCCTTCTGAGATTCAGATTCCTCATCTATAAGATGATGATAATACTTTCAGTACCTACTTTATAAGGTTGTTATAGAGGAAAACATTCTATTAACTATAAAACTCTCATATGAATGACAACTATTATATTTATTGTTCTCATGCCTTGCTTAATTCATTTCCATTCTGAATGACCTTTTACTCTGGGGCACTTCTAAAAACCAGCCACAGCTTCAGTGAGAAGCTTTAACTAAGTGTTTTGCTAACTCAATATATTACCCAGAAAGAAAGCCTACCATGAAAACAAATTGGTTGATGCTTATAAGATGTAGTTATTTTGGTTACTAAATTAATGTTACAATCATGGTTTAATACCCTTTTTATTTATATTTTCAAATTCAAGACCATTTTTGGTAATAGGGATATTAGGATAACAAAAAACAGTAGGATTCAGTGATTTACATAGGGACATAAAAGACTTTCTTTATGCCTTTATTCCTCTTTTTCTACCTCAAAATCACCAGCAAGTAAATTGCTGACTGTCTAAAAATGTGGATTTTATAAATGGAAATCCACAAATATCAAAAAACACTAAGAAATAGTTATTGTTGAATGCCTCTTGGCTGCAATATCTTGATTCTTCATACCTTTACTAACAGAGACTAAACTTGATATATGCATGAAATCTCAATAATTAAGAAGGAAATTCATTTGGTAAGAAGAAGTTGGCCCAAGTGTTAAAACTGGCCCAGTCATCTTTATCTGATTAAATCAGGAGAAGTATCAATTCAAAATTAGTCAGTTCTGTCATCTAGTGGTCCTGATTTATGTGTTTATTTGGTATATACGTGTATATATGAATGTGTATTCATATGCAGATATATATCACTCAATTGCTTGGACCAGATCTATAATTGCATTATTATCAGTATCTCAATTGTTCTCTCTGAAAAGAAAGTTGACACCAGTTCTGCCTCTTTTAGTCTGCCTGAGACATTGAGAGAGGTACAGTATGACAGAGGTGATATGTGCTAGAGACAAATCTTGAACCCAGGTCTTCTTGAATCTAAGATAAACTCTATATCCACCTGCCTACATTCGGGACTCCCCTGCCCTATCAATACATATGTACTTGTGTGTACATGAACTTACCATGTCAAATATTTTAAATTTTTTTATATTTAAATTTTCTCAATTACATGTACAAAAAACAAATTTTAATATTACTTTTTAAAAAACAGTTCTAAGTTTTTTCCATTTTCCTTCCTGCCTCCTTCCCTCTCTTTCTCACACCTCTGTTCTTCCTGTAATGGTTAGACAATATGATATAGATTTTACATGTGCAGTTATAGAAAACATTTTTCCATAGTAGTCAGTTTGCAGAAAAGATCTCAAGAAAAATAAGAAAGTGAAATATAGTATGCTTTGGTCTTAATTAGACTATCAGTTCTTTTTCTGAAGCAGATGATATTTTTCATCATGATTTTCTAGGATTGTCTTAGATTGCTGTATTGCTGAGAATAACTAGGTCACTCAGTTTATCAAAAAATATTGTTACTGTGTGCAGTGTTCTTCTGGTCTGCTCCCTTCACTTTGCATCAGATCATGAGTCTTTCCAGTTTTTTTCTTAAATTTTTTCTTAAATTATTTTGCTTGTCATTACTTATAGCACAATAATATTCTATTGTAATCATATACCACAACTTGTTCAGCCATCCCCCAATTGATGGACAACACCTTAATTTCCAATTTCTGCTAACACAAAAAGAGCTGCTATAAATATTTTTGTACAAAGAGGTACTTTCACTTTTGTTTAAGGATCTCTTTGGAATAAAGATTTAGTAGTGGTATTGCAGGATCAAAGGGTATATATCATTTTTAGAGTCCTTTGGGCAAAGTCCCAAACTGTCCTCCAGAATGCTTGTATGAGATCACAACTCCACCAACAGTGCATTAGTATCTCAGTTTCCTCATGCCTTCTCCAACATTTATCATTTTCCCTTTCTGTCAGATTGGCCAATCTGATAACTATGAGGTGGTAGCTCAGAGTTGTTTTAATTTTTATTTCTCTAATCAAGAGGGATTTAGACCATTTTTTCATATGAGCATTGATGGCTTCATTTCTTTATCTGAAAACTGCTCGTTAATAGCCTTTGACCATTTATCAATTGCAGAATGACTTAGGAATATTTATATTTTTAATAAAGTATATGTAAATTCAAAATTATAGTTAGAACATATAATGTATATATATATATACACACACATTCATGGATATATGCCCATCTATGTATGTATATATAATATATATCAACTCAGCAAGCATTTATTTTGTACTTACTATATCCAAGCCATGCTTAAGCATTAGAAATACAAATATAATTAGAAAGAATAAGTCTTTGCCCTCAAAGAGATTACACTCTAATAGCAGATAACACATAAAAGGAAACTGAAAAAAGGGGAAATATATTCATTAGAAGGAGACAGAGGTTCATAAATAAAGTCTGTAGTGTAGCCTAGAGAAAGAATGAAATATAGCCCAGGAGTCATTCATAAATAGAATCTTGGAATGAGCTCAGTGGCACAGTGGACAGAATATTGGATCCAGAATCAGGAAGGCTTGAGTTAAAATTTGACCTGGTGTACTAGGTGTGTGTGACCCTGGAGAAGTTACTTAACCTTTATCTGCCTCACTTTCCTCAAGTATAAAATGAGTTCAAATTAGGACTCAGATCCTTACTAGCTGTGTGGTTCTGGGTAAGTCATTTTACCCCATTTGCCTCAGTTTCCTTAACTGTAAAATGAGCTGGAGAAGGAAATGGCAAATCACTCTAGTATCTTTGCCAAAAAAAACCCTAAAACCTTATAGGGTCATGAAAAGTCAGACACAAATTGAGCAACAAAACAACAACAACAATGTATCTACTTATTCCCAGAAAATAGCACTCATTGGTCAGTCCTATAACCTTCTGGACCAGGCACAATTTTAATACTTCAGAGTTTGGCATGTTGCCATAATTCACCATCGCTCTGAAGATGTGGTTGTTTAAAATATGTTGTTTTCTCTCCAGGAGCAGCTTGAGGCTATTGAAATCACTATCTGGACCAGGATAGAATTTCACTGGCACAGGGAACTCAAAGGGGAGGATCTTCCTTCACCCATGCAGTTGACTCCTTCTCTATTACTTATGGTCTTAAGGAGATGCCAGAACAAAGATACCAAACTGGGGGCTGGTCGAGGCCAGCAAAACTCTCTGGTGCTCTTGGAACCAGATTAAAATGGAATTGGGAGATGTTTAACAAAAAATTAATAAAATTACAATATAACAAAGAACATATTAACTTGTGGTTTTCTAGAGGGCATCCATTTCTATCTGAGTTTGACACCACTGACCTAGAACACTGAATCTTGTCCAGGGTCATTGAGCCACTATGTTTGGAATTTGAACCCAAGTCTTCTGGCTAGGAGTCCAGTTTTATATACACTACATCAGCAATTGTCAGACTCAAACAGAAACGGATCCTTGTGGGCTGCATATTGACTTTAAAAATCACGAATTCATAGAAATTCTTACTACAGTACGTGTGTTGCTGATGTTCTCTTAATCATATTTTTATAGTATCTGTCATTTTCTTTATTTGGTATTTCCCCTCTTTGAAACTTATCAATGCTTTCAAAACTGTGTCACCTCTAGCCCAGATTTCTTCTTGTGTACTAAGTCTAGTACTGATTTAATATCTGGAATATTTTTTTTTACTTCCTCAGATAGAAGCTTCTGTAAATGAGATGTTAGAATCCATAGTATATTAGATCTATAGTCGGTGGTTATGCAAATTGTTTCTTATAGAAAGGCTATTCTATTTTTCATCTATGTAGTAGCCTTCCGTTTCATCTATAAAGGCTCTTTGGAGGATCTGGAATAATTTGATCTCACACTCTGCTGTCTTAGTCTCATTTTCCCCTCCACTGCCTTCTTGATTGTGATGTAATATAACAATCTTTTGACTTTACTCCTTTTTAATGTATAAGAATTAGCTTGAACTCTAACCTGGCAATTCTCTTGGCTTATTGCCTTTGTGCATAACTCTTTCAACTCTTTATTTCCCTCTTCAAAGAAGACATTCTTTCATTTACTTTCAGCTTCCTGATGTCTTCTGGTTTCATCTGTAATGAGAACATCAATATTAATAGAGTTCAATTCTTCCATGTTAACTAGACGACCTGGCTGTTGGGACAACAACCTTAAAGTTATAGCAACAATATTTAAATGAACGTTTACAGAGAGTATATGGGGAGAAATTTTGGTGATGTAAGAACAATATATTGGTAAACTTGATTGTAATGAAAAGACAATTATAATCTGAAAGAGTTGCTTCGGATACTGAGAGCATCAGTGCTTTGCCCAGGATCACACGTAACTGTGTAGATCTTCCTGAATCTGAAGCCAGATCTTTGACTATTATACTACACTGTCTAAAAGACAGAGAAAGGGAGTAAAATGTAAAGTCTTTGAGATGGAGTGTTTCATTTTTATTTTTGCATCAACTAATGTTGTTGAACAGTACCTACCACATGGCAGGATCTCAATTTATGGTTATTTAATTGATTTTTTAAGTGGTAAAGTCCAGGACTTGGAATAAGAACTGACTGAATTGTAGTCCTACCATAGTCACTTACTTAGCTGTGTGACTGGGTAAATCACTTACCCATTCTGTGCCCAAATTTCCTTCTAAAACCTACCTCATAGAAATGTAAATCAAAACAACTCTGAGGTATCACCTCACACCTAGCGGATTGGCTAACCTGACAGCTATGGAAAGTAATGAATGCTGGAGGGGATGCAACAAAGTAGGGACACTAATTCATTGCTGGTGGAGTTGTGAATTGATCCAGCCATTCTGGAGGGCAATTTGGAACTATGCCCAAAGGGTGATAAAAGACTGTCTGCCCTTTGATCCAGCCATAGCACTGCTGGGTCTGTACCCCAAAGAGATAATAAGGAAAACAAATTGTACAAGAATATTCATAGCTGTGCTCTTTGTGGTGGCCAAATATTGGAAAATGAGGGGATGCCCTTCAATTGGAGAATGGCTGAACAAATTGTGGTATATGTTGGTGATGGAATACTATTGTGCTCAAAGGAATAATAAACTGGAGGAATTCCATGGAGACTGGAACAACCTCCAGGAAGTGATGCAGAGTGAGAGGAGCAGAACCAGGAAATCATACACAGAGACTGATACACTGTGGTACAACCGAATGTAATGTTTTCACTAGCAGTAATGCAGTGATCCAGGACAATCCTGAGGGGTTTATGAGAAAGAACACTATCCACATTCAGAGAAAGAACTCTGGGAGTAAAAACACAGAAGAAAAACAACTGCTTGATCACATGGGTCGAGGGGATATGGTTGGGGATGCAGACTCTAAATGAACATCCTAATGCAAACACCAACAACATGGAAATAGGTTCTGATCAAGGACACATGTAAAACCCAGTGGAATTGCATGTTAGCTATGGCAGGAGGTTGGGAGGAGGGGAGGAAAAGAATATGAATCTTGTAACCATGGAAAAATATTCTAAATTAATTAATTAAATAAAATTTTTCCAAATTAAAAAAAAATTAAAATAAAATCTACCTCATAGAGTTGTTGTAAAACTCCAATTTTGAACCTTAACATAGTAGGTAAATGCTAGTATTAATATTAATCTCTAGGTTTTCCTGACATTGCTCTCTCCAGGGTCTCCTCTTACCTATCCAAGTACTCTTTCTCATTCTCCTTTGTGGATCTTTACGCAGGTCACACCTTAACCATAGGTATCCTCCAAAGCTCTGTCATGGACACCATTCCTTTTTCCCTCTTTGCTATCTCACTTGGTGATCTCATTATCTCCAATAGATTAGAACAAAAGAATAGAGGGAAAGCATTTATTAAGAACCTACTCTATGCTAAGCACTGTGCTAAGAGCTTTACAAATATTATTTGATTTTCACAACAACCATGTGAGGTAGATGTTATTATGATCCCCATTTTTCAGTTGAGGAAACTAAGGCAGACAAAAGTTATATTTCTTACCCAGAGCCAAACAGTGAGTGTTTTTGTCTGACTCTGAACTCAGATCTTCTGGACTCCAGGCCTAGCACTATATCCACTGTTCCACTTAGATCCCTTTATTAAATTGTTATTTCTATGTATATGATTCTCAAATCTATTTATCTATCCCTACCCTCTATCTTGACCTTCACTCTCACATTTCTACCTACCTTTTACATATCTAAAACTGGATATCCAATAGAACTCTTAAATTCAACATGTCCAAATAGAACTACCTTCTCTCTCTTTTGAATTTCCATTTTACTATCAAGATCACTGCCATCTTCCCAGGCTTTCCTGGCTTGAAACCTAGGTGTCATCCCATATTACTCACTCTCACCCCACTGTATCTAATCTGTTGCCAAGGCATGCCAATCTTGCTTTTGTAAAATCCCTTACATATACCTCCTTCTGTCCTCTGAAACAGACAAACTTTTTTACAGTCTGCTTTTCATTTCTGGAATGCTCTTTCCCTTTATTTCTATCTCCTTACTTCCCTGGCTACCTTCAAATCTCAGCCAAGATTCTACCTTCTGCAAGAAGCCTCAGTTTGTCCTCTTTGTCACTAGTGCCTTTGTTCTGAGATTACCTCCAATTTACCATGTATAAATCTCTGGCTATTTACATACATATCCACATACATATATAGTTTTTCTCCCCTCCATGTTGCTTCCCTCTTTAGAATGTGAGCCTCTGAAAGGTAGTGACTATTTTGCCTTTCTTCATCTCTCCAGATATTAGCAAAATGGTTGGCATATTTTAACATCTTAATAAATGTATATAGACTTGGCTTGTCTTATTTGTAATATGGATTATAATGATAATAGTATAAATGACAAGATTTTCTAAGATTTAGAATTTTCCAGGAATTTTTCTTCTTTCTAACATGTAGTACTGTATTTTAGTTCAATCTCTCACTGCTAAAATTAATTGTTGAAACTCTTTGTTGGTTAGTCTTCCAGACCATGTCTTAAAGTGATTGCCATTAATTCCAAGTACAGTTATTAGGGTCATTTTAAGTAATAGGGTTAGGTTTCATAGGATGCCTATCATTGAGTATCTTCATTAGCTGCTTGTCAGTTTTTAATTAGGGTTTAAATTGAATTTCTCACTCTGCCACTCTCCATGGACATGCCATTTCTACATTACTGTAACTTGCCAAATGATTTCAACTTTGAATTCCAAAGAGTAGAGTGATATAGTCCTGTTACTTTCTTCAAGTACTAGTAGGCTTTTTTTTTTTTACATAATGTAATATAAAGGACACATAACAGTTGACAGGTGAAAAATGTGGCTTAGCTAAGGAGTCCTCATTTAGAAAATGCATTTTCCCTGGTATAAAGTATTAAATCATTCTAGTTGAAATATTCTATTTAAAAGTATACTCTTTAGAGCTTCAAATATTATATATCTAAAATATATGTATAACTCGATTGCTCAAAGTTAGAGCTATTCATTGGGTTATGTGCAAATTAGCTAGAACATGGAAGCAATTAGTTTTCTACTTAATTCTCTGATTTCAAAATCCCTAAGGAGCAAAGTTGTTTTGCATTCCATCTATGAAACAGCAATTTTATTTATATTTTGGCTTGCAAAATTGTGAGTGATGTTTTATTTCTCAGTGATAATTCTTTCCATTATCTGATTTTTGACCACATTACTCTGGTTTTTCCTTTTTTCAAAGAGCTGGAAAGAAAGATCTAGATTAAATCACCTGCTCAAACTCACATTTACACCAGGTAAAACAAATTATAAGTAGATACAAAATAGGATGTGATGACACTAAATTTTTGATCAGATGCTTAGCCCACTAAGCTAGGTGGACTCCTTTTTTTGTATACATGCATGTAAAAATGTTGCAATAATTTTTGCCGACACACCATTTTACTATAAAATAACAAGATTGATTTTTTAAAAAACAGGTAAGATAGAATTCAGATTAATGTCTTCATCAGCTTTAGCAGGCTATGAGTCTATTTTGAAACATCATGTAATAATGGGCAGAAAATCTCAGACACAAGAAGCTATGTATTTACTTTGAGAGAAGTCATAGGAAAAGAGATAGAGAGTCTCAGATTCAAGCTAATGTGTTCAGCTTCCACTTCTGACACATACTGGCCCTCAATTTCTCAAAACTTCAGAAACCTAAGAACAATGGCCAATCTATATTGTTTGATGCAGTCAACTCTTTGGTAGTTTTCATTATAGGTTGCATCAACAAGAATAATCCAATTGCATTATTATCACTCAAAACATTTTTGAAATATATCTTTTGAAATTGTCTTAAAACACTATTTGCATGAGTGAGAACAGAAGCAGAGGGCCAGCCAACAAGATAGTTACAATAACAAAACAACAACACTAAAAAGAACTTGGGTTAAATGCAATGTCCAGCCTTGCTTCCAAAGGATGTAGAAATACCCTTCCCTCCTCTTGCTAAAGAAGTGGCAGATTGTGGTTGCAAAATGTCACACATGCTGTAAGACCTAATCTGTTGTTAGTTAGTTTTACATAACTTCTATTTTCATAAGGAAAGACTCTTTTTGGGGGATGAATAACAGGGAATTAACTGGACAAAATAAACCCAAAGTCACCAATGACATTTAGAATAAAAACCAGCTGCGTATGCTTTTGAATGTCTTCAGTAATGCTTCTGTTGAGCACCTCATATTCCTAAGACAGGGTGCTAGGTGCTGACAGGCAAACTAGAAGACAGTCCCCCTGTACTCCAGGAGTCTTTTGTTCTGGAGGGATCTAATGTGTAAACCTAGGTAACACAGGAGGAGGAAGGGAGTACTTACTGCCTGGGAGGGTTAGTAAAGGATTATGGCTCATCAGCTGGACCTTGAAATATGCTTGTAAGATTGTGAGAGGCACAGGCGAGGGAGGAGCACATTCAGGTGGGTGGTTAGAGTGCTGAGAAAAGGCACAGATGCAGGAGATGGGGGCCAGGTTTCCTGGAGAACAAGCAGGACAGTTTAGCTGGAATTTAGTGTATGAAGGGAGATTATGTGCAACATCTCAGGAGGAAGAGGCTGCAGCCAGCTGAGAAGGGTTTAAAACATTAACCTGTAGAAACAAAACCACGTTTTGTCCTAGAGAAGAGGTTCTTAACTTGAGCCTATTAAATTATTTTCAAAGTTATTTAGTTAGCTTTATTTCAGTACAACAGATTCCTTTAATCTTCTGTATTTTATGCACTTAAAGACATTATTTTGATAGGCTACACCTGATTGCCAAGGGGATTCATGATGCAAAAAAAAAAAAAAAGTTTAGAAACTTCATCCTAGAGGAATAGGTTGCCATCGAATGGTGGCACTTTTCATTTGGATGACTCCATTTGTTTCTCTTGTACTTGCCTGCACATTTGCACTAATGTTTGATTGATTTTGCCAACACTTTCTGCCCTGTGGCTGGTAGGGGCAGTGAGAGGCTGCTAAGCTGAGGATCTGGATCTGGGAGATAGAGAACATTGTATTGTAAAGTAAAGTAAATATAAGTGTTAAAAGTTAAGGTGACAACTGTCTGATTTCAGGCTTCCACTGAGGATCATAGAAAGTATCTCTCCTGTATAAGGGGGAACAGTACTTTATAATGTGCTTTAATATCATGTGTTTAATGGTGATGATGTCTTACTATGTGTTTAATTTATCAAGTAAACTTTACAATACACATGTATAAAAATCACGTCATATATGAGGTCAACAAGTGTGTGCTTATCCTGCCAGTTTTAGCCAACCATGGTAATTATCATGGAACATATCTCCTTTGGATATGAGGACCTACTGTAATTATTTTTCTTTGGTATGAGATTTGGATTTTTTTTTTTGCAGAGAGAAATAGATTGCTAGAGATTGTGATGATATAACAATTAAAAAAAAAGAATATGCTTCAATATTCACCACTGTAATCTGTAAGAAATAAACTGAAAATTTTTTTTCATTCTTTTTCCTAGCTGGCTCGCCATAATAAAGCATTACAGCAGATGCTTAAACCAGGGTCCGATCCAGAAGAAGGAGATGAAGCTTTAAAGTACTATGCTAACCATACAGCACAAATTGAAGTAACGTATTATAATTTCTTGCATGAGACCAACTATAATATATACAATCTTATTTTCCATTTTAGAACATCTTCAAATATTTCTAGGAAAGCTAAGTAGAATTAAATTATTTAGCTAATGCATATTTATACTAGAAAATCCTGGGAAAATGATATATGGAAAATAGGAGTATATACTTTTAAAATATGAGGATTGTATTTTTTCCTAGCCCTTAATGTTATAAACTAGAAAGTTTTCCAAGGAAACAATAATGGCAGAGCAATAGTATTTAAAGGAGGCATTTTAATTGATGAAAATATTAAACACATAGTGGTAGTTCCTTTATTAAATTAGAATTCAAAAAGTTTACAAATAAATTTCAAAGTGAAGGAAACAGAAAAAAGACTAACAATATTTTCAGACTAGTGTCATGATCTTGGATTAACTGAACATTTCCATTTTCAGTATTCAATATCTAGCTCTAGTCTACCTCACCTTAAGGCTGTCAGACATTTAAAGGCAGAAGAAAAGAACATATATTAAAAAAAGAACATTAAAAACATATAAAAAAGAACATCAATACATAAAGAGGATATAGTGAGAACCATATATTTTTAGTCACTAAACTATCATTTTGACATCATTTAGCAAAGCTAGTTTGACAAAAGTGAAAAGAGCAATCAATATTTACTATTCTTCATTTATATCTAAATATTTGTTTCACATCAGTGGGTATTTTATGTGCTAAATATAAGACTTGATAGATTGGAGGCCTGAGGAATGAAAGGTATCTAGTGAAACCCACTTACCTGATAAATGTAGAAATAAAGGTTCATCTATATAAAGTAAATTGCCCCAGGTCAAAGGGAGTAAATAACAGAATTAGGATTTGAAACCAAGTCTTCTGGCTTCCAATACAGGGTCTCCCATAAGTGTTCTCCAGTGGCTTAAAAAGGAACATATACTTCTCTTTTTTATCTACACAGTTAATGCCATTTTTTTTAGGAAGGCTATACTTGGGGTCACTTGTGCTTTGCAAAGTTCCAGGAAGATAGGAATAACTTTCCTTTCTTCCTGGAGGCAAGAAAATTGGAATTCAAAATATCTGTTCATCAAAAAAAGTCTAAGATTCAGAGCTCTTTGAGAAACATGGCCTTTTTGGCATTCTAGGATCTAAATGATGAATGCTGTTTCCATTTGGTATCAAAAAAGAAGAGAATAAGAGAAATAAGTGTTCAGTTTTCAATTTCATACCACAAATGCAAAGATTTAGAAATTCTCAGAGGTAGTCTACTAGGGATCATCTAGTCCAATGCATAAAACTTCCTCAACTTAATTTATTTTTACACCTTTGGAAACAGAATCCATTTAGATTATCAAGGGAAATTAGTTTGAACCAATAAAATTCTCCATAATAACATTTTAAAAGAAAAATGATTATTGGTTTTATTACTGTGCTTAGTAGAGGAGATATTTTGGGGAACTGTTCTAATGAATTTAGTGAAAAAAAGATGTGCTTATCACATAAGTCTTTTGACTATAGATAACAGAATCTTTGAATCTAAATTCAACTTTTTGATTTGAAAGAAACCTTATTCCAACTGGCCACTCAGTGCAAGAGTCCCTGGCACTAACATTCAAACTCTGCTTGAATGCTTCCAGTGATAAAGAATTCTCCATTTGACATTTTACTTTTGAACTACTCTAATTATTTAAAAAATCCTTTATACTGAGCAGAAATGTACCTCCACAGCACTGTCCTCCACTGGTCTCATTTCTTTTATCTGGAATTTTATGTAAAAAATGTCTACTCCAAGTATAGCCCTTTAAATATTGGAAAATCATTAACATCTTTCCCCTTCATCATTTTGTTTTTAAGCTAAGCAGCATCACTTCTTTCAACTTTTACTTAAACAGTATGATTTTCAGACTTCTACATTCTGGTCGTTTGCCCCTGATGTCTTCTAGTTTGTCAATATCTTATTAGGATGTGAATCTCATACTTGAATATAGCATCCCATTTGTCATTATCTCTTGTGAAATTACTCAGTGCAGTTTTACTAATGTAGACTAAGATTATGTTAGCCTTTTAGCAAATACAGAATTTGTGGTCAACTAAAACTTAGGTCTTTTTCACATAAACTATTATCAAGTCAAGTGTGTCTTCAGTCTTATGCTCTGCAGAATTAATTTTTGGAAATTAAATGTAAGCATTGCATTTATCACTCTCAAATCGTTGTTGTTAGTCCAACATTCTAACCTTTCAAAAGTTCTTTGGTAATACATGAAAACAAACACCCCTTCTCCGTTAGGAGTATAAAACATAACTTTGAAATGTTGTTTTTACCAGTCTTTTCTGCATTGTACATTATCAGAATTTTAGCTTAGTCCCTGTCTGAATTACCAGATTCCAAATCAGGGAGGTCAAGATTAATGAGGCCTTAATATACATATGTGTGCCTGAGTTTATGTTGTACAAAGAATATAACAAAATGCACTTTATTTCAAATAATGAAACTTTTACAAAACATTTCTTAGAGATTCAAAACACCATATAAATTATCTTATTTACTTCATAGCAGTCTTTTTATGAAGACTGGAGTATGTTTTTTTTTTCTCTTCTTGTTAGACTAGAAGCTCCATGAGGGCAGAAATCATCTCATCTAAATATTTTATTTTCCTTTGTGCATTGAACACAATAGTCTGCAGATGATAAGGGCTGAGTTAATTTTTTTGTGTAATGAGTGAATCAAGTATTTTTTAAGCATCTACTCTGTGGAATGTGTTAGGTCAGTTACTGAGGAAGATACACAAACTCATAGGAATGATCAAATTAATATGAAGATAAATTTAATGCAAAGTCAAATTTAAGTGCTATGATATCTAGAAAGCCATTAGTTTTTGGAACATGACATTAAAACTTCATATTTTAATGAAATCCAATAAATGGTACTTTTCCATTATAGAAGATTTTATGGGTAGAATCCTTCAGTGATTAGTTAAAGTCACACTATTGGAAAGTAATCCCTTTAACAGCTTTTATATTGGGGGATCTTTTTTTAATGACTGAGTTTTTTTCTTTTTGAGTATGCAATTAATAACAAAACAAAGCATTTTTTTTACAAACTGCAGAATTCAGATATTAGAAGCCTATTGTACACATATATAGAGAAAAGTCATTGAGGCTAACTATAATTCTAGATATAAAAATGTGAAGCTTCATAATGTAAACTCTCTCTCCAAATATTGTAGAGGCACCATAAAGTTCCCATTCCTGAAAAAGTTATCAGAATTCTATGAAGAATTTTATTTAGTGGAATAATTGTTAAATTTATACATAACCTGCTAAAAATCTTCAAAACTTTTCAAGGAACAATGGCTATGTTTTCTGAACATCATCCTATTCCCCCCTTATCTGTTGTTTTTAAAGTAATCCTCTTCATTGAGTCAGAGTGAGACAATAAGTATGTGACTTCCAAAACATAACTTTAATTCAGAAAAGATGAAAAGTATTCATTCTTATTGATTTAGAAGTCAAAGTTTATATTTTATGGGGAAAATAAAATATTAGGCATATCTTTTATATAACGGAATTCTTCAGTTTGAGAGCATATATTATATATCCTCAGACTAAAAGAAGCAAAGTTGAGTCAGGCTCAACTGCTGAGAAATATAAGAATACCACAAATTTATATTTCAGATTGTTCGTCATGATAGAACTATGGAACAGATTGTTTTTCCTGTTCCAAATATATGTGAATACCTCACTCGAGAATCCAAAAGTCGTGTATTCAACACAACTGAGAGAGATGAACAAGGAAGCAAAGTGAATGACTTTTTCCAACAGACTGAGGATCTTTACAATGAAATGAAATGGCAGAAAAAAATCAGGAGTAAGTATTTTAATTAATGAAATAAAATTATTACATTATAAATATATATGACAAGAATACATTTAATTGTGTTTCATGGCAACAGTCCTGTTTTAAATTTGTATTTCTTATAAGTCCGATATAAATTACTGCTAAAATGGAGACACCTGCCACTTACTACAGGGAAAAAAGAGAGAAAACGTGAAACTAACTAATTAGATAGTCTTTTGGCTGCAATCCCCTAGTTTTGTAAATATTATGTATTGCAAAGTAGCAGCTGTATATTTCATTGTCAGACAGAAAGATGAACAGCTGCATAGTTGATGTTCACTGAATAGGTCTTGAATGGTCATTAACTAATTGTGACTAGAATAAAGAAAAAGAGCCTGTAAAGTCTTCCTCTGTATTCTTGTGATTGAGATAATTTTCCAAATTTTTTTCCAAGTGCTTGTCTGTTTAAACTTATATGTAACTAACCAAGTTATTCAAATATTAAAATGTATAATTGTAGCCAGATAAAGTGAAATAGCTGGATTATTGATTATAAAAAACTTAAATACTTATGTATGTCTATGATCTCATGAATTTAGGTATTCCTTCCACTAGTATAGATCAGAAGCCTTTTATGCCTTCTCAGTCTGTTCAATTTATATCCCTACCCTTCTATGTATCCTCCACAGAGAATCTACCAAGTTTGTAAAACTTGTGTGTGGCTTCATACCATTTCATTGAATTGAAAATGTATGACCATTTCCTTATTATATTATCCCATGTAAAACTTTGTTTAATGAAAATTTTGTGTACATGTGTCTATCTATGTTAATTACTTGTTTTAGATTTCTCTAGAACATCTCAGTAATAGAAATAACATCAACGATGATAATTAGATAATTGGAAGTGCTTTATCTTTGGATAGAGCCTATGCAATATTATGATCTAAAAACTGAATCAAAAGGTCCTCCATGAGCAACATGTCATGCACAGTCATTATGTCATAGGATTCTAACTTCCTGGATTTAGAACTAGAAGGGAAATTAGAACACTTACTCAAACTCCTTTTTTATAGATGAGGGAAAAAATGAGATATGAAAAAACAGATTAACACCAGAGTTAGAGATGAGCAAAGCAGAGTTTTAAACCTAGGGACTTACTTCAAATCTAGAACACTTTCTACTATATTTTTCTGCCTCTCAAATGAAGATTTATCTGTAGAGAGGAGTTTTTGAAGACAAATTAGAATCAGGCCACTGACACCAGAAATCTCAGAATTCTTACTCTTAAGGATCCTGGTACTGATCAATGTAGATTCAGTGATGAAATTTTAAAAACTGTGCAACAAGTTACTAAAGGCTGTAATAATTTAGTACCTATCAAATACTAGCAAGACATGATTTGATAGCTATAATTATGCCTAAGAAGCTCATTATCTTTCAGACTGACAAAGAAATCCCTATGCTGCAAATTTAGACATTAAAATATCCCAGAGATCTCTATACAAGAACTTGACTGTTATAACTCAAACTGTTGTTCATAATTACCTGAACATAATATTGATTCTTAAACATCTAAAGATATTTTAATATGTTGCCATCCCAAATTTTCAAGGTTTCTAAGTTTCATGGAATAAAAACTTTCAAAATATAGAAACTTAACAGAAAAAATTATATTGGAAAATATTGTTACCTATATGCTACTGATATTGTACCACATATGCTCTCAGTGAGCCTATAGAGGATGAATTATAATATATTGAACTGTAAAAAGCAATTACCTTATCCACCTCTACAAAAGGGCATAAAGAACATTAAATATGAGAATAATAACTTGTTCTAGGACTGTTTTTATTTGAACTCACTGAAAAAAAGATAATAAGATAATGACAATAACTCTATTAATGTCCTGATAGACAAGTAATTTCAGCATAAGGGAAACCAATCCAATAAATGTTAAATGCCTACTATGTGCTAGGCACTGTCCAAAGTGCCAAGGATACAATTAATAAGAAGACAGTTTTTGACCTCAAGAAGCTTACAATCTAAAGGGTGAGACAACACAAAAAAGGGGCAAACAAGGAGTAAAGGGTACTTTGTATATCCTAAAACTACCAGTTAACTCTTAAGAACTGACAAAAACCCTGAATGATGCCCAATATGGTTGGTTGTGTGTGTGTGTGTGTGTGTGTGTGTGTGTGTGTGTGTGTGTGATTGAAATTTTTCTATGAACTTATGTAAAATACTAATATCTTACCTGCTGGAAATACTATAGTGTAGTGACCACTAAATCAGGCAAACTGTGAATGTACACAAAATGGATTAAATTCATAAGTAATATCTTTGTACACCAATGTTATAACAAAACATTAACTAGATCTTACCAATTACTGACAAAACATTTCAGAATTCTTTTTGTCAGTGGTACCTTGAGCTCTAAGTCACACAACAGTGCTGAATAGTGAAAGGCAATGATAAAAGTGACTTCAATCTTAAACCTTTATTAGATTAAAAAAGAGATGAAATTAAGGAGTAGTTACTAAAGAAGAGAAGGGAGTTGAAGACCTCTGAAACAATAACAAAAGAGTTGATTAAAAATAGTCCTGAGGTCTGAAATTATTTTGGAAAAGGAGTTGAGTATACTTGGACTAGAATTCTGAATGTCCTTTTTTAATGTGTTTGACAGCAGCTGTCACTTACATGGTTAAAAAAAAGTGGGAAAAAAGGTATATCAGAGAAAACTATCAAGGAATACCCATAAGGACCGGTATCAAACACCACCAAGAAACCACATGAGAGAAATATTGAGAATCTAAGAAAAGACATTGGAAGATTGCATCAATATCCAGGTGGTTTATGTCAAAGAAAACTTAAATAGTGAAAAATGTGGAAAGAAATGTAGAATTAAAAGCATACCAGAAATTCTGAATTTCCTTTATCAGCAATTAAAAGCAAAAGTTAAAAGGTCAGGGCAATACAAGAATCAAACTATTGCAAAGGCCAAAATATACAATATCAATAAAAAAAAAAAAAACTTTACTGAAGGGGGTTGAAAAATATAAAGAAACAAAGACATTATAGGCGAGAGGGAATTTCCTGAAGGTGAATATGAAAAAAATTGTATTACCTTTATGATTGCAGAAAATCTAGCACAACAAAAACGTAAGTTGGCTCAGACAATCGACAGAAAGCTTAGGTATTATTAATGTGTTAAACAATGGAGCAGTTACATCAAGGACAATCACTGAAACCTTAGTTTATCTGACAATTTTGAAAATGGTGAGACCACCTAAGATGCATAAATACTGACACAAATTCTTTACAGTGTTTTATGAATTACTAGTCTGGCCCCTTACCAACTTCCTTTCAGACATAAACCTGATCCTGCCTTTTTTTAAATTAAGACATGACATATCTATTACCAAATGATGAGGCTAAGTGCTAGGAATGAAAATGTGAGCAACTGAAATAGTACCTGCCCTCAAACAGGTTAAATTCTAATGGGAGAAGTCAACAAAATAAGGGAAGCAAGAAAGGAGGGAAATCTTCCTGATTCCAAATCCAATGCTTTACCCACTGTGCCACCTAGCTGTCCAAAAAGATAAGATAAAAGATTGCTTCTCAGAGCCAGCATGGTTCTAGGAATCAAGTCCAACATTTCAGTAGGGATGATGATGATTGGGGTATATAGTGCTGGTGAGTTTGTAACTAGTAGCTAGGAAGTGAGGCAGAACCATGCATTTGGACATATCAGAGACTAAGGTGATTGTATTTTTATAAATTGTAAAGAAAAAAATCAAAACTATTATTATTTTAAAAATATACAAATACATTAAAAACCAATATATTGACCAAGGAACAAAAAGCATGTGCAACAATTTCCAGGGCATATCAAAGGCAACTTATTATCATTTCTATAATTATTGATTAAACTGTCCAAAAACATCAGAACATATATAGTACCATTGTTTATCTTTACAAAGGCTTTTACTTAGTTCTGCACTAGTCTTATTCATATGGGGCAAATATAAAAAGCAGAATGCTAGAGTATTTGTTGTTCACAGAAAACTATTTTCTATTTAAAATATGCCATTGGTGCAATAATGCCTAGGATGATTTATATACAATTTGGCATTTATCAGGGAGGTAATTTATACCCACTATAATACTGCCTGGTCTTAAATCGATTATCATCTATCCTAAATAGAATTACTGTAAACGTGTTTCTAAATTAAAGAATTCAACTCCAAATATCTTATTACATATATAAATATATCTGTAAACATATACATTTATGAATATATCAAGAGATTTGCTTTTTGAAACTAAAGCTGAATTGGAAAAACATATTAAAAATAACTAACAACTATGAAATACCAGTCTTAATATAAACATTTAGAATTATTTGATGAACTGTAAAATATTTGGCAAGAATTTGTACAATATTAACAAAACATAGGGCCCATAACACAAAGGAAATTATAGAAAAATGAACAGTTCCATCCTTGGAAAGAAAGAAGAGGATTCATAGACATTATTATAGTACTAAGAAGGAGAAAGGAATAGGAATTAACATTTATTAAGCATCTACTATATGCTGGACACTGTGCTATGAATACTTACTAAAATTGATATTAAAATTTTGATGGGTTAGGGTTATGGGGGGGTCAATTGAAGGTACCAATTTTTGTCTGTGATGATATTCTGATTCTGGTACAATTTATTGATTTTTCAGGTATGTCACAAAGTTTGTACATTTTCAACTGCTTATTATTACCTGCTAATTTATGAAAATGATGTTCTGATGTTTCATTCTGATCAATTTGATCTTTTTAGATACTCAATAGGTAGTAGATTTTTGCATCCTTCAGTAATATAGCAATATTTATCATTTCATTAAAATATCTGCATGGATCAATCTGTTTAAGTTCTCTGAGGTTGATCCTTCGATAATTTCAGGTAGCAATGATTGATCTTATCTCACAATAATAAACCCACTCATCTATGTAAAAAAATCCTCATGACTCCCTCTCTAAATTGTTTAATATTTTTTGTTGACATATTGTTGCTTGAGTTCATGCAGATGTTGGCTATGGAGAGTCTTTTTGTTCTACTTTTGGAACTTGGCCATTTTATAAACTATATCCAAGGCTATTATTATTACTATTATCATTATCTGGTCCTCATCCTTTTGATGTGATTCAGATAAAAATAGTTTTGGTTCAAAGCTATTATATTGCTAATACTTCTTTCATTAAATGTTCTATAAACTATTGAACAAATGAATTTTTTTAAACCCTGCTTTTTCATATTTAAAGAAGTATTAGCATTTTAGTTCATTCTCTGTATATAACTCCAGTAGCAGATAAAAAAACAGGTATATACATATATATATATATATATATATATATACATATATATGCATATATACCTCATCTTGTTCCTACATTATTTTTATATTCTCAGCCATGTTTCTCTAGTTTGCATTCTCACTGGCTGTTCCCCATACCTGGAATTCTTTCCCTTCTAGTCTCCAACTCCTCTCTTCCTTGGCTACCTTCAAGTCTCAGCTACAGTCTCTCATTCTTCCAGAAGTCTTTGCTGGTCTTTCTTAATCTTAGTGCCTTCTATCTGAGATCATTTCCAGTTGAATCATGTGTTGTGCATAATTGCTTGCATGATTTCTCCTCTAGTAGACTATGTACTTTATGAGAGCAGGGACTAATATTTTTGTTTTGTGTAGTTTTGCTTTTTTGCCCCTCTTTATATAGCCAATGTTCTTGATAACAGGCACTAAATAAATGCTTCTGGATCATACTGTCATTTGAAAGCTTTTTGCTTCATGTATCCATCTTAGGGATGATCATATTTATTTCAAACATTGCTCTCTAATTTTCGTGAATCAATATTTTATCTGAGTGATGGTGGGTACCAATTCAGTTTGTGATAACATTCTGATTCCTATAAAGTTTACTGATTGAGTTCTTCAAATTATTTTTGAGATTTATAGAATGACTTGTCATAGATCTCCTAATCTATGAAAGAGAGTAAGTTTTAATATATAGTTTGAGTTACTAGATCATGATTTTCCTAAATACTTAAATAGAGCAGACAATAAATATGTGCAGCCTGCTATGATTTATTGGACCATCCCTAATTTTTTCTTGCACAATTTTATTTGATCACCAAGTCTGAGATCCTTAGATAGTTTTTGTAGTTCTTGGTGGCAATGACTTGTTGAATTGCCACCATAAAACTCTCCATTCCCACACAGAAATCTGCACAATTCAGTTATTTATTCCATTCTTCTTTGATGAAGTATTGGGACCTAAATTTACATGGATATCATTCATTAATTGTGTTTCTATTCTATTCTTGGATATTAGTGCTTTCAAAGACTTTATTTAGAGGTAAGCAACATTTGACAAAAACAATGGCAACTACCTGTTACCAGTCTTAACTACTGCTTAGTAATTTAAGTTTATTCCAAAAATATTATGTAGGTTTTTCACTTGTTAAAATTAGGCAGCTAAGTGGATCAGTGCTGGTCCTGGAATCAGGAAGAAATGAGTTCAAACTCAGCTTCGGATACTTATTTACTATAGATCTTGGGCAAGCCACTTAACCTTATTTGCCTCAGTTCCTCATTTGTATAATTCAAATAATAACATTACCTACCTTACAGGGTTGTGAAGACAAAAAGAGGTACCTGTAAAGCTCTCAGCACAGTACTATCAGTCATGCACCATAAGAATGTCAGCAGCTAGGTGGCAACAGGCTTGGAATCAGGAAGACCTGTCTTTCTGAATTCAAATCCATTTACCCCTGGGCAAGTCTCTTAATTCTGTTGGCCTCAGTTCTTTATTTGTAAATTGAACTGAAGAAGGAAATAGCAAACCAATCCAGTATCTTTGCCAAGAAAACCTCCAAATGGTGTCAGAGTTGGGACATGCCTGAAAACTACTATACAACATAAGACTGAGTAGGAATTGTTGTTTTCCTTGCCATGCACGGAACTATTCATTTTTCTATAGTTTCCTTAGTGCTATGGACCTGGTGTTTTGTTAATATTGTGTAAAACTTTACCAAATCTCTTACAGTTCTACATATAATTCCAAATGTTGATATTAAGATTAATATTGCGTAGGTTTTAGTTACTTTAAACATGTTCTCATTTTATCTTCACAGCCAACCTAAGAGGTAGGTAATGTAATTATCTGTAATTTTACAGTTTAGGAAACTTCCATACAGATTAAGTGACTTGCCTAGGATCACATAACTAGGAAATGTCTGGGGCTGGGATTGACCTCGGGTCTTCCTAATTCTATATCTTTATGAAATTAAAAGCCTCCAGAAAATAGAAATATAGGAGAAGGAATGAAAAGTACATGGGATTGTAGTACAAATTCATCACCATTTTCTTGTTTGCTATTGGTGTTTGTGCTGAAGATGTTTTCAGTGATAGTGAAGGAAAAAAGAGTGTATAGAATACTACTTTAGGTGAGTTTGAAAAATCCTTTTGTCTATTTGTGTAATAGTTTGTAGACATAAACATAAAAGAACAATGTGTAGTTGAATAGTGACATCCCAGGGCAATCAATCTAAAAACTGATGTCAATTTAAATTTTATTGAATATGAGAAAAATTATGATGAAGAAGATAGTGATGCCTTTCTTTTTATATGAATTTTATTTTATGACCTTAAATATCAATATTCAAAAGATAAAGAAGAGAACAAAATTATTTATGAAACTTTGAACTTTTCTTGTATAAAGTACAAACTGAATTTAACATGGGAGTAATGAAATTCCCTGCATGCTTGTCCCCTTTTGAACATCCTTTTAATTTGCCACTCTGTAATTTTTTTGAAGTTTCATTTCCAGTTTTTCTTTTCTTTTTTTTTTGCATCACTATTAGGATCTCCTGTATCTCCTCCCACCCTCCACCCAAGCAGCAGCTTTCCTTATTAACAAGTAATTTTTCTCCTTCTAGATAATCCTGCACTGTTCTGGTTCTCTAGACACATATCTCTCTGGGGAAGCATTTCATTCAATTTGGCTGTGTTCATCAATTTAGCGGTTGCTCTTTTCTATCCATTCGGAGATGATGGTGATGAAGGTAAGTTTTTTTTTTGTTTGTTTCTTTAAATGTTAAATGTTTTCAGTTCTGACAAAAATGACGTTAGGATTTTTATTATTTATGGATTTGAATTTAATACCCCATATGCATACCTTGGGGGCTATTTGTATTTATGTGTATTAATCGCCAAAAAGTAACATTAATGCCAAGGCACAATAAATACCAAATGGACATATGTCTCCCTGTCCAAACTGAACATTTGCCCAACCACCATCATTTGAGTTGTATCCTACTTTACCCCATCTCCCTAACATGAAATGGAAGGAGCTATGAAGGCAGAGGTGTTCCTATAAATAGGAAAGCTATGAAAAGGTTTGTTGATGGAAGTAATAGCTTACTCAGCAAGTGCTTTTTCCAGAGAAGGCAGAAACCCTAGAGGCTAAGATGCATGTAGTAGAGAAAGCTGAGGAGATGAAGGGGTAGGAGGCTGAATGATGTCCTTCTGTTACTCAAAGACGAAGAGAGTAATGAAGCAGAACTGATAGTATGGTACCCACTGAAGCAGTAGCTATTGCTGGGCCAGGCAGAAGAAAGTTACTGAACGCTCATTTGGAAGCATCAATCAATAAACATTTATTAAGCTCCTACTATGTGACAGGCACTGTGCTAAGCACTAGGGTAAAAGGCAGTCACTGCCTTCAAGGGGCTCACAATCTCATGGAGGAGATGGCATGCCAATAAATATATAGAATAAATAGGAAATAGTTAATGGGAGAAGGCACAAAAATTAAGAGGGATTGGGGTAGACTTCCAATAAAAGATGAGATTTTAGTTGGGACTTTAAAGGAAGTCAGGGAGGTGAACAGATAGAATAGAGGAGGGAGCGCATTTCAACCATGAGGGAACAGCCAGAATTGAGAGATGGAGTGTCCTGTTTGTGCAACAGCCAGGAGGCCAGAGACAATGGAATGAAGAGTACATGTCCTGGAATAAGGTGTAAGAAGACTGAAAGGTCAGAGAGGACTGTTATGAAGGACTTTGCCAAACAGAGCATTTTATATTTGTATCCTAAGGGCAATAGAAACCAGTGAAGTTTATTTAATGAGGGGCAAGGAGTATGACATGATTGGATCTGTGCTTTAGGAAAATCCCTGTACAACAATGGTATGTATGCTACCAATTCTGTCTGACCTTGATTACATTTTTCTCTATTATATATGCAAAAGTCTATGTGTGTAAGTTTGTGGTTCCTAGATTAATTTGTTACATATCAGTAGGGGTGAGAGAATGGGGTGCTAGTGTCATCACACAAATATTATCTAAGCCTGGGGAAAACAAGAATTCCAAAATATTATGTTATTTTAAAATATCTTATATCTGAGATTTGAGGAAAACTTACATATTTGCTTTAATTAAAAAAAATAAGACAGTTTCTTCAGAGGGGCATATATTCTATAGTTCCTATATATCATTATATTCCAAGGGGGAAATTATATGTATAATGCCAATAGAGGAGGTATTAAATAGGTATGTCTTATGAATTATAATGTGTTGCAAATTTACCATCTTAAAAGATTCAAAAGAATCAAAGATATTATCAAATTAAAAGTAGTTGATAGAGGAACTAGACTTTTTGAGGGTTTATTACTGAATGACCAGATCACTTGGTTAAAACAAGCTCAGTGTACAGAATCTTAAAGTTGGAAAGAACCTCAAGACCATCTAGTCCAGCCTGTGCCTCACAAAAATCCCTCAACAACATATCTCAAAGTGATCATGTGATCTTTGCTTGGAAGAAGTTATTTTAGGGGTGAGAAATCTGGAGCTTGAATGACTATAAGTTTTAATTACACAGTTAAATATACACGTATGTGCAAAAGAAGGCAGAAAAAAAAAACTGTCTTCAAGAGCTTCCAAATGCCAGATTTTCTGTCCCTCCTCAGCAAATATCAGAAACACTAGAATTAAAGTATCTAAATTTTAGATGTTCATTTCACTGTCATGCTGAAATGGCAGAAATACATAAGGAGACAGAAAACCTACCTCAGATACATATCTATACCCTGAGGCAGTCAGATGAAAAGCCGACAACCTTAAAGACCTGGCAGTCCTCTTCCTCTGACAAAGGTTTCATGACCATTCTGATCGTCATCATGCTGACCTGCTGGACTGTCAGTGAAATTGCTTGGTCAGTTTATCTAGCCCATATTTAACAAATCAATACCCTCTAAAACCTTCCTGGGATTAAGTGGTCATCCAGCCTGTGCTTGAGGACCTCTCCTGGGTGGCAAGGGTCTTACTGTCCCCCGAGGCAGTTCATGCCAGTAAAAGCTTTCCATACTCAATGAACTCAATGAAAGTAAAAGAATTGCTGGTCACGGTTTATATTTTGCTTTATGTGTACCTATGAAGAAGCCGACAAATCATAACTAGCACAAATTGACACACTTCATATTAGTGTCATCAGAAAAGTGGGAGATTAAACGTGACACTAGTGGTACAAATTTAACATCTTCCTGGCCCCAAACCACAAATGATCATCACGCATCATTGTCTTGTTGGAAGGGCAATGAAAGTCCTTCTTCCTAGCCTTTATTTGCTCTGTGGGATGCTGTAGCTAGATTCCCTTCCCAGGAAGTTATTTCATTTCTTTTCATGACCAAAATAATAAAATAATTTAAAACATTACTTAAAAAATCTGAACCTACACTATTTTACAGCTGACAAAATTCTCCTACCTTCCCATTGGAGGTATCAACACTGACTTCAGAATAAAAGTTTAGATAGCATTGGTGTCAGAAACTCAGAATGCCAAAGTTCCAGTGATAGTAAAGCAGTTAGTTTGGCCATATAAATTTCTAGAACACTTTGTATATATTAAAAAAAAACCATGAGATTTAAAAATGGCTAGCTGAAGTAGAGCCAAGGGAGCTGAGGGTGGTGGTGAGACCTTTGCCAAAGGGATCATAGCACAAGGTCTCAGGTTGGCTTGCCATGACCCACTTCAGCTTTTAGCCACATGCCTGAGCTGTGAATGTTGTTCCCTAATGTGAATCTATAATTCATAAGGGCAGTAAAACTAGCACTTGGGAAAAGATCAGGCACTGATATTATATATATATATATAAAACAATGTATTTCACTTACCCAAACTTTAATGAATCAATTATACTGATTTCTGTGATATCGAAATCACTTTAAAAGACTGATATATATTAATTTAAGGTTGCCAAGGAATTCAGGTATGTAATTCCTAAATGAAAACTCAAGTCAGCAGTCAACCTTTTGGAGTTTTTAATTACAAACCGGAGGAAGAAAGGTATGAGAGAGAGAGAGAGAGAGAGAGAGAGAAAGAGAGAGAGAGAGAGAGAGAGAAAGAGAGAGAGAGAGAGAAAGACAAAGGGGAGAGAAGGGAATAGGACTTAAATACCCCCTCTCCTTAGGCTGGGCCAAAGGCCCAAGCCCTTAGATAGCTGAGGCAAAGAAAAGAGATCAGTCCCTATCACTCACGTGACCAAAATGGAGAAACAGTCTCAGGGGCCTCCACCTCCAGACTCCTTCAGAGCAAAACCTCTCAGAGCAAAACCTCCTCAGAGCAAAACCTCTCAGAGCAAAAAACTCTCTTCCTCTGTCCTCAGACCCAGCTATCTTTAAGGAAACCATCTAAGTTCCCTCCCCTCAGTTCTCACATCTACCAATTACTGTCGATGTCTCCCTTGTGCCAATGGTGGCTCTAGTTTAACCCAGGACCGCCCAGAGGTCTGTGGCTTTGCACATGTCTGTTGAAGGTCATATTCTCAAATAATTAAATCTTGATCTTTGCTGCAGCCCTTCCTAAATCCTGTTATGCTAAGTAGGGTGGAGATTGTATTTTCCAAGACCTGGTTCTGTCATTCCAAGTATCTCTATTGTATCAATTCTAAAATCAATCATGACTCAAAGAACTTCATGTTCTATGCTTAAGCATAGGTCAAAACCCTTTCCATTGTTTAGCAAAAGGTTTCTGTCCTAAAGTAGTCTTAAGTAGGGAGGAGAAGGATCCTCCCGTGCCAAGGGGTTTCACATTCCAATAGAGTTCTTACTATCAGTAGGAAATTTTTTCCAGTATGAAATTCCCCAATGGGGAAATTTCCAACATTCATAAGTCTAAGAAATTTTAAGGTTTACATTTCAAAGGAAAAAATTAACACTAACAATAACAAATTTAGTTTGCGGGATCTTTTTTTTTTTTTAAGACAGTCGACACTTTTGGACTTCTTGGTAAAATATTTCATCGTTCTGTCAGGATTAAATTGGATCAAGTGATTTCACAAATAGTAGACCCTGGGGGCAGCTGGGTGGCGTAGTGGATTGAAAGCCAGGCCCAGAAATAGTAGGACCTACGTTCAAATCTGGCCTCAGACAATTCCTAGCTATGTGACCCTGGGCAAATCACTTTAACTCCCATTGCCACTCTTCTGTCTTGGAACCAAAAGTATTGTTTCCTATATAGAAGGTAAGGCTTTTAAAAAATAAATATTTTGTCCTCCTCACTTAAAAAAAATCATTAAATTTGCCTATGTATTTTATTAAAGAGGGACTCTGCACTTTGAGACTTTTTTACTACTTGTAATTATGTTCCATAATCAGAGAAAAAGGAAGATATGACCATAATCATAAGTTTATTCTTTTAAATTTATATTTTAAAATTGTTCACCCACAATAGGCTACATTTTTGTCATTAATCTTGAGTTTGAAATTAAGCCTTCTAATGAGACATATATAACAGAAATATTTAGCAAATCATCCTTACAGAGGAGCAAAATGTCTCATTTGATCAATTCTTAGTCCTAATAGAAATTTCATTAAGCAATGAATGTTAGTAGCATGAAATTATGTTATCTTATAAATGTAAGAATAGAATTTTTAAAAAATCTTCTTTAATATAGAGTATTGATTGAAATTGTTATGAAAGTATTCTGTGGTTTGATTCAATCTAATATATTAAAAATGGAACAGTGAATGAAATAACACTATCTTGTTACTTTCTTAATTAAAAAATGTTTTCTATCTTTCAGGTACACTCTCTCCATTGTTCTCAGTCCTCCTCTGGATAGCAGTTGCAGTCTGTACATCTATGCTGTTTTTCTTCCCCAAACCTTTTGGTATACGACCGTTTCTTGTGTCCATAATGCTCAGATCTATATATACAATAGGACTTGGACCTACACTGATCCTTCTTGGAGCTGCTAATGTAAGTACTTAAAACTACAATGTTGTAAATTAAGCAAATATTATTTTAAAATACAAACATATGCTTTGGTATACATACACACAATTAACCTCCCTTCCTCTAGAACCTACTCAGTTATTTTATAATAGTTTTTAATGTTTGGTACATTTTACCACATGATAAGACAGATAAGAAGGTTATCATAATTTAACTGACTGTAAATCAATTAACAAATTGTGAAGTCTGGAATTCTCCATCTAGGAAATTGGGGTAATTACTTCACATAATGAGAAATAAACTTATGGAACTCTCCAGGAGTATTGGCAAGAGATATAAAAGGATTCAAAATAGATTTGGACTTATCCAAAATATCCAAGAGAAGAACCATGCATTCTCACAGCATGTTCTTTGGGGTTATTTTTGGCAGCCAAGGTCCAGGATGGATGAACTTTAGTTCTGACTCAATAAAGCAATTCCCATGTTTCTGTTATTTTTTAGTTAATGAGAACATTTAATCAATCATCAGAACAACTTATTCTCCAATTCTTGGAGATAAAGATTTTATGCAATATTAATTCATATATCATCATTCACTTACACTAGTGTAATTCAACATTTTTCAAGTACAAAATTACTTACCAATTGAAGGGAGGAAGGAGAGGATAAGCATTTATGTAGCACTTACTATGTTCTAGGCACCTTGCTAACCACTTTCTACAAATATTATTTAATTTGATGTTCACAAGTCAATAAGGTAGGACTTATTATTATCCCCATTTTGAGGTTAAGGAAACTGAGGCAAAACAGAGGTTAAGTGACTTGCCCAAAGTTACATGGCTAATAATTATCTGAAGCCATATTTGTAGTCAAGATTTTCCAGACTTACAATGTGTAACAGTCCACCCATGTGTATGCACAAGGAAGATGATCAATCTGGAAGGATTGTATTAGGAAAGCGCATACATAGTCCTGCACATGACAAGAAAGGTACTGACCTTTGATCCCAGCATTCCTAAGGTTTAGGCTCTAACTCAGGTTTCTTTGTGCTGAGGAAATCCACTTCTCTGCCTTGTTGTAATTTATACCTGAACCAATGGCAATCCACTGTGTCTTCATTAATAGGTATTATGTACCTTTACATCACAATGTCAATACATAAGAGCAGCTCACAGACAGAAGCCCCTTATCATCTCTTTCACTTGTCCCTCTCCTACCTGGAGCTTGGCCTCTGGCCAAGAACAGCTTTTCTCATGCAATTTCCTTTATCTCTGTAAAAGACCTTTCCTTCTTAATCTCCTAACCTCAAGCCATCAGAGGTTACTCTCTCAGCTGATCTCTATACTCATTTCTGACTCTGGTGTTGTTGATTTAAGGTTATCTAACTGCCTAGTGTCCTTGTGAAGTTAGATAGCTGGGGCTTGCTGTGTAGCTCGCTCATTGGCTAAAATTGCGTTGGTGTCAGTCTCTATTCTTATCCATTTCCTCAGCTCCAGGCCTTCCCTCAAGAAATAATCAAATATCTTTCCTTTCATATTAGGGCTGCTGGACAACACCTTATACAATGCCTTTTATTTTCATCTCAGTTTTCTGAAATATTACTCCCCCCACTTCAGGTTACCCCTATGAAAATTTTCATTTGAATTAGAAATATTAGGAAAACTCATTGACTATGGGAGGGGCATGAGGAGAGGGAAAGAACATGAATCATGTAACCATGGAAAAATATTCTAAATTAATTAAATAAATAAGCTAAAAATATCAGGAAATTGACTTATTTTTCAAAATTCTAAAATTTTGTAAGAGTAATTTGAAAAGGGTTGTCAAACAAATATCTGTTGATTTAGATGCAAAAATCTGTGAAGAAATTGGCTTTAGAATCTTCAGGTATCGATTTGAACCTAGGAGACATTCTCACATAATAAAATCTCAAAAATGTTTAAAAAGACACCTCCCTTTTTTGTTCTTTGCATTCATCAGCAGCTCCAGCTCATTATGGATTTTATCATTCTTAATTAATATTGTTCCTCAAGACCATGACATTCTTTTTTACTCATCATCAGTTATCTGTTCTTCCATGTTTTGTGCAGCTGTTTTAGCCATCTTTTCCCAACATCTGAATCATTTAGGGGTTCAGAATTTTGTTCTCATGAATCTACTAGACCTCTTTAGGAAACTTTGCCTGTATACTTTTAGGCCTTTGAGGTCCTATCTATCCTATATTTAATTTGTTTAAACATTTTCCTTGAATTCAGGGTATATTTCACATTATACCAGTTTTCCTCCATACCATTATCATAAGATTTAAGATGGCACTATCAGTTCTCCCTAACCTATTCATCATTTCCATTCTACCAACTTTGTCTTTAAAGTTGGTGAGATTCAGGTCCAAACTAGTAGTTTCCCTCACTCCTTTCTCTCTTTCTAAAAGACAAAAATAGTACAAAAGTGTGTCAGATCTTTGTCGGGTGCTCTGTTTTTTACAATGGAAGGTCTAGCAGATGTTTGGAAAGCTGAGGTCTATTGCTACTGTGTTATTCCTTTGTGCCAACTTTGTATCTAGGGCTTCCTTAATCTTCATGAACGTAGGCTGCCCTTCAGGTCAAAGGAGACACTGCAGGAGCCTAGAAAAGGACTGAAGTATTATAGGTAGTTATTTATTCAAAGCTTCATAGGATGACTTACTTGCATTGTTAATAAAAAACAAATGCCTGTTATTCACCATGTTACATACATCTTACACAACTTACATAGAGAGCTTCTATTTTCTCTTGTTTTTTTTTTTATTTATTTCTATAAATTTGGTTGAGGTAATATTGGAAATTTTATGACTTCTCTCTGAACATTTGTATATGCATCTCAAACTACTGGATTCCATATAATAGTACTTCAGTGATTGCTCCTTACCCAAATCTACCCATGGATTTATGTTCTTACTTTTAAAGCAGTTTGCTCAAAGAATGTCTGTTGAGAAAATGGTATTGTTCCCTTAAGTAACTTCAAAATTTTCTACCATTCCTGAGCATGGCAAATGAAAAAGATGAATATTAGACCTAATAGGAACTGTTTCATCCTCTTTATTTCATAAAGAAGGAAAAAAGACCCAGAAAAGTCAGTCAACTCATTGAAGGAAACATGCAACTAAGAGTTAAAACTGGGATTAGAAACTAAATCTCCCGATTGTCTTTTCAGTATTGTTTCCACCATCTCTCCTATAGATATCCTAGAAAATGGATGTAAATGAACTATACACAGGTCCACAAGAACCCCAATATAATTAAATATAGATCAAATATATCTTTAACCCAATAAAATTAATATATATGAATTATAATTGACATTTGACAATTTTGTTGTCTTTTGATTTAGGAGAGCTTTTGAGTTATTAAAAGATTTGATTTCATGTTGTCTTTCTCCAATTAGTACTTGCTTATGACTAAAAATATCAAAAGCAACCTTGAAGGAATAAATGTATAAGAGAGAGGAAAGGAAGCAGTTATATTCCTTTGTCTTGATGCCGGCAGGGATGTTTGTGAGCTATCATGTCAGTTGTGGAAATCACTGGTAATACTGTGCTAAAGAAAGTTTGACCTTCTCCTTGCAAATGATTTTTATATGGAATGAACAATAGTATTAGCACTTAATAATGATAATAGTGGTATTGGCGCTGACAATAATTATATAACACTTTACTGTTAACAAAACATCCAGGTGGCTCAGTGGATAGAGCCACAGTGGACAGTGTAGTCTACAGGGTCACTAAGAGTTGGACCTGATTGAACAACTGAAAAACAACAAATTATTGTTTAGAATACTCTATCCACTGTGCAATCCAACTGCTTCTAGGAACTATTATTCTGCCTTATGTATTTTTTTGTGGAGTTTGGGAGTCAGAGGAGAGGAAGAGGTTCAGAATTGTGATTTGTGTTTAGGAAATACTCCATAAGGAGACTTTCTCTACCAATAAAGATTGATAGCTATCTGTAATCAATAACCTCTGCCCTGTTTGCCTCAGTTTCCTCATTTGTAAAATGAGGATAATAATAGCACCTACTTCCCAGGATTGTTATGAGGATAAAATGAGATCCTATATAAAGAGCTTCACAACTTTTCACTGTTATGTAAATGCTAACTATTATTATTCAAAGAAGAAAAATAATACATTCCTTTCTTCTAAGTAGTTTGTCATATAATAGGAGGGATAAAGACATATGTGTCAATATGGTTGACATAAAGTAAAACATAAGGACTAAGGAGACATCTAAAGAAAGTACTGTATCCAGTATATGGAAGAAAAATAATTTCTACCTGAGGGGAATAAAGAAGTTTTCAAGAAAGAGGCTATCTTTTCCACAAAAGCATTCATGCTTTCACTAATATATGTATTTATTAATCAATTAATGAGAAGGTATTTTTACTATGTTGTGTAAGACAATGGAAATGTCAACCAATGAGCCTTGAACACCTACAATATGCCAAGAACATAAGTTTTGAAGTTCCAAATATTGTAATATTGAACTTATTTCCTGAAAACAGCTTTTGATACAATAAAATTCTATAATAGAAAACAATTTAGGCAAGTCCTGAGGGTTTATTTCAAGTCCAATATAAAAATGTTTTACATATGTAAAAATGGAGATTTGAACCCTAGACTTCAATCCCCAGAAGGCATCACTTACCAACGTGGAGTTGCAAAGGGCATGCTAAATGTTTTTATGGAGGTATGAATATATATTTTATGTATAATGTATAAATCATTATGTATAAGCATTGCTAAGCAATTATACAATGAAAAAGAAGATAAACTAATAGTGCTATTAAGTGATGAATTACTTTCGGCAATATCCCTCTATGTGAAAAGGCAATGTAATGCAATAAATCTCATCTCATCTTTTTCTTTCCTTTAGCTTTGTAACAAAATAGTATTTCTGGTAAGCTTTGTTGGAAATCGTGGAACATTTACTCGTGGATACCGAGCAGTTATCATGGACATGGCCTTTCTCTACCATGTAGCATATGTCTTGGTCTGCATGCTGGGTCTTTTTGTCCATGAGTTCTTCTACAGTTTCTTGGTAAGAATTTATCTAAAAAAGACAGTAATATTCTCTCTTATGTGCATATGGGCTAGATCTATCTCTTATGTACATGTGTATCTCTCTCTATATGTATGCATATGCCTATATTATATACATGTACATATCAATTTCTGTATAATCTGTTCTTATTTCTTTTTTTTTTAAGTCAGGGCTTAACAATCCATCAAATTACAGAGAGCTATAGAACAAAAATTGGAACTCTCATTTTCATTTGGGCCTTTTTCTCCTAGAAATGACTATAGATGTTACATTGCTTTAATTCTAAAAAGCCATAAAGCACTCTACCTCTCTGTGCTGAATTTATTTGATGAGAGATTTGTCTTTGTATTCTATTGCATTAGCACAGTGCTTTGTCCATAGTGATAGCTTAACAATTGTTTGAATCGTCTTTACTGCCAAATTCAGATAGAAGAGAAGTTTTAGAATTTTGAAAGGAAAATATTAGTATTTTACAAGTATATTTGAATTCCTTAAGTCTTATAGTTCACAACATTTATACATATATATAGTTTTTCACATACAAAGTATCCATGAAAATTTCATTTAGAAACCTGTTGCATGGGAATAACACAAAATCATCATGAATTAATTTGCTAATTACCTCTCATTTCTATTCAGTCTTGAATTCTCCCTTTACTAGAACATATTATATAAGTATTCAGGGTAATATGAAATTTTTAATACTCTCACATATACATATATATGATATTTTAATCAATATTTTCCCTAGTATTAACTAGAATGATTCTACCTACTGTTCATATGCTATTCTCATTATTTGTTCCTCCCTTACTCTATTATATTTTTAGCTTTTTGATTTGGTGTATAGAGAGGAGACCTTGCTCAATGTTATAAAAAGTGTCACTCGAAATGGTCGCTCTATTATTCTGACTGCAGTCCTTGCTCTCATCCTTGTCTACTTGTTTTCCATTATTGGATTCCTGTTTTTGAAAGATGACTTTACAATGGAGGTGGATAGACTGAAAAACAGAACACCTATTACAGGTAATTTTTTTTTTTTACTTTCTGATGGAAGAATATTACTCCTCTGTAGCTTGTTGACTGTATTATAGATAAAAGCTAATGGGTAAAATTTTTGTCTTGTTTTTCTGGAAATTAGGATTTGTTTACAGTGAGGGTGCTGATATGGCATCCTTGTCTGCAAAAGAGGGATAATAATATCACCTACCTCACTGGGTTGTTGTGGGGATCAAGTAGGTTAATATATTCATGAGACACTACAAACTTTAAAGCACTATATAAAAGCTGAGGAGGAGGAGGACCACTAGGAGGAGGAGGAAGTTGATGGCTAAATAGGCAGTTGGAGATGCCAGAGTTGAATTCAGCATAAAGATTTTGGATAGATAAATAAATCTGGGAGATTTTTAAATAGAGATAATAATTTTACACATTGTAGTTAATTTTGCTTATAGAGGATCAAGGGAAATATTAACAAGAAAGAAAAGAAGAGGGACCAGAAGAGAGACTTTTGGAACATCTATGGGTAGTGAGAATAACCTGGATTAGAATTAGCAAAAGATCTTGAGAGGAGGAGTCAAGTAGGTCAGGGACTGTTGTCATTTTCATTCCTAGCCCAGTACCTAGCACATAGTAAATAATAAATGTTTATTAAATCAGTGATTGACTGAATATTGCCTTCTTTATCTTCTTTACAATTATTTTCCTGATTTATTTATAGATAAAAATCTTCCCCAAACATTTGCATTTATCTCACCATGCATGTCAACTTGCTTAAAGTTCTCCAGAATTTTGGAAATTCTAACAATTTTTAGATTTGTAACAATTCAGCATAATCAGTGTACATTCTGATAAATGAATGAGTGATAAACCATTTATTAAGTCTTATGTGCTAAGGCACTTTGCTAAGCCCTCGGGTTAGTAATACAAATGGCCATGACATTCCCTGCTTTCAAGAAAATTCTATTCAAATGGAGGAAGACACATCACAAAGTAAATCAGGGATGTGGGAGGATGAGTATGGCAGTAGGGTTTGGAAAATGGCCAAGAAGTAAGTGATGGTGAAAGCTTACCTGTGAGAGCTCAGGGACCCAGCAAGTCAAGTCCAGGCGGTTCTGGTGGAAGAGGGCTGAGAAAGACAGTTAGGGTGTATGGGTTATTTAAATAGCTATCATTTCTTTTGTGACTATGGCAATAACTTTAAATGAACTTCATTATTCTGTCCTAGAAAGGAAATAGCCTTGTTTGATGATCATTAACATCCGGTGAGGAATAAAAGAATGGGATGTGTGCTTGCCAAAGGTGTTCATTACTGTCATATAGAAGAGCCATTGCCGAGTTGAAATTGAGGAAAGATTCTTTATAGGTGGTGAGACCCTCCTAGCACTTTTAGTTTGTGTATGATATGGTATCTTGTTTATTGTATCAAGGCCAGGAACTTTGTAAAGCTTCCTTGAAAAGATCCACAATCAAGCAAAAGGGTCTGGCTCAGTCATCCACATGGGAAAACCTAAATCTATGGAGGATGCCTTTTGTTCAGCATGTGACATGCAATTAGACCAGTGAGAGATTCCTGCAGCTGTATTCTGCATTTGGGGAGTAGGAACAGAGGAAGCAGATGATGGGAGTAAGCAAAGAGATGAGCAACAATACTACAATGAGACATAGACATTTTATTTAGTACCCTGAGCACCGTCATGTATAATTTATTATATTTCAAGTAACAACAGAATATGAAAGATAAAAGGTCTAGTTGAAAGATATAGAAAATACTTCTGGGTCATATGAGCAACAAGATAGAAGACTACATACTTCTTCTGATCCCTACAACCTTGCAAACCTCTCCAAAACAGAGATTATGTTCTAAAAATAAAGCAATTTTAGCTATCTTCATGGGCTAGGATACTGAGTAAATAAAAGAAGATAAAAACCCATAAACTATTAGAATGCTATAGCTACTTGCAGTGAGGTCACCCTAGAAGATTCAAGGACCCGAGGGCTTATAACAAAATGCTCCCCAACCCTACCTTTTCCTAATGCCAGAGACTTGCCTCCAGACTGTGAAAGTTTACTCTGGGGCAGTTAGTGTCCCAGAGAGCCTTTAATAGCAAAAGTATGCTGGGGGCTTCAAGTACAGTGGCAGGAGACAATCCCTCAGCACCAATGCTACAATGCCCCGACCTGCTTGGGAAGTGCCAGACAACCCCATAGAAACTCTCTGAACTGCCATTGCCAGGTGGGAGGAGGCTGAGATGCTTTGAGACTCAGCCCCAAAAGAAATCACAGTCGGAGGGGACAGAATAAGAAAGTACATAATAAGGGGAAATGGGGAGGGAGCATAGGGGGACTGAACTTACCAAAGATCTTGGGAAGAAGAAAACTCAAAGACCTTGAACATAAACATAATTTATGTCAACAGGGAAAACATCCACAACATTAAGAAATGTGGCCTTCAGATCCAGTAAATGAGTTTGATTATAACAAATTGTGGGCAAGGGTTACCCTTTCCATCTTAAAAAATATGGAGAATTATAATCTTTATGGAGGAAAGGATTCATACAAATTAAATGACAAATCTTTCACTATAATGTATTTAATACTCAGAGATAAATAAGAAAATAGCCAAGATAATGGGGTAGCAAAAAGCTGACCTCTTCGCTATGAGTACTACACAGAGGTCTAGAAAATGTACCAGATCAAATCCTAATTGGTAAATCCCAGGGAAAAAATACAGTGAGTCATTCTTCTAGCCCACATCAGCCTAGAGGCAAAGAGGTCTGCTAATACTGGGGACACAGTACAGTGGACAGGGTATGTAGAACCTCATAGTATGGAGCTTGAATCAGAGCAAGAAGTCCAAGACTTACACAGAGGGTCCTAACCTTGTGCAAGGAGCAGGAACCAGTGCCAAATGGAAGCTGTTGCTCATCCCTCAGTGCTAGATCACAGGTCCTAGGTGGGACCAAGTTGGGGACTTGTACTCAGGGGTGGCATTCCAAGTTGCACAGCCATTGGAAGCCCTAGGATGTGTCCTCGGCAAAGAGAAAGTTCAGAATCACACAGCAGCCATTGGATGTGACCCTATGAGTGGAGCAGAGTTGGGGAAGAGAGCCTATCTCAGTTTCAGCCCCAAGGTTAGTCTTAAGCCTGCTATTAAATAACCAGATTGGGAATCTCAGACCAAGGGGGATCCTGCAGTCTTTTCTTTTGGAACCTGAAGAACTTTCTTTTTCATCAGCAGTCACTGGAACATCAACCAAGTGCAAGCCCATTTAAAAAATTATTTAGATAATTAATTAATTTAGAATATTTTTCCATGGCTACATGATTTGTATTCTTTCCTTCTTCTTTTCCCTTTCCCCTCCTTGTAGCCAATGAGCAATTCAACTGGGTTCTACATCTATCAAGACCTATTTCCATATTATTAATATTTGCAATAGAGTGATTATTTAGTGTCTACATCTCCAATCATATCCCTATTGAACCATGTGATCAAGGAAATGCTTTTCTTCTGTGTTTCTGCTTCCACAGTTCTTTCTCTGGATGTGGATAGCATTTTTTTTCTTTCTTATAAATCCCTCAGAAATATCTTGGATCATTGCATTGCTGCTAGTAGAGAAGTCCATTATATTCAACTGTGTCACAGTGTATCAGTCTCTGTATATAGCGTTCTCCTGGTTCTGCTCCTTTCACTCTGCATCAATTCCTAGAGGTCTTTCCAGTTCACATGGAATTTCTCCAGTTCATTATTCCTTTGAGCACAATAGTATTCCATCACCAACATATACCACAATTTGTTCAGTCATTCCCCAATTGAAGGGCATCCCCTCATTTTCCAATCTTTTGCCACCACAAAAAGCATGGCTACACATATTTTTGTACACATATTTTCCCTATTATATCTTTGGGCTACAGACATAGCAGTGGTATGGCTGGATCAAAGGGTAGGCAGTCATTTAACAAGCCCATTTACATGTTTTTCAGAAGCAAACCCAAGTGAGACCCTGGTAGAGCTGAGCCCAGGGTAGTGTTTAGATTTCACTTTGAATAAGACTACTTTCAGGAAGCTGAAAGTTTACATGTCCCTAGCCTAAGCTGCCCCCAAACCTTAGAATAACATAGCACTTAATATCCTGAGAAAACATCTATAATAGAAACTTCAAAGAAAAAACACAATTTAGACACAGTTCAACTAGAATTCTTAGAAAAGATAGGAGTGATAAAAAAGTTTAAATGATTTAATGAATGAAATGGGAGTTCTAGAGGAAAAAATAGAAAATAAATGAAAACTATTGAAAGAAGGAATCAAAAGAGAATGAACAAGGTTGGAACAAGCACCATATTACCTCAAGATTAGAATAGATAAAAGAAAATTTAGCAAATTCATGAGACAAATGAAAATATTAAAATAAATTGAAAAGACTAAAAAAAGAAGAAAATATAAGATCTTTTATAAGAAACAACTGACCTGGAAATCAAATTGAGGAGAAATAAATTTAAAATCATTAGGTCATATGAAAGCTATAAACAAAAACTTCTACAACAACCAGCCTAGACATCTTATTTCTGGAAATTATGAAAAAAAAAATCTTGACCAGAGCTCTTAGAACCAGAGAATATCATGAAAATAGAGAGAATACACTGGTTAGCTCTTGGAACAAAACTCCCAGGAAGAGTAAAGCCAAAATGTAGAGCTTCCAAGTCAAAGAAAATTTTGAGCATCTGGAAATAAAATTCTAGGACTGAAAAGCCACAGTTTAGATCGCACAAAATTTAGCATCACCATTACACCATTATAAAGGAAAGGGGAGATTGGAGTATAATATTCTAGAAAGAAAAAAGAGACAAGCTTATAACCAAAAATAACATCCATAAAAAGGAATGTAATTCTATAGGTAAAAGATAAAGCACGATGCCTGGGCAGCTAGGTGGAATAGTCAATAAAGTGTGAGGTCTGGAGTCAGGAGAATCTTGCTTCACATATTTCTTAGCTCTTTGAGTCAGAACAAGTCACTTGTTCTTCTATCATAGAAATTGTTAGTATGTCAGAAACTCAGGGTTAAAAAAAGCAAGGTTCCTATTTGTCAGGAAGCTTATATAGTCTAGTGGATTTGTGATATGTACACTAATAACTAAAATGAAAAATTAGAAAATTTTTAATTTCTAAAGGGGTCCAAAGTACTGTGTGGTGTCATAAGATGTAGAGGATGTATTGGCCATTTCTGGCCAGTGTCTAGACTATTGAGAAGCAATCATAGAATTTGAAAGTGAAAAAGGTTCTTAGTGGTATGCCAAATTTATGGCTCAGAAATATGATTTTCGTCCCTCAACGATTTCAGTAAGACAGTCTTGAGTTTTTTTCCCAGTATATTTTAGCACTGAGAAGTGAGGTTTCATTGCTTCAATGTCAGATAACTCCACAATTTAATTTATCTTTTAAACACCAAGAATTTACTTTGTAAGGTTACTACTTGTTCCATTTTTGCCCTTGGAAATGTAAATATGGTCAGTTAAAGAAAATTCACATCAGTTTGATGTCCCAGATATTTATTAAGTAATTTTTTAAAAGTGAGGATTACTGTCAGGGGAGGCTTAAATTTGGAAGAGGGATACTTGCCAAAGATGTTTACTACCACCATGACTTTGAAAGAAAACATATTTATTAGATACTTAACATTGCAGAAACAAATACAAAATCTAGATACTGCCACTGTCTTCAAGGAGTTTACATTCTAAGAAATAATATATATATACGGGAATAGTAAACCAGGAAAGGGAAGTCACAGAGAGAGTAAGGAGAACAGTAGTTTTACTACTATTGATTGTCTAGCAGTTGATTGTCACACTCTTTCCTAAAGTAATGGTAAGGGTTGATTAAAGTTTACAAAGTGAGAAGTTATAAATCTTGGGACAGTATAATCTCCTAAAATTTTTAAATTGTTATTAACTCAAAGGCTTATAGATACTAAACTATAGATTTCTTTTTCTATATTAATCTTTTTTCTATATTTTCTATTCAAGTAATGGCATTTCCTATTGGTGCCATGATACATTAATTCTATGAACATGTTCCTTCTTCTTTCCTTCTAGAATCCCTAGCTTCTTTGAAGCTTGCTTCTTCTTTCAGCTCATGTTTATAGGAGTCTTTCCCATAACTCTCTACTTAGGCCATTTATTTCCTCAAATTGTGGGCATATACCTATCTGTTTATACAGTATAGTACTATTTCCCTCCATCCCCTAGCCCCTGTGAGAATGTATGTTTTTGGAGGGCAGAGACTATTTTTTAATTTAGTCTTTATATCCCCAGTGTTTATCACAGTGCCTTGCACATAGAAGACATTGTTAAAAGGCTTCTTGGATGGGATCAGAAACTACTTAGGAATCTTCAAGAGTGAGCTCTTTGCCTTAACTTTTATGATAGTGCCTTAGAATTTCCATTTTGAAACACTTGCCCTCCTTTCATCTTTCCTGCCAGTTATTCTAGACACAAAAATTATTATTGTTTTACACATAAATGTGAAAACTCCGGTTTGACAATAACTCATATGAAGAAAGACTTAATAGTAGTATGCCTTCAAATTTATTATGACTCAACATGATTATCAAAATAATGATATTTAGTCCTTAGGGTGCATTATTACACGTTTCAGAGGAAAAAGTAGTCCAATTGTACTTTTCTGTGATCAGATCATATTTGAACTATGTTGCTTCATTCTAATCATTACATTTTAAAAGAGACTTTGACAAATTGGAGCTTAGAGCAGTGACCAGGGATTTTAAAACTTTATCAGGTAAAGAATAATTGAACTTGGTTAGTCTGGAAAATCAGAGATTTAAAATGAATGTAAAATGCCTTTAAACATTTGAAGGACTTGTTTTCATGTGGGCAAAGTACATAGATTTGTTAAGATAGCTTTTAAAAAGCAGAATCAGGGCCAATATGTAAAAGTTATTAGGAGGGAATTTTGGATCAACATAGGAAGACATAATGTAGATTTAAAGATAAATGTTTTCAAACTTTGGGATATTGTTATTCAGTTGTTTTCAATAATGTCCCAATCTTTGTGAGCTCATTTGGGGATTTCCTGGGAAAGATACTGGAGCAGCTTGTCATTTCCTTCTCCAGCTCGTTTTACAGACGAGGAAACTGATTTATGCTGTTCCAGATCCAATGTTAAATGCTAAGGATACAACAAATAAAAATAGCTCCTACCCTCAAGGATCATACATTCTAATGGGAGGAGAAAGCATGTAAATAAAGAAGTGCATATATAGATCCATATAGATGAACATTTAAATAAGACAATGTGAAGATTATATATATATATGTATATATATATACACACAAGTTTGTATGTATGTTTGTGTGTAATGCCTATAGTTAGCATAGCATTACTTGTAGTGGGAAAATACTAGAAACTTTTCCAATATTTAGAGCAGTAAAGCCCTCTACCTTCCCCATTGTCATTTAACATAGTTTTCAAGAAGAAAGTAATAGAATAAGAGATTAGTGAAATAAATAGGAAGCATGAAAATAAGATAATGAAATCATCCTTTTTTACTGACAAAATTTCCTTCTATCTAGATCCTTTATATAATACCTTATGTAGAGATTTATATACTTACATACTATATATGTATATATATTTATACACATATACCAAGCATAGACGAGTCTAACAGCTAGGAAGGAGTCAGAGGCCTCCTAGAGAAAGAAGGTGGCATTGGTTGAGTTTTGAAGGAAGCCAGGTAAAGACCTTCCATGTATGGAGGGCAGCTGATGCAAAGGCAAGAATATGGATGATGGAGCCTCATGTGGGAGGAGTAATAAGCAAGCCAGTTTAAGCTAAATGCTAGAGTATGTGACATGGAATAAAGTATAAGAATATTGGAAAAGTAGGAAGGGTCCAGGATATGAAGAACTTTAAATGCTAAAGAAAGGACTTTATATTTAATCATGGAGGCAATCAGAAGCTACTGAAATTTAATGTGTATATTGGACTTATACTTTAGGGAAATTACTTCAATAGTTATGTTGGAGATTGGATTGGAATGGGGAGAGACTTGAAAAAATGAGAACAATTAGAAAGTTTGCATAATGGTCTAAATGAGAGGTAATGAAGACCTAAACTGCTTAGGGATTGCAGTTTTTCTCTGTACAAAGGGGAGGAGGTTATGGGATTGCTTGGATTGCAAGCCTCTGACTTTTGCAAACCTTCTCCCTCATTCTCTATCATTCCCCTAGGATGTGTTATTGGTTGTGTGAATTGGAGAAAAGAGGGCTAAGGCAAAGATGCTTGAAGACTGTAATATGTTTGGATATGTGAGAGATCAGGAAGAGTAAAGAAGTTGAGAATAACTCTAAGAATGATCTAGATAACTGGAAGAATAAGTGTTCTCAATAGTAATAGCAAGGTTCAGAAGAGTGGTGGGTTTGAGGGAGGCAAAGATAATGAAATCTGTTCTAGAAATACCAATAAAATCCATATATGAGTTAAATATTGCCACTTTTATCTCTATTCCATTTTTCTGTTTTCTATTATGACAGGTAGTAATGAAGTTCATACAATGACCCTAACTTCAATCATGGGAGCATGCACTAAGGAGAATTGCTCACCCACAATACCAATTTCAAATACAGGTTAGTAGAAAAGAGACCCTCTACAATGAAATAACTTGATATCTCTGAGTTTGTATTTCTGTGGTGAATATTATTAACTTTTATAGAGTGATACTGTAGTCATTTTATGACATAATGAAGTTTAAGAAATGGGGAGGAGAAATACACAAAAAGCAGAAGTCAGCAACCTTTAAACCTCCCTCTAGCAAATGAAGGAGAATGGGAAAAAAGAAAGGTTAGACTCTTTCCTCTTGGCCCCAGGGTAAAAGTAGCAGGTGTTTTAAAGTAGGAGCTGATCTCATAATGGCTATTGGTCTGCTTACAAAAGTCGATTTAACCCATAATTTACCTGGAGAATCAAAAGAATTGGAAATTACAAAGAAATAAATTGGGGTCTGAGGAAAGAATAACCTTCTCACAATTACAGCTATACAAAAGGGCAATGGGCTGGTCTTGTGTAGTGGCTTTCCCTTCACTAATCATCTCAGGCAAAGACAAGGTGACCTCTCTTTGGAAATGATGCAAAAGGGAGTCTTCCTCAGGTTTGATTTGAACTTGATGCTCTCTCAGGTCCTTTTAGACTCAGATTTTGATACTCTCTGAAGGTGTATTTACATGTGTGTCTACTGCCCCAGTTTATCCATTTCACATCCCACTTCTGCTCTGATGATTTTCTTTTTGGTTTGTACTTGTTACTTCATTGGCCCAGGTAACTTCCGTTCTGGAAACTCCCCTTGTCAGTGCACATTTGTACCTCTTCATCCGCTTAAGAGTTACTTGTCATGCTGGGAGATTGTGACATCCAGAATCACATAACCATGTGTCAGAGGTTGAATTTGAATCCCATTCTTCCTAATAGCAAGGCCAGCTCTATACTTGCTTTACAAGGCTACCTCTCCATAGGACTCATTTCCTTAAAATAGCAATAGTTTTTCCTTTGTCTTTGATACCACTTAACAAACCTGTATCAAACTTAATGAGAATCTCTATTCAGTTCAAGTTTAAAACCAGACTGTATTCTTTTTTTTTAAACCCTACCTTCTGATTTGGGTCAGTTAATCAACAAGCATTTATTAAACATGCTGTGCTGATCAATTGGAAATACGATGAAGGAAAAAATATATGATCCTTACTCCCAAGGATCTCAAACTCTAATGTTGAAGAAAATAGGCTAATAAGTATATATACACACATGCATACACAGACATACATATATACACAGATACATATATACATACAGAGAGAGAGCTGGAGGTGAAATGGAGAAGGGGAGAAGACTGAGAAAATCTTGGTTTAGTTACTTGCCAGTACATAATCAATATAAAATTTAATATCTCTGAGGTTCAGTGGACTCATCAATAAAATGGCTATAATACCTATTCTGCTTACTTATTGTGATGATTAAATTAGATGATTTATGAGACTGTTTTGTAAACTATAAGGCACTAGAGAAATGTAAGACATTATTTACATTATTTATTTTAAAAATATACTTACTTTCTGTCTCAGAATTGACAATATGTACTGGTTCCAAAGCAGAATAATGAGAAGGGCCAGGAAATTAGAATTAAGACTCGCTGAGGGTCGCACAACTAGGAAGTGTCTGAGGCTAAATTTAAATGCAGGCCTTGGTTTTTATCCACCGAGGAACCTAGCTGTTTTCCCATTATTTATTTAAATAAATATTTAATACATTTTATGTATTTTTTATATAATTAAATAATTTAAAGAATTATTTATATAAATTTTATATTTATTTATTATTTATTTAATCAATATTTATTTAAATAAATTTCAAATACCTCCTTGCTCCAATAATTAGAAATGTGCAGAGAACAGGGCTATAGGTATCAGAAACAAGCAATAGCATTTCACACAGGATAGCACTGGAAACTTCAGATTTATTGACACATTTACGTATACTTGGCCATTGAAGTGGAATGGTGCCCATTGCACCTTCACTGCAAGTACAACAGTAATTCTGTATGTTTACTTAGTTTCCTGGTTTCAGTTGGGGCAGAATGGATTGAAATGCAGCTTTTTATTGTCAGCATGGGTCTACAGCAGCAGCAACAACCATGACCGCTGTCATTCCCTTGTGCCCCATTTGTATCATAACCATAAGCCATTCTTCTATGTAAAACAGATGTGTAATTTTGAACCCATCATTTAGTTCTTCTAAGCCTCAGGTTTCTCATTTCTTGGTTAAATTAGATGATGTGTATCAGACAGTTAAAATGGAATTTGTGTTCTGAGGTCAGCCCAGAAAAGCCTATTTTACCCATAATGCCCATAAAGTAAGGTACTAGGAGCCTTATAGAGCCTAATCACTCATTTTTCTCTGGACAAAATGTGTTACAAGTAACAAATAGGAACATCAGGAACAGATCCCCTCCCCTGCACTGAGTCATTTTAGGCACTAGAGATGAAAGCACACACATCATACTCCTATGAAGAGGGCTTCAAATGTAAATAATGCAGGGGTTTCAAAAGGACATTCCCCCAGCAAGAGAAATGGGAGGATGAGGACACTGCCTTCCCTGGGTAGCTGTGACCTTTTGGGCAGCTGGTGTAAAGATTGGGAGTTTGAATTGGTAGCTGATTGTTTAGGGGATCACTTTATTCATCTTCTTTTTGGTGTTTGATATAGTGCCTGGTGAAATTCACTTTGGGGAAAACATCTATTCTGTGTCATTGGTTTAAAAGCACAATCAAAGCTAACATCTTTTGTAAAACATCTCACTCTGCTTCAGAAAAGTATTAAAATTTAATTTGCAGACCCTAGTGAACAACTGTGAAGATTTTGGTTTATTTGTTTAATTTTACAAGAGGACTGTCACAAAATTACACACACACTCACACACACACACTCACACTCACTCACAGAGATTTGTTGAAGAAAGACTCAAACTTGTACTAAGATGGAAACTGAATCATCAGCTCCTAAGGATACGATTTCTCTGGATTATGTTTAAGTTTATTGTCCCAGCATCAGAAAATTTGCACTGCATTTGATAGCCATCTGTGAAGTAAAACTTTTGCTACTCTTCATTCTTCTTGACTACAAACATTCACTTAAAGAAAGGAAAAGAAAAAGAAAGTGTTTTTTTTTTCCTGGGAAAAGAACAAAGTACCTCTGAGGAAGTTTTCAAAGCTGTGGAAGAATTGGCCATCATCAAGATAATTTTCAGCTAGAAAACAAATTGGGCACAGGGGAAGAGGAAACACAAAAATGCATTAGTGTTTTGGTGTCTTGCTTTGATAGAAAAGATTGAAAAATACCCAAAAAATCTCAGATGAACTCTCTTAATCATTTGGATTTCCTAGCAGGTGTCCAGTGATTTCCTTTTCTTCTGGTTATAAATGATTTGAAACAATTCTATAATGATTTGCTTCTAACTAAAATTTTAGAGTACCAAGGAAGAATTTACAATTCTATTCATGCTGTTATAGTGTGTTAATGACAATTGTTGTTTTTGGAGCTTCTCTAAAATCTTACCATGTTAGCTAATCACACACTCATGGAACTGGTATTTATTAAATGCCATTATTTTTGAGTAGCCAATGTTTAAGTTTCCTAGAAGCCCTAGCTTAGGGGGAAAATATTCTGTTGCTGCTGCATTGTATTATTTATTCCTTACCTTGTATAAAGCATTATATTCCCAGTTATTAAGTTTATCATAAAGAGAAACAACATGGAAAGAATGCCTGTGCTTGAAGTCAGACCTGGGTTCAAAACCTGCCCCTAGGACTTAGCAGTTGTTAGACTATAGCCAAGTCACTTAATCTCCCAGTGTGTCACTTTCTTATCTTGGTAATGAGATGATAGTAATATCTGTAGTCCTAATTTCCTTTTTAAGAAAAAAAATCACTGTAAACTTAATAATTATCAACATGTATAATTGTTTTCATTCCAATTTCCAATGAACATTTATTAAGGACCTACTATGTGCCAGGCATTGTGCTAAGCACTGGGGATACAATTAATAAAAGAAAGAAACTCAATCCCTCACGAAACTCAATCCCTCACCTTGCCACTTGACTTGTGAGAACTTATTAATTTTCTCTCATTAGACTTAAAAGGCAACAACACTGTTTCCTAGAGCCTTGGATGAAAATTTCCTTAAAGCTAACCTCATTTCATGTCCAGGACATCCCCAAAAGGGAATTAGAAATTACTCAATGTTTAGTGTAAATCAAGTATAGGACATCTATTTATTTCTTTGTATCTAACACAAGAGCCTTACAAATTCACATAACATAGGAATCAACAAGCAGGAGTAATGATTTATAAATACTGTTATACATACCTAGGATGTTAATATTTAAGACATCATGATGTGAAGCATTTTTGGAGACTACTGAAAAAGCATTTCATTTCCACCTTGGCTCTGCACTATTCAAACTCATCCCTTCAGATTCATGGATTTTGGTGGTCCAGTCCAACAGTTGGGCTTCTGCCAATGATCATCATTTTCAATCCACTGGAGTAGTTTGATAAAAACTCATTCCAAAGTACAAATGGCACAAAATAGCTTCCCAAGATGGATACATCAATCTCAGAATGGCCTCATATGCTTAAACAAACATCAATCTTACCAACTATATAATTTATTAATAATAACAAAGGATGCAAAAATAGAAATTAATATTTCAACAATCTGAGAAAAGCCACAACTGAAATCACAACAAACAATTGGCTACAGTGGTAGATGCCTCTAAAACAGCCAAATTCAATACTTTCAGAATAGAAATGTAAAGTTTCAAGACTTCTTCTCATGAAAACTCTACACAGAATTATCTTCTGCCCAAAATAAGAATTAAGATCAATTCTCTCATGTTATTTCTACTTTCTCAAAGACCATAGTAAATTTCAGTAGTCTCTGACAAACTTGCTCTTCAAAGACAGATAACTGTGCAAGTCTCTTTAGGAAAAAATCTGTGTTTGACTTCTCTCTCTACACTCTTAGACTGCTTCACAGATATTAGCAAACTCTTAACTCGTTATGATTCTTTTCTCTCTTTTAGAGGTGCATTAACAATAATGCCACCTAGATTAACAGAGGAAGAAATAGAATACCTTAACAACCCCATATCAGAAAAAGAAATTGAACAAGCCATTAAAGAACTCCCTAAGAAAAATCCCCAGGACCTGATGGATTCACAAATGAATTCTATCAAACATTCAAAGAACAACGAATCCCAATATTATACAAACTATTTGACAGAATAAGCAAAGAAGGAGTTCTACCAAACTCCTTTTATGACACAAACATGGTACTGATCCCAAAGCCAGGCAGGTCAAAAACAGAGAAAGAAAACTATAGACCAATCTCCTTAATGAATATAGATGCAAAAATCTTAAATAGAATACTAGCAAAAAGACTCCAGCAAGTGATCACCAGGGGTTATTCACTATGACTGGGTGGGATTCACACCAGGAATGCAAGGATGGTTCAATATTAGGAAAACCATCCACATAATTGGCCATATTAACAAGCAAACTGACAAAAATCACATGATTATCTCAATAGATGCAGAAAAAGCCTTTGACAAAATACAACACCCATTCCTATTGAAAACACTAGAAAACATAGGAATAGAAGGACCTTTCCTAAAAATAATAAACAGTATCTATCTAAAACCATCAGCAAACATCATCTGCAATGGGGATAAACTAGAAGCCTTCCCAATAAGATCAGGAGTGAAACAAGGATGCCCATTATCACCTCTATTATTTAACATTGTACTAGAAACACTAGCAGTAGCAATTAGAGAAGAAAAAGAAATTGAAGGTATTAAAATTGGCAATGAGGAGATCAAGCTATCATTCTTTGCAGATGATATGATGGTCAACTTAAAGAATCCTAGAGAATCAACTAAAAAGCTAGTGGAAATAATCAACAACTTTAGCAAAGTAGCAGGATATAAAATAAACCCACATAAGTCATCAGCATTTATATATATTTCCAACACAGCCCAGCAGCAATAATTAGAAAGAGAAATCCCATTTAAAATCACCCTAGACAATATAAAATACCTGGGAATCTATCTGCTGAGATAAACATAGGAACTATATGAACACAACTACAAAACACTCTCCACAGAATTAAAACTAGATCTAAACAATTGGAAAAACATTGATTGCTCATGGGTGGGGCAAGCAAACATAATAAAAATGACAATCCTACCCAAATTAATTTACTTATTTAGTGCTATACTCATCGAACTACCAAAAATTTTTTTCAGTGCTTAGAAAAAAAAAACCCATAAAGTTCATTTGGAAGAACAAAAGATCAAGGATATCTAGGGAAATAATGAAAAAAAATGTGAAGGAAGGTGGCTTTGCAGTCCCAGATCTCAAACTATACTATAAAGCAGTGGTCATCAAAATAATATGGTACTGGCTAAGAGACAGAAGGGAGGATCAGTTGAATAGACTTGGGGTAAGTGACCTCAGCAAGACCAAAGCCCAAAGATTCCAGCTTTTGGGACCAAAATCCACTATTTAATAAAAAAAAAACTGCTGGGAATATTGGAAGACATTATGAGAGAGATTAGGTTTGGATCAACATCTCACACCCTCCACCAAGATAAACTCAGAATGGGTGAATGACTTGAATATAAAGAAGGAAACTATAAGTAAATTAAGTGAACACAGAATAGTATAAATGCCAGATCTTTGGGAAAGGAAAGACTTTAAAACCAAGCAAGAGTTAGAAAAAAACACAAAATGTAAAATAAATAATTTTGATTACATCAAATTAAAAAGTTTTTGTACAAACAAAACCAATGTAACCAAAATTAGAAGGGAAGCAACAAATGGGAAAAAATCTTCATAACGAAAACCTCTGACAAAGGTCTAATTACTCAAATTTATTAAGAGCTAAACCAATTGTACAAAAAATCAAGCCATTCTCCAATTGATAAATGGGCAAGGGACATGAATAGGCAATTTTCAGTTAAAGAAATCAAAACTATTAATAGGCACATGAAAAAGTGTTCTAAATCTCTTATAATCAGAGAGATATGAATCAAAACAACTCTGAGGTATCACCTCACACCTAGCAGCTTGGCTAACATGACAGCAAAGGAAAGTAGTGAATGCTGGAGGGGATGTGGCAAAGTCAGGACATTAATGCATTGCTGGTGGAGTTGTGAACTGATCCAACCATTCTGGAGGGCAATTTGGAACTATGCCCAAAGGGCGCTAAAAGACTGTCTGCCCTTTGATCCAGCCATAGCACTGCTGGGTTTGTACCCCAAAGAGATAATAAGGAAAAAGACATGTACAAGAATATATTATTCGTAGCTGCACTCTTTGTGGTGGCAAAAAACTGGAAAATGAGGGGATGCCCTTCAATTGGGGAATGGCTGAACAAATTGTGGTATATATTGGTGATGGAATACTATTGTGCTCAAAGGAATAATAAAGTGGAGGAATTCCATGGGAACTGGAATGACTTCCAGGAATTGATGCAGAGTAAGAGGAGTAGAACCAGGAGAAAATTGTACACAGAGACTGATACACTGTGGTACAATCAAATGTAATGGACTTCTCTACTAGCAGCAATGCAATGATCCAGGACAATTCTGTAGGACTTATGAGAAAGAACACTATTCACATTCAGAGGAAAAACTGTGGGAGTAGAAACACCAAAGAAAAACAACTGCTTGATTGCATGGGTTGAGGGGATATGGTTGAGGATGTAGATGCTAAATGATCATCCTAGTGCAAACATCAACAACATGGAAATAGATTTTGATCAAGGACACATGTAATACTGAGTAGAATTATGCAATGGCTACAGGAAGGGGTGGAGGGAGGGGAGGGAGGGAAGAAATATGATTCTTGTAACCAAGAATTAATGTTCTAAATTGACTAAATAAAATTTTCCAAAAAATAAAAATAAAACCAATAATGCCAAAGTCTTTTCTGAGGAGGTAGAGGCGACAGCACCTGCAATGGCATTTGCCAAGTTGTATCTCCTCACAATGACCGTGAAGACAGGCTAGAATCAGAGATCATATCTGAATGTCCTGCTTTCCACTGGCCTCTTCCCTCTGCCTAAAAATATGTTCAGATTTTCCCAGTCCTAAAAAAGCAAACAAAAAAGATAAAACCTAAAGCATTTTCTCCCTTTTATTATTAGTAATTAAGATAATAGTAGTTATCATTAATATAATGCTTTAAGATTTGCAAAGCATTTTAAAATATCTCATTTCATTCTTACTAAAAGATAGCTGCTATTATTATTGTCTCTATTATCCCACAATGCCAGATTTGAACTAAAAAAAAAAGAATAGTGCCTGCTTCCTATTTCTCACCCTTCTCTAACTCCATAGTTCCTTACAAAAGCTTTTCTATCTCTACTATAACATTGAAATTGTTTTCTCAAAGATTATTAATAACCTTCTTAAAGAATCCTTACCTTTTCTTAGATCACTACTAGGTATCAGTTCCAAGGCAGAAGAGCAGTAAGGGTTAGGCAATTGGGGGTTAAATGACTTGCCCAGGGTCACATAGCTTGGAAGTAAATGAGGTCAAATTTGATCTCAGAAACTCTTGTCTCATTCTGAGGAACTTATGAGAAAGAACACTATCCACATTCAGAGGAAGAACTGTGGCAATAAAAACACAGAAGAAAAACAACTGTTTGATTCCGTGGGTTGATAGGGATATGATTGGGGATGTAGACTCTAAATGAACATCCTAGTGCAAACATCAATAATATGGAAATAGGTCTTGATCTATGACACAAGTAAAACCTAGTGGAATTGCATGTAGGCTACAGGGAGGGAGGGGAAGGAAAGAACATGAATCATGTAACCATGTGAAAAATATTCTAAATTAGTTAATTAAATAAAAATTTTTAAGAAATTTAAAAAAAGAACCTCTTGTCTCTAGGCCTGACTCTCTATCCATTGAACCACCTAGCTGCCACATCAATAATCTTTTAATCAACAAATACAGAAGTCTTTTCTCAGTTCTCATCTTTAACTTCTGTGCATTTTGGCCAGTATCTTCTTATTTTGTCCCTTTGTCCCTTTGACAGACAGACAGAGATGGGGAGGAGAGAGAGAGAGAGAGAGAGAAAGACAGAGACAGAGACAGAGAGAGAGACAGAGACAGAGAGAGGGAGAGAAGCTTGATTCTATGACTGGTATGTGGAAAACAACATTCTTTATAACTGGTTCTAGCTCCTTCTGAAATGCCAGATCTCTTTCTGTTCCCAGGACCTTCTATATGATCAAATCACACATATTCATATGTTTAAAGCATCAGGAGCCATGGGGCTGACTTTCACTTTGAGGGAACCTGAAGCATGTAATCTGAGCACACTCCTGGCAGGTGGCAATTATGACTGTGCTATGTGTGTGTCTGGCATTGGGTACTGGATTCGATTTTGAGGTGTGACTCACGACCTTAGTTTACTAGGGATCTCATGTGTGTGGGAACTCCTTAGAAAAAGGATCTTGAAAAACATCCACATTTTTCCTTTTGGCTCAACTCTTATTGATGTCCCCCTCTAAATTCTCCATAGGTACTGGAAGCCTTCCTCTAAGTCTTTTGATATTATATGGGTACCAGAAGAGGATGTAGGAAGTCTACGATTCCTTATGTATACTACATGGCCAAGCCACCTTCATATGTTTATTGATACTGTCTCTTATAAAGCTTCTTTTGTCCAAATCTCCATTGATATAGTGTGGCCCATTTAAGCTCACTCCATATCTTGCTGATGCCAATTTGGATAAGCTGCAATCTTGTTTCTTTGGATACTGTAGTATTCCATGACTCACATCCATACGTAACACCAGAATATTGGTGTTAAAAAGATATTTAGTTAGTTTCAGGGAGATATTCAGGGTTATTAAAAGTACTTCATAATTTCTCAAATGAAATCATGGTGTCTTCCTCCTTTTAAATTCTGGCCCGATCACTATTAATTTTCAGTATTTGAGCTAGATATTTATATCAATGGGCTCTTTAACTGAATATCACAGTCTGGAAAATGGCTATTCATGTAATGGTTTTCCCCCCCTTCATGTTAGGCCAAATTCTTTTGAGTGATTTTGATTCTCAATTAGGAAGTTTACAGTGTTCTAGTCTTGAGTTGGTTAGCACTGTCAACGTGGAAATCTAGACATCCCCAGTTTATTTAGTTGGGAGGTAGAAACCCCAGTTCTGACCTTGTCATAGGAGAGTTTCCCCCTGAGGGAAGGTCCCACTTCGCCAGACAATAGACATCCACTCCAGATGGGAGGTAGACCCCATCTGAAGTCAAATAACTCTTTTGTCTCCAGAAGCCTTTCCCAGTATATCACACCCTCCTTCCGAGGATCGAACTCAGAACCTTCAGCTTGCAAGACTGATGCGTTACCTACTGTGCCAAAGCTGAAGTGGATGTCTTTGTCTGGTGAAGTGGGACCTTCCCTCAGGAGGAAAACTCTCCTGTGACAATGTCAAAATCTGGGGTTTCTGCCTCCCAACTAAATATACTGGGGGTTTCTAGATTTCCACGTTGACAGCACAATGCCACATGCAAATACTAAGCATCAGGAGACTTTCACTAATAATAAGGTATACTTCTTCCACCTTGGGCTTTGCACTGGACATTCTCTACAAAAGTGGCAATCATCCTTGTCTCCTTGTTTTATGCCTTGCTTGATATTAATGATTAGAGAATCACCAAAGACTTTATACTCTATCAAAGAATTGTTTATCAACCTAATGTATTAAGAGTGGAGCATATGATGAGGAAGATCCTTTATAGCAACATTATTATTATTTCAACTAAATGAAAACTGTTTTAGAAGTCCAAAAATAATTGGCACAGCACATCTTAGTCAGTTGTTCATCTATAAAATACAGTCCAATGTAGAGTATCATTTTCAAATTAATGACAGTTCTCCTTTCATTTTTCATAAAGGATATTCTTGTTAGATATAGAAATAATTCATCAAGATTATGTTTGGATCCAGCAAAGTCTTCGGCTCAGCCTAAGTCCAAAGAAGCTCATTATTGGTAGTCTGGATATTTAATGATGAAATCTTTGGCTATGGCAACTGAAGAAACAAAAGGAAAAAAATAAATCTCTCTGAATTCTGTTTGCTTCTTTCCTTCTTAAAGTGATGATGGCAAAAAGGAGGACAGAGGATACTAAAAATGATTTTTACACACCATCTATGAACATTACTCATTAGGAATCTAAATGTGGCATCCATGTCCATTAACAAAAGAATTCAATATTCTCCTGGAAAAAATATTTATATGAATCTTGACATAATCACTATAAATAAAATTAGAATTTATAAGGTGTTGCTGCTAATAAACATAATTTACAGTTGAGACATAGATTAAGGAGTTAGAGCTTATAAAGACAAAATAAAATCACTTCTTGGGGAGCTCGGTCATTTTATATAAACATTTATGAAAAGATTACAATAAAATTTATTCCTCCTCATGTGCCAAATATGTGTCTCATAAAGTAGGTAGAAATAGCAAGGGTACAAATATAAGGTGTGAAAAAATTCTGCAGAGTATTTGATAAGACCCTACAAATTAAATAACGATATAATTTAATTCCCTGTGCAAAGGATGGAAGACTAAAAATATATGTTGGAAAACATAATTAAGGAATGAGAAAAAAAGGAGGTCAAAAACTTCTTCAAGTGTTCAGAAAGATTTTGATTATATATTCTAAATACTTTGAGAAGTCAGGAAGAATTAGACATTTGAAGTATCAAATAATATCACAAATAAAATTTACTTGGGAAATTCACTAATTTTTAACAGATGAGAAACAAGTAAATACTAATGTGGGAGTCATTTTTGAATCAGTTCTTTGTGAAATAAGACAAATAAGTTTACTTGTGAGAGCACAGACTATCAATACTATATTAGAAGGAAGAACAAAAATTCAGTAAATTTAGTGATAAATTAAATCAACTCTAGCCTGACCTATTTAAATCAGCTATTCATGATAAAAATGGGAAATGCATGGAAGAGACATCAATATCAGTGATCACCAGACTATGGAAATTTAATGAAAAGAAATCAATTGAAATAAGGAATACTCACAGAATCACATCATCACAGAATATTTTATTTGGAAGAAGTATAAACTACCATAAATTTCAATGCACCTCCCAAATAGGAGTCCCTATTAGAGTACATCCAACAAATAGTCCTCCAACCTTTGAATACCTTTAGGGAATTCCTACTACCTCTTAAGACAGTCTATTTCATTTGAATAGTTATAATTGTGAAGAAGCTTATATCAAGCTCAGAATTGCATCTTTGCAATTTTTCGTATTGCTCCTTGTTCTTCACTCTGAGCATAACAAGTCAACTAATTTTTAAAAATCAACAAGCATTCAAGTGCTTACTGTGTGCCAGACGTTGTTCTAAGCACTAGGGATACAGAGAAAGGCAAAAAGAGTTCCTGTCCTCAAGGATCTTAGATACTTTTGATGGGAGTGAGGTAGGCATGATATAAATGTGATACAAAGTATAGGGAATATAAATTTAAGTGAGAAAGGCTCAAGTGACTGGAGAGTGAGAATTTCTCTTAAGGTAGGAAGTAGCATTTGAGCTAAATCTTAAAAGAAACCAGGTGTGTCAAATGTCAGAAGTGCAGAGGGAAAGCTTTCTAGGCAAGGCAGACAGCCAATGCAACAGCACAGAGATGGAAGATGTAGTGTTTTGTGCAAGGAACAAGAAGCTGACTAGTATTGCTGGATTGTAGTCCAGCATAGAGTCATAAAGTAAAAGAAAACTATAAAGGTAGGAATGTCCAGGCTATAAAGAGTCTTGAATGTCAAAGGAATTGATATTTGCCTCTAGGCAAGGGAGCCACAGGAGTTTATTGAGCAGGGGGTGATACAGTTAGATTCATATTTTAGGAAAATTTTGGCAGTTATGTGGAAGATAGATTGTCATATAAAAAGCTTTAAGGCAGTAAGACTGATTAAGTTACTACAATAATCCAGGCAAGAGGTGATAGGGTGCTTTGTTTCTTATAAAATAAAATAGGGTGGTGGCTGGGTGAATGAACTTCACCTGAAATATTATGGTCAGTTCTGAGCATCACATTGATAAATTGAAGGTATATCAGGTCAATCAGTGCTCCTTTGGGAACCAAGGCCAGATCAAATTATTGTTCTTACTGTTTCTCATTCATATGACTCCTCTTTTCCCTTCCTGTTTTTGCACTGTCTTTCATGCCTAGAATGTACTTTTTCCTCACCACCTCCTGAAATTTCTAGTCTGAAATTTGCTTGTTCATATCCTTTGACCATTTGTCAATTGAGGAATGACTTGTATTATTATAAATTTGTTTTAGTTTTCTATAAATCTGAGAAATTAGAGCTTTATCAGAGAAGTTTTCCATGAGACCCCCCCCCCCCGTTTGTTGTTTCCCTTCTAATGTTAGTTATATTGGTTTTGTTTGTATAAAATCTTTTAAATTGAATATAATCAAAATGACTCATTTTATATCTCATAATGCTCTCTCTTTCTTGTTTGGTCATAAATGCTTTCCTTCTCCATACATCTGCCAAATAAACTATTTTTCATTGCCCTTATTTACTCATGGTATCAGCCTTTAGATCTATATTGGATACTCATTTTAACTTTATCTTGGTATAAGGTGTGAGATATTGATCTGTGTCTAATTTCTGCCATGCTGTTTTCCAGTCGGGAACATTTTCAATATTGTATGTGTACCAAGTGTTTAGGATGCTCTGCTTGGTCCATATACAAAATGCCTGCTACTACTTCAAACTGAAGATGAGTATGACTTAAAAATACAACAGTCCATTAAAATGTTAAATGCTTTGGTACAATTCTTAGGAAACATGATACATCAAAAATGCTTTATTTCAGTCTTGATTCTGTTTGCTTTTGTAGTTGAGGAAGATGATGAAGATGGGATAGAACGGACCTGTGACACACTCCTGATGTGCATTGTTACTGTGTTAAACCAGGGCCTGAGGAATGGTGGTGGTGTAGGAGATGTTTTGAGAAAACCTTCTAAGGATGTAAGTGTCTAGGAAAGTTCAAAGTGAATCCTGTGAACCTTGTAATCACTGATATCAATTTCTACAATACATAAAAAGAACTTGAACAGCATGGGTTTTTTCATATTAAGTCAATCATACTACATAGAAACATCCCAAGAAGGAAAAAATTTTCATTTTTCTATAAAAAGTGGATAGAGGGGAACTCATAAAAGATGTTGGAAGTAGGGCTAACTACATGACCAACAAAATTAGCAGATAATTTACTTAAGCAAAATAACTGGACAAATGAATAAAAAAATATTGCATAAATCATCTGACTGATTTCATTATGTCAGATTGGATTAATTTGGATTAATCTTATAATCCTCATTTAGACAAAGTGTTAGATTTCCTTAAACAAGAGAAAAGCAGTGCAACATTTTGGTTTTGAAGACTTGGGTTCAAATCTCAGCTCTCACACTAGTTATATGACTCTGGGCAAGTCATTTAATCTCTTAGCTTCCTAAACTCTGAAGTGGGCAGATTAATTATGGTCATGATAATGTTAATGCTACCTACTTTATAGATTATAAGGAGAAACTTTGTAAATCCTAAAGCTGTATATAAAATTGAGTTATTATTAACAGGCAAATAAAAGCCAATTTATGTAAGATTTTTGCTGGAAGACTTTGTGCATTGATTTTCTAAATTTTTTTTCTAAAAACTTGAAAATTCTTTCATATGTTTAAAGTAGGACTTGAGAAATGTTTCCTCATTAGATTTGTACAGTATATTATAGATAGGAAATTATGACAAGTATTTTTTAGTTCTTTAATAGATTTGGTAGTTATAGAAGTCTGGCATCTTTTTAAGGATTTCCTAAAATGATTAACACTTCATGCCTTTTTATAGTATCCATTATTTATCTATGAGAATTGCAAATTTAGGCTATTTGAAATAGGATTTACAAGTAATAAAAAATTTCATTTTTTTAAAGATCCTCACCTTCAAAATCTCAGGCAGTGAAATAGTAAAAAGCATATTGGAACTAATTATGTAGTCATAGATAGATCATTTGATATCTCTGAACCTCACCATCCCTATATGTAAAGTAATACATAGGTTTTTAAAACATTTTTTATACATTTGATGCTATCTCGCTCATTAGATTGGTGCTATTATTACCCCCATTTTACGAGTGAAGATAATGAGGAATAGAAAAAGGTTAAATTACTTTCCTAAAGTCACACAGTATTTAGGTAGGATTTGTATCCAGTTCTTCCTGGTATCGAGATCAGAACATTTTATGTTCACTATACAACATTGCTTCTGTCTAACCTGAGGTAGCTGAGTTCTGCGTTCTCTCAGTATTCAAACTTCAGCATTCTATAGTTCATGATTTCATTTAATTCTTATATAATTCTTTTTTAATTTCCAATTTTAATTTAATTTTAATTCCAAAAAGTTTAGAAAAAGTACTTCTCCTTTTTACTCATTGAAGAGGTTAGGGATTATGGTCATGAAATATGGAAAATACTGTCAAAATTCAGTTTTTTCCTCTGTCTTTTAAAATCTCCTTTAGCGGATATGGTACACTGTGTCTGGGTGTGTGGGAATGTGTTTGGAAATGGAGAAAAATGTTCTCCTAATGGAAGTAAGCCTTAAGCTAAGTTATGCCTTCAATGAAATATCAGGACAAGAAAGCAGGCTCAGATCTAGAGGTTTACAAGGAATTAGATCTTCTTTAAAGTAGTGAGGAATGCTCATTCAGTAGATGCGACATTTGAACCTGCCTTGCATTCTCCTTCTGAAAAGTGAGCATTAAAATGCAAAAGGTACAACCACTGTGGTAAAGGAGTCAGAGACTAATTGTGTATTTAAAAAGAGAATGACTTCATTGAAAGGAATACAACTTCAAGTTAAAAAGAAATAGAAGAGCATGTGGATAGCTAAAAACCTTTCTCTGCCCTCTTTAGGGGAAAGAAACAGATTTACCATATTATTTCATGAACAGTCTGGAACCTTGACCTGATTGATATTCACTTATTTTGAAAATGCTATCTTTATTTCAGGAACCCCTGTTTGCTGCCAGAGTGGTTTATGACCTTCTCTTTTATTTCATTGTCATCATTATTGTCCTGAACTTGATTTTTGGTGTTATCATTGATACATTTGCTGATCTCAGAAGCGAAAAACAGAAAAAGGAAGAAATTCTAAAGACAACCTGCTTCATCTGCGGTATGTGTTTCCCAAGCTATAAACATAATAGATGAAGAAGTCACTCAGCAAGACTTTCTGGATAGAGTAATGATCATTTATCATTGCTGATTAGAAAGAATGACTTTGCTTTCAAGTATCATCAGAGTTTAGATAAAATGGGCTGAAATTTTTGCCCTGCATAAAGAGGAATGAACCCTATATCCCTACTTAATATAGTTAATATTATATAATTTTCATGTCTTTGATTATAGGGTATATAAAATTCATTAATAAGAAATGGGAAAAATTTTAATATATTAATGTGTCAGTTATATACTTGAGTGATTTTTATTATATTTAGTTAGATATATGCCAAAAATGACATTTCTGTTTCCATTGGTGCCTCCTTCCACAATCTCAAATATAGGGTTCTCTGTTTCTCACAATAACTTGCCTTATCCTTCCTCTTCCTTCCTAGCCTCACTGCTCTCTTCCCTCTCATCTTGACCTTTAGCTCCATTTATCTATACTCTTGGTACATTGATCTCCTTTCAGTTTACTTCCCTTACTACTCAATCTGGACCCTGGCCAGGAATTTCAATAATGTTCTCTATCATTTTATAATTTTTTACCAAACCTTGATATTCTTTGATTTCCTGGTTTCCTCGGCCATTCACTCTCTATATTCAAGGATGCCAAAGACTGCTGGAGGAAGTGGTGAAGCTATGGTAACTGGGATAGGGACCAAACTTGGGATTTCATCAGTTTTGGGGACTCCATCTCCTGATGCAGGTCAGCACCTGCACTCCTTAGAGGATTGCCGAGAGTGGAGAAGTGGAATGACTTACTCAGGGTCGCACTATCAGGATATGTCAGAGATGACTTTGGACCCAGATCTTCCTAGCTCAAAGGCATGCCCCCTAACCATGAAGCCACTGAAATTTCATGTAGTATAATATCAAGTAGCCCTTTGGTGCTCTTCCCCCGTTCTTTTACTTCCCTCATTTAATGCCTCTTCACTGAGAAGATAAAGGGAATGAACTCTTTACTTCCTATGAGCTACCTCAAAATATTTGTGTGGCCACATCCTACACTGACTTCAGAATTTATCTGTATGTCACCTCTTTGCCATTTCATATACCGTCCTTTTAGCTCAGAACTCCCTTATTTCAATCCCAGCTTATTTCTCTTCCCTCTAAAAATCCTACCTGTTCCTCCTCCTAACTGGTCACGTTCTCCCTAATCATTCCATTGAGAAGAGAACTTGTCTTTGGAACCCTTCCAGCCCCTGCAAGCTAGGTGGCCCAGGGGATAAGGTGCATCTTCCCGAGTGCAAATCTGGCCCCAGACACTGGCTAGCTGTGTCACCCTGAGCAAGTTGATTAACCCTGTTGGCCTCAGTTTCCTCATCTATTAAATGAGCTGAAAACAGTAAACCATTCCAGTGTCTTAGCTAAGAAAGCCCCAAATGGGGTCACGAGGACTCAGACATGACTGAAAAAAAAATAGATGAAAATCGCCTGGCAGATAGCCTAGTGAGAATAATATCAGATTCTGAGAGCATCCTGGAAAAGCTGGTACATAAGTGCTCATTTAAAGACAGATGATATAATATGAGAAATAAGAGATAAAAGTTCTTCCTTGGAATGATTAGTCAAAATGGAGAGTTAGAAAAGGGTGTAGTGAGTACAGTGACAGAGTACATAGGACTGACCTCTTTTGGAGGCAATTGTCATATGTTCCTATTTGGCTCAGAAAGGAGTCTTTGGAGAACTATTTAGCACCATGTTGGCGAACCTATGGCACATGTCAGCAGACACTAGCCATTTTTGATGACATGAGGCCGCATGCAGCCGCATACGGAGAAGTGTGGGGCCGAATGTCGAGAAGGATATTTTTTTCTCAAAGAGACACATCACCCGAATTATGTTCAGTTTTTTGATGAATTTTGACACACCAAGCTCAGAAGGTCCATCACTGACTTAGCAGAATGATGTAACTGAAGAAAGGATAGAAAATACTTTGTTTATGATCTGAATATTATAACTAAACAATTGCAGCTTAAGAGGCCACTAGCAAGGTACTGTAGTACACCAGCTGTGATAGAACCATGATGTGAACAATGAATTTGATGACTCTAAAGGGAGGAATAATTGAACTATGAGAAATAGTTGTTCTTTGATTTTATCTGATTTGCCAGCATCCAATAATCTATCCTATAAGAGATGTACTCAGTCAGGAAGACTTGAGTTTAAATCTGCCCTTAGACACTTACTAACTGTGTGACCCTGGGCAAGTCATTTAACCTCTATTTGCCTCAGTTTCTTCACTTGTAAAATGGGAATAGTAGTAGCATCTACTTCTGCAGTGTATTGTGAGATGTGAGGGATCAAATGAGATAATAATTGTAAAGCCTGAGCACAGGGATTGGCACCTAGTAAATGCTATATAAATATTAACTATTATTATTAAATTATTTATATGTGTAGATCTTAAATTAATGAAAGATGCTATAATAAATCATTCAGGTTAGCAAGATGGCCATGTATTCTATCATTAGCCTCTTATAGTTCATATTTTCTGGACAATGAAAACTAAAGAGGTTAAGACAGCTAGGTGGCATGGTAGATAGAATGTTGGGCCTGGAGTCAAGAAGATTCATCTTTGTGAGTTCAAATCTGAATGCAGATACTTACTTATTAGCTGTGTGACCCTGGGCAAGCCCCTTAATGTTGCTTGCCTCAGTTTCCTCTTCTGTAAAATGAATCAGAGAAGAAAATGGCAAATCTCTTTAGTATGTCTGCCAAGAAAACCTCAACTGGAGTCATGAAGTGGACATGCCTGAAATAACTAACAACAAGTGAGATTAAGGGGTTATTGTTAATCAAATAAGACTTATTTTCCTTATTTTCATATAATATATAGTAAGTGCTTAATAAATATTTAGTCGACTTGGTTTCATATATTATCTAGTACAATATAAAGTCTTTGAAAGAAGAACCTGTTTTTTTTTTTCTTTGTACCACCAGGGCTTTTCTCCTCTCCCACTATCAGATATATAGTTTAATTGGTTAATTTTTTATTGGGAACTACTTGGTGAGAAAACTTGTTTTTCCCATGTAGATTTAACCACCACTCTGCAGCCCAACCTTAAAGAGCTGCCTGGGACAGACACTGAGGGGTTCAATGGCTTACTCAGGATTATACAGCTCATCTGTATTAGAGGAGGGACAGGAACCTAAGCAATCAATCAACAAGCATTTATCAACTATCTACCATGTGTTGGGAAGATAAAGACAAAAAGTCTCTCACCTCAAAAAGCTTATGTTATAATGGAAGAGACAACATGTTTATAAAGAGGGAATATGCAAGACACAAAGCAAGTAGATGTAAGGTAACCGGGTCATCCTGACTCCAAAGCCAGCTCTCCATCCATTAAACCATGCTACTTCTCATAGTAGGGGCTTAATTAGTGCTTATTGACATTAATTAAAATGTTATAATAACTATGTGACATAGTTATTATATTATTATATTTTATTATATAGTTATATGTTATAATACATAACTATACATTATATAATAATGTTATAAAATAATTAAATGTTAATAACAATATTTATACTGCTGTTCATTTATTATTTAGTGAGTCTTCTACATGACTATGAAGTGTTTTATTCTCTTTTTTCCCCAATGAGGCAAATAAGACCCAGAAAATTCAGTAATTTTTTCCAAGGTTTATGTGGGAAATTAGTTTTGCAGAACAAAGACTAGAATCAGTTTGCTTGGAGGTGTCCCCATTTTCCAAATTTAAAACACATTGAAGCTCAATATTCTATTTTCTTTGGAAATTCAATCTTTTTTCTGTGTCTGTTTCTATTTTTAGCTCCCTTCACTCCTTTCATCAAGTTTTCAATTCTTAGGATCCTTCTAGGATCTAAAAATGTACTTTGAAAATGGTACAACTCTTACCAAAAGTGCCTAGAGAACAATATTCTGGATGTCGGATAAATTTCTAATTTCTATTATAGTTGAAGCTCAGATAGTTTTCAAAATTTGCATTTTGCTAACTACAAGAGTATACATTTCTTTCTCAGATACCTGCTTTCTGTCACCTGGTAGAACAAATTTGCAGCTAAGTCCAAAATACCTGAAGATTAAGGGATTTTTCTTAATCCTGGATAAAATGACACTGTTCACTAGTGTTGATGCATCTTTATCTTAAACTCATTTCCCTATCTAATGTACCACCTTTTACATAGCCATAGTCTAGAATTACCTACAAGTGGCATACAAACTTTTTGAAAATATTTTACTCTCAGTAAAAATAATAAATAACGTGCTAATAAAAATAATAACCTATGAAAAATGGCAGGGATAAAATTTATAAGTATCAATATCTCTTTTCTCTGGAGGCCACATGTAGCATTTACTCTAAAGTTGTAAGCCTTAAAGTGCTAAATGAATATAAGACGATCTCATTGCCTTTAATTAGCATAATCATATGCAGATATATTTCACAATTTTTTATTTATAAGGGCTATGTTGCTTAAATGACAGGTTATCCATTTTTTATGTTTTGTGCCTTTTTCAGGACTCGAAAGGGACAAGTTTGATAATAAAACTGTATCGTTTGAAGAGCATATTAAATCTGAACACAATATGTGGCATTATTTGTACTTCATAGTTCTGGTGAAAGTTAAAGACCCAACTGAATACACTGGACCTGAAAGTTATGTGGCTCAAATGATTGCGGTAAGTCATCCAAAAATGTTAATGTGGAATATTAGTAGATCTGCCTTGTTTTATAGACATTTGATTTTGCCCATTCCAATCCTCAGCATGGAAACAATCTAGAAATGGTTATTGAAAACTAACATTATTTCCATATTAATCAACCAACAGGTTTTTAATTACTACATTTTATTATGTTAGGCACTTGGGAAACAAAGACAAAAAAGAAATTGTCCCTTCCTTCAAGAAGCTGACATTCTTTTGAAGGAGACATGATTACATGTATAAGCACAGGGTGGGGATTGAACCTGTAATTACTTTGGGATGGGGAGGAAACTGCCTCAAATGTAGATTGGCACCTTCACTATTACTTATAGTCTTTTTAAAACAGTTTTTATTCATTGTAAAAATCTTACTATATAGCTATTTGAACGTATTATAATATACTTTCAAGTGAACATATAATATGAATCTGTCTTTTTTATCAAGAAAAAAGGTAAAAAATATTCTTTTGTAGGAGACAATTCAGTTTGGAAACTTTCTTCTAGTATTCTACTAATACGTTCCTTGAGAAAAGAAAATAAATTTTGGAGTTATTAATATTTAATAAATTACAGAAAATATGCTTATCTAAGAGAAATAAATTCTCATATTAGCTATGTCCAAAAATCTGTTTCATTTTCCCCTCTTCTTCTTACGCCCCTCTCCCCAATAAAATAGGTAATATTATATATATTGTACATATGTTATTGTATAATACATATGTTTTTGCTCATCATATTGTCAAACGAGATATATCGCTTACAATAGAGAAAAATTCATGGAAGAAATAAAGTAAAGAAGGGTATATTTCAGTCTGCATTTGGACTTGCTCTGTTCCTTCTTTTGCAGTGAATATCCTTTCTTTGTCATGAAATTCCTTGGAGTTGTTCTGGACTCTTGCCTTGTTGAAAATAGTTAATAGTTGAAAATGGAAAATAGTTGCATATTATTGTTGTTATTATGTAGTGTTCTGGTTCTGCTCACTTCCCTTTGCATCACTTCATAGACGTCTTTTTAAGTTTTGTTTGTGTGATCATCTTGTTTGTAATTTCTTATGGTCCAACAGTATTTTTTACAAACATATACCACAACTCATTCAGCTACATACCACTATTAGTCTTGAAGAGTTGCCTAGAGCCCTGAGAGATTCAGTGACTTGCCCAGTGTCAAGGTAAAATTAGGGGTTGTTGACTGAATATATTATTTTAGTGGTTGCCAGGGATTTAAATTCAATCCCAATAAAATACTTAAGTGAGTTTGGGATTTTATAGTGGTTTAATTATAATAGTAGGAAGAAATTAAGAAGAAAAGAGAGAGAGGAAAGGGTATAAGATCTCTCTTGTCTAGCCTAAGCCAAGGGAACTTCAGAGGCCTCAGCCAAGGGGCCTTCTCAGAAGATTAAATCTAGCTCGGCTTCCAGCCATGAGGCCTCCTCCGAGATGAGGGGCCTCCTAGAAGGATAGTGCCTTTCAGGAGGTAAAGGAAAGGAGGAATCAGCCTTACCACTCACCAAGGTCGCTCACTAAACCACACTACAGAGCCAAATGCTGCAAGCACGTCAAAACCCCACCCAGAGCTCCCAACACTGAGGAGAGCGAGATCACAGGAAGTGATGCGAATTATATAGGCAGTTCTTTATATCACTTCCTGTGTCTCACATGTACCAATGGTAGCTTAAGCTTGGCTTAGGACAGCCTAGGGGGTCAGTCAGTTTTTTCTGATTTGTCACTTGCTAGCACATGTTGGGCATAAGCCTTCCTCCCCAACACTTAATCCTTAAGTGAGGGTGTATACATTCCTGGTTGCTAAAATTCTAAAGTCTAAGCAGGGTGGAGTCAATTTAAAATTCACACCAAGTTACAGAGGTGGAACTAGAACAGAGACCATCCTGATTCTAAGGCTGGCTCACTAGCTGTATATGCCTCTCCCTCCCCCAAAGTTGTTGCCTCAATCATTTGATTTTTGTGCTTTGAGAAGATTGAGTTTTAGTCTCCATCCAGCCACTGCTTTGCTGTCTGACCTTGACCAAATCCCTTCATCTCTTAGGGCCTCAGTTTATCTGTAAAATGAGAGAATTGTATAAATTAATCTCTAAGCCCCCTTCTAGCTCCAACAGTAGGAGTCTATACTTGAATATTTCTAACAGCAGCCACATTAATATTCATGGTAAACATATTAATCTCTTGGCTTTGGGAATAGGAATTTTCTGGTAAAATACACTAATGCATTTTACATTAGCCCTAATGGTAGGAACTCTGAACTGTAGGGTCTGAAAAATGAACAGAATTTTCAAACCATAATATTCTTGCCTTCAAAACTCAAAACCAAGATATCTAAATATCTCCTCTTAACTCAAATTAAGATAGGGTACCTTCTGAGACCAGGGCTTCAGTACTGCAGAAGCACCAAATCATTTTTTTTTGTTTTGTTTTTTCTTAGTCTCCTTTACTGATAAGATTAAAACCCTTTGATGCAAGCTTCCTTAGTTCTCTTTTTTTATTTTCCTTAACTCATCAGCATCCTTTCTTTCCCTTCCTTCTTTATGAGAAGATAAATAGTATTACTTTTCCTCTCTAAGAATAATCCTACTAAAGACTCTCATGATGTTATTCCCTCCTTCTACCTTTAGAACCTTGTTCTACCAGTCATTATTTCTTATTCATGCATCTTTAACTTTTCTCTTTCAGCTGGCATCTTACTTATCTGCCTAGAAGTGTGCTTGGGTCTTTTCAATCCCCTCCCCAACAAATAAATAAAACAACTTCTTTATTCCTACTTGCTTCTTTGAAGAAAGATTGTTTCATTTTTGTATTTGGATCCCCAGCATCTAGCATTGGGTCTGGCACCTAGTAGGCACTTAATAAATGCCTTATTGATGACTGATTCAAACCCATCTACTTCTTGTCCCATCTTTTTTCTCTCCTTCACTGCCAATGATGTCTGTCATATAGATTTCCATTCTTCCTACTACATTACTAAAGCAAATCATATATTGCATCATGACATTAATATAGTATTATTCTGTATTGTTAATTGACTCATTTTTTACTTAAGTAAGTTCTTGCCATGCATGTGAACATATTTTAATATAGGTTTATCCTAGGATCTCAGAAATTCAGAAATTATCTAGTGCAACTCATAACCAAAAAATAATAACCTTGTCATCAAGTTCCCTCCAAAAATGGGAACCCACTGCTTTTCAAGGCAGCACATTCCACATTAGGTTAGCTCTAGAAAGGGTTTCCTTACAAAAAGCTTAAATATGTCTTTGTGATTTCTATTCTCAGCTCCTGGGGCCAAAATAAAAAGCTTTTAATGCCTCTTTCACATCACAGCTATTTGGATATCTAGCATATTACCTTTTTTCCTAGGCTAAGCATCTTTGCAGTTCTTATATTACTTACCTTTATGCCCCACATACCCTTCTCCCAATATTCCCCAGAGACTTTTCAGAGTTCTTCCCAAACTGGGGTACCCAGAAGCTGAATACAGTCCTCTTGAGGTGATACAGCCAGGGCAGAGTATAGTGGGGCTATCCCCTTCCAGTCTCTGGAAGCTAGACTTCTCTACATGTAACCCAAGATTATGTTAACTTTTTTGACTGTAGTAACACAACTAGCTCTTATTGAGCTACTGACATTTTCGGATCTTTTTCAGACAAAATAATGTCTTCCCATGTTCACATATACATATGTAACATAGTATGTACATATCTCTTTTATACTAAATTGTAAGATCCTGAATCTCGAAGATTATTTAAGCTATACGGATTTGTAGCCCCAACTCTGCTTAGAAGAGTTTACTACATGTAGCTATTCTATGAACAGATGAATAAGAAAATGCCCAGTATATTGAAAAGAGAACTGGGTTTGGAATCAGAGGATCTTGGTAGTAAGGATCTAGTAATAAGACTTAACAGTTTGCTAACTCTGTCTCTGGGCAAGTCACCATAAGCTTATTTCCTAAATTATTGCTATGAAAGGTTTGAACCATAGGGTCTTTTTGAGGAGGAATACTACATTATCAATGTCAGTCAGGACCTCATACACTAAAGGGCAATTTCCTGTTAATTAAATTGAAAAGAAACCCATTTACCTATTCTCTTTATCCCTGAATACATACGGAGAAAAAAATCAACAATTTTCCAGATGTTCTTTTGTCATTCTCCAAACCCAAAGCAATTGTATTTAGTTAAACCATATTTTCAGGTCATAATGATTGGAGGGGAAAATATTTTGGCTCATCAAGGATACAAAGTCTTCGGAGATCTGTGCTGCATATGCAGCACCCATTACAACCATTTGCTGTGATAATTTCTTCAGTATTGTGTGTCACAATTATGAAATTAAGTGTTCTGATTCTATTTTATAATTTATACTAATTATGTAATTGGGTATAATTACATAACTATTCACTCTTCCCCTAAAACCTAATTTAAAGAACTAAGAACTTCATGAGATTTTAAAAACTTGTTTACACTTTAAGGAGAACCCCCTCATCATTTTAAAGTTGAATTAAAAAATCAATATATCAGTTCTTCACTTTCTACATTAGGAATTCCAAGATGTTGGGAGGTCCTTGAACTTCTAGCTAGAGATTCCGTTGCTTTGTGCAATCTTTTGCCAGGATTATTTTACCTTTATCTCTAGTTTCCATGTGTGTTAAGTGTATATATTACTATATTTTTTTTCATGTAAACAAATGCCAACTTTCTAATTCTATATTATATTTGGGAAATCGTGACTAAAGGAGGCAAACACTGAAAGTTAGGGTAGAACCCCAAATTGAACCTTTGTCTCCCAACTAGTACTAATTACATTACACTTTAGTACCTTTTAGTAGGAGAGCAAGAAATTTTCCAAAATTATGTTTTTAACATGAGGCAGAGGAGAGATGAAAGAAAAAGTATAAGCCAGGTAGATAATTAGCCCTCTGACAAAAATGGTATAAAGGGAAGTATCTAATGAGACAGAAACTGAAAGGCCATATTGTATAGAGGAAAAAGCATTGTATTTGTGGTAAGAAAACCTCTGTTTAGATTCAATATCTGCTAAATACTAACCTTGAGAGAGGTCTCCCCATTCTATGGACCTCAGTTTCCTCATGAAAAAAAGAGGCCTTTGGATTAACTAATTAACTTATTAAAGCACAGATGCCTAGAGAATCCATGGTATGTCTGTCCCTTAAGATCTAGTTCCAGTAAAACAACAAATCAATAAACAATATGCATTGAGTACTGTATAAGAAAGGGTCCTTCAAAAGCTCAGCCAACAGTCAGGGTACTAATTTATCTTTTCATTCCTGCTTTCCTGATGATTGGATAAAAGTAGGAGGTGATAATCATATGATAATGGGAAGGAAAGAGATTAACTGAAATGACAGAGATGCTTTTACAAAACCAAATGGAAATAGAAATCTTTTCCAAGAACTAATAATATTCCAAGACCCCCTCTTCTGTTTCCAATGCTCCCAAAGAGAAGTCAAACCTGCTTTAAAAAAAAGACAGTAAATTGTATTGAAAAGACCAAGATAGGTAGTGAAGTAGCTACCTAGAAATAAAAGCCAAAGAGACAGAAAAACATTCTTTTAAAGAAAATGACTATATTAACATTTTAGTTTATTATCCTTGTCTTTTTTAAGAACTTGGATGTTTTAGCTATTGAAGAACATTAATTTAAGCACAGCTGACACTTGCTTGACAATCCTATTTTCTTCCCTGATATGAAGTCATTCCTTCCAATTTCTTTGTATTCTTCATATTCAATATATATGTATATATTCATTATATATTATATATTGTGTGACAATAGAGTGACAAAACCTCATGCATATAGTGGCCCACATCAATTAGTTAATTTTTGTGCACTTTTTAGGTGCTAAATTGTGGGAATACAAACATAAAGGAATGACAGTCCTCATTCTTAAGTAGCTCACCTAAAAAGAAAGACCACCCATATATAGTTTCACTAGCTAATCAGATGGTAAGGTTAAAGGCATAGTCCTTTAAGGTACAGTGGAAAATCAGATGGTAATGCATCTTTAATGTTATTTTTATTGGAAAAAGTCACATCTCTTACTGAATTTGAGCCATTTGACTATGCTAAAGGACTCTAGTATCAGAAACTGGGCTTTTTTATAGCTGCAGTTGCTCAAGAGAACAGTTCCCGATCAGTTGTAGAAGCAGTTGCCATGTCCCATCTCCGAAGAAGTCAGTTCAGTACCTGGGTTCTCTGACTTCAGAGACAGTACTCTTTCTACTGTCTCATGTTTCCTAGATAAAAGGAAACCATTTAAGAATTTTTGTTCCTTTAATTTCTACCACCAAGGAAAGGAATTAGAAAGAAAAAGAAAATTGCATATGATCTGAGATTCCTAAAATGGGATAATAACCTCTCACCAATAAATTTACCAATTCAGATAGGTACCATGTATTCTTCAGTATGTGAAAGTATGAATATTTTGGACATGGTCTTTTCCCATATTGACTCTGATAAATAAAACTGAATATTTAGCACAGAGTTATTCTGCTCCATCTGCCCTATCACTGAATATTCAGGACAAGATGAATTTGCTTCTCAGTTGTGTATATTGTAGCCTGTTAGAAACAAATATCCATCCTAAACCATTTATTTTAAATTTATAAAGGGAAATTCCTATTTCTGATTTTTATAACTTTAATAAAAAAGAAATCATCCTTCTGCTATAAGGAAAAAATGTTTTCCCAGTTCTGGTCATTACCGTAAGATCTTATTCAAATCTCAGTTGGCTTTCTGGAATAATGATGTTCACGTTGTTAAGACTGATACATTTACCCTGAAACTCTGGCTTTCTTCCAAAGGATAACAGATGCTATCAAAATGCAAGTTGTGGGAAGAAGTAGCACATCCCGTAAAGCCACACAACTTTTATTTAATGATTTTTAAAAGACTGACATAACCCATATCTCATTATGAGTAATTAGTTTAAAGAATAATTACAATAAAATAACACTATTGTGTTAAGTAAGTTCATAGGTTATGCTGACAGACTAATTCCATTGGAAATTTAAAGACAGGTGAGCAAGAACATCATGGTGTAGTGGAAAGAACAATGGATATGAAATCCAAAGATCTGGATTCAAATTCCAACTCTGCCAATTAATAACCAGTATTTCCTTGAGTTACCTCCCTTGGCCTCAGTTTCCTTATGAAGCAATCTAAAATCTTGTTTAGCTCTAAATTTATGATGTCCAAATTTATTGAACTACTAACAACAGTACCTAATTAATGATGGAGATGAGGATCTGACAATCCTGTGCTTTCTGTGAGTTATATATGCTCCATTCATCACCAGTAATTCCAAGCTTTCAGTGGTTCTCATAGAGCTGGCTACCTTTTAGAAATTCTACCCATTTAATGGGGAGTTGAGGGAAAAGAAGAGGTCAGGGCTCATGCGATCAATCTAGGATTGTAGTATATAGATATTGATACAAATCAATTATCAATCCCCACCCATTAGGATAAAAGCAGCACCTGCTTTCCTCCTCTGCTGAGTTTCAATGGAACACTGACATATATCATAGAGTAGACCATATTTTCATGGCATAACTCTAAATAATTCTTTACACATAATCATAGAAGCAAGAAGAACAAAATTTAAATGCATTAACAGAATGGTTGGATCACAGTTCTACCAACAATGTATTAGTGTCTCTATTTTTTCACATCCCTTCCAACGTGTCATTTTATCCTTTTATCATTTTAGCCAGTCTGATATGATAGGTGTGAGATGGTATCTCAGAGTTGTTTTGATTTGCACTTCTCTAATCAATAATCTATAGCATTTTTCACATAATTATATGTAACTTTGATTTCTTCACTTACAATTGTCTGTTCATATCCTTTGACCATTTATCAATTAGAGAAGGGTTTATATTCTTAAAATATTGACAAAGATCTCTATATATTTTAGATATGAGACTGTAATCCAAAAAACTGTCTATACATTTTCCCCTAATTTACTGCTTTCCTTTTCATCTTAACTACTTTTGTTTTATTTGTATAAAACCTTTTAAATTTAATGTATCCAAAATGATCCATTTGACATCTCACAATGTTTTCTACCTCTTTTATTCATAAATTCTTCTATCTATAAATCTGATAAAGAATATGTTCCATTTTCTAATTTAATTATGATATCTCCCTTTATGCCTAGGTCATGTGCCCATTTTGGTCTTATCTTGGTAAATGGTGTAAGTTATTGAGCTATATCTAGTTTCTGCCAGACTCCTTTCCATTTTTTCCAACAATTTTTCTCAGATACCGAATTTTTATCCCCAAAGTTTAGATTTTTATATTTGTCAAACACAAAATCTCTATAATCTTTACAAGCCTGGTTGTACCTATTCATGTTCTTAGTAAGAAGGAAGGGACAGTAGGACAAAATCAATATGTAATTTTGTCTACAGGAACTTCTGAAAATAAACCATTTTTAAATTTTATATATATATATAAATTTTACCAAATTGATTTATCACTTCTTTTCAGTAGTTCCATAAGATAATTTTATATACCTGGTCTTTCACCTCTAAAGAGCAAGAGAAGGAATAATTATAATTGTAAATTAAGTTGAAAAGCCTGGGGGGAAAGTTCTTATGCAAACCTGGCTATTTTTGCTGAAAAGTGTTTTGCTGGAAGAGAGGTTTTAAAAGAATACTATTTTCCAAGTTATGTTGTGAGGTAGTCTTTTGTCTCAACTCAGCTGAATTCAGGAAACATTTATTAAGCCTCTTAAATACAGACATCAAGAGAATATAAAAATGAGTAAGGCAAGGTCTTTGCCTGAAAGAAACTTGCAGCCTAGTAGGGGAAATGAGACACATACACATTTAACAAATGCAAAGTTAAATGTGATAAGTGTTAGGGAAGTAGCTTGAATCTAAGCACACTGGGCAAATAGAGTTCTGTAAAAGGAAATTCTTAATCCCTTGCTCTAATTTAACTGGGGAAAAGAGCTGGTTGACTCAGGGGACAGAGAGCCAGGCCCAAAGAGAAGAGGTTCTGTTACCATGGAGACCAGCCCCCAGTGACAGGAAATAGCAACTGCTCTCAGAGAGGAAGTGATGTAAGAGTGACCATTGAACAGTGAGAGATAAAGGCAAGCAGGAAGTGAGAGAATGGCCTTTCACTCTAAGGCCTTCTGAGGGCTGAGTGCTGCTAGCAGTTGCTGGTGACAGTGAGCTACTGGAGAATCTGATTGTTAGGAGAGTGTGTAGTTTGGTAGCTGTTCATTGTTTAGTGGGTTAGTTAGAATACATACATTTATAAATTTTTATTTATATATTACATATATTTATTTTATACATATTTATATATATTTATTATATGTATAATTAAAAATATATATAGTATACGTTTGGCCTGGTTAACTAGGCTGAAGAGTTATTAGTAAGACTCTCTAAAACGACAGTTTTTAGGTAGTTTATAGGTTGGTATAAGATTTAAGTCGTTTTTAGGTAGTACTAGGGTAAGTAGTTAAATTTCTCTCTTATCTTTCCGTCTTTACTATTTTTTCTCAATTAAAACAAAAATTTGTTAAACTGCTCTATCTTTGTCAAGCTCCTAATTTTAACCCCTACATTTCTTGGAGAGCCAGGTAGGAGTTTGATTAATCTTTTAGTCTTCTATTCTGATTATTTTCCTCACTTATTATTTAAACTATCCCTCCTGGAGTGAGTTAGTTAGAATTTTTAAGAATATATAGGCAATTCTGTATAGTACCGGAGATCATGGCACACATTGTGAAGGAGCAGTTTCCGGGCTATCTCAAACAACTCCCACTCCTGGAGAGCTTTACCGAGCTGGCACAGATCACAATTTTAGATGTGTTTCTCCTTGTTACCGTTTCTGGGATTATTCGTTCTAATAGGATCCTTATAAATTTACCAAATTTACCAAATAGTTTACCTAGTTCTCTTCAACAAGAAAAAACAACAGAAAGATAGGAAAAAGAGATATTTAACTATCTACCTTAGTACTACCTAAAAACTACCTACATTTTATATTAGCCTATAAACTACCTAAAAACTATCATTTGAGAGAGTCTTACTACTAACTCTTCGGCCTAGCTAACCAGGCTGAGCCTATACTATTTATATAATAATATATAATAATACTTATTATATATATTTTAATTATTATTTATATATACAATTATATGAAAATAACTCTGTACTCTCTCCCAGAGATATTTTGCAGATACTGCATATATATTTTTTATTTAATTTTCTGTATATATTTTGCTTTCACTTCAATAGAATATAAACTCCTTAAGTCAGGGACTGTGTTTATTTTGTTTATTTTGTCAGCATCTAGCACAGTGCCAGGCACATAGTTGAGACTTAATGAAGAAAGCTTATTTTAAATTACCTCCAAGGTCTCTTTAATTTCTAAATAGTATAATCCTATGATTTGTTAGCATGAAAAGAGGCAATTCCTTTCATTTGGAAAATCTAGTAGGGGTCAAAGAGGTGGCTCAGTGGATTGAGAGTCAGGCCTAGAGACAGGAGGTCCTTGGCTCTACTTTGGCCTTAAACACTTCCTAGCTCTTTGACCCTGGGTGAGTCACTTAACCCCCACAGATTAGCCCTTACCATTCTTGTACCTTGGAACCAATTCTCAGAATTGATTTTAAGATGGAAGACAAGGGTTTAAAAAAGAAAGAAAAGAAAATTTCCAAGTCTTTAAAATGTGTGATGTTGAATGAAGATGCTGTATTTTATGAAAGTGAATAGAGGATGCTGTGGAGAAGCAAAAAGATAAGAGATAAAATTCAGCAAGAAGATTCTAGATGAATCACCATGAATCTGGTAGCTAATGGTGCTATCACAAAAGAGCAAATATTCCTTTAAACTGAGTGTAATCACTGACAATAAAGAATTCTTTCAAAAATGCTGATTGTATGTTAAAGGAAATCAAAGAAGAAAATTAATCTAGAAAAATACATGAGAATCATCAATGTCAGGAAGTTGGAGGATGAAAGAATGTGATGCAGAGAAGAAAGGGAAGAAGGATGATCACCGGACATTTGGAGCTTTATGATAGATATGAGATGCTTTCCGTAGACAGTGGTGGGAACTTGTTTTGTTCCAAGAATGACCTAGAAAACTAGAACAAAAATAATTAATATGGAACTGAAGAAGTAAGGAAATAGAGCAAGTATGTAGACTAAATAAGCTTGCATCACCATGCCTAAATAAACTATCACTTACAATAGGAGTCTTTAATTAAGAGTGACAAGGGACACCCTCACACCAACCTTTTACTGATAAGGAAACTGTGGTAATTTTCCCAAGAGCATAGAACTAGTCAATGGCACAGCTGAGAATCAATCCCAGATTCTCTGACATGAAATCCAACACCTTTTAAAATATATTATATTGCTTCTACAAAAAAAACTGGCATCTATGAATTGAGTTGCTATAGAGAATAGAAAAGATGATGCAATATTAGGCAATTTTTTCTGATATAACTCTAGAGCATATTATTTAATAAATTGTTAGTATTTAGAAAGGAATTGATTCATTGTGGATTTCTTTACCTCCTTTTCTTTGTTTAAAACATGACTGTTTACAAGACAAATATGTAAAGAAAGTGTATCTACAATAAGAAGCTCTCATTTATCAAGCATTTTATAGTTGATAAGGTACTTATTTCACAACAATCCTGAAAGATGTTTCATGCCTAATATTTCCCTCATTTTTTCAGCAGAGAAACTGAAACATAGAGTTGATACATGGTGAGATAAGGAATAAATGGAAAAGCCAGGAGTTAACTGATTTCAAGTCCAATTTGCAATGTATTTATTGTATAAAGCTTGGTATTGCTGTAATTATATATATATATATATATGTATATATATACATATATATATTTTTAATGAAAAAGAAACTGTGGCATAATAGAGTGCTAGATTTGGGGCAAAGACAACCTAGGTTCAAATTTCATCTTCAATTCTTACCATGTAACCATAAACACAGCCTCAGTTTCCTTGTTTGTAATATGGGGATAATAATACTGGTAGTACCTGTTTATAAGTTAATAAAAGTATTGTCTATTATGGACATGTAATATTGCATATAATGAATCCAGGAGAACTCAATATAAAATAATTAGATATTCTCATTTGACAAATAAAGCCTCCCAGCCAGTGGGAAGCCTTATGGTAGGAAAATAGAAAAGGGATAGAAGTTCTGGATCCTGCAAAGGGCGTGAAGGAGCCAACCTTTGAGATGTCAATAATGAGTCAGAGATCAGTTATTATTAATATTTTGGAGTTGCAGCCATGCCCCGATCAATGGACGTCACTGAAAGGCTATTTCCATCCAGAGATCCCAATTTAACACTTCACGGGTCAGAGAATGATAAAGCTCAGCTAGGAGAATGAATAGAGACTAATAGAGAGAATTAGAGAATGCTAGGTATTAGCATTGGAAAAGAAAGAGACACCTGGCTGAAGGCCAGGCCTCAGGTAGAGATAGAGGAGAGAGAAAGGTGGAAAGACAGTGTTGAGCAAACCTGTGAGATTGTCCAAAAAGGAGGAGCTGGCCATGGCTTCCCTATTTAATCTCTTTGATACACAAATGAACTCAATACATATTGATAAGTTACACAGTGTCTCAATACATATTGATGAGTTGCATAGTGTATTGTCATTAGATAATTGCAAATTAGGACAAGGTGAAGGTGGAGTTTTTATCCTCAGGTGAGTGAGACAAAGGGAAGCCAGGTTTCCCGCCCTAACTCCAGCCATGCTGGGAACCGAGTCCATTGCCATGCGCAGAATGACCATGTGCCCATTCACAATCCTTGTCTCTCCATAATACCCATGGGCTGGACTGCTACAACAAAAGAACTGAATATGCTAATTAATGAATTTGCTAGTTCTAATATCCCCATGTCTTTGAAATAGATATAAAAATAAATGGATATTTCTCTTTTAAAATGTGACTTGTTTCAGTAGTGAACATTCAAACAAATAAACTCAAACAAACATTCAGAAACCCCATCCTACATATTTTTCCCCCATTGGTATACCCTTATGTAAAATAGCATTTGTTTGAATATGACTTCTAAATTATACTGACATATTTGTTGCCTTTACAATTATATTTAATTATTTCTGGCCACTTCAGTAAAACAGAGTTTACATTTTACTCTCCCTTTTACTCTGGAAGTGGTGCTATCAAAATCTTAAGTGAAATGCCTCAAAGGGAGCAAAACTTTCTCCTGTTTGTTTGGGAAACTTCTGGAGAATTTCTGTTTCCAAAACTGATGGCAGAGAGCTTTCAACAGCACTCAATTCAGTTAGAAAATGCAATTTTATAAAGAGAAGACATAGTGATGACAGATATATAATTAGATGACTATGTTTTCAGCCAGAAAATTACATCAAGTTTCAGAGCACCATACGCTTACCTTCTGCTTAAGCACTGAAATATATGGGCCCATCTATGATAACAGAAAATTAAAGTGTAAGAGGAAGACAATATGGAACAGACTACAAGTAATATTGACTCGTGTGTGTGTGTGTGTGTGTGTGTGTGTGTGTGTGTGTGTGTGTGTGTGTTTATGTTTGGCATAAGGGTAGAGAAATGAACTTGTGCTGCAATTCATTCAACAATTTTTGAATTGATGCCTTTTTTGGGTATATCACACTTATTTCTGAATATGCCACTTTCCACTCATTTTGAAATTTCTTTTGTACTAGAGAAAGATAATTAAGCAGTGCCAACTTGGAAAGTAGCCATGTGTGATTGCATATGCAATGTTCTTCACCAATAGTCTTCCACTCCTCTACTAAGAAGGATAATGTTTAATACTCTGTTTTTAAGGACCAATATTATTCATTGGGGTTAATCTGATGAACAATTATTCATTGAACTCATTATATACCTGTTGTAGCTGTGAGGAATACAAAGAAATATAGGAGACAAGCTGCCCTCTAGATGTTTGCAATATGGATGAATATTCACATGGAAGGATAATAATAAAATTTAGTATAGGTTTAAGCCCCAAGATTTGGATGGAAACAGATTAATAAACATTTAAGTGCTTACTATATGCTAAACACTGAGATTATAAAAAGAGACAAAGAATAGTCTCTCCTGTTAAATAGTTTATAATTTAAGTAGGGGAAGACAATATAGAAACAAATATATATATACATATATATAATATATGTACATATATGGCAAGCTATATATAAAATTAGAGGAGATGGTTCATAAGATTTTTTTGTTTTAGTTGGGGAAAATTTTTGCATCTTAGACAAGGGACCACTTCTGGTACCCTTAGTTGGACTTAGGAAAGGATGGCCAACAGAGATTCTGGTTTACTGGAAAGAGGTAATGGGAGAGGAATTCACTCTTTTGGTAAGTCATTCAATAAACCTTTATCAAGCATGTATTACATGCCATGAACAAGGTTGAGTGCTGAGGATTAAAAGAAAAGATAATCCCTGCCCTCAAGGACTTCACAATCTAATGACGGAGATACCAAATAACTCAGTACAATCTATATATACAAGAAAAATGAAATAATCGTTGCAGGAAGTGGAAGAGAAAATGGAAAAGTTTTTTTGTAGAAGATACGATTTTAGCTGGAACTTGTAGGAAGCCAAGGAAGCCAGGAGGTGGAGATGTGGAGGGAGGGATGTATCCCAAGTATGGGGGACAGCCAATGAAAATGTCCAGACTCAGGATAAAGAGTAACTTGTTTGAGGAAGAACAAGGAAACCAGAGTACATGGTGAAGTATAACTTGTACTAGAAAGGGTAGGGTGAGGAATACCAAACGGAATTTTATATTTGATCCTGTAATAGAGAGGGAGAGGGAGAAGGGGGGGGGGTGGGACACACATGGAGAGGTTTGTACTTCTTAGGAAGCATTAGGATTCCTAATTAGAAAGATCACATTGACAGCAAAGTGGAGGGGGGATTGTAGTTGGAAGAGACCTGTACCACCTCTATCAATAAGTAGGCTTTTGCAGTATTCCAGGTATGAGGTAATGAGGGCATGCACCAGTACTGTGGCAGTATCAGAGAAAAGAAAGAGGTGTATGTTAGAAATGTTATGAAGGTAAAATATTAAAATTTAAAAATTACAATTACCTTGGGGAAATGGGGGTTGGAGTTGTGAGAGTCAGCAATGATGATGTATAGGCTGTAAGCATGAGAACCTGGGAGGATGATGGTATTCTTGACAGTAATAGAGAAATTTGGATAGGGGGTAGAATTTTGATGAAAGATAATAAATTTAGCTATAGCAGGAAAAGGCTAATGCTTAGGAGTGCCCAATGCTAATTGAATGCCCTCTCCTACCCCAATCCTGCATCTCTGTATTGGTTATTCTGGAACCCAGATCCTTTTGCTTCTAGTGTTCCTAGTCTTGGTCCTACCTCCTAGCCCCAGAATCTCATAAAAGTTTTGCCTAAGAGAGAACAATGGTATTACCATTCCCTTTTGTGCAGATATCCTGTTCATTGTGTTTGAGGTTTAAAGATTAGGGTATTGCTCATCATTCCCATCCTTACAACCCTGACTCCAGTTTGGGCATGATTGGGAGAGTCAAGATATTGGAGGTAAAGAATGTAAAGGAAGAGAAGATGCCTGGCTTTGGCTTTCTCAGAGTTCATTCTTAGAAAGAGCAGAGTGTTGGTGGTCCTGAACCTTTAAACTCTCCTGTGTGATCAGTTTAACCACTCCCTTCACAGCCACTATGCCAATTTGGGTCCCATTAGATTCAGGCTGCACCTGGGACTTTGACCCTCTGGTTTTGGCTCTATTTTGACTTAATAAAAAAAGAAGCAGGAACAATAGTAGAAATGTTTAAGAACATATGAGAATGTAGTTCATGATTCGGTTAATATGCAAGTTTAAACTATTAAGATAATAGGAATGCAGTAAGTATTTCTGCATCTGTTAATGTCACTTTTTACAACTTACTCTAAATATTTCTCTTTGAAGTAGGGAATCCAAGTATCTTTCATACCTAACTTGGATCCTGTAAAGATTAAAATTTATGGAATATGGGGAGACTGAGGCATCTGAGGCAGGTAGAAATTAGTTTCTCTCTGCAAGGAGTATTATATTTTTTAGAGGTTTATTAAAGGTTAAAGATTAAAAAAATATACAAGTAAGAAACATGTGCCTAGGCTAGAGGCCTAGACAAAATAACCTCACATCATGGAAGAGACGCCTCTGCTCCAAAACCGGAAGTCCAAAACAGTCGAAAAGCCAAGACCTCTTTCAAAAGCCTTTGAATCCACTTAAATACCTTCTCGATCTCGGCCCAGGTGAGATTACAAGGCATTCTGGGGAAGTGGAGCAAAGGCTCATGGGGATTGTAGTCCTGTATTCGAGTCTATTTTTTACAATCCACTTACAGATTTATTTTCATATTATTAAATAGTTCCATTTATCATTCCTATCTTTATTATTAATTTTTGTCAGATTTTTATATTTGATTGCAGAGCTGGTTTGTGAAATCTTATCTTTCCCCATCTTTGCCTCTGTATCTCTTTCTCTATAGTTCAATGGTTTTATATATACATGTGTAATATATATCTAGACATATATGATAGGAACTAAGATTGTCATCTTTAATAAAGAAAAAGATACAGAGTATGTAGAAATAAGATTATCTGTAGAAAAAGAAATCAATCAAGTTGGCAAATTGCATTTATAGGACAAAGTGCAAAATGTTTGTTTTAGATAGTTTTTATTCAACAAATTTGTTGAGAAGATGGTTAAAAATGCTACATGGAAAAGTAGAAACCGTTTTGTTCAATTTCAGTGACATTGATGTATTTTTTACATCATGAAATCTTGCTATATTTCCAACAGCAATCTTTGATATAGTACTTTACACAATTGCCTCAAAGGGCTTTTGGAGATAAAAGTATATATTAAAGATTGTAAATTGGCTGCATCCAATTTATATATAATAGAAACCACTGCAGAGACAAAATTCAATAGATAGGGAGTTGTATTAAAGTTGGATAACTTGGAGAGTTTGGATTTAGAAAAATCTCCAAAGATAACAACTCTCATTGTACTCTCATCAACTATAGTTCAATATCAACTGTTTGAATTTACATATGATTAAGTGATTATCATTGGCTATTCTCTGTTCTTGCTCAAGGATATACAGAATTTATAATTCTGGGTTAATAAAATCAGATAATTTATTGTCTCTAGAATAGTTTTCCAATCTATTGAAAGCCACCAACTTCAACTATTTACAGTAATGATAGACAATGAAATTAATTCTTTACATTCTGGATAACCATTATAGACAACCTTTTTAGAAGAAAATGTCAACTGTGTTTTCTCCTTTGAAACAAATGTTACAGCAAAGTGCCTTCTCACATAGTGCCTTGACTGAGAAAATGCTTTGCTTACATCAGTAAATAGAACAGGGGTAACTTATTTGCTGTGTTCTTAAATTTTCTATAACATTGTAAATATTTTTTTAGCAAAACTGAACTCTCACTGAGATTTGCAGAAGTGCTGACTCAGAAGTACTTATAGAAGTAGCAGAGAACTGGAAATAAAATAGATGCTGATAAACTGGGGAAACGTGGTATAAGAATGGAATGGAATATTACTGTGCTATAAGAAACAATAAATATGAGAAATACAAAGAAACATGGAAAGACATTTGAAAAGATGCAAAATGAAGTAAGCAGAAACAAAAATAATAAATACAATAACTATAATAATGTAAATGGGAAGAAGAACAAAACAATTAAAAATTAAATGCTGTGAAATTATAATGTCCAAGTTTGGTCCCAAAGGAGAAAAATGAGATGGCACCTTCCCTTGCTCATTTGTAGAAACAGAGGGCCATTTATATGAGATAAAGTGTGTAATAGCAATTTTTGATATGTTGTTTAGGTCTGCAGAACTTTTTTATTTATTCCTTTATACTTATTTTAAGGGATGATTCTCTAAAAACGATGGGGGAAAGAATACAGTAGAAAACACAGATGATGTAAAAACAAATAACATCTGTAAAAATATGTTTCTTAAAAAAGGTTTGAAATCACTTTTAAGGCTTAATTGATCCAGAAACTAAGGTTCACTTCATCAGTAAAGTTTCTTGGTGATCTAGGTCAAATTTTTTAAAGCCAGCTCAGAAAGAGTTAATAAGTCTACCCTCAGACTTCTGACTGACTGGCAGACCAACATGGTCAACACAGAGCAGGAAAGTTTTAATAGCTGTTAAATATCCTTTCCATTCTTCAGATAAATAAACATTTTTGATAACTATTTAAAAATAAGTGTTACGATTCAAAAGGGATGAAACTGTTTTTTTTTTACCTGTCCATTTCAATCTCTGTATAATCATGGATAGGAATATAGGAACTGGCAGGCCTTTATGTAATAGTGGTTCATATTCAGATAGCTCTTGAAAGTCCCGCCACACAACTCAGGAGACTGGAGCTTCATTTACCCTTATAGAGAGTAGGAGGTCAGCCATGGCTGAGTGATCACTCCCTCATTTGTCAATGTTCACAAGAGGTATAAAATTATATCCATTACACATCAGATAGTCAGTCTAGTGGTATGCATCTTTTTGAAAGGATTTGGGGGGAAAAACACTTTGCTGGTGGTTCTGAGAAGCAGAGGCAAAGAGTCCTAATCCAGATATAGAGGGTAACAATTAGTTTAATCTCCACCAATTTATCTCCACTCCTACCAAAATCATATTACACAAAAGACAACCATGAAAAACAGAAAAACACTTATTAAAACAAGCTGTACAATAGAATTTAAGGGAAGGTATGCAGATAAGTGTAGAAGGTGATAGAGCTTAGAATCAGTAGTTCTGTGACTAGGAGCAAATGAAATCTTCACTTAGTTTAGGAGAGAACAATCTCATTCACTCTTCACAGGCTGAGGTGAAGGTGCCATAGCTTGATGATTGGTTTCTGACACAAGTCTCTCCCAATTCCAATCCATCTTCCATATAGCTGCCAAAGTGACTGTCCTAAAAGGCAGGTCTGACCTTCTCACACTCCTATTCAATAAACTCCCAAGACTACAGGATGTAAAAGAAGAATATGCAAAAGAGAGGAAGATGCAAAAGAAGGAAATCTGACCCAATGAAGCAAGAAGCAGTCAATGTGGGGGAGGGGCAGAAAGGAAGAGACCCAGGATTCAGGGGAGAGCAGAGGCTGAGTAGAACTCCAAACTGCCACTTCAACTCACTCCTTCAGCTAAGAGCCTGACAAGAAGATCTGAGAGGCTGGAGGTCCCCCCCCCCCTCCCTGCCACCAACTTCTTCCTAGTGATCTCTGGAAGACTTTTGCTCACCTCACCAGGAAGAAGCCATCTACTGAGGAAATACTTTTTTCTCCTCTTCTTTCTCTCCCCAATCAGCCCTGAACTCCATCAATTAACCAGATTAGTTTAGGATTAGAGAGAAATCAGCAGCTGACCAGAAAAGGGGTCAAGGTTGAGAGCCTGGATCCCCGAGAGTTGTGTGGGTCAGTCTTCCAGTTGTTAGGGACTCCTGCCACCCACTTTCTTTACCTAAACCTCCAATTTTCCATTCCCCGTGTGATTCTCTATTAAAGTGTTACTATCTAGATCAGACCTGACACCAAATAAGTGGACTGAAGATTTGGGGAGAACCACCCCTCTCCCCAAATAAGGAGCATTAGCTCAAGACCAGGTCTGAGGAGTGAACTCAGATCTCAAAGGGGAAAGTGGCAGTTGGGGTATTGGGAGGATCCAGAGACAGGAAAATCTATCCTGCCTCTTAACAACAAGGGATGCAGTGGGTTATTTCTCTTAAACCCTCTCCTCCAGTCCTTAACCTCCACCTCCCAAACCCAATCTCTGAGGTGATATACTCTGCCCCTCAGGAAGACAAACTCAGGTTCTCTTCACTAAGGGGAAGAGAGGGGAAGATCAGCCTCCTCTCTCTCATTCTCTCAACCCTTTCCCTCCCTCTCCCCAATTCACCAGTGTAGGTGGGGGTAACCTCCCTTATTGGCCTATATTACAAGGATCAAACAAAAACCCTCTGTTTGGTTTTTGAATTCCTTCATAAATTAACTCTCTATCCTGACATCTTTCCATTATTCTTAGACCTTTTATGACATCATCCAACCTCTCACTATATATGTACTCCTCAGTCCAGTGACAATCCACTTGCTGGTTCCACTAACAAGACATTCTGTCTCTTGGTTCTAGGCGTTTTCTCTGACTGTTCCACACATCTGCAATGCTCTCCTTTTCCTCCTCATCCCTGCTTCCTGGCTTTTCAGACTTCAATGGCTTCTTTTAGTTCTCTTCTCAAATCTTACCTTCTAATGGAAACCTTTTCTCATCCCTTTTAATTTTAATGTCTTCCCTGTTATTTCCTACTTACCCTGTACATAGTTTGTTTGTACTGATTGCTTGTTCTTTTCCCCATTAGATTATGAACTCTTCTTTGGTAGGGACTCTTTTTTGCATTTCTTTGTATCCCTGGTTTTTGCCACTTAGCCTGGCATGTAGTAGGCCCTTAATAAATATTTTTTGACTGATTGAAACCCAATGCTCTATCCACAGAGCCACCTAGCTACCATAAGGATACTTTCATCTCAGAATTAGAATCACTTGCTCCTCAAATTTTCCTAAGTCACCTTGAATGAATCTTTCACCACTCTCATATTCTTCCATATAGCATAAAATCCTTCGTACTCAATTCTAAGCAGTTCAGAGTGCAGAGACTATTTTTGCTTTTAATCTAGGTACAAACACAATGCCTTACCTCTACTAGGTGCTCAATAGATATTGTGAAATGGATTTGAATTAATACTCTTTTCCTGAGTATTTAAAACATTGTGTACTATAGGTAGGAAGGGCAGCACTCTTGCTTAAAGAGTTTTTTTCATTTTTTGTGACAGTAAAGAAGTATTAGAGTAGTGGGCTTGCTGGCTACATTGGGTAGTATTTGAATAGAATAAGTAGGGGTTTTTCATTGAAATGGTGAAGAAAAAGAAAAGCCTGGTGCATATTTTGTATGGATGAGAGAAAGCAATTCAGCCATTTTACCTCTGATCATTACAGTTCAACTAATGAAAAATACAAAGATAATTTGAAGACATTTCCTATAATGTAGGATAATGTAAAAGCATTGAATTTGTGCCAAAACATATTTAGGCTAGCAGATGAATTGGGGACAAATGTTCCAATAGAGCTGTACTGAACGTGATAACTTTAGTTAATGCTTATATAGATAATTACTGCTTTTAGAGATGTTTTTTCTTCCTTGGGAAATAATTAGCCTTTAAGCTTGTTAAAGTATCCATATCAAACAGTGACTTAAAAAAACTAAATGGTAGAGTGGCAGTAATACTTAAATATATCTGTGATCTCACTGATGTAGGTATTCTAATCTTATGAGCAAAGATCAAAATCTATCCAAGAATTCTGCAAATTCTAGATTGCCATGACTATACTTAAAGCCATTCCAGTGTGGAAGAATTTGGCAGAGCTTATGCTCTGTTGGCAAGACCTACCTTACTATGCCACAATGAGGCATCAGAATAAGGACTTTCTAAGTCAAGGTGGTATTGGGTGGGTGTCAAAAAGAAAAGTAAACAGGTCAGATTAATGTGTGAAGAACCAGATTAGCATAGAAAAATACAAACATTTCTTTCACATACCTGAAAATACACCAGCAGAAACAGGGCTATCTTTACCTACCAATACATGAGAAATAATTTAAATGAGTAAATTGCACACAAGAGCTTGAATGAAGGAAGAAATGAAATAAGGGGAATAGTATTGCTGATCCTTTTAATGTTACCTAATAGTTATTTTATCTTACTAGGGAATGAAATGTTTCTAATAACAATAAAATCACAACATTATAGACACCAAAAATATTATACTTGTTAAATGTTTTGAACATCAAGATTAAATTATTTTTATAAGAATCTTTTAAATTTTTGAAAGGAAAGAGTTGCTTTTTAATTGAAAACTTATATTTCATCGAAGATTATAAACAACATCTATGCATCATTTATTTACTAGAAAGTTAGTCTTTTTGTACTATGTGTTGGGTTTATTGTAAAACAACAGATTTAAGTAAATTTATTTCACACATTAAAATAATACATAAGCAGGTATATTGGTTAATACTTTAATGGCTCTTCAACCTCATTAATGTGTGAGCCCTCAATCAGTTCAAGTAACAGCCCATTTGAACATTCTTATGTTGTATAATTCTTGTCCGTATTGCCCAGAGATCATCTGTGAAGAAGTATTCAGGAGGCCTTCCTCTTTTAAAAACTTGTGGGTATTAGTGGAATACTTTGACTCCTCCTTACTCTTGTTGCATGATGATTCATTTTTCCAATCATACACTTCTTTGATGATACCCTTAATACTATTTCTTATGCATAGGTATCACTAGACACATATTTATTGCATCCTACTTGTCCCCACCAGCTATCTTTTTATTTACTTCAGGTTACCCTGATTTAAGCTCCTCAGAAATTATGTTGTTCTTTTTTTTTTTTTGCCTCCATATGACATCCTTTTATTTTTTTTAAACATTATTTTATTTGGTCATTTTCATACATTATTAATTGGAAACAAAGATCATTTTCTTTTCCTCCCCCCACCTCCTCCCACCACCACCTCCCCTAGTCAACGCATGATTCCACTGGTATCACGTGTCCTTGCTCCAAACCCATTTCCTTGTTGGTCTTTGTATTAGGGTGCTCATTTAGCGTCTCTCCTCAATCATGTCCCCTCCACCCCTGTAGTCAAACAGTTGCTTCTCCTCAGTGTTTTTACTCCCACCTTTTGTCCTCTGCTTGAGGATACTGTTTTTCCTCATAGATCCCTGCAGATTGTTCAGGGACATTGCTTTGAGACTAATGGAGAAGTCCATTACATTTGATTGTACCACAGTGTGTCAGTCTCTGTGTACATTGTTCTTCTGGTTCTGCTCCTTTCGCTCTGCATCACTTCCTGGAGGTTGTTCCAGTCTCCATGGAACTCCTCCACTTTATTATTCCTTTTAGCACAATAGTATTCCATCACCAACATATACCACAATTTGTTCAGCCATTCCCCAATTGATGGGCATCCCCTCGTTTTCCAATTTTTGGCCACCACAAAGAGCGTAGCTATGAATATTCTTGTACAAGTCTTTTTCCTTATTATCTCTTTGGGGTACACACCCAGCAGTGCTATGGTTGGATCAAAGGGCAGACAGTCTTTTATCACCCTTTGGGCATAGTCCCAAATTGCCCTCCAGAATGGTGGGATCAATTCACAACTCCACAAGCAATGAATTAGTGTCCCCACTTTGCCACATCCCCTCCAGCATTCATTACTTTCCTTTGCTGTCATGTTGGCCAATCTGCTAGATGTGAGGTGATACCTCAGAATTGTTTTGATTTGCATCTCTGATTATAAGAGATTTAGAACATTTTTCATGTGCCTATTAATAGTTTTGATTTCTTTAGCTGAAAACTGCTTATTCATGTCCCTTGCCCATTTTTCAATTGGAGAATGGCTTGATTTTTTGTACAACTGGTTTAACTGTTTATAAATTTGAGTAATTAGACCTTTGTCAGAGGTTTTTCTTATGAAGATTGTTTCCCAATTTGTTGCCTCCCTTCTAATTTTAGTTATATTGGTTTTGTTTGTACAGAAACTTTTTAATTTGATGTAGTCAAAATTATTTATTTTACATTTTGTGACTCTGTCTAAGTCTTGCTTGGTTTTAAAATCTTTCCCTTCCCAAAGGTCTGACATGTATACTATTTTGTGTTCACCTAATTTACTTATAGTTTCCTTCTTTATGTTCAGGTCATTCACCCATTCTGAGTTTATCTTGGTGTAGGGTGTGAGGTGTTGATCCAAACCTAATCTGTCCCACACTGTCTTCCAATTTTCCCAGCAGTTTTTGTCAAATAGTGGATTTTTGTCCCAAAAGCTGGGGTCTTTGGGTTTCTCATAGACTGTCTTGCTGAGGTCACTTGCCCCAAGTTTATTCCACTGATCCTCCTTTCTGTCTCTTAGCCAGTACCAAATTGTTTTGATGACCACTGCTTTGTAATATAATTTGAGATCTGGGACTGCAAGGCCACCTTCCTTTGTATTTTTTTTTCATTATTTCCCTGCATATCCTTGATCCTTTGTTCTTCTAAATGAACTTTGTTATGGTTTTCTCTAATTCAGTAAAACAGTTTTTTGGAAGTTCAATGGGTATGGCACTAAATAGATAGATAAGTTTGGGTAGGATGGTCATTTTTATTATGTTGACTCATCCCACCCATGAGCAATCAATATTTTTCCAATTGTTTAGATCTAGTTTTAGCTGTGTGGAGAGTGTTTTGTAGTTGTGTTCATATAATTCCTGTGTTTATCTTGGCAGATAGATTCCTAAGTATTTTATATTGTCTAGGGTGACTTTAAATGGAATTTCTCTTTCTAATTCTTGCTGCTGAACTGTTGGAAATATATAGAAATGCTGATGACTTATATGGGTTTAGTTTGTATACTGCAACTTTGCTAATTTTGTTGATTATTTCCACTAGCTTTTTAGTGGATTCTCTAGGATTCTTTTTAATAAATCATCATATCATCGCAAAGAGTGACAGCTTGATCTCCTCATTGCCAATTTTAATACCTTCAATTTCTTTTTCTTTTCTAATTGCTACTGCTAGTATTTCTAGTACATGGTAAAAAATAGAGGTGATAATGGGCATCCTTGTTTTACTTCTGATCTTATTGGGAAGGCTTCGAGTTTATCCCCATTGCAGATGATGTTTGCTGATGGTTTTAGATATATACTGTTTATTATTTTTAGGAAAGGCCCTTCTGTTCCTATACTTTCTAGTGTTTTCAATAGGAATTGGTGTTGTATTTTATCAAAGGCTTTTTCTGCCTCTTATAGAGATAATCATGTGATTTTTGTCGGTTTGCTTGTTAATATGGTCAATTATGTGGATGGTTTTCCTAATATTGAACCATCCTTGCATTCCTGGTATGAATCCTACCTGATCATAGTGGATAACCCTTGTGATAACTTGCTGGAGTCTTTTTGTTAGTATCCTATTTAAGATTTTTGCATCTATATTCATTAGGGAGATTGGCCTATAATTTTCTTTCTCTGTTTTTAATCTGCCTGGCTTTGGGATCAGTACCATGTTTGTGTCGTAAAAAGAATTTGGTAGAACCCCTTCTTGGCCTATTCTGTCAAATAGTTTGTATAATATTGGGATTAGTTGTTCTTTGAATGTTTGATAGAATTCATTTGTGAATCCATCTGGACCTGGGGATTTTTTCTTGGGGAGTTCTTTGATGGCTTGTTCAATTTCTTTTTCTGATATGGGGTTGTTTAGGTAATTTATTTCTTCCTCTTTTAATCTAGGCAATTTATATTTTTGTAAGTATTAATCCATATTACCTAGATTGCCATATTTCTTGCCATATAATTGGGCATAGTAGTAGTAGTCTCTCGGTAACCGAGGATGACGATTGTCTTTGTGCTTTTTCATCTATGGTGTATAGATGAGTGTGCACAAAGACACTTGTGCATGGAGATTTAAGTGGAAAAGTTGTTGCACAGAGACAGTCCCACTCTCTCGGCGTTGGAAGCCTGGGTCCAGTGGCATGAAAAATCGTTACACCTGGAGACTTCCTCAGCTGCATTGGATGACCATGTTGTCCTTTGTGATCCAACACGCCCTAAGCACTCCACAGTGCTTTTCTGCGTCACCATCTCAGCCATTGAACCTTCTTATTGGTTTCTTCCATCTGTTCAGCTGAAGCAGTCTTCACATGCTGGGTGAGCAAAGCCCCAGTTCACCAGGGGTCTATGACCCAATGGCTACCCTCACAAGGTTTAGCTGGCCTGTCGAAGCCGTTGCCCGGGGTGTGGCCGCTGCCTCATGCTAGCAGCTATTGGGAGCCACAAGTAAGAGCTGGGTGTCAAGTGAGGGTCAGAGGCTGGAGAGTTGCCCTAAGAGGGCATGACAAGCCCTCCATACCAGAGATACTACCCCTCCCTGAGCACCCCATACACCCCATTGAGCATAGTAGTTTTTAATGATTGCCTTAATTTCCTCTTCATTAGAGGTGGGGTTTCCCTTTTCATCTTGGATACTGTCAATTTGGTTTTTTCTTTCCTTTTTTTTAATTAGACTGACTAGTACTTTGTCCATTTTATTTGTTTTTTCAAAGTACCAGCTTCTAGTCTTATTTATTAAATTAATACTTCTTTGACTTTCAATTTTATTGATTTCTCCTTTGATTTTTAGGATCTCTAATTTAGTCTTCATCTGAGGATTTTTAATTTGTTCACTTTCTAGTTTTTTAATTTCTATGCCCAATTCATTGACCTCTGCCCTTCTTAATTTGTTTATATATGAACTCAAGGGTATAAATTTCCCCGAGTACTGCTTTGGCTGCATCCCATAGGTTTTGAAAGGATGTCTCACCATTGTCATTTTCTTCAATGAAGTTATTGATTGTTTCTACAATTTGTTCTTTAACTAGCCAGTTTTGGAGAATCATATTTTTTAATTTCCAATTAATTTTTGATTTATCTCTCCATGTACCCTTACTAATTATTATTTTCATTGCATTGTGGTCTGAGAACATTGCATTTATTAATTCTGCCTTTTTGCACTTGTTTGCAATGTTTTTGTGCCCTAATACATGGTCAATTTTTGTCAATGTACCATGTGCTGCTGAAAAGAAGGTGTATTCCTTTTTGTCCCTATTTATTTTTCTTCACATGTCTACTAACTCTAATTTTTCTAAGATTTCATTTGCTTCTCTCACCTCTTTCTTATTTATTTTTTGGTTAGATTTATCTAGTTTGGATAGAGGAAGGTTCAGATCTCCCACTAGTATAGTTTTTCTGTCTATTTTATCCTTGAGCTCCTCTAGTTTCTCCTTTAGAAATTTGGATGCTTTGCCATTTGGTGCATACATGTTGAGTACAGATATTTCCTCATTGTCTATACTGCCTTTTATCAGGATGTAATTACCTTCCCTATCTCTTTTAACTAAATTTATTTTTACTTTGGCTTTGTCAGATATCATGATTGCGACTCCTGCTTTCTTTTTATCAGTTGATGCCCAATAGATTTGGCTCCATCCTCTTACTTTCACTCTATGCGTATCTACCTTCCTCATGTGTGTTTCCTGCAGACAGCATATGGTAGGGTTTTGGATTCTAATCCACTCTGGTATTTGCTTGCATTTTATGGGTGAGTTCATTCCATTCACATTCAGAGTTATGATTACTAGCTGTGTATTTCCCAGCATTTTCATTTCTACTCCTGGTCATGCCTTTTCTTCTTTCACTATTTCCTTCTACACCAGTGTTTGTTTATAATCTGTACCCCTAGTTCCCACCCTTATTTTACTTCCATTTCTACCACCCTCCATTCTTATTCCCCCTCTTATATCCCCCTGTATTCTTTTTAACCCCCCCCACCCTCTCCCTCCTTTGTACTGCTTCCCTCCCCACTAGTCCATTTTCTACCCTTCTATTCCCCTAGAGGGCGCAAATCTATTCTCTGCCCCAATGAATTGGATTGTTCTTCCCTCTTTGGGTCAGTTTCAAAGCATGTAAGAGTTGAGTTTTTCCTATCTCCAACCTCTTTACTCTTCCAGTGTATGGATGTTCTCCTCCCTCCCATCATGAGCTACTTTGTGACATATCAATTTAGCCCCATTTGTTTCTTTTCCCATTTCTTTTAGTATTAGTCTCTTTTTTTTAGTTCTGGTTGTGTGTGTGTGTGTGTGTGTGTGTATGTGTGTATATATATATACATACAGACACACACATATGTATATGTATTTATGCATGCGTATATCTATATACTTATTTATGTCTTGTCCTTTCATCCTATACAGTTTGTCACTCTTCCCTCTAAGTGTAATTCTTCTAGCTGCCCAGGTGATAGCAACAGTTTTTAAGAGTTACCAATGACTTATTTTCTCATAGGGATACATATCATTTTAACTTATTGAGTCTCTTAAAAATTTTGTTGTTGTTGTTTTGTTTTGTTTTTCTTTTTCCCTCTTTTTAAATTACCTTTTGATGATTCTCTTGAGTTCTGTGCTTGGACATCAAATTTTCTGTTCAGATCTGGTCTTTTCTCTACAAATGCTTGGAATTCTTCTGTTGTGTTGAATGACCATACTTTCCCCTGTAAGAATATAGTCAGTTTTGATGGGTAGTTGATTCTTGGTGGTAGACATAGTTCCCTTGCTTTCCAGAATATCATATTCCATGCCTTTCGGTCCTTCAATGTGTATGCAGCCAGATCCTGAGTTATCCTTACTGTGTTTCCATGGTATCTGAATGGCTTCTTCTTGGCAGCTTGTAATATCTTTTCTTTGGTCTGATAGTTTTTGAGTTTGGCTATAACATTCCTGGGTGTTGTCAGTTGGGGATTAAATACAGGAAGTGATCTGTGGATTCTTTCAATCTCCACTTTCCACTCTTGTTCTAGGATATCGAGACAGTTTTTCTGAATAATTTCCTGTAGTATTATGTCCAGGCTTTTTCTTTTGTCATGGTCTTCTGGTAGACCTATGATTCTTAAGTTGTCTCTTCTCGAACAATTTTCTAAATCATCTCTTTTGTGAAAGAGATGCTTCATATTTTCCTCAATTTTTTCATTCTTTTGGTTTTGCTTCATAGTATCCTGTTGCCTTGTGAGGTCACTTAATTCCAGTTGTTGTATTCTAGTTCTTAAAGACTGGATTTCATCCCTGGCTTTTTGGTTATCCCTGTCATTCTGGTCTGATTTTCTTTGGAGGTCATCTTTCATCTTCTTTACATCGTCTTTCCTCTCCTTTTTCCAATCTTTCATTTCTTCACCTCATCTTTCATCTCCTTTGCCTCATTTTCCAGATGGTAATTTTGGCTTTCAAGACACTATTTTCTCATTTTAGTTCAAGTGCCTCTGTTTCCAGATGACTTATCTTAATTTTTAAGTTCTTTCCCCAATTGTCTTCAGCCTCTCTTAATTGTGTTTTGAGTTCTTCTAGAGCATGTATCCAATTTTTTGGGATTTCTGATTTATCATTTGCTGTTCTCTCCCCCTTTGTTCCATTTGCTGAGTTGAAGCTGTCTACTGTGGTTTCTTTCTTCTTTTTCTGTTGTTTGCTCAAATTCACCCCTTCTTTACTCCCTGTATTTGTCTGTGCTCTTGCTCCACTCATTTTTTTTTTTGGTTTGAGGGCTTCTGTCAGTCTCCCCTCTTGGAGCTGTAACAGGAGATCTCTCAGTGTAGTCTTTGGTGGAGGTTTGTTGGGGTTTCAGCTTCCCTGTCATCTGGAGGCTTTTGATTGCATTAAAGTCCAGCAGTCAATGAGGATGGGTGTGGAGCCTGGGCTTCCCTGAGTTCTGGAGACCTTTGATGGGATTAAGTTCAGCTTAGTTGTGCTGGGTGTGCTCTGAGTCCAAAACTTCCTGGAAGGCTGGAGCAAATATGGAGGATGTCCACAGCTCTGGCCAGGCTGCCAGGTCTATGCTCCCTCTCTAGCTCCTTCCCCACTGTCTGTGTTGGACGCTCTGAACTTATAACAGCCCTGGTTGCAATGTATGCCCTCCGGACAAGTACCTTTGCCCGCCCAGAAGTTCCTGCTGCCGCTGGAGTCTGGGAGTCTCAGGGTTCTGGGTGGGAGGGGGGATGGGTCCTGGGACCTTCCTTCTGTCTTCCCCTTAAACCCAAGCATTCGCAGATTCTGGCTTTTTGGGGGGGCATACCTTTTGAATTAAGTCCAGGAGGAGGCTTCCTTGGCTCTGTCTTGTTAAGTTTGTTTTTCAGTCCCCTGGGAGCATTCAGTTTGTGAATGGTTAGGAAGGGTATTCAGAGGTCTGAACTTCTGCTCCTTCTAGGCCACCATCTTGACTCCCAGAAATTGTGTTGTTCTACATTTCATATCAATGCAGCAGCAGCAATATTATTTTTGTAATTTGTCTGGATCAGGGAGCAATTAGGACTCACTATGAACATTGTAGAATTTTCCAAATGAGGAAAGGACTTCTAGGAAACATGACTCCTGTCACTCATTTGAAGAACTATGACAGGTAAAAGGAACTAGACTTACTTGGCCCCAGAAGTCAGAACTAGGTACAGTGTAGGGGATTTTTAAAGAGACCAAATTAGGCATGATACCAAGAAAAACTTCCTAATTATATCTACCCAAAAGTAGAATGGACTCACATGTGAGGTCATGGGTTCTTCCTTAATGGAAATCTTCATGCAATGTATTTTCAAGAACAGAAAAAAGAGCTATCTGTTCAAAAATATATATGAAAAAGTTTCGTTTAAAGGCAAAACTAGAAACAACTTAAATATCTGACAATAGAGGAATTGCTAAATAAAAAGAGTGAAACATTTACAATATGAATTTCAGAGATGAAATCCAGTGGAAAAGTGAATGCTCTTGTGATTAGCTCACCAGAGATATTTAAATTAAATTTTGTGTCTGAAGAAAGACATTCAATTGACAAAGAATTCTGCTTTGACAAAGAAGTGGAGAGAAGACACGGACTCATTATATTGCAAACTTTCTTAGAAGCAAATGGGAAATTATACCTTAAAGCAATGAATGGGAAGGAACCAGTTTATTTTCTGCCTGCCATTATCATTAAGAAGTGAAACTCAATTCATTTAGAATTTTAGAGGTGTCACCATTTTAAGGCTCAACCAAATAGTAGGTATGAATTCCGGGGTCCAGAAGCTTGTGGGCACAACATTTTCTCCTTTATTCTGCTGGTACTAATATTAAACTGTGAGATAATAAAATCAATAACAAGAAGACTAAAAAACTACCTCAGGTGTCTCACTGATGACTTGCAAGTTACATAAAGATTTCATTGTTATTTTGAAATCTGAAGACCAAAACTACAAGAGTATAGGCAGTTCTTGCTTCGGTGCACAAATTACCAGAAAAAAAAAAAAACCCAGATTGCTGGACATATTAATAAAACATTTAATCAAGTAAAATATTATTTTGATAGACTAGAATACTCTAATGCAATTTAGACTAACAAGTATAAGAAAAACAAATAGGGCCTTATTATGAAATCACACAAATTAAAAAAACAAGCAAAAGGATGGAGTATATAACTACAAAAATGTAAGAGGAAAAGTAAATGAGAATGAATGAACAGAAGACTTTTTATGGGGAGGGAAAAATTGTTATGATGTTTTATGCATTAAAATACTGAAATATAAAAGGCCACTGCCTTTAGTTTAATTGGTTGTATTGATGTTCAGTGTTGATTTTTAATAATATATTAGTAAAAGACAGGGGGTCATTGAATTGAATTACATCTCTCTGCTTATTAAAGACTCTTCTATGATATTTTTTAAAATCCTTACCTTCCATCTTGAAATCAATACTATGTGTTGATTCCAAGGCAGAAGAGTGGTAAGGGCTAGGCATTGAGGGTTAAGTGATTTGCCCAGGGTCACAGAGTTGGGAAGTCTGAGGCCAGATTTGAACCTAGGACACCTCCATCTCTAGACCTGGCTCTCAATCCACTGAACTACCCAGCTTCCCCCTCTTCTATGATATTAATATATGCAAGAGACTTTTTATTGGGAGAAACTCCTTAAAGCTTTACTGTGTTCTAACAAGTAAAATAGCTGTTTTTGAAAAAGCAGGTTGTTACATTCATTTTCATTTCCTATTACTCACAACTCCATTAAAATGAATTCTACAGAAAATATTTTTATAAATGCGGGGATGATCACTAATTACTTAAATAGTTCAAGTATGTTTTATTCTATTTCTATGAGCTCTCCATTTCTGACACATATCATAAGCCCCTGTATTGCTGTGGCCAAATACCTTCATCCTGATGATGTATTTTCACACTTGAACTACACACATTCATTCTGTTCCAAGTCCCTACTTATTGCTGCTCTCTAATATGGTGGGATCTAGTATAGCCTTTGACAATCCAGGTACCACCATGAGGGAATGGAATAAAACTTTAGTGAAGGCAGCATTATTTAGCAAAATATATGATATCTTACTTCATATCTGAGATATATCCCTAAAAAGCTATGCAAAAGTGTGGTTTTTATAATGGGGAAATTGATATGGAAAGATAGTATAACATAATGTATAGAGAGGAGGCTCCAGGGGTCAGAAAGATCTGAGTTCAAGACCTCTCTCTGATAAATATCCTTTTAATGCCCCAGGCAGCTCTCCAAGTCTATATAACTTTCCAGGGCAGATGCTGATCTGCATTCATCAAAACAGTCAACCCAGAAAAAAAATCTCTATAATGATGAAATCAGAGATATATGACAAGAAAAAATGGTATTTGTATAGTGATTCTTTCAATAGTCATTTGTAAAATGAGCAGCCATCTACTAATTTGTCTTTTAAAAAGATATTTTTATATATCAGTTCCATTTAAAGAAACTTATATCTTACTATTTGACATTTCTATTTGTTTTACCTCAAATACTTGTTGATCATTTAACATTCTCTAAGCCAACACAAGCAATGAAATCAAGTCTGCTGCTATAACTCCAAATTACTCCCATCTTCCTCCAAGTATCAGATTTTTTTCTGAGTAGAAGCTTGATGTTTTAGGAGTGTGGGAAACAAATGTGAGCACCAGAGATCACAGGAAATTATGTTAAATCTTATGAGAAACATAAAATATGACAAGGGGTATAAATCAGCACTATATCCTTCAAATAATGTAGCATGGATGCTATTATCATTCTAGTGGCTAATATAACTTCAAACTGCATTCTCAATTTAAAGGGCTCCCTTTAATGTGAGACTATCAGTGACAATAAAAGCACTAAATGTGTTGCAATTCCAAATAAGCATTAAACTTTGGGGTGAGCCAGCAAAATGTCTGATAAAAAACATTTATTACTCTCACACAAAGAAGCAATCAAGTCATCTGCTAGATTCTTCTTTGCAGCAGTTGGAAAGGAATATATTAATATTGCTTGGATGGAATTTACAAGATAACAAAACATTATTGAAGAGCAAGTGAAAAGTCTGGGTTAGAAAGAACTCTGGAAGTCTTGGCCCCCAACACTGGCAACCCCATCAGTTTTCCATTCCTAGCAATAAACTTTAAATCAAAATAAATTATGTTTATTGGGCATTAAAAAAGTCTGATCAGCTAAGTTAAGGAGGCATTCATTTAACTGGCAATATATGGAAAGCACAAAGTGGGACAAAACATGGAAAAACTCAGGTTATGGTCTAATTGTCAAGCAGAAAGTCATGGTCAAACCAAAAGTGGTTCTCAGAAAATGTAATTTCACTACAACTCAAGGCATCACTAGGGGTTTTGACTTCGAGAAAACAAAAAAGGTCAGTTTTATTCAGTAGCTATAAACCGTAATGTCACGAGAGTTTAACTATTTTTGGCTGTACTCATTTGGCTGTATTCATTTGAAAGATGGGACCTTAAGGCAGCAGAGCAGGACCTATTGTGTAGAATTGGTTCTTTTGGTCTTCTGCTGTTATCTATCTATCCAGCCTCGGTCTTTCCTCTGAGCTTTAGACCCATATAACCTATTGCCTTTTAGCTCTTTCTAACTGGATGATCCAGAGACATCTTGAACTCAACCTGTCTAAAACTGAGTGACCTACACCTCCTATTGTAAACTTCCCTATTTCTACTGAAGGTACCACTTTATTTCCATTCTCAAAAAAAACCCAAACATCTTAATCTCAATATTATCCTTGACTCCTCAGTTAGCAAAACTATCACATCACTCACATTCAACCTCTTTTTTCTACTCAGAGCTACCACATTAGTTCAATTCTTCATCCCCTCTGATCTGTAGATTACTACATCACTCTCCTAATTGGTCTGCCTAGAATCTTACTACTCCAGTGAGATATATACCTTTTATAAGAAGCTTTACATGATTCTCCTACTTACTAATGCCCTCATTCCCAAACTACTTCATCTATTTTGTATTTATTTACTTTGTGCCTATTCTGTGTCTACTCATATAGTATTTGTTGTCTTCCTCATTAGAAAATAAACCTCTTGCAGGTAGAGATGAAGTCTTTGTATTTGTATCCCCAGAGCTTAGCACAATATCTAGTACATAGTAGTCACAAAAAATGCATCTTTTAGAAAATGCAGGGCTATAGAGAGTCCCTTTGTTTGAATCTATTTATGAAAATTTGTGGATTTATTCAAAGTAGCAAAGTGTTGGAAAACAGAGGATATAACCAACAGACAAAGGCAAAGAGAAAAATGGGCCCATGATGCATGGATTTAGAGAGGCAGATATGAATAGTAGTCACAAAAGTCAAGGAAGAAGAAAATATCTAAAAGGAAATGTTCAATATCGTGGGAAAGGCTGTAGAGAGGTCAGGCACAAAGCAATCAAACCCAATGTAATAGTGAAGGGATTTCCAGTAATTCTTGAAAGAGAAGTTTTGGTTGAGCAGCGGAGTCAAAAGCAACATGTCAGAGGGTTGAGGAATAAGAAGAACAGAAGAAGTAGAAACAGGATCCTGACTGAAATGAAAATCTAAGATAATAGCTCAAAGGGATGGCAGAATTAAGTGAAACTTTTTTTTATGAGGACAGAAATGTAGATGTTTCCAGATATCAGAAAAGTAGCCATTAGATAAGGAAAGCCTGAAAATGAGAGAGAAAAGAGATCAAAAGGGAAATCTCCCAGACTGGGTAGCAAGACAGGGATATGGATTTATGACCATAAATAAAACTAGGTCTATATACCACCAAAGAGCTGAAATAAAAAGTAAAAGGACTTACATGAACAAAAATATTTATGTCAATTCATTGGGAGGGGACAAAGAACTAAAACAAAGAGGGTGTCCATCAATTGGGTAATGACTGAACAAATTATGGTATAAAAATGCGAAGGAATGGGATGCTATCGTGTTGTAAGATATAATGAAGTGGGAAGGGAACTAGCACTTATTATGCACCTATATTACATGCTGGGTACTGTGCTAAGTGCTCTAAAAATATTATTTCATTTGAGACAGGATCAGTTTTAGAAAAATATGATAAAATACATACACTTGAGTTCCTTCCATTTAGTTGAAGAAGGTAGGAGGACATCAGAAAGGAGACTCATGTCTCTTCAGATCATTTTCCACTCTAGCTGTATAACTTCATCATAACCCACATTGGGTAATCTTCCCTCCCTGTTTTTCAGCTTCTTTTTCTGTGCCATTTCCCTCATTAGATTGTGAGCTCCTTGAGGCAGAGACTATCTAATGCTTTTCTTTGTATCTCCATTGTTTAATGCCTAGCATATAGTAGGTACTTAATAATTATTTATTAAAAAATTGATGCAAAGTGAGCAGAACTCAGAGAATAATTTATACAATAATAATATTGTTTAAAAAAAGGTAATTCAAATGGCTTAAGAATCTGGTCAATGAAGTTACCAAACACAGAATAACAATGAAGAAGCATGCTATTCTCTTCTTTACAGAGAGCTAATGGAATCAGGGTGAAAAATGAGATATACATTTTCCAGGTATGGCCAATGTAGGAATTTGCTTTACTTGATTAAGCATATTTGTTACACAGATTTTTATTTCTTTTTTTCCAAAGGATGATGAGATGGGAGGGGAAAAATAGATTTTGTTCTTTGAATAAAGAACACAGACATTACCTTTGGAAATAAGAACCACACATTTGTCATAGATTAGATCAAAGGAGGAAAGAATGAGGAGGGGCCTTTGAGATGTCAAGTTGGGGCAAAGGTGAAACACACAACAGATAGTCTGGATTTCTCAGGAAAGAAAGAGACAAGATAATATGTCAAGATGGAAAGAGGAGGGATGGAATCAGAGAAAAAGAGGCTTCATATAGTTACTTCGGGGAGGAGGACAGAGAATCAGTCAAAAAAGAATAAAAAAATTGTTTTGCAGTATTGAGGGCTTAAGTTTATGGTAGATAACATAGATGTCCAGTGGATCTAGTCAGCACAGATGTTTGACCATTCTAGTGAGTTGCAAATAGAATGTCAGTCAGTCAGTTCTTATGGTGTATCAGGCAGTGTACCAAGTGCTGAGAATACAAAAATGGGGGAAGACGGCACACATAAAAAAAGGGAACTGAAAAATTGAGAGGGGTTGAAATACTTAATGAGGGGAGGAAAAGATAAGGACTTGTGGAGATAAATAGGCAGTACAGCCTGAAGAAGAAAGGAAGCATTATTGGCCTGAAATTCTTCCTTAAATAGATGTTCTGGGAGGAAGCTGCCAATGAGAGGAAAGGCATCAGGGGCTGTAAGGTACTTTCCAATATAAGAAGTGGTCCAGGGGTGGAGGGAGCTTTCACAGTGAAGAGGCTTGGTAGGAAATGTCCTTTGAAGATGTCAGCAGTGCAATCTATAAGGAATGAACCAAGATGATTGTAGTAAGCCAGGATTTGGATTTGTCAAGGTGTGATTGCTAATGGAGCAAGTTGACCAGGGATTCAAGTGGAAAGGATAGTATACAATTGAACTGGTTCACAACAGAGTCAACAATGTAGTAAGGGAAAAGAGTGAGGCCAGGGCAATGGTAATCAACCAGAAGAATGGGAAGATTGTTGGAGGGACTGGAAGTTTAAGTGATAATGAAAAATAGGAATGGGGCAGAGGGAAAGATGGAAAAGATTGAAGGCTAGAATCAGTAACAAAAATTTCAGAGTTCAGAGCACACAATACTAAAAGTTGCACAGTTATAGGTGATAATTAGATTTAAAAATTGGCCTTCCCTATGAGTGACTAACATAGAATGAAGATGTAATGTCATAAGAAATGAGGATAATGATCTGAGTAATCTGGGTGTTTGAGAGTATCAAATTTTCAGAAGGAAAAATAACAGTAGAGTCAGAAGTCTTTTAACTTCTTTGAACCTCAATTTCATCATCTGTCAAATAATGCATAAATAGATAATACTTGTTATATCTATTTGACAGGATTGTTTTAAGGAAAAGATAGTGTAAATTACTATGTAAAGTGTGAGCTACTTTTATGGTGATCTAAAGGTCTGTGAGGTGGGGGGAATGGCCAAGAACTTCTTGTTAGGGTAGATGCTCTTTTTTGCTTATTTCACCTTCCACTAATTTTATGGATGTTTAAGTCTGTGACTATTGTTGCAAAATGCTAAACATCAGTCCTCTCTTATCTACATTTTCCTCCTATTAAATTTATGATCTCTCCTTAACAAATTATTAGTCAACTTCAGAAATTTTTCAACTGGGTTTCAAACCTGGTAAATAGCATTTAGTTTTTAGTTTAATGAAATAAAATTTTTACAGCTTTGTTGTAGCATCAAAGGTCTTAAATTTAGAAAGGACCTTAGAGGTTCTCTTGCCCAACCCCTTCATTTTATAGATGAAGAAACTTCCCCAAGAAGTGAATTGATTTGCTCACAGTCACAAAGGGGGTAGATTCAGGATTAGTTTACTTCCCCTTCTTATAAAGAAATTTTATTTCATTTTCAGTTTTGAATTCCCTTCCTCCTTCCTTCCCTCTGTCACCCATTGAAGAAGCAAGAAAAATAAAATCAATTACCAATATGGGTTCTCAAGCAAAACAAATTTGCACATAGCCTATGTTCAAAGAAAATATGCTTTAGTTTGTACTCTGAGTCCCTCATCTGTTCATCTTGAGATAGATAATATATCTTATCATAAAACCTTTGGAATTTTGTTTTGTCATTGTGTTAATCAATACTTCTAATTCTTTCAAAGTTATTTTTCTTTACAATATTGTTGTTGTTATAGAAGTTTTTCTTCTGGTTCTGCTCACTTCACTTTTCTTCAGTTCATACAAATCTTCCCAAATTTCTCATTTCATCATCTCCTTTCATAATTTCTTATAGCAAAATAATAGTTCATCATAATCATATATCATAACTTGTTCAGTCATTCCTCAATTGATGAGTGCCTCCTCAGTTTCCAACTCTTTGCCTACATGAAAAGAACTGATATATACACATATGTAAATATATATGTAAATATTTGTACATATGGATCCTTTTCCTCTCTCTTTAATCCTTTTTTGGCTTTGACCTAGTAGTAGTGCCTCTGTTTCAAAGGTTATATAGTTTAACAGTTTTGGGGGAATAGTTCCAAATTGCTTTCCAGAATGGTTGGATCAGTTTAGAGTTCTAACAGCAGTGAGTTGATACATCTATTTTTTTGCAGTCCCTCTAGCATTTGTCATTTTCCCTTTTTGTCACTTTTACCAGTCTGATGGGTGTGAGGTATTACCCCAGAGTTGTTTTAATTTGCATTTTTTATAATTACTGATTATGAGAATTTCTCCATAAGTCTCTTGACTTGCTCGATCTGTTTTTTTTTCTCCTGAAATTGCCTATTCATATCTTTTGATCAATTAGGGAATTGTAGAACTAGAATTTGAACTAAAGACCCCTGGCTCTGTGTGTAGTTCTATGTCGTCTTCTAGGGCTCAGTATTAATACTATGAACAGGCTTTCCCTAGAAACCTTCTGCCTTGACATTCTCCACCTACTGAATAAGTCCTCTCTGCTTTTAAAAATGCCACAATAAACAACATATTTCTCTTCAGCACCATCACATCCTTTCTCCAGGCTCTATCCATTGCACTATCTAACTGCCTCATATTAGCAGAGTTTGCAATTTGGTAGGTTTGCTAGAGTTTGTGCTCTATTGGCTTTCAAGCCCATGTCACAATGGAATAACACTGGACTAGTAGAGGACTTTAGTGGAAATGAAAACACTAAGCAGCTTTTTCTATCTACCACTCTTGGAGTTCTATCTGGAAGGCTCTACCTTATGTCTGGATTTTTACACTGTGTTTTACCTTAAGAATGGTTTCCATTTCTGTGATGAAATATAAGTCCATAAATTTTAATGGCTTGCCATTAATGAAAAGTGAAGCATTATTGAGTGATATAAAAATGGGTACACAAATGAAAAACAAATTCTGTACCATCAGCAGTTCTTTCTACACTGCATACATATAGACTGGTTTGTGACTATATTTACTATTTGCAGAGCCAAGTGATGTTTGTAATTTAACCTCATCAAATTATGATTACCTAGAAATGTTTCTTTCAAAAAGAACCTCCCACTTTCTTCTTGCCAGTCACCAGGCTGTCATTCCTTCTGCCATCATATTCACAGCACTTCAAAGCCCTGTCATATCACTTGAAGTTTCAATGTCCCTTTAAAGTTTCTCCAGCTCATTCTTCCTGAAGTTGTTCCATTTCCACTGCTGCTTCTGCAGCTGCTTGGGTATCTGCCCACTAGGGTTATGTTTCACCAAGCATACCTGCTAGGGTTACTCTGTTCCAAGAATATGTCATCATTAATCCTTATCTTGACAACTGTTCAGGGTGGTTCATAGGCTGATGAAACTGTTTTAGAAGCTGGAAAGCTTTTCTGCTGTGAATGCTGAATAGCAATTTTAGCATACTTCCAATACACACATGTTCTAATTTCTATTGTAGTTATTTGTATTTGTTGTATATGCCTCCTAGATGTCTCATTTAATATTTTTTACCTCCTACCAATATCTAATACAGTGTTTTTTAGACATGGTACACATATAGTCAATAGGCATTTATTGATTTAATCTAGTTCAAGTCCTACAACCTTTAGAAAGTTAATATACCACTCTGCACTAGATCTGCAAAGCCATTTAGACTTTTGCATGCCTTCCTAAAATAGTGTGCTTGGTCCTAAATTGTCCATACAGCAGCTACTTGATAATTATTTTTAGGATTTTTGAAGCCATTCATAACATATTTAGTTTAATTTCCCCAAAGACTTAAAGATGTAAAGACTTCAACAGCATAGTACATAGATCAGAAACCAAGGGGTTAGCAGGGGGAAAGTCACGAGCAAATGGAGGTAGCAGCTATTGACTACATGTCTGAGATATTTCTATTGCAAGGCCTTGTGGTGACATTTTCATAGAATATAAAACTTCACAGTTTAAAAGGATTCCCATGGCTACCTAGCTCAAACTATATCTTAAACAAATGATTTCTCAACATTCCAGACACAAGTGATCATCCACCTTTTGCTTGAAAACCTCTGATGGGGGGTTGGGGATGGAATCCACTATTTTCCAAGGCATCCCATCTTGTAAAGCACCCCTGCCATTAGGAAGTTTGTCCTTAGTCAAACCTAAATTTGCCTCTCCACAACCTCTACCCATTACTCTGAGACCAAACAGAAAAAACTCTTATCTCTCTTCACTGTGACAAATACTTGAAGACAGCTATTGTGTTAAACCCAAATCATAAGCTTATTAAATCCCTGGTGGACAATATTCCAAAGATTTGCTATTACTTTGAGGATTATCTAATCTACCTTTGTGAAAAAATATTATAACCATGTTCCTTGCTTATATTTATTTTCTCCAACTAGGTGATTTGAATACCAAATTGGATATTGATTACATCACTGATTTGGACAGTATTGGATGATAGTTAGTCTAGTACTCAAAACTTTACACCACTACAGTCATCAAATTTGTCAGTGTCTCTGATAAACAATGTTCATCCATGTTATCTTCCCTTTGCTCAGCAGGAATTTTGAGAAAAGTGAAGAACTGGAAATAGTTAGGCAATGGAGAAGATAGTTTAAGTAAATGCAAGAAAATCAGATGAGCTAAAAAGAAATAATTAATCAGTGAGACGACAAACTAAAATTACAACATATCTCAAAATAAAATGTCCATCTTTACTTAGCCAATATAGGTATTTTTAAGGATTAGTGGTTATTAATAGTATCAATGTGTTTTTCTCTAATTAAAAATGAATTCTTTAAAAAATAAATTCATAGTATTTTAGCAAATTTTTATAATTCTCTATTACACAATGCAAAGCAAATCTTACCCTATAACCTTCAAAAATAATTGAGTTCAAATAGCAACAGCAGGAGAACAAGAAATGCATTTACTTACATGGGCTCTAATTCTATCTTTCAATTCCAATCTCAGTCTTGTGGTTAAAAAGAGTTCTGGTGGTTAGTAGCTGCAAAGATATTGATTTATCATTCTAACATGGATAGTATTTTAGTGTTTTTCTACATAAATATTTATCTGTAATTGCTATCAATTTTTTTTATTTTCTTTGAGTTATGCGTCTAGGTGTACATGGATGCATTCCAATTCCTAACTCCCTTCCTTATTTTTGTATACAATGGAGATTGGGTATCATACATGATCTTGATATTAAAGTGTCAAACCAGATTTGTGGAAAAGCTATTTTCGTTTGTAGTTTAGGATGAATTTTTATCAAATTGTGGATTAGCTGAATCTGCACTGGGAAAAATTATTGTGTATGATTAAATCACAAAATGGTTATTGCATTGTGTCATCTGAAGCACAGTGCAATTTGAATCACTAAAATTCCATTTTTAAGGTTGCTCGGGGCAGAGTTACCTAGAGATTTCCAGACAGATTTGTCTCTCGGGGCAACCCCCCCTACTCCCTCTCCCCATGTTGGAAAACTTAGGTAAGTTTGTATTAGTTGGACAAAAATAGAATCCTAGATTTGGAAAGGTGGAAGGGACCCTGGACATCATCTAATTCAGCTCTTAACCCAAAGCAAAAATTCATTGGATAACATCTCTAACAGAGGGTCATTAAGCATCTGTTTGAATACAGTAAGTCCAGTAAGAGTATCAGGATTGTGTGACTTTGATTATGTGTCTCATGACATTTGGCTCATGTATGCCTCCCCCTATTAGGTTTCTGGCTAGATATTCCATTGTCGAATGCTTTGTACACTATTTTTGTATGAATGTAAAGAAAGGACATAATATTTTAGAAGCAATATTATACTGTTGAGTGATAATGAGTTTGCCTCTGTCATTTTTATTTGACCTGCTTTCTAGATAAATCTTCATTATCCTGTTTAGCTGTTTTTAGTCATTTTTGACTCTTCCTGACCCCATTTGGGGTTTTCTTGGCAAAGATATTGGAGTGGTTTGCCACTTCCTTTTTCAACTACTATTACAGATGAGGAAACTAAACCAAACAGGGTTAAATGGTTTGTCCAGGGTCACACAGCTAATAACTGAGGCCAGATTTGAACTCAATAAGATTTGTCTTCCTGACTTCCTTTTTCTATCCACTGTACCACCTCTCTGTCCCCATATCTGGTACTTATGTAGTTAAAATTGATGTTTCTCCTTATCTCCCAAGATGCTAATTACTTTTCTACCTTCTGTTTCCCAAAGATTATTTTCTATCTGTTTTATACACATTTTGCAACTACCTACATATATGAATGTTGAATTTCTCTGAAATGTAAGCTTTTGCAATGACTATTTTGCTTTTGTCTTTAAACTTAATAGATGCTTGTTAATGAATTGAGTACAAGACTTTACATTTAACCTTGTTAGATTTGTTCTATTGCTCCAACCTGTCCAAATGTTTTGAATCTTGAATCTTTCATTCAAAATATTAGCTTGTCCCTTCCTGCTTTGTATTCTCAAAGTTAATAATAGATACCACCTTTTGTATATTCCTTTAAGAAACTAAGAATGTTACACAGGAACAAGATTGAGAATAGAACAGTATAACACAACTTGAGACACTGCTTTTTAGGTTGGCTCCGATCCTTTAATCAATGACCTTTAGGTCCAATCAGGACTTAATTTCTCTCTCTTTTATGTGCATAGATGTGGAACTATAAACTTAGTCAAATGACTTATTGAAAATTAGGCACATTGTCTTTGATATTTCTCCTACAAATTCACCTAGTTAATACCAAAAAAGAAATTAAGTTAGTTTGGCATTCATTTTGATTAAATTCAATAAACATTTAAGGACCTCCTATATGCTAGGCATTGGGAACACTAATAAAAATGAACTGTTCCTACTCTCAAAGAGTGTTCTTTGGGTGGGTGGGGGACCACATATACGTAGAATTATACACACACACACACACATATAATAAACAAGACAGAATGTCATAGGAAGACAGGGGGATTATTGAAGATGGTCAACTTTGTGAGCCCTTAAGGAGTTCAGGTTTGCAATGGGTAGAAAGGTAGAGAAGAAAGAGCATTCCAGGCTTAGTGCATAGCTTGTCCAAAGGCAGAGGTAGGAGGCAGGAGATTGACTGTATGTATGTCAAGTAGTTTGGCTGAACCCTAGTGTATAGAAAAGGGTATAATGTATACTAAGGCTGGAAATGTGAGTGGAGGGCACATTGTTAAGGGCTTTTTAATGTGAAATAAAGAGGTTTATATTTGATTTTGGAGTTTACTAAGTTAAGATGTGACATAATCAGACCTACTTTTTAGGAATAATCACTTTGGTTATCTTGGATAAATCACTTCTCTAGACCTCAGTTTTCTCTTCTACAAAATGAGGAGGTTAGACTAGATGACTTTTGAAATTCCTTCCAACTCCAACTCTAAAACTATGAGCCCACGAACTATGGGTAAAATGTATTGAAAATGGAAGAAACTTGAGGGAGACCAATTAGGAGCAAATATAAAGGTCCAGGAAAGATCTCATGAAAGCCTGAACTTTCAGATTGTGGGAGTAGAGAGAATAGGTTGTATGTGAAAACATTTTAGAGGCAGAAATCACTTTTGACAAATGTGGAATTGAAAACAGCATTTGGCAACTAAACATATAGGTGAAGTACCTACTATGCTAGTTGACAAGTCTGGTTTTCATTTTATTCACGGGTACAATTAGATGATAGTTTGCTATTTGATGTTTGAAGTTTATTACAATTTTATTCTATGATTCTATATCTGTGGCTTTTTTGCAAATGAAAGTAAAATAGACATTGAAATTGCATCCCAAGTTTGTTAATTATCTCATGACAACCTTATAGGGCAGTTACTGAAGATTTTGTTATACTCATTTTATGAACGAGGAAACTGAAGCTATGAGAAGCTGCTCTATGATTCTACAGCTAGCAAACATCAGAGGCACAATTTGAATCTAGGATTTCTTCACTCCAAGTCAAACTCTAGGAACTCTGCCATAGTACCTCACAAGCCCTAATGCATCATTTTGATTAAAAATGTGTCCCCTTGAACTGATTTTCATTTCTCCTTTTAAAAAAGAATGACTGATTATTAGAACGGCAACATTCTGGGAGATCACTGTCACTATAATTCTTTTCCAGCCAGCAACTGCCAGTAACAGCCCAGTCATCTGAGGGAAGAAAACCAATAGTGGTAGAACGGAAATAGTTCAATGAGGACCACTGTTTTAGAGAAGAGGAAGCTATCTAAGTAAGAAAATGTAGCAGTAGTCATTCTGTTTCAAACACCTTTCTGTCACTGAACACTGTTCTGATTAAAAGTTTTTAACATTATAGACATGAGCAATCCTCTACTCAGAACTGTGTCAGTGGTATGTAGACTTAGATTCTTATATTGCCAAATCTGTAAAAGACCTTAGAAATCTTCTACAATCCTCTTGAGGCCTGGAGTAGCCATGTTACTTCAAGTCACATAAGTAATAAGTGCAGAATTAATTCAAATCTAGGCCTACTGACCACAAGTCTGGTGATCTAGTGATCTTTCTTTTGTACCCTATTGCCTCTCCTTTCATGCACTACTTATTGTGTTTTATGTAAGATGTACAAGTATTCCTCTATTTAAAATAGACACAAAATATGCATTCAGGTTTACTTACTAAACAATAAGTTGACTGCTCATGTAGTCTATGAATTATCTTTTGTTTTTCCATCACTTTCATTATGAATTTGTCTCCCTCTCCCCTACCCAGTAAGCCATTCCCAGTAACAAAGATTTTAAAAGAAAAGAAAGAAAAAGCGAGTCAGAAAAAATAACCCAACATATCAACTGACTGATGGTATATATATATTGTGCCATACAAATAATGGGGGGGGGGGAAGTGGTCAGTCTTCTCTGGGGTCATCCATCATAGTTATTATAATTACATAGAATTCTATTTTAATTTTTGGTTCTTTTTACATTGTTCCAAACATAGTGTGCATTATTTCCTAGTTTTGTTTACTTCACTCGACATCCATCCATAAAATTTTTCCATGATTCTCTCAGTTATTCATTGTTTCTTATGGTATAGTAACATGCCAATACATTCAAGTGCCATGATTTTTTAATCATTCCCCAATCAATAAATATTTGAATATTTTCCATCATGAGTACTTTAGCCTTACCTTCTTAGAAGTATTTATAGGTTTCCTTTCAAATGTAAGGACACATAAAAAACACACCAGAGTTCAATTTGCACAGAGCTTTTGCCTAGACAAAGCAAAACAAGAAATCGTTATACTTAACAGTTGCCCTAAAATAAAATTTTGAGCCCTAAAGTATATTGTCCAACAAATATTAAATATATACTACATATGGATGGAAATAGAACACAAACATAAATAAAGTGATATTGTCTCTGCCTTCAAGATGTTTATACTCCAACAGAGAAAATAAGACATTTGCACAAATAATTATGTACAACATAGAATATAAGTACACAGAGGAAGTATGAAAAAGGTGCTATGAGACATCATACTAAGGAGAGGTCACTTTTTGCTAGGATACTCAGGAAAAAACTTTATAAAGACATAACATTTGATCTGGGCCTTAAAAATAGATGGAATTACAAGAGAAAGAGATAAAAGAGAAAGGATAACTCACTTAAGAAATATAGTAGGCAATGAAATTTAAAAAGTAATGGGTCTGGAAAAGTATAGGATGTATATGAGGTATAGAAAATTGTGCAGTTTAATCATATCATACAGTGTGTGAAAGGAGGTACTATGCAATAATGATGAAAAAGTAGACGTGAGTCAAACCTAGGGTAGAAAGGGAGCTTTGAAAACCATGCTAAAGATTTTGGACTTTGATAATTAATGGAGAGTCACTGAAGTGTTTTTGGAATGATGTAATGACTCAATAATATCCAGGCATCACTACAGTAAAAAACTACTGCCTCTTGCTCATTTCTTCCATATATCTTTCCTTTTCCTGATAATTTGCTTAGTATATAAAATCACCATCATGGCAGAAACTGTATCTTTCACTTAGTCTAAATGTTATTTTAAAACATATTGTGGATGTGTATAAAATGTTACCCCATAATAGTAATGATCACAATATTTCCATTCTCAGAACAAAACCTACTAATTGTAACTTGGGCTATCAGAATCCAATATTCAAGACCAGGAACAAAAAGAAATACAATGCAAAATGAAAATCGAACTACCATGTAAATTTGTCAGTTTAACCAATAGGAATAGCAAAACAAACCTCAGGAAGGAAACTGAGAAGTGAGAACTAAAGGCTCAAAGTTTTATAAGTAAAAGTTTATTGAAAAGAAAGTGGGGAAAGTCTTATTTATGAGGTGGAATGTTTCCATACATTTTAATGTTAGTCTTTTTGAAGAAGGTCTGCTATTAAGCATTGATATTACAAAATTAGAAGGTAGTGAATGTCTTTTTCCCTCAAATTTTTCTAGCTCCAAATCTCAGTGGTGCTCTGGGGACTTCATAATTCCTGCTGCTTTCCCTAAATGATATGTAAAACCCATAGTTACATGTATGAAAATCAATTAAGGTGCTAGTCCTAGTAAAGTAATTTTATTATTAAATTATAATATATTTTAATCAATCCATAGTTTAATAAATACAGAATGCCATTGCAGATTTTCAGTTACCAGGAAGCTCTCAAAACCACTTAGTCCTATCAATAGCTGAAAAAAAAATTCCTCCTATAGCATATTAGACAAATGGTTATTTAACTTTTGCTCAGTGTATTATGGAATACATTATCTCCCCAAACAGCCCATTCTACTTTTGGAAAATTCTTAATTGTTAGGAGCCTTTTCCTTTATATCAAGCCTAAACTGTTCTCTGTGCAACTTTTCTCATTGTTCCTAATTTTCCTTCAAGGATATGCCGGGTTTTCAGGAAAGATCAGGACCACTGGTATGATGGTTTGCCAAACCCATTTCAGGACTGCTTTCCTTTTATGATGTTCACTTGCCACCCAGTTCTCACCTGTGACTCCAAGCAGTCACACCCTGGTAAAAACCATTTTGGCAACAGGGGTAAAACAGGTTAAGGGTACCCAACAGACTTGTTAGTGAGTTTGGGGGATATCTACCTCAGGCATGTGAAGACTTTTCCTGGCAGAAGGAATGGTTGAGAACAATTTGTCCCACCAGGCCATAAAGAAGGTGGTTAAAGCAGATGCTGTAGAGCATTTAGATTTTTGAACAGGCATTGACGAAGCCAAGGTCATCCACTGCATCCCAGGACATCACTAGTTGTCTTAACTTTTGTCTTGCCACTGGTCTTGGATGACTCTAGAAGAGAGAGTGAGGCCGATGACTTTGTGCAACTCCGCCTCGCTAAAATCCAATTTATGCGTGAGTCAAAAGATATCACCAGTGATGTCATTTTGGTCCTCTTCAAGCATGAAGGACAACCACCAACCAGTTTTCCTTCAAGGGCCATATGAATGACATTGAATTTCTTCTTTTACAGAGAGATATTCATGACTGTTCTTTGCCCCTTCAAAGGTTTTTATATAGACATAACTAGGTAATCTTGTTCCTAAGATCTCTCTGGCTTTTGAATCTATAGAACTTGGAAGCTCCATTCACTATTGTGAGTGGAGTGTTATTAGGAATCAAAGTTATGACCTTAAGCAAAATGGTTAATTTTCCAGAACTTCCCTTCACATAATCCTATGGTCAACCATCTTCATTCTCCATGAAATGAGGAAATGAACTCGTACTAACCAAAAGAAGCATTTCAGTATTAATAATCATGTGATTCATGCTATACATGTATACATCGAGAAACTAGAGAACAAAATGATATAAAAGTCAATGTGGTGTGGCCAATAGTGCTCTTAGATCATTGTTAAGTCTTTCTGTTTCCATAGCAAAAACTTAAGTAAAATTCATTTCTTTTCCATTTTGTTTCTCATATTGAGCTGAAGGCAGTTCAAAGCACATCAAGGTGTTCTGAACAAGAATAATAATAATAGAAGGCAGAATGTAACACATAAATATATTTAAATAAAAATAATAGAAGGCACATCTATTTGTACAATGCAAGAGATAAGGCCCTAAAGTTTTAATTCTGGTACATAAATAAAAGAAGTTGAATATGAAAGATATGGAGAGAGTAAAGAGCAAAAATTGGCAAATGATTAGATAAGTATTGTGAGAGGGGATAAGGTATTAAGGAAAATGTCAATGAGATCAACTTTGGGAAATGGAAGAATGGTGGTGTCTTTGACATGGAAAAAGTGAGAATTTCTGAGGGATGAGTTGTATAAGAGACAAACTAGAAACAGGAAGGCCAGTATATCAGTTGTCTAGGTAGGAGAGAATATCAAACAGCCTGAGCAAATATGGTTTCAGTGGAAGTAAAGCAAAGACGAAAAATGGAAGTGATACTGCAGAGACAATTGATTGAATGTAAGGTAAAAGGAAGTCAATAATTCCAAGGTTTCAAGTTAAGTCATTAGGAAGTTAGTTGTATTATTATTTTTTTAAACTTTTCCTTCTGTTTTGGAACCAATATTGTGAATTGATTCTAATGCAGAAAAGTAGTAAGGGCTAGGCAATGGGGGTTAAGTGAATTTATTGCCCATGGTCACAAAGCTAGGAAGTATCTTAGGCTACATTTGAACCCAGAACTTCCTGTTTCTGGGCCTGGCTCTCAATCCACTGAGCCACCTAACTGCCCCTACCCTCCCACCCTCACCCTCAGGAAGCTGTATTATTATGGGAAATAAAGAAGTTAAGGGGAAAGTGAATTTTAGGTGACAAGGTGATATTTTCAAATTTGACAAGTCAATGAAAAGCAGCCAAGCCTGCAGATGAAACAAACATCCATCATCAAATACTAAATTCTATGCACAAAAGAAATACAAATATCATTAAACTAGTCTCTAGTTTGGTTTACTTCTGATGAGTCTGATATTTTCTCTGTTGTGTTATCAATTTTCTTTAAAGTTCTATGTATCCAGCAAAATTACAAACATTTAAATCAAAACAGAAAGTGTGCCATATAAGGGTCTGGCAACCAAATTAACTGGGTTTACTATGAACACACATTATCTTGTATTGCCTGGATCTTCCTCCCTAATTCATTTCTTACCCCACTATTCAAAGAGAAGCTTTTTTCTCCTTCAACATCTCACACCACCACATTGTTAATTTGTTAATTTACTAACTGACCTTGTCGTACCTTTCTCAACTGAAGGCCTTTCAAATTTTTCAGAGAAAATAAATGCCATTCACTGTGAATATCCTCTTTTATTATGTCTTCCTTTTCTTCAGTGTCTGATAGATTGTTATTCACTTCATCAAGTCCAACCCTTATAAATTTATCCTACTATTTTCTCTACCACATTGAACCATTATTACTTGTACTCTCTAATCTCCAGTCTTCCTATCTATTGGCTCCTTTCCTACTGTCTATAAAAATGTGCATGCCTTCCCTCCCCTATAATCCCTCATTAAATACTACTCCTCTAGCCCCTTCAATCTACTAATATCACTACTCCCCTAGTTCAGAACTTTTCACCTCATTCCTGAATTATTATAATGTCTTTCCATCTCATTTCTTTGCATTCAGTCTCACTTTTCTCTAGTCTTTCACATGGTTTATTAAATGATCTTGTTAATGCATAGGTTTGACCATTCATTCCCCTGATTAAATCCCTTCAGTGGTTCCTTGATACTAATAGAATGAAATACAAATACTATGTGGCTCTATACTCCTTTCATTGCAATGGATCATTGTTTCTCCAGACTCCTTCATCTTGTATGATACTTGTCTAGGCTCTGCTATAAATTTTCAAAATGGGATCTACTCAAAAGTCTCTTAGAAAATTAAATGTATTCATTAGAAATGAAGATTAGGGCACATACAACTACTGCTTTACTCTAATTGACAGTTTGGAAGAGACTTCTCTCTCTGAGAAATGGAGAGAAGGAAGGAAGGAAGAGGATCCTAAATCTAAAAAAATCTCTGGCAAAACATGAGAAAAAAAGAAAAGAAAGAGAAAAGTACCATGAGTTCGGGACCTGCCCTCTCCATGGCTTCAGTGGTTCTTTGGCTGGGTGTGGCAGTATCTGTGGATAATGAATGGGACTGCTGCTCAGGCTGCACAGAGAGCTGCTCCATCTTTGCTGGCTTGATTTTTCTTTTTTATACCCTCAGTGGTTACACATACACATACTTTGATTCCATGGGTTCTAACAACAAATGCAAAACTTTTACAGAAGATGGATGTTTTTCTCATCACAGGCAGCATGGCTAGGGGTCAGTTCCCTATTAACCCATGAGGCTCAGATATGCAGTTAATCCAAGAATAATTATTCATTACTTTAATCAAATACAAAATAAATCATACTTCTAAGGAGATAATCAACACACAACATTGTTGTCAAGTCTACATTAATCAACATAACCCAGATTTAAGTAATTTTCCAATATCAGGATTTCATTTTCTCTAATGTTTCACTAAGGTTTCTAGGACAGATTGCCTAGGCTTTAGTTAGTAAAACAAGTCAGTGGAGTGTAATGTACCAGTCTGTGTCTGATAGGTAATTAATATACCTGTCATCCCTGCCTGGCTTGTAGTGGGGGTGGAGAATCTGTGTGCAGTTTTTTTAAGAAGTTTAACCCATAGGAATATTTAGGTTTGATTTTGTAAGTATGATTTTTTTGGTGATATTCTGGGGGAGTAAAGTGAAACATCTTTATTCATCCTGTAATCATTTTGCTCTTATCTATTTTCTCTTGGGGAAACAATTCCAATAATAAGGGATGCTAGTGAGAGAAGTTACACAGAGGAGGTCTGAGTGGGTATCTCTATCTTTCCTAGGGGCCACTTTGCAACCCTCAGTTTCCACAAGTGACCCTGTCAAACAGTGTGACTTTAATGGCTCCTGACAGAAAAGAATAGATTTAACTAGGGAAACTTGCTATATGCCTTAGGACATTGTGTCTTAAACTGTGTACATCATGTTTCTTTCAGTGGTCTTAGTTTACAGTTGTTTTCTTTGAGACTTTTTTTTAAACTAAAGGGATGCTTTTAATCAGTACATGCCTCCACAATTTACATTGGAGGGCAGTAGATGATACTCCTGTTTTCCTCAAAAAAAGTCTGGCCAGAACTAGTGGTGATTTACTGTTTTAGGAGTTCTCATCCTCTTTTATATAGGGTTCAGAAGCTGTGAATAGTAAAGACTACCTCTCACAGAGTTAGCAGATCTGCAAAACTCAGCCCCAAAGAGGGAACTCTTTTCCTTGCTGAAGTATCAATTCAGTTCATTCCAACAGATATTTAGTACAATAGGTAAAGAAAGGAAGGGAATTCATTGCATTCATAAGTAATGAGCACAAAGGCAGGAAATTGTGGGGTACATCAAAAGGACAGAAAATAGTTCCAGTTTAAATAGACAACATAGTAAGTATATAGAAAGGAGCAATACAATCAAAGTCTCAAAAAAATATTGTGAGCCAGTGGAAAGTGACTTGAGAGATAGGCAGAGGTTAGATAGACATTAGGGAAATAATGAATATCCATATGGGAGAATATTTTGTCAGTACTGAAAGGATGAGTTGGAAGATGGCAAGAGCCAAAGCAGAAAATCATGTAAGGAGATTACTAAAATGATCCAGGTAGATGGAAGAGTACAACAGATCAAGAAGGCAGGTAGAGCAATTATCTTGATTGACTAAAGTGGTGGAACACCTCTTCCTCAAAAATCAAATGGAAAGAGGAGAGATTGGGTTATGATACTGGGAATTTCTGAGTAAAAGATCTGAGGGAATTACTATAAGATGGCCTCAGTCTTCTCAAGTAAGTAGTCAGTCAGTCAACAAGTATCTGTTATATACCAGGCATGGAGCTAAGCACAAGGATAGAAACAAAGAAAGAAAACCATGATCCTTGCCTTCATGGAGCTTCCATTCTAATTGGATAGTAACTATGTACATTAAAGATATATAAATATATATATAGAAAGAGAATAAAAGTGTGAAAGAGTGAGAGAAAGAGAAGCAAGTATGTGATAGGATGATGGATAGAATGCTGGGCTTGGTGGTAGGAAAATCTGAGTTCAAATATGACCTCAGATACTTTTACTAGCTATGAGACCCTGGGAAAGTAACTTGACCTTCATCTTAGTTTCCCCAACTGTACAGTGGAGATGATAATAATAATAGCATCCATCTCATAGGGTTGCTGAGAGTATAAATGAGAGTAAAAGCACTTAGGACTGTACCTGGCATATAAGTACTATATAAATGGTTATTCCCTTCACACACAGACATATCCACATGCATAAACACAGACATATATGGTAAATGAAAGGTAATCTCAGAGGGAAGGCACTGGGGGATGGGAATGAAAGCAAAGATGTTCCATGCTAAAGTTGGGATTTGAGCTGATTATTGAAGGAGGTCAAAGAATCAAGGAGACAGAGATGATGAGGGTAAGAATAGCATGCATGGGAATGGGAACTGGGCAGCTAGTGAAAGGCTGGGAATTTGAGATATCAAATGTCATGTTAGAGGAAGGAGTAGGATATTAAATAATCTGGATCTATGAATGTGGAAGAAGGGAGAAGATTGATCCTGGGGGCAGAAGTGTTAGGGTACAGAAATGGAGTGAAATCCTGAGTTGAAGAGGCAAAACAGAAGGCATTCTCTGGATCAGAAGCCAATCAGGTAGAGTCTCAGGAACCATCTGGTCTCATGGCCAGGCTGAAAAGTATCTATGCTAATATAGCAGAGATGGCCTGAGCTTCATGTCTGGATGTGATGCGGTTTGCTGCATTGAGTTTCATTATGGATGGCCATAGCTTTATATAAGTCTGGGAGGCTGTGTGGCATGGTGGAGAGAGAGCTGGCCTAAAGGCCACAGAGACCTGGGATAGGATCTCATCTTTTACACATACTGGCTTTGGGTAGGACATGCCTCTGGTACCTATCTGAACAGAGAGAGAATTTCTCCTCCTAGAAGTTCCTAGTGCCAATACAATCTCTCTCTTTCCTTTGTGAGGCCAGCTCAGACTTGTGATTCCTCTAAACTACCTGGGATGAATGACAATTGGCCACAGCGACAGAACTTCCTAGCACTAGAAAATAACATCTAAAACATCTAATAGTAGTGAGCTCTGTGGAGAAGAGAAAACTAAGTCAATTGATAAAATATCCTTGAAGTCAACAGTTTCCACAAACAGAATTGCAGAGTTCCAATGAGAAGCCAACAGAAAGATGTTGGAGGAGTTAGTAGTCACTTCGGACCCATTTCTCCTCACCCATCCCTTAGAAAGTATTAGACTCCTCCAATCCCCCAAGTCTCCATTTCTTTTGGGGAAGTTTGAACTTGGAAACTTGCCTGGCTGCAATGAAATGTTTCTAAATGAAGCAGTCAAGTGTTTGAGTAACCTGAGGCCATGCCCTGCCACTTTTCTCTTCCCCCAGCTGAGCTCAGAGATAGAACTTCTCAAGTGTGTGTGTGGGGGGGGGGGGGTGGAATCAGGTGGGTGGCTGGCTAAAGTTGAGATATTTGTGTTGCTACTCCTTTATTTCCCCCATCCTACGCACCTGCCTTTATTCCCATTGCCAGGGGCAGGAAACAGCTCATACTGTACCCACACATACTTGGATCTCCTTTCTCTGCCTCCAGACCAGACTCTGCATCATCATCTTTCAATTAGGATTCATGGGGAGCCTCAGGGTTCATGGCACTGTGCTGAATGTTTCACTTGCTTCCTCCCCACAACCCCCTAGGGAGCTTTACTTAATCCCAGAATCTGCCAACCTAGCAATGACAGGATCAATGTCTGACCAAGCACTTTACACCTTGACACCATGAGCAAACTTTAGTCCTAACGTCTACTACAAGTAGAAATTGCCATTCACTTTTTGTTTCTAAAATGTCCTGCTCTCTACTCTGGACACATTCTTATTTGCTTGATTTTGAATATGTGTTTTTAGGAGAAGAACTTGGACTGGTTTCCTCGGATGCGGGCCATGTCTCTGGTTAGCAATGAAAGTGACAGTGAGCAAAATGAAATTAGAAATCTGCAAGAGAAATTAGAATCAACCATGAGTCTGGTCAAACAGCTATCTGGTCAGCTGGCTGAGCTCAAGGAACAGGTAAGTGATCCAAAGTGGGGAGAGCATGCCTGGAGTTGAATTACTTACCCTCCATTTGAGTGGTGACCATGAGACTCTTGTAAAGAGAACTTCATTAAGAGGGATTCCCCACCCCCAATATATATAATGGATAAAACAAAATAAGTTCAGATCAAGATCTTGAATATTGAATAGTAAGACCAACCCTCTGTCTGAAGATCACATATTTCAGGAGAGCAATGCAAAGCCTTAACTAGGATTTTGAGTACATAGAGGAAATTACACTGAACTAGGGCACGTAGTGGGAATATGGGGATGAGGAAAAAGGGCAGTCCAAGGTATAACCACTACTCTGCAGGGCTGAGGTAAACCAGAGATGGAAATCATGAGAACTGTGAGAGAGGTTTTATATATATATAGGTGAGAGGGGTGATATATATAGGTGAGAGAGGCCGTACCCTCAGGTAAAGGAAAAGGGTATGAACCAAGCATTTAACTTAGTAGAGAGAAGAGCGTAACCTGCTCCATAAATGTCAGCAACAAGAGTTTAGATGAGAAAATGGATTTTAAAAGAGAAGAAAGAGGTTGTTGTCATCTCTGTTGATGCCACTGCATTCGACCAAAGTGGGATGGTCTAAAAATGGCAGAGGGATGCATACACTCTTTCATCTGGGCCTTTGTGTGAGGGAATATGAAAGGAGCATCTAGTTGTGGAGAAGGTGCCAAAAGATGAGTTTTGTGAGCCCCAGAAATTGGAAAGAATCTGAGAAGAGATCTAGGATAATAAGATGATAGATTAAGAGCTATAAGGGACCATAGGGTCATCTAACCCAACTGCCTTATTTTATGGATGAGAGGCCTGAGGTCCAGGGTGTTGAAGTGACTTATCCAAAGTTTCCTAGCTTTAATCCCAGTGATCTTTCTACTATGACACCACAAAGAAAGCTCCTAAGAGGGCAAAATGGAAATGAAGTAGAAGAATATATTGGGAGCCACCTAGAGCAGCATTTCTTACTGCTGGGGTAGGGCTGATCCATGCCAGAAGAGGTAGCATCACTGGAGGATGCTGGAGGCATTGGAACCTGGGGCCATGTTGCTGACACTGGGAGGGGTTGGAGAGACTCAGAGGATGTCAACATCTGGGGTCCAGCCCCAGGCACATTGAGCTACTTGAGGCTCTGCAATAATATGGAACTCTTTACCCTTCAGGGATTTACATTCAAAGACTGGAGAAAGTTAATACTAAATATACAGGTCCTGCTTCAGTCTTGATGGACAATATTTTCTCTGGCTGAAATCAGCCAAGAAAACAGAACACCATCGGTTGTGTTCTCCCCACACAAGTCAATCCCTTCTTGCCTGGCACCATATTCCTAATAACAGCTGTTATCACTATTGTTAATATACTTTATTACAGTGAGGTAGGTTGGCATGGCTGACAGAGCTGTCCTCACATTCTGGAAGAACTGGGTTATGCATCTGTCATGGATTGCGTGGGAGACTGGCAACTCTTAGAGCTTCTTAACTTCTCGGTGCCATCGGGCAATTCTCTGAGGCTGCAGGTTGTGGAGAAGGTGCAGATCCATACCGATGCAGGGAGTGCCCTAAACCAGTGCAATCACAACTGGGGTCCCATCGCCATTTATTTTCACTTATAGTTTTAAAGGAATCGCCGTCTCCTGTTTCCTGGCCACAGGCTAGAATGCTGGGAGAGCCATAGCCCTTAAGGTTAGGCATATGTGTGCTTTTCTGCAGTACCTAGCAATATGTGTATGTTAGAAGAAAAAAATTCAGCCATGCCTATCATAGCTCAATCTGACCCATGAATAGTAGAGGAAATCAGCTTATCTCTCAATCTCTTTCTCCCTCTGTCTCCTTCTCCCTCCCCCCTCCCATCCCAGATGACAGAACAAAGGAAAAATAAGCAGAGACTGGGCTTTCTTGGATCAAACACACCCCATGTGAATCATCACATGCCACTGCACTGATACCATGGGGGGAAGCCGTGACTAGCCTTTCATCAGCATCCCTGCGTGATTACAGAATAAAGAACTGAGCTGAGGGGAGTGAACAGTGCCTATTGTTACAAACTTAAAAACAACCAAGTGCCAAGATGTTAAGTGGTTTTGCTCTGGGAACAATTTACAACTGTTTTTCATGGTTGAAAAGACCACAAATGAAAATATAATCGCTACAAAGAGTACTTTGGGGTACACGTTACCCATTCTTCAAGCAACCTGAAACATCTTCGATTGAAGAGAATGACTGAGGAGGAGCAGGGTGAGGATGAAAAGCAGGCAGAAATTAATAGGAATCATGTTTGTCTCGCTGTCTGTATCGAAATGTCTGCCATTGGTGGTACAGCATTTGCAATAAGTACGTTGTTAATTAGAGTAAATACGCTGGGGACACAGGCAGTGATGTTGCCATGCCTTAATTTCTACTAGTGTAGAAAAAACAGAGTGAGCCTTGCACAAATTGTTAATGCTACTGAATTTTAGCTGGCACAAGGCAATTTTCTTATTTATAACATGAAGCACAATGGATTTACAGCAGTGGGAATTTAATCCTTTGGAGCTTATGCATGTTACACTGACAACCTAACTGGAAACTGATTTCTTTCTTTTTCTTTCTTTTTGGATTCAGATGTTCTCTATTAATGGGACTGCAAATGGAGATTTCTACCTATTTTGTTGTTGAAACATGTTTCACAGCTATTTATATGCTAAAACTGTAAAAGATAGTTGGGGGAAAAACCCAAAAGTATGCCCCATAGAAAGATTTTTTAAAATATATATATATATATATGTGTTACTAAAACTCATATTGAGATTTTAAAAATTAAAAAGGCCTGAAGATGATGGAAAGTCTTAAGGGACCTAGAACATTAGCATCATATTTTATAAGCACATGGTAGGCCCAATTTAAATTGTGCATGCAGTTCTTAAAGATCAACATTCTTACACTATTTTGGCAGTTGAAAAGAGAGGCTGAAAAGTTTATGAAAAATAAAATGTCAATCCTAATTGAAATTTTAATGCTATCAATGAGAGGTTTTAAGAATATTTCAAAGATGTTTAACCCCTTTCCCAAAGGAATAATACTTTTCATATTAAATTATAAAAGAATATTCAGGGACAAGCTAGAAGAGGCAGGTGGGAAAAGAAAAATCCTATTTCTTTTTCATCTGCCTCCTCCCTTCTCCCTTCATTCTACAAGATCATTCTTATAAATATCATCTGTGGTATCTTGATGCAAATTCTAAAACCTTTGAAAAATAAGAGCAATATTATTGAGCTGAGAGCTGGATGATCCTATAGGATTATGGTTATGGTCCCACACATACAATTATAGAATATTTCAGTATTTCAGAGAATTCATGATCCTATTGGTAACTCTTTTACTAAATCAAATCACAACTTTTCTACGCCATGTAGACTATCTTCATAAGCTACCACAATACTCTGATGAATCTCTCTTCCCATTGACATCCTATGTGACCCTGGTCCAGGTCTTTTTCTATGTCTTCCATGAAGAAGATAACCCAGTATATATGGATGACCTCCTAATCCTCTGGATATTGTATATTAGGTACCATTGAAGCACATGAGCAATCCATCAGATGTATCTTATTCGTACTAGATGACCAGATTACTTCCTTTTCTAGCCCAACATTTGTTTGATATCTTTTTTTTCTTGCTTTTTTATGCACAAAATGTTGTTCATATTTCCCTGCATCCTATTCATGCCCACCATGAATCTTTCCATTGCCCTTTTGATGACCCATAACTTCCATTCTTCGGAGAATATTCTATCCCATGTTTCACAGACATATAACATCATCGGAAGAATACTGATGAAAGTTTCAAAATTGACTTTCAAATTTGAAAAGGAATCATTATCAACATTGCACAGTTTCCCAAATGCAATCTGATCTTCTCTATGCCTGTTAAATTCTGAATACAATGCCTTATTCATCTATAGTATCTGTGTGAGGTATGTGTAAATAAGTTCTTGTGATCATAGAGTCATAGACTGGAAGAGACCTTAGAGGTTTTCTCATCTAATGCCTTCATTTTGTAGATTAGGAAGCTGAACATGAGAGAGGTTAAGTGGTTTGCCCAAAATTCTACATGCTAGATTTTGGTCCAAGGTGTCATGACTCCAAAGCCAGTATTTTTTCCCACTGCACCATACTGTCTCCTACTGGTCATTTGATTGAATAACACATTCCAGATAATGGCTAGTCTTCATTTGCTTGGTGTTTCCTGAATGGGGAGTAAGCTACGCTCTTAAGTGATTTTGGAGCTCATTGTTATCATTGTCATTGTCATTACTTGGTGGCCAACATTATCGTGATGAACCTTACCAAAGTTAGCCAGACTTTAAAAACTCTCATAACAGAAAATCAATTGTTGGCCTATACTCAAGGTTATGTCAGCTTGGTAGGACTTGCCAAGGCCTTGTGCTCCTTTAGCATTGTCTTAAAAGACTCAGACTCATCTATCATCTATAAGATATCAAAGTAGGACTTTAGTGGAGGTCAGATTTAGAAATTGAATTTCAAATTCTGGAAAAAGTCATACACAACCACCATACTTCTGTTCTAAACTTGGCCAGCAAAACTCCTGAAATGAATGAAAATGTAATTGGGAATTGTTTAATAAAATAAATAAAAATACAACATAAATAATGTTAATTTGTGGTTTTCTAAGTCAATATGCAGTGGGCTGGTGGGGTCCATTTCTATTTAACACCACTGTTGACATGGTTTCAAAACTCATTGATTCTAATAAAAGAAAAAAAATCTACATCCACACAGGAAAAATAATAAAAGGAATCATCCACAGTGAGAGGCTGCTAGTACCATGGGCAAGATTGTGTGTGTGTGTGTGTGTGTGAAATCTATCAACATCCTTGATATGGTCCCCAAACAAGTACTCCTTAATCTGACAAAATAGAGCTTCACTTGTTCAAGCTCTGAGTTACTACAACCCTTGCACCTGATTTAAATGCTCCTTACTCTTGACTGTCTTTAAGTCACATCCTACCTAAATTTTATAAGATTATCACTAGCCATTGATGACTTTAAACAGTATTAGAAAAAATTCCCTTTAGTTAAAGTATTTTCAAATTAATTGAAGAAGGAAAACTTAGGCTTGAGGGATGAGTGCTATCTGAATGGAAAGAAAGAATAAATTGATTTGTTTGCATTGATATGAAATACTAACTTTAGGCTGCTCTTCAATTGTTAAACATTCTCTCCCATTCCTGCTTTATGACAGTTCTCTTTTAAGGAAAAGACTGTGTGGACAATTGCTATTTGGAAGTCACCTAAGCACTTAGAATCAACACCAACTATGTGGGAACACTTGCCCACAGTGTTTGCTTCAGTTTTTAGCATCCAAAAAAGATCTTGCCATTGATAGGACTAGCACTTGGAGAGTATATAAATAATATTCAGTTTTCTTTGCTATGACTTCCTCCCTCTTCCTCCTGTTGCTAACAGAAGTCTAGGTCCTTTAAAACCAATAAAATAGAGCAAGTCAGCTTACCTTTATGCAACTGGTATGTCCATCAGTAATATGCTTCATATTAACATAAATGGGACAAAATAAAAATAAGCATCTCTGAACTTAATGGCTTAGAAGAAAATATAATATTTGACTATTAAAACCCATGCTAGTCCGTTTTTTTTTAAATCATGAAATGATGAATGTAATGTTCAATAAACAATTTGGCCATTTTGTTTAAGTTCTATTCCCCTGGCCCCTCCATATGCTCCATTTCAAAGCCTCAGAACTTCACATAAATATATTTTTTAATTATACAGTTCTTAGCTGAGATAATTTTTTTTGTTGTACAAGAGGCTGTCATATTATAATAAATGAATTACATGCTTAACAAGGTTTGTCATGTTTTTAAATGAATTTATGAGAAGGATATTTTCCGTGAGTACCAAAATCTATTCAATTGGTGGTCAGACTCCAGTTTCTAGTAAAAGATTGTTGATTCAAGTCAAAACTAATTGATCTCCTTCTAGCCATGTTCTCAGCTGACTAATCAAAGTCTGGACTGCTTCCTTAGTTTGCAGTTCTTGCCTTAGCACAGAGAGCCTGGCATTGTATCCCTAGGGCATAGAATAATTGTGTGAGGGAGTAGTTGGGGGTGGAATTTGTGCTTCCTGGGAAGCAACCAGGAGGTAAAAGAGGCAGGCACGGTTACAATGTGGTCACTACAGGACTACTAGCTGACTTAAATGTAAGTAGGTAATTATGCCAACAGGCAAATAAAAATTGCTCAGACTAGAATGAATGTTACAAACCATGTTTAACCATCAAAAAAATGCTTTAGGGGGACAGCTGGGTAGCTCAGTGGATTGAAAGCCAGACCAAGAGATGGAAGGTCCTAGGTTCAAACCTGGCCTCAGACACTTCCCAGCTGTGTGACCCTGGGCAAGTCACTTGATCCCCATTGCCTAGTCCTTACCACTCGTCTGCCTTGGAACCAATACAGAGTATTGGGAGGTAAGGGTTTTTTTTTTTTTAAACAATGCTTTTAGGAAACAGTTACTACAAGATAATGAAGGAGGCAGCAATGATAGGGCAGAGAATGCTGGCTTTGGAGTCAGAAAAAGTTTTTTTCCCTTCCACTTCTGGTCTCTGACACAGTGTGCTTGGCTGGATAAGCCTGGCTAAGTGACATCTCAGTACATTGCAGAACAGGTGCCCACATGCATCTTTGTAGAGCATTTCCCTATACATGAAATCATGAATCCAAGCCCCTCTACACCATATTCTCCCTATCCAAAGGGGTGAAAGAACTGATACCCTAAAAACTATTGGAATAGATCCTGATTAATAGACTAGGTAAGCTCCTATTTGAGAAAAAGTTGACCACTTCCTAAGGAAGGATAGAAAAAGTAAAAATAAGTTTCTGGAGAAACACCAAAGCACTCATAAGGAACACATTTTTTCTCTGAACTAGTTACTTTCCACACTTCAGACATCTTTTGGAATGATTATGGTAAAATGGAAAGAACATTGGCTTGGGGGGGGGGTGTCAAAGGACCTGAGTTCAAATTCCTGCTTCTGTTACTTACTGTCTGTACAACATCATCTGATTCCCCTGAGCCTCAGCCTCCTCATTTGTAAAATGAAGGGATTGGTCTGGATAACCTTTTTGAGGATTCTTCCAGTATGTATCACAGCTTCTTTACTAGGTTCTGTGGGCTAGTCATTGATCTGAGCCTATTCAGCAAGGAACATCTGGTGCTGCATGAGTCACAAACTCAACCTGGACACTAGGGTGCCCTATCACACTGTCCTAAGTATGGAGGAAGTGTTGGACTCTCTGATTCACAGACAGCTGACAACCATCTAGCTACCACATCCATCTCTGGATGCCTGTGTATTGTGCATGTAATTAATATGGGCTTACCCAATCTGAATTAGCTCTAAGCACTCACACATGGAACTGGGCAGCTGGGTGACCATGGACAAGTCACCTAACTTTGTTGACCTCAGTTTCCTCATTTGTAAAATGAGCTGGAGAAGGAAATGGCAAACCACTCCAGTATCTTTGCCAAGAAAATCCCAAATGGGGTTAGCAGACTGTCCAAGAACTGAGAATTGAGGGGGGCCCATGCTACTTCTTAAGAATATATAAAACCCTATGCAGGGGCAAGGACCTTGACACAAAGGCTATTCTGAACTGGATAAAGAATAAGAAAGGGCTGGAGAGGGTCAACTAAAACTATATCTAAAAATGTCACTTAAAAAATTCAGGCATTTCCCTGGAGATTAAAGACAAGAAATCAGTGGGCAAGATTGCCCTTCTAAGGTATGTCTTAAAAAAGATAAAAGAGGAGAAGATTTGTACCCAGAGGGAGGTTTGGGCTTTCAGTGTAGAGAGGTGAAAGAGAGGAAAACCCCCTTCCAAAAAGCAGGGTTCAGGGGAGACAGCAGATGTAACAGGTTGGCTCAGAGCGAGGAGAGGGGATTTGAAGATTTTTTCCCCTTTGCCTTCCCTCCTTAGCTAAAATTACTCTCCCCAATTTGCTCTTATCCCTCTTGTCCCCCCTCCACTACTTGAGACCAAAGGGTCTCCCCTTGATCCATTCACTCACACTCAGCTTGGGGAACAGATAACTTTTAATGTCAACTCAATCAGGTAATACAAAAGGAAATAACAGACAGGGAAGAATTGGGAAAAGGAAAGTAGGGAAAAGGGGTCCCTGTCTCTAAACCCTTTCCCCTCCCTCCTTGAGTTTGGGGGGAACTCAAGCTTTGGCAGCCTGAGCCCCCCTGTGAGAAAGTCAGGTTGACTCACCCCTGGGCAACAGGAGCTGAGGTAAAGTCTGCTCAGGTTTCTCTTCAGAAGTCCCTTCAATTGAGAAGTGTTGGGGGGGAAAGATTTCCAGTCACCAGCAGGAAAAGTAGTTAACCCTCAGGAGAAAGTCTTTATCTACTTCTTCCGACTGAGAGCCTCACTGCTCTCCCCCAAGAGTCTTTTCTCCTCAGGAATTTCACTCCTGGGGCCCCTCCCCAATTGAGGTGATCAATTTCATATACTCTTCAGTCTGGCACTTTTTCTCTAGTGCCAGCCCCTATCACAGGTAGCACTGATTTGTCACAAGACATGGATTGTTGTAGGTTGGATACCTGGCCTGGGCAAACAGATGCTTAATAATTCAGCTACTGATCAGCAGGTGTTAAACTCTCACCCTGAGATGGTAGAGTGCCATTTTGACAGATTCAGGGCTACTTTGGTTTGGAATTAGCTGCTCTTAGGTGAATCAAATGATCCTATGTCCAGCAAAACATGGAATCACCACCCAAAAGTCAACATTTATGCAGGACCTACTTTCCAACTTCTGATATTCTTGCAACAAGCTCCAACCTGGTTGTTTAGCATATAATATCTCTGATGGGTGCTGACATGCCCCATTAATAACCAAATGCAGTGGAAGGCATCAGCAAAATTCTTCCACTGGTCCTGACCCCAAAGGGGTTAAGTAAGCCTTTGCTTGTCTAGTCTTATGCTCTCCAAACACCAGACCACTTGGCCAGTCTGTTGGTCATTGTCCAGGAACTAGTATAGAGGATGATCTTCTCTACCCTATCCCTCTAGGTCCTATCACATGCTAGCCATATATCCTGAAGCTTAGACAACTAGAAGAACTATAGGACCTCTACTCCCAAGAGTATTGCCTGTTTCCACATTAGGGGCAGGTGAAATTCATTTGTAACAGATGGAGCCATCACTTAATCAGGTAAAATGGTGTTGCTAAGGAACCAAGTCCTTATAGGTTGGGGCCCTCTGGGCCAGCAGATGAGGTAGGGTTCCAGAGTTTAGACTGGAGACCTTAGTCTCTGGCAAAGTTATGACCTGTTTGGGAAGGGCACTAACACCAGAGCGATGCAGGTAAGTGATTTTTAACGTACCATTTCCATTAGCAATAGAAACCTCCTATACTTTATTCTTCTGGTTAGAAGAACCATCTTGCATCACCAAACCAAAACTGGCACCTGGAGAAAGGGTCCAGGCTCTATGTCATCTGTTCAGAAGGAATTGGTACCTAGTGAGAGGCAAGTGATTGCTTTTCAAAAGCATTATAGGGGAACCTAGGTGGCCTGAGAGTTAGAGAACTGGGCTTGGAGTCAAGAAGTCCCAAGTTCAAATTCATCTTTAGTCATTTACTAGCTGTGTGACCCTGGGAAAATCACTTAACTCTTTATGCCTCCAAACAAAAGAAAAAAGCATTACAGTGAATGGCTTGTCTAAAGAACTTGGAGCTCTAGACATGTAACAGTGGTGTATGTTGGCCACCCTTTGGTGTTTGCAGGATCATAAAGGCCCCAAAGGCTGACCAGCCTGCTTTTCATCTTCTAGACATGTAGTGTATTCTGAGCCCCACTTGAGAGATGAAAAGTGGTGGGTGACTTGGCAAATATGAGCTATCTGTATATGCAGGTTGCAAATGTGTGTTTTCCAAAACCCAGAGTCTAAAAATCCTTGGGCTTCGCCCTTAGATTATGTGTCAGAGGCTTATTCCGCATAAACCTGGACTCCTCTGGGTTTCCCTCACCCAGTATTTAAAATATATATATATTTTAATAGGAAATGGACCAACTGAAAGAAAACAAACTAACTGAAAATTTGTAATCTAAGCTGATTATCCAGACAAACACAAGTGGTAAAATCTGGGCTGAAATCAAAACATGAATGTAGACTTACAAGTTTGGGGAATTCCTCTCCTGCCCTTGTTCCATCTGCCTCAGTGTTCTTTTGTGCTGCTCTGTTTGTGCTACAGCAGACAAATGGTTTGGTTTCTTGCAGGCAATGACTGTGAATTCCAGAGCCCCATTTCCAAGAATTAGGTTAGATATTAGATTAGACCCTCCTTCAAACACAGGTAACACTAGAATCTTAAGGACCCATCTACAGAAAGCTCAGAATGCTTTGTAAGTACATTTTGTCCCAACAACTTGGATAAGGCGGATATTACTCTCACTTCAGAACTTTATTAAGACCAAAGGTCAGTGCATCTTGAAAGATGGATGAACTGAAGCAGACATGGGAAAAGGTCAAACATGAATAATGCTGAACTGGTTGCTTTACATGAAGACTGGGAATCCCAACTCCCAAGGCTCTGAGGGGCATGTTTATGGCAGCCCTTGCACTCCCAACTAAACTTCCATAATCTCTTCTGTTGCTTCACCCCTTGTCATAATTTAACTACCTTCTCTGAGATTTCCTGCATAAGAAGGAACCCTCCCTGGTCTATTTTTCCCAGAGAAAAGCTAAGAGACAGATCTCCATCCATCATTTCAGAACTTGGAAGGAGTAATATTAGAGTCCTAATTTTGGAAACTCTTCCAAGTGGTTCAATCTACTTACTACTTGAACTGCCAGAATCATTGCTTAGGCTTCAAAGAAATGATGTCCAAAGTGACTTGGACCCGGATTAAAGAGGGCATCAAAGGAAAAGCAGCTCCTACACCCTCCAAGAAGGACTGCCCCTCCTCCCCAGCCCCAGTACTTAGAGCTCAGTCTCCAGGTTAGGTCAATCATTATCACTCCAGAAGCAGAGGAAGGATGAATCCAGAGGCTCCCTCCAGCAGCAGTTTTCCACCAGTCATGGCCATGTAAGAGTACCTTGGAGTGATGGGAGGCTGGAACTCCAGCCTTTCCGAAGGGAATTCATTAGAGATTGCTTTCACAGAAAGCACAGAGCCCAGTGTCTCCTCCAAACAGTCAGGCTTCCAAAGAAGCACTCCTCCCTTCAAAGGCAATAACTTCTGACCCTTCCACTAGGTAAAATGACCCAGCTTGTTTAGTCAATACGCAGAAAGTGCCGGTTGTCTAGCGCTGGAGCCATCTCATCCCCAATCCATAAACAAGCATTGCTGTCGTGGACCAAGGGCCTTAGCTGCTGAGTGATGCCATCACAAAGAGGGAACTCCACTTCTAGGCCGACCTCTGTGGCTGACGGCACCCGTTTCCCTGTGGGAGAAGCTGCAGCAGAACCAGAGCACGTCCAAATGGGAGTCCCTCGGGACAGCCTCCCACCCAGCCCCAGAGCCACAGTATCTGGGAAGGGGTGTGCATTTCACCTGGAGTCCGCTCCTCTGAAGAGCATGTGCCATTGCTCACTCTTGCGCTTGCTAAAGCCCTGTGCTGAGGTTAGTATGTGGGGCCAGAAGGGATGAAGTACAACCACGACCACACCATCCCCAGACTTCGCCTTTTAGCGCCCCCTATATACTGGCAGCCAAGACACCAGTGGGGGCGGAGGGAAGTGTGGCTCCACTTGAGGAAACAGCTCCAAGGTCGGCGGAAGCAACAAAGTCTGCTCTGTGAGGAAGCGCTTCAGTGCCAACTTATCAAAGTGTTCCAGCTTCTCGCGCTTTTGCTCATCACTGGGGAGAGGAAGCCACCGCAAAGCTCCTTCAAGTTTGCCACGCTGAAGGAGCTTTAGCCGGTATCAGCGCTGGGCTGCCAGTTCGAGGGTGAGTTCAGTGGTAGTGGTTGGAAGTACAGGGCGGCCAGAACCACAGTCACCCACAATATTCCTCAAAACTCGATCAAGCCGGGGCAGCCAAGTTCAGTGGATAGCAGACCGGCCTGGAGCCAGGAGGACCAGGTTTTGGATGTGGCCTCAAACGCTTCCTAGCTGTGTGACTTTGGACGAGTCACTTAAATTCCATTCTCCAGGCCTTACCATTCCTCTGCCTTGGAACCAGTACTTGGGATTCATTTTAAGACGGAAGATAAGGGCTTTAAAATTTTTTGATTAAGTGGACTAGCCTCTGGGGTTTCTTAGGGTTCACACTTTGTCTTCCATATAAATTGCCATCTAATTTAAAGCTTCTGCCACCATGGCTGCCTCTAGACCAGTCAAGGCTGGTCATCAGTGTAATGGAATGCAACTAATGTCCTCCAGAAAGGAGACCCCTTTAGGGTCTGATACCAACCAGTAAATAAATATTTATCAGATTCTCTATGCCTGGTAGTGTACTAAATGCTAGAGATATAGAAAAAAGGCCAAAGACAATTGCTGCCCTCAAGGGACTCACGATCTAATTAATGGAAAGAGCTAGCAAACAAGTAAATGTGTAAGAAAGAGAAGGCATTTGAATTAAGAGTGCTTGGGAAAGATGAGTGTTTGTTTGGTATCTAAAGGAAGCCAGGGAAGCCAGTAGGCAGGAGATGATGAAGAGCTTTCCAGATATAAGGGATAGCCAGAGAAAATGGCCCAGACCTGAGAAATGCAGTGTCTTGTTTATGGAACAGCCAGGAGGTCTATATCATTGGATAGAAGAATATCCAAAGTCCAAGAAGACTGAAAAGGTAGGAGGGGGCTAATGCCATGTAAGGCTTACAATATGAAACAGGATATCCTGTTTGATCCTGGAGGCAATAAGGAGACACTAGAGTTTAGTTAACAGAGTAATGGCTTGATCCAACCTGTGCCTTAGGAAAATCCCTTTGGTGACTGACTAGAGGATGGACTGAAGTGAAGCAGGGAGATCCACCAGTAGTAGTCAGGTGTGAGGTAATGATAACCTGGACTCAAGAGATGACAATGTCAGAGGAGAGATAGAGGTGTATATGAGGGATATTGAAAAGGCAAAATTTGTCTTGGCAACAGATTAGAAATGATGAGTGAGAGATAGGAAACATTTGAGGATGATGCCCAAGAAGTGATTGAGCCCAAGAAACCGGGAAGATGATGTTGCCATCTATAATAATAGGGAAGATAGAAGGAGTAGAGGGTTCAGGGGGAAAGATAATGAATTCCATTTTGAACATGTTGAGTTGAAGATATTAAGCTCAGGATGCCTGAAAGGCAATTGGAGATATGAAAATGTCTGTATATTGGGGCAAAAGAAGAAGAATTAAATATCAGCATAGAGATGGTAATTAAACCCATAGGATTGATGAGATCACCAAATGAAATAGTATAGAGGAAGAAGACAAGAGGGTCCAGGGCAGAACCCTGGGATAACCTGTGCTTAGTTTCATGATCTAGATGAGCATGCAGCAAAGGACTGAAAAGGATTGGTCAGATAGGGAAGAGGAGAACCAAGGATAAGTAGTGTTCCTAAAACCTGGAGAGAAGAGAGTATCAGGAAGAGGGTGATCAGCAGTGGCAAAGACTGGAGATGCCAAGGGGAATGAGGATTGAGAAATGGTCATTGGATTTGGCAGCTAAGTGTTCACTAGTAACTTTGAAGAGAGCAGTTTCAGCAGAATAAGGTCAGAAGCCAGATTGTAAAGGGTTAAGAAGAAAGTGAGATACTTTCTTATAATGTGGCAGTATGAAGGTCGTTCAAGTAGCACTAGGGAAGGATAGTGAAGATATTTGGAACTCCTGAGGTGAAAGTCCTTGACTAGTCTGTCACAAGACCAGAGGGGGGGATATATATATATCTATATATCTATAGATATATATACACACACACATCTATATGTATTTTACATATAAGCAAGGCTGATAATCCTATACCACCCAACCTGGCTATGGGCTACCTGGTCTACAACAAAAATTATATCAGGAGCATCTGTAGAGATAGACATGATAGCTTAGTTCAGTTCCCAGTAGGCCACTGTAAGCTGTCAGGTACCACCTGCCTTCCTCACAGGTTAACACAGGATTGTTTTCAGTAGTTCAGGTTGTCAACATGGAATCTAGAAGACCCCAAACTGTAGCCTAGAACGATTTAGTGATTCCCCAGTTTTATTTAGCTCAGAGGTGAAAGCCTCAGGTTTGAGCCTATTCCTGTGAGAATCCACAATCCATTTCAGACGGGGGCTAAGCCCAAGCAATAGGCAGTGTCTAGTCTCACAAGCTGAAGGTCCCAAGTTTGATCCTCTGGAGGAGGGTGTGATATACTGGGAGAGGCTTCTGGAGACTAGAAGAGTCAGATTTTGGTGAGGCTAAAGGGTTCCTCAATGTCCTAAAGCTGACTTTTGCCATTCAATTTTACTGGCACACTGTGGGATGACCACCAATTGCTTTCCTATCAAATCTCTGTTTCAGAAACAACACCCAAAACTCTCTCCTGGGGACAATGTCATCTTACTCTGACAATCTAGCAGGGTGGCAGCAACTGTGGCTTCTCTGCCATTCACAGTGTCTCTTTACACTGATGGAATTCATCCTAGCCTCAGTAGTCCCAATCTCCTCAAATTTCACCAAGTGAACAGTCCTCACCTTTCTGGTTGTGTGGTAGAATAGACCCATAAGGTAAAATCTGAAGTCATTTAGGTGGGGCTTCACCTAGAAGGAAGGAATCTAATTGCTCTGAAGACCGGTTGGGCCAGGAATACATGATCCCTCCCCCCAGGCTGGCATATATATCTTGCCTATTAAACCCATTTCCTTTAGGTACTTCACCTTTTTACCTAGCAGATACCCACCAAAGAGCTGGCTACAAGGAGAATTTATCTTTATAAAGTGAAGTACAAAGTCATACCCCTTTTAATCAACAGTATATGGACGGAAGAGCTTTCTTCCTTAGTAGATTTTAATAAATTTAGTTGGCTCTGTAAAAGTAGACCCTCTGGGAGTTCCCAGACTATAGAAGTCAAAGGGTGGAGACCCTCAGCATTGTCTCAACATGGGCTCTATTAGATTATGCCCTCAGGAGCCTTTGCCTCAGGGATCCCTAGAAGGAGTTTCCCAATCTCTGCCCTTTGTCTCATCCTGTTTCTTGGCTCTAATCTCAACCATAAATGGAACTTCAAGGTTAGAGACCATAGAGTTGAGAGATGTCTTCACTTCACTTCACTTCACTTCACTTCACTTCACATAAGCTCCATTAACTGACTTTCAGCTTTCATTGCTCTGTCCTGGAAAGTCAGAGACCAGTCTAGCTATTGGAAGTGAAGTCCCATTTTATTTTCCATCTATGATACAGGCAGTCCAATTTATGCAGAATAACGTTCAGGGAAAATTGGCCTTAGCACTTTCTTTCCTCTCCTAGACAGTCTTCAGTGATACCCAACAAGCTAATCTGACTGCCTTGGTGGGAGCCTGTTGCCTGCCCCGACAGAATCCATATAGACCATTAGGAAGTCTCTGGAGGCAGGAATCCAGGCCACATCTCCTGAAATCAACCACCCTTGCTGGTCCTCAGTCCAGATTTGATGTTGGGAGGAGAGACTGAGAAGGTTTTTAAGCACTTAACAAAAGAGGAGGCTATTGGTCCTAACCCTGCAAGAACATGCCACAAGGACACACAGTAGCAGCTTCACTAGACATGGCCAGCCTCTCCATGTCAACAGATCATGGCCACTTGTGTGATCTTAGAGACTTATCAAGTCTGAGAAGCCCACACTTCCTGTGTCTGAGACTTTTTTAATCTCTAGATGACCAGGAAGCTACTATCCAGGAAACAAATATGAGCAAGGCTCCAAAGACCCTTTGTCTTCTTTTGTGTAAAAACTTCCCCAAGTTGTTAGGTGTAGAAAGAAGGGCAGCATCAGGACAATGGAGCCAATCATTTCTGTGCTTTAGGAAAGTCTCTGGCACTTCTGTGAAGAGTGGATTGACTAGGGGAGAACCTGAGGCTGGAGACCGAATAGGAGGCTACTGGAGGACTCTAGGTGAGATATGATTAGAGTGGGGCTGGTGGTGCCATATGACTAGAGATGAGCATGGGTGTGAAAGTCTTTGTCAAGATGGAAATAAAGTCTATTGTTGGTGCTTAACAATTCATAAACAACTATTTGATAGAATGCCAGGGCTGGAGTCAGGAAGATCCAAATTCACATTTGGTCTTAGACACTTACTAGACATGTAAACCTGGGCAAGTCAGTTAACTCTGCTTGCCTCAGTTTCCTTATCTGTCAAATGATCTAGAGAAGGAAATGGCAAATCACACTCCAGTGTTTGCCAAAAAAAAAAAAAACCCAAAGTGGTCACAAAGAGTCAGACACAATGACTAAACAACAACAAAATAAATGTGAACCTGACTTAAACTGAACAAGTCACATCAAACTAATATTATTTTCTAGTATCAATTTTTCCAATATTAAACTATGAGAATGACATAGAAACAATGAATCTTGTTTTCAACAAAGATTTCTTGGCAGATGGAGAAATGTAGACTGGATGACAGTTGATTTTGGTGGATTTACATTTGTGCAAACCATTATACGCAAAGATAATATAACAATGCCAAAATTGAAATCAGTGGAAGTAACTAAGAATGTTTAACCTGGAGAAAAGAAGACTTAGGGGAGCCACAAGAGCTGTCCTTAAGAATCTGAAGAACTGTCATGTGGAGGAGGAATTTGATTTGGGTCCCAGAGGGCAAAACTAGGCATGGGTAGAAGTTGCAAATTGGACAATTTAAATTTTATAAAGTGAAAAATAAAAACAACCTAACAATTAGAGCTATATACAGGGGACTAGACATCCTCAAAAAGTAACTGGTTCTCATTCCCTGGAGATTTAAAATCAAGGAAAGGCTAGATAAGCACTTTTCAGGTATGTTGTAAAAGTAGCAAGGTGGCGCAGCTGATAGAGCACCGGATTTGGCTTTAAGAAGACTAATTCTGAATCTTTCCGCAGGTAATTGCTAGCTAGCTGTGTGATCCTAGACAAATAACTTCTCCCAATCTCAGTTTGTTCATCTTTAAAAATGGGAATAATGCTAATAAGGCCAACTTTACATGGTTGGTAAGAAATATTGAAATTATTGAAATGAAATAATATAAGTATAAGCATTTTTACAGACGTTAAGTCATTATATGAAAGATAACTATCATCATTACTATTATATACATATGTATACATATATATGTGGGGGGTAGTGTGAGGATGGAGTGAGAGAGAAAAGTAAAGTGCGAAGAGATGCAGGGTGAAAAGCACAAGGTCTTGGCTAGAATGCAACAGAGAGGGAACTAAATAGAACTGTGAGGGGGCTTCTGGGAGTTAACTGTCAGCCCCGAGGAGCAGTTGGGGGTGGGGGCAGTGAGAGAAGTTCCCAGTTTCTGGACTATTCTCTCTCTCTCTGATCCTGCTTGTTGATCCTTGTGTGGTCCTGCTTTTTGGGTCCTATCTGTTCCTGAATTATTCCAGCCTGCTCCTGATCTCATTTTAAATCTACCTGTACATCTCTCAAGAGGAAACCCAGCTCGAACCTGAACTGATTTGTTTACTCCATAACTTCTGCAGGGAATATCCTGCAGACCCTGGTGACCCTATCACCAATTTGATCTGTTTACCTTTTCTGAAGACTGTTTTGGAGAGGCCATAGATTAGTGAAGCTAGGACAGGGATTTGGGGGTTATAGCACAGTCAGGTTAGGGTGTGAGATTGCTTGGAACATAATGAAGGCAGGCTTTTTGCCAGCCCCTTAGTTTGTGGGTGGAGCATAGTTCTTCTCAGCTCAGGGAAACCTTGGCCCTCATCCCTCACCCAGTCCTTGTTATTTTACTTCATTAAACCCTTTTTTTTTGTGATAAATATATAGCAGTCAGATTGCGTTTGTAAGAGCTCCAGGACTGAGGGTAGCCATCTTGTCCTCTGAGCCTGAGAGAAATAGAGACAACAGCCTTCTGTCTTCACTAACCTTTCTGAGTGACCAAACCCACATCTTTCACTATTTTCACCAGCACACATTATCATCATTATTACTGTGACAACAAATCCCTGTCTGGAGTAGTTTGGGCTGGGGGGCTTCTGAAATCCCTTTCAACTCTGACATTCTGTGATTCCGATTCATTAATATAGATTGACCTTGTGTGTGCACACCCAGAAATACATATGATAGAACTCTAAATCCTGAGGGTGCCTTCTCTGCGTGGAATCCATTTCCGTGCTTTATAGTCATGCCTTGAGTAGTCTCAGGGCTGCCCCTATTTATCAGAAGTTCAGCAGCCACCAGCACAGACCAATTTAAAGGGCACATTGAAGCCTTTCCAGAAAAACATCACACTCACTGACCTGATTTAGTGCTATTATCCTCTCCAATTGGCTAGGCAGCCTCCAAAGTCTCTCCTCTGGGAATGTATTATCCCCATCAACTAAAGCAGAGTCATTGGCTGCTTAAGATCACAGCAAAATACAAGTAAAATGCGTGATGTGCTGGAGCTAACTCGTATAGCTCATGAGAATCGACACTTCAGAAATGGACAAACAGTACAAATCAGGCTAAGATTTATTGTTTTTGTTGTCTTGACTTAAGAAAGTGGTGGAGAAAATGTGAACAATGAAAATTAAGCTTAAAGGTATGTTATATGTACATTATTCCTCCCCCATGCCTGATTGTTAAACATTTAATAGCATACCCCTGTAAAAAATAGACCCATAGAGAATGAAATCTTTGGGGGTTCTGGAGCTTCTGTGTTCCCTAAGTTTCTAACTAACAATATGATTAGTATTGATAGGTAAATCAGATTAGCTCATTGTCACTTGGAAGGAACAGAAAACCTGTCCCGGTGGGAGATAGTAACAATATCAATAGTGCCTACTAGTTGCTGGCTACCTAATAACAACAATAAAACATATTGACAATAACTCACACATATAATACTTTATAGTTTACAAAGCAATTGTCCATCAACCCCCTTAGTGGCAGAGATTTTATCACTTTAATTTATTTATATTTTATCATCTCCATTTTACAGATGAACAAACTGAGGTTCAAAAGATTATAACCATAACAGCATGGTAAGGAAACATAGAACCAAGTTAAAATCCTAGTCTCCTGGCTTACCTTGAATGTGATTATGAATATTTGTTGAATTCCTGGTAAAACATAAGGAAAGCTGAAGGGCCAGGTGGGTTTTAAGTAGAGGGGTATAGCATAGGGAGACTTGGGGAAGGGGAAATTTTCCCTATTTCAAAATTTTATGTTTATTTATCTTTATGTATTATTGAATACAGTACCTTGTGATCTGTGGAGATGCTTCTATCTCTTTTTTTAATACAAAATCGATATAGATGTCAGCACTGGAAAATCCATTGGTGGGGCAATGTAGGCAGTATACTTGGTCTTTGGTTCTTCCTTTGCATATGGGAAACATCCCATCCCATCCCATACACAGATCATCCTTGAATCTTTTCAGAGATTACCAACAAATAGTAACCTTACTTGTGCAAAATTTGCATGGAAAAAAGCAACAAGTATTTATTTAAGTATCTTCTATGTGGCCTCTTGGCACATTAAGTCATAGTGGGAAAGCAAAAACAAAACAGAGTCCCTGCCTTTCAGGGACCCACATTCTATTGGCAGTAGACCTCCTTCCATCAATTAATGGGAATTTATTTCTAGTTCTTTAATTGAGAAGTACTAACAAGATGCCCTTTAAAAAACTGGAAAGTTAGACCTTCCCTGAGGTCTTTCCCCCTAATTCATTCTCTGTCCTTTGTGCCAGTTTCCTCATCTGCTCACCATTTTATGATATGGCATTTTCATTGAGCTATTGAGATTGGATGTGTCTGACCCATTAAAAGCTTTGGCAACTGTGGAAAGTTATTTGAAATACTATATTTAAAAATGAAGCAGATGGGCCATGTACATGTCAAGTAAATACATTACTTTCTATTAAGCAACAAATGGCCAATATAGACATGGTTCAAAAGGTACCCTGTAATTATATTTTGGTTGTGGAAAATCAAACTTTTTCTAGAAAACAAAATCCTGTTTTGCACTAAAATCAAAATAAGAAAAATTTGAAGGATTAATTAAATTCCTGGAGCAGGAACTTCCTCTAAGAAAGAATTCTTCTCTCTCCAAAAACAGCAGAATTGACCTCTTTATCTCATTTTCTATGATGTAGGAGCTATTTTTGACTCATCTGATATTATGTCCATTAGGGCCTACTCCCATTATGGCAGTCTATTGGCTTGACTGTTAGTGAAGTGGATGATGGGAAGAAAGAGAAACAAGAATCAAGTCTTTGTTTTTATTTTTAATTCATTCAAGCAATCATTGAATGATACCAGGCAAATTTCAGAGTTGCAAAATGAAGATAAAATTATATCTTTTTCATCACAAGTGCTTATAAATCAAGGGGTGTAAAATAAAGAACTGCCAGTATTGGAGAGGTTTGGAGACATCAAATTATTTGCTGTCTTCACAAGGAAGCTGGAAACAACAAATATTGGAAGGATTGTGGAAAAATGGAACACTAATGCCCTGAGATTTGGAGTGGAGTTGTGAAATGATCTAAAACTGCAATACCCTTTGACCCTGCAATACCACTGCTAGGTCCATATTCTAAAGAGATCAAAGGAAAAGGAAAAAGACCTATATGTACAAAAATATTCATAGCAGCTCTTTTTGTGGTGGCAAAGAATTGGAAATGAAAGGGATCCCATTTGAGAGGAGAATGGTCAAACAAGTTCTGGTAGATGATTATGATGGAATTATATTGTGCTATAAGAAATAATGAGCGAGATGCTTTCAGAAAAAAACCTGGGAAGACTTCCATGAAGGGATAGAAAGTGAAATGAGCAGAACCAGGAGCATATTGTGTAACTGTAACAGCAAAATTGTATGATAATCAATTATAAATGTCTTAATTGTTCTCAGCAACAAAATGATCTAA